>NC_058519.1:664390386-664990386 GCF_904849725.1 Hordeum vulgare subsp. vulgare | reverse complement strand
TTTCCCATGCGGCATTCCCAACAGGTCCCCCCTCCCGGTGAAGATCCGAAACCCATTCGTCATTCCCGATACATTACCGGTAATGCCCGAAAACCTTTCGGTAACCAAATGAGGTCATCCTATATATCAATCTTCGTTTCAGGACCATTCCGGAAACCCTCTTGACGTCTGTGAACTCATCCGGGACTCCGAACAACATTCGGTAACCAACCATATAACTCAAATACGCATAAAACAACGTCGAACCTTAAGTGTGCAGACCCTGCGGGTTCGAGAACTATGTAGACATGACCTGAGTGACTCCTCGGTCAATATCCAATAGCGGGACCTGGATGCCCATATTGGATCCTACATATTCTACGAAGATCTTATCGTTTGAACCTCAGTGCCAAGGATTCATATAATCCCGTATGTCATTCCCTTTGTCCTTCGATATGTTACTTGCCCGAGATTCGATCGTCAGTATCCACATACCTATTTCAATCTCGTTTACCGGCAAGTCTCTTTACTCGTTCCGTAATACAAGATGCCACAACTTACACTAAATCACATTGTTTGCAAGGCTTGTGTGTGATGTTGTATTACCGAGTGGGCCCCGAGATACCTCTCCGTCACACGGAGTGACAAATCCCAGTCTCGATCCATATAACTCAACGAACACCTTCGGAGATACCTGTAGAGCATCTTTATAGTCACCCAGTTACGTTGCAACGTTTGATACACACAAAGCATTCCTCGGTGTCAGTGAGTTATATGATCTCATGGTCATAGGAACAAATACTTGACACGCAGAAAACAGTAGCAACAAAATGACACGATCAACATGCTACGTCTATTAGTTTGGGTCTAGTCCATCACATGACTCTCCTAATGATGTGATCCCGTTCTCAAGTGACAAGACTTGCCTATGGTCAGGAAACCTTGACCATCTTTGATCAACGAGCTAGTCAACTAGAGGCTTACTAGGGACAGTGTTTTGTCTATGTATCCACACATGCACTGTGTTTCCAATCAATACAATTATAGCATGGATAATAAACGATTATCATGAACAAATAAATATAATAATAACTAATTTATTATTGCCTCTAGGTCATATTTCCAACAGTATCCCACTTGCACTAGAGTCAATAATCTAGTTCACATCACCATGTGAATCCAACGAATCCAACACCCATATAGTTATGGGGTCTGATCACGTCTTGCTCGTGAGAGAGGTTTTAGTCAATGGTTCTGAAAACTTTCAGATCCGTGTGTTCTTTACAAATCTTTATGTCATCTTATAGATGCTGCTACTATGTGCTATTCGGAAATGCTCCAAATATCTACTCTACTATACGAATCCGTTTCACTACTCATAGTTATTCGAATTAGTGTCAAAGCTTGCATCGACGTAACCCTTTATGACGAACTCTTTAACCACCCCCATAATCGAGAAAAATTCCTTAGTCCATCAGTTACTAAGGATAAATTTTGACCACTGCTAGTGATTCTATCATGGATGACTCTCTGTACCTCTCAATAGACTTTGAGTCAAGGCACACATCACGTGCGGTACCCAGCATGGCATACTTCAGATTCTACGGCCAAGGCATAGAAGACGACCTTCTTCTATTCTCTTTATTCTGCCGGGGTCGGGTTTTGAGTCTTACTCAAATTCACACCTTACAACGCAACCAAGAACTCCTTCTTTGCTGATCTATTTTCAACTCCTTCAAAAACTTGTCAAGGCATGCATCTTGTTGAAACTTCTATTAAGCGCTTTCGATCTATCTCCATAGATCTTTGATGCTCAACGTTCAAGTAGCGCAATCCAGGTATTCCTTTGAAAAACTCCTTTCAAACAACCTTGTATGCTTTACAGAAATTGTACATTACTTCTGATCCACAATATGTCAACCACATATACTTATCAGAAATTCTACAGTGCTCCCACGCGCTTCTTTGGAAATACAAGTTTCTCATAAACCTTGTACAAACCCAAAATCTCTGATCAGCTCATCAAAGTGTATATTCCAACTCCGAGATGCTTGCACCAGTCCATTGAAGGATCACTGCAACTTGCATACTTGCTAGTATCTTTAGGATCGACAAAACCTCCTGGTTGTATCACATACAATGTTTGCTCAAGGAAACCATCGAGGAAATAATGTTTTGACATCCTGTGTGCAATATTTCATAAATAATGCAGCAACTACTAACATAATTCTAACAGACTTTTAGCATCGCTACGAGTGAGAAAGTCTCATCATAGTCAACTGTTTGATCTTGTCGGAAACATATTTGCAACAAGTCGAGCTTTTCTTAATAGTGACTTATCACCATCATCGTCTGTCTTCCTTTTAAAGATGCATCTTTACTCAATAGTCCTATGACCATCAAGTAGTTCTTCCAAAGTCTACACTTTGTTTTCATACATGGATCCTCTCTCGGATTTCATGGCCTCCATCCATTTGTCGCAATGCGGGCCCACCATTGCTTTCTCCATAACTTGTAGGTTCACTGTTGCTTAACAACATGACCTCCAAGACAGGGTTACCGTACCACTCTGCAGTAGTACGCGACCTTGTCAACCTACGAGGTTTGTAGTAACTTGATCCGATGCTCGATGATCACCATCATCAGCTTTCACTTCAATTGGTGTAGGCGCCACAGGAACAACTTCCTGCGCCCTGCTACACACTGGTTGAAGTGATGGTTCAATAACCTCATCAAGTTCTACCACCCTCCCACTCAATTCTTTCGAGAGAAACCTTTCCTCGAGAAAGGATCCGTTTTAGGAACAAACACTTTGCTTTCGGATCTGAGATAGGAGATGTACCCAACTGTTTTGGATATCCTATGAAGATGCATTTATCCGCTTTGGGTTCGAGCTTATCAAACTGAAACTTTTTCACATAAGTGTCGAAGCCCCAAACTTTCAAGAGACGACAGTTTAGATTTCTCTAAACCTCAGTCTATACTGTGTCATCTCAACGGAAATACGCGGTGCCCTATTTAAAGTGAATGCGGTTGTCTCTAATGCATAACCCATAAACGATAGTGGTAATTCGATAAGAGACATCATAGCATGCACCATACCAAATAGTGCGTGGCTATGACATTCAGACACATCATCACACTATGATGTTCCAGGTGGAATGAACTGTGAAACAATTTCCACATTGTCTTAACTGCGTACCAAAACTCGTAACTCAGATATTCATTTCTATGATCATATCGTAGACAATTTATCCTCTTGTTACGACGAACTTCACTCCTGAAACAGAATTGAACCTTTCAATATTTCAGACTTGTGATTCATTAAGTAAATACTCTTGTATCTGCTCAAATCGTCATTGAAGTAAGAACATAATGATATCCACTGCGTGCCTCAGCACCTATTGGACTGCATACATCAAAATGTATCACTTCCAACAAGTTACTTTCTTGTTTCATCTCAATGAAAACAAGGCCTTGCTCATGTGGTATGATTTGCATGTCACTAGTGATTCAAAATCAAGTGAGTATAAAGATCCATCAGCATGGAGCCTCTTCATGCAATTTATACCAACATGACTCAAGCGGCAGTGCCACAAGTAAGTGGTACTATCATCATTACCTCGTATCTTTTGGCACCAATATCATGAACATGTGTAACACTACGATCGAGATTCAATAAACCATTGAAGGTGATTCTTCAAGCAAATAGAGTAACCATTATTCTCTTTAAATGAATAATTGTATTGCAATAAACACGATCCAATCATGTTCATGCTTAACGCAAGCACCAAATAACAATTATTTAGGTTTAACACCAATCCCGATGGTAGAGGGACTGTGCGACGTTTGATCATATCAACCTTGGAAACACTTCCAACACGTATCGTCACCTCGCCTTTAGCTAGTCTCCGTTGATGCCGTAGCTTTCATTTCGTGTTACTAATCACTTAGCAACCGAACCGGTATCCAATACCCTCGTGCTACTAGGAGTACTAGTAAAGTACACATCAACATCATGTATATCAAATATACTTCTTTCGACTTTTGCCAGCCTTCTTATCTACCAAGTATCTAGAGTTGCTCTGCCTCAGTGACCGTTCCCCTCATAGCAGAAGCACTTAGTCCTGGGCTTCGGTTTAATCTGGGGTCTCTTCATTAGTGCAGCAACTGCTTTGTCGTTTCACGAAGTATCCCTTCTAGCCCTTTCCTTTCTCGAAACTTAGTGGTTTTACTAACCATCAACTATTGATGCTCCTTCTTGATTTCTACTTTCGCAGTGTCAAACATCGCGAATCGCTCAAGGATCATTGTATCTATCCTTGATATGTTATAGTTCATCACGAAGCTCTCACAGCTTGGTGGCAGTGACTTTGGAGAACCATCACTATCTTATCTGGAAGATCAACTCCCACTTGATTCAAGCGATTGTCGTACTCAAATAATCTGAGCACACGCTCAATGATTGAGCTTTTCTCCTCTACTTCGTGGACAAAGAATCTTGTCTGAGGTCTCATACCTCTTAACAAGGGCACAAGCATGAAATCACAATTTCATCTCTTTAGAACATCTCTAATGTTCCGTGACGTTTCAAAACATCTTCGGCGCCTTGCTTCTAAGCCATTAAGTATTTTGTACTGAACTATTGTGTAGTCATCAGAAATGTGTATGTCGGATGTTCACAACATCTATAGACGACGCTCGAGGTGCAGCACACCGAGTGGTGCATTAAGGACATAAGCCTTCTGCGCAGCAACGAGGAAAATCCTCGGCTTTACAGACTCAGTCTGCAAAGTTTGCTACTATCAACATTCAACTAATTTTTCTCTAGGAACATATAAAAACAGTAGAGCTATAGCGCAAGCTACATAGCAATTCGCAAAGACCATTAGACTATGTTCATGACAATTAGTTAAATTAATCATATTACTTAAGAACTCCCACTCAAAAAGTACATCTCTCTAGTCATTTGAGTGGTACATGATCCAAATCCACTATCTCAAGTCTGATCATCACGTGAGTCGAGAATAGTTTCAGTGGTAAGCATCTCTATGCTAATCATATCAACTATACGATTCATGCTCGACCTTTCGGTCTCATGTGTTCCCAGGCCATGTCTGCACATGCTAGGCTCGTCAAGCTTAACCCGAGTGTTCCGCGTGTGCAACTGTTTTGCACCCGTTGTATGTGAACGTTGAGTCTATCACACCCGATCATCACGTGGTGTCTCGAAACGATGCACTGTCGCAACGGTGCACAGTCGGGGAGAACACAATTCCGTCTTGAAATTTTAGTGAGAGATCACCTCATAATGCTACCGTCGTTCTAAGCAAGATAAGGTGCATAAAGGATTAACATCACATGCAATTCATAAGTGACATGATATGGCCATCATCATGGGCTTCTTGATCTCCATCACCAAAGCACCGGCACGATCTTCTTGTCACCGGCGTCACACCATGATCTCTATCATCATGATCTCCATCAACGTGTCGCCATCGGGGTTGTCGTGCTACTCATGCTATTACTACTAAAGCTACGTCCTAGCAATATAGTAAACGCATCTGCAAGCACAAATGTTAGTTTAAAGACAACCCTATGGCTCCTGCCGGTTGCCGTACAATCGACGTGCAAGTCGATATTAACTATTACAACATGATCATCTCATACATCCAATATATCACATCACATCGTTGGCCATATCACATCACAAGCATACCCTGCAAAAACAAGTTAGACGTCCTCTAATTGTTGTTGCATGTTTTACGTGGTGACCAAGGGTATCTAGTAGGATCGCATCTTACTTACGCAAACACCACAACGGAGATATATGAATTGCTATTTAACCTCATCCAAGGACCTCCTCGGTCAAATCCGATTCAACTAAAGTTGGAGAAACCGACACTCACTAGTCATCTTTGAGCAACGGAGTTACTTGTAGCGATGAAACCAGTCTCTCGTAAGCGTACGAGTAATGTCGGTCCGAGCCGCTTCGATCCAACAATACCGCGGAATCAAGAAAAGACTAAGGAGGGCAGCAAAACGCACATCACCGCCCACAAAAACTTTTGTGTTCTACTCGAGAAGAAATCTACGCATGAACCTAGCTCATGATGCCACTGTCGGGGAACGTCGCATGGGAAACAAAAAATTTCCTACGCGCACGAAGACCTATCATGGTGATGTCCATCTACGAGAGGGTATTTCCGATCTACGTACCCTTGTAGATCGCACAACAGAAGCGTTAAGTAACACGGTTGATGTAGTGGAACGTCCACACGTCCCTCGATCCGCCCCGCGAACCGTCCCACGAACCGTCCCGTGATCCGTCCCACGATCTGCTCCGATCTAGTGCCGAACGGACGGCACCTCCGCGTTCAGCACACGTACAGCTCGACGATGATCTCGGCCTTCTTGATCCAGCAAGAGACACGGAGAGGTAGATGAGTTCTCCGGCAGCGTGACGGTGCTCCGGAGGTTGGTGGTGATCTAATCTCAGCAGGGCTCCGCCCGAGCTCTGCAGAAACGTGATCTAGAGGGAAAACCGTGGAGGTACGTGGTCGGCCTGCCGTGACAAAAGTTGTCTCAAATCAGCCCTAATAGCTCCATATATATAGGAGGAGGGGAGGGGAGGCTTGACTTGAGGCTCAAGAAGCCCCAAGGGCTGCGCCACCAAGGAGGAGTTGGAGTCCTCCAATCCTAGTCCAACTAGGATTGGAAGGAGGAGTCCTTCTCTTCCTTCCCACCTTTCCCTTTTTTTCTCTTTCTCTTCTTTTGGTTTTTCTTTCTCTCTTGCACAAGACAGCCTTGGTCTGACCCCACCTACTTGGTGCGCCACCCCCAAGGTCCTTGGGCCCTCCCGGGTGGTTGGTCCCCCCTCCCGGTGAAGATCCGAAACCCATTCGTCATTCCCGGTACATTACCAGTAATGCCCGAAAACCTTCCGGTAACCAAATGAGGTCATCCTATATATCAATCTTTGTTTTCGGACCATTCCGGAAACCCTCGTGACGTCTGTGATCTCATCCGAGACTCCGAACAACATTCGGTAACCAACCATATAACTCAAATACGCATAAAACAACGTCGAACCTTAAGTGTGCAGACCCTGCGGGTTCGAGAACTATGTAGACATGACCCGAGTGACTCCTC
This sequence comes from Hordeum vulgare subsp. vulgare, assembly GCF_904849725.1. Lineage (NCBI taxonomy): Eukaryota > Viridiplantae > Streptophyta > Magnoliopsida > Poales > Poaceae > Hordeum > Hordeum vulgare. The sequence goes on along the minus strand of NC_058519.1, from coordinate 664,983,255 downwards.
GGTCAATATCCAATAGCGGGACCTGGATGCCCATATTGCATCCTACATAGTCTACGAAGATCTTATGGTTTGAACCTCAGTGCCAAGGATTCATATAATCATGTATGTCATTCCCTTTGTCCTTCGGTATGTTACTTGCCCGAGATTCGATCGTCAGTATCCGCATACCTATTTCAATCTCGTTTACCGGAAAGTCTCTTTACTCGTTCCGTAATACAAGATCCCGCAACTTACACTAAGTTACATTGCTTGCAAGGCTTGTGTGTGATGTTGTATTACCGAGTGGGCCCCGAGATACCTCTTCGTCACACGGAGTGAAAAATCCCAGTCTCGATCCATACTAACTCAACGAACACCTTCGGAGATACCTGTAGAGAATCTTTATAGTCACCCAGTTACGTTGCGACGTTTGATACACACAAAGCATTCCTCCGGTGTTAGTAAGTTATATGATCTCATGGTCATAGGAACAAATACTTGACATGCAGAAAACAGTAGCAACAAAATGACACGATCAACATGCTACATCTATTAGTTTGGGTCTAGTCCATCACATGATTCTCCTAATGATGTGATCCCGTTATCAAGTGACAACACTCGCCTATGGTCAGGAAACCTTGACCATCTTTGATCAACGAGCTAGTCAACTAGAGGCTTACTAGGGACAGTGTTTTATCTATGTATCCACACATGCACTGTGTTTCCAATCAATACAATTATAGCATGGATAATAAACGATTATCATGAACAAAGAAATATAATAATAACTAATTTATTATTGCCTCCAGGGCATATTTCCAACAAGGTCGCGGGGGAGGAGTCCTACTCCAACAAGGACTCCTCCCACTCTCCACCTTTTTACTCTCTGGAGCATGGGCCCTCATGGGGTCGGCTCGCCAGCCCACCAGGGGCTGGTGCGCCACCTCTTGGGACTATGTGCCCCCCCCCCCCGAGGTGGGTGCCCCCCTCTCGGATGGACCTCCGGAACCATTCATCACTGCCGTTACATTATCAAAAATACCCAAAACTTTTCCAGATTCCAAATACCACTTTTCTATATATAAATATTTACCTCCGAACCATTTTGGAGCTCCTGTGACTTCCGGGATCTCATCTGGGACTCTGAACAACCTTCACTCACCAACATACATAACTCAATAATATCGAAATGTCACCGAACGTTAAATGTGCAGACCCTGCTGGTTCGAGAACTATGTAGACATGATCGAGACACCTCTACTGCCAATAACCAATAGCGGGACCTGGATGCCCAGATTGGTTCCTACATATTCTATGAAGATCTTTATCAGTTGAACCTGCATGTCAAGGATTCAGTTAATCCCGTATGATATTCCCTTTGTCCATCGGTATGTTACTTGCCCGAGATTCGATCGTCGGGATCTGCATACCTAGTTCAATCTCATTACCTGCAAGTCTCTTTACTCATTCCGTAATACAAGATCATGTGGCTAACTCTTTAGTCACATTGCTTTCAAGCTTGTTGTGATGGTGTATTACCGAATAGGCCCTGAGATACCCCTCCGTCACACGGAGTGAGAAATCCCAGTCTTGATCCATGCCAACTCAATAGACACCCTCGGAGATACCCGTAGAGCACCTTTATAGTCATACAGTTACGTTGCGATGTTTGATACACACAAAGTACTCTTCCAGTGTCAGTGAATTGCATGATCTCATGGTCATAGGAACAAATACTTGACATGCAGAAAACAATAGTAATAAACTCACACGATCATATGCTACATTCATAGTTTGGGTCTTGTCCATCACATCATTCTCCTAATGATGTGATCCTCTTATCAAATGACAACTCATGTATATCGCCAGGAAACCTTGACCATCTTTGATCAACGAGCTAGTCCTTTAGAGGCTCACTAGGGACGATGTGTTGTCTATGTTTCCACACATGTATTTGAGTTTTCAATCAATATAATTATAGCATGGATAATAAACGATTATCATGGACAAGAAATATAACAATAACCACTTTATTATTGCATCTAGGGCATATTTTCAACAGTCTCCCACTTGCACTAGAGTCAATAATCTAGCTCACATCACTATGTGATTTACATTGTAATGAATCTAACACCCATACAGTTCTGGTGTTGATCATGTTTCGCTCGTGGAAGAGGCTTACTCAATGGGTCTGCAACATTCAGATCCGTGTGCACTTTGCAAATACTTATGTCCCCCTCCTTAATGTAATCGCGGATGGAATTGAAGCATCAATTTATGTGTCTGGTCCTCTTGTGAAACCTTGGTTCCTTGGCTAGAGCAATGGCACCACTGTTGTCATAGAACAAAATCACTGGATCAAGTGCACTAGGCACAACTCCAAGATCTGTCATGAACTCCTTCACCGAGACACCTTATTTAGCCACCTCCTAGGCAGATATGTACTCCGCTTCGCATGTAGAATCAGCTACCACGTTTTGCTTGGAACTGCACCAGCTTACCTGTAACACCCTCGATTTTGCCCATTTCTTTTTTCTTTGATTTTTATCTGGATTTGCTTTCCTGTGGTTTGATAGTTTTGAAACCTAAAGAGATTACTCTTTATTTCTTTTTCCTAGTGGTTTGCCAATCTTCAAACCACCCCAAGACCTAGCCATTTCCATCTTGAGCCAATTCCAAGATTCTTTTCCATGGGAATATTCCTTTTTCTTTTAAAGGAATAATCCTGTTTGCCTTGAGTTATGAAGCAACCCCCATTTATATCTCTCCAAAAATTCCCAAATAATTCTCATAAATCTATTGCATCATATCTTCCTCAGATATGACAAAATATTTTCTTGCCATGTTCAAAAATAATTCCCACAAATTCCTTTTCTGATTCTACCCTATCTGTCCAGTTGTGAAGCAAGTACCCTTTTTAATTGCTTGATTGCTCTCAAATTTTGTGGGCACTCTTTCCTAGCCATATAATTGCCTCATGCCAAAATTCAACCCAATTTAGCTAGTAAATATTTCTTGGAAAATTTCCAAAGTTTCTGATCCACAAGAAGCTTTGTGAAGCACGTGCCAACTAGGAGTGTTCAAATGAGTTGAATCTTTGCCATCATCTCAATATGCTCAAATTTTACCTCTCCACCAAATTTGAGCATCACTCCTTCAACCATGTGACCATAGCTTCATATCTTTGTCTGTGGTCATTATTTGGATTTGTGAAACAACTATATTTTATATTGCTCCATAAATTCTGAATTTTTACCAGGACATTCCCCTATCTATAAAACCTTGCTAAACCAATTTTGAGCTCATTTTATACAGCATCTCCATAATCCCAAAATATTCATCTCCTCCAAGTTTGACCTCAATCCAAGCATGTATGTGAGTGCCACATCAAAATTCCTATTCTGGACCAGATTAGCCACTTGCAAAGCAACTATATTAAATCTTGACCCTGTGATCCTCAAACTCCACAGGATTGTAGTCCTTCCTACCCTAAGCCACCCATACATAATCTTTTGCTCTTATCTATTTCTTGTTGACCACAGTGTCAGTGCAAAGTTGGCAACAACAATCTTGTAGTGAAGTTTCCCATCACCCCAGTGCTTCCTTTAGTGATACATCACCTCCAGGCTGCCTTAGGGACCAAGGACTCCACCCCAGACAAGGTGTGCCAACCCCTCTTGTCTCCTCAGCACCAGTGCATGTGGTGACCACGCCTGTGGCATGCCAAACGCGCACTCTGTGCAGTGGAGCCCCTCGGCCTCGTCGGTTTCTTGTGCTCATCCCTAACCCTTAAGCAAGTTAGTCTTGTGCTCATGTCTTCTTTGCATTTGCATCTAATAATTCTCCAATCAAGAACAAGAAAGTGGCAAAGGAAAAACTAAAAAACCCTAGCCACTACTTTAAATAAAGAAAATCTCAAACTAGTTGAAATCAATGAACCCAAAATGGCCTCAAGAAATGTTCAAACTTTCTGATAAATCATGAAAGTAAATGAGCATTGGAGAAAAATATTTTCTTGACACTTTAAGCATTTTAAATTAATGCAAAAGCCACTAGTTTCAAACTTTAAATTTGAAATCAGAAACTATAATTTTTCAAAAATGTTGAAAACTTTGGAAATGGTTGGGAATATTATAACAAATATTCAGGTGTGTTTAAAATAATTTTTACAACCTTTTTGGAGCTGAAATAAATAGCAAATCAATGTCAGAAATTAAAACAGAAATAAAACAGAAGGAAATGGAAAAAGGGTTACCTGTTGCCTAGCCTGGCCCGGCCCATCTCCCCGAGTCGTCCCCTCCCTCGCGCCAGTAGGAGCAGGAGGTGGCTGCCGCCTTCTCCGGCGCGGCCACGCACCTGTGCGCCTGCCTGGCCGCCGCCTCGCGCTGGCAAGGCCGGGGATAAGCTCCCCGAGGCCTCCTCTATCCATTCCCAGCGTCAGTTCCTTCCCTTCCTCTCGGATCTCTCCTCCCCCTCCTGCCGCCATTGGAGCCGAGCAAAGCTCGAGCTGCCCGTGCCCCTAGCCTTAGCCTCCTCTTGCTGAGCACGCCGTTAGCTCCGCCTCGTCGAGCCGGTCCTCTCTGCAGAAGCCGAAGCTTCCCCGAGCTCTGCATCGCCCCCAACGCCATCGTCTTCCACCTCCGGCCGCCGGACCTCTCCCGTCGATTCGCTCCCTCCGGCGCACCCCCGAGCCCCTCAGCAACACCATCGGAACCGCCGTGAGCTCGTCATCGTTTCCCCTCTCGCCCCACGCTCTTCCGCACATCGTAGCCCCGTTCCCCACCAAGGCCGAGAGCTCCTCGCCGCCGGTCATGTCGTCGCCGTCGCTGTGGTGTCTGATCCACGCGCTCGAGCTAGGGTTCGAGCTCCTGGAGCCTCCAGGAGTGTGATGAGCGCCTCAGCTGTCCTCCCCGTGCCCTAGAGCCATCAGCTGCGGGAGGCCGAGCTTCGGCCGCCGCTTCGGCTCGTCGCCGGCGCCTCTCCCGGCGACCCTAGCCGCCCCTGATGCCCCTGCCAGATCGGCTACTTCGCCAGCGTTCCGTAGCTGCAAACCGCGTTCGAATTGGTGCTGTGCAGCGCCGTTTAGGTCGTCTCCGGCGAGCCCTCCGCCGCGGGCTTGGTCGCCGGCGACCACCCTCCGGTGGGGGCCGACGTGGCAAAGCTAATCCAACAGATTAGGAGCTTAATCTCTCGCTGACAGTGGGCCCAAGGCCAAGTCAACACAGTTAAGGGACTGGTCAGCGCGGGATTAGTCCCAGAGAGGCTGACCAGTGGGTCCCCCCTGTCAGGTTTGACCTGAACAGGTCGGCTGACCCGCTGACGTCAGTCTGATGCAATAAAGAGAATTTCCAGTATAGAAATAATTCCAGGAAATTGCTAAAACTTGTAAAAATCATAGAAATTAATCTGTAACTCCAATGAAAATAATTTATATATGAAAAAGTATCAGAAAAATTCAAGGATTCTGATTATGCCATTTTCAACCATGTTTGAAAAAGTTACAGAACCCTAAAATGTGGAATAAGGAATAAATCAATTCTTATAATTACTTTTTAAATGGAATTTGGAAAATATTCAAATTTCAATATGAATGCCATGATCACACACTGTCCTACTTACAAATCAGTACCCTAACATGACATCTTATGCATGTTAACATCAAGTTGATCTGAGCATCAGGTCGAATCAATTAAATCGGTATTCGAGAATACCCGTTTGAATTGATATTCGAATATGATTCAAATCAACTCTAAACCTAATACATATTGATTATAATAACTTATCACCTTGCATTCTCATGCCATGCTCATGCATCATTTTGATTGCATATGATTGTTATTGAATGTTGCCATTCATTTCGGTAGGCTCCGCACCCCCAGATTCCACCGAATATCCGTCTGACGGATATCATTCCTCCTCTGAGCAACAAGGCAAGCAACCCTTTTGATCATTCCGATAATTCCCATGTTCCTGCTCCTGCACTTATTTATTGCATTAGGATCAAATGCTACAACTGCTTTTGCCACGTTAGTTGAACCCACTTCCTTTGCATGACCTAACCTTGTCACAGTAAATAGCCGAACCTTGCAACCTAGCATACCTCGTAGTTGCTTGAGCTATGATGTGACTTATCCTGCTATGCATGCTATGCTTAGAGTTGTGTATGGTCTGTCATCTGGGAGATGAACAGAATTGTGGAAGGTGTTCGGTGAGCAAAGTTTGTGTGTTGAACTTGATTTGGTAAAGGTACCGGTGAAAGGCTGTGTAGGAGTACATGGAGGGTTGTTTCATTGGAACCATCCTTAGGAACTGAGTTCCGTGTATGTAATCCAACACTAGATACTACCACATGCTGGGCCCTAAAATATGACCCCGCTCGGCCTATTAATCGCGTAGTACTCGGTCCAGGAGTTGCAAGTAGTTTCTGCTGTTTATAGTAATGCTGGAGGCCGTGCATGGTGCTGACCTGAGACGTGGGCCGTGATGCGGTAGGCAGTGGCACGGTGTACCAAGTGGCACCCGGATGGTGGGCTTGGGAACCCTGCGCACATCGTTTGAGGCCGTGGCGGTAACCTTGGCCGGACTTCCGTACGGGTCACTCTCGGATAGGCGATAAACCTGGACTAGGTACTAGTGTGGTTAACGGTCGTGGCCGACTCCCTCGCCGGGCTTCCGCTTGAAGGTTGCCGAGGTGCATGACGTGCACATGGCGATAAGTGGCGAGAGCGTGTGTGACGAAGTACACCCCTGCAGGGTTATGATCTATTCGAATAGCCGCGTCCGCGGATATGGACTACTTGGAGACATATGTTGTTCATAGATAACTTCAATGGCTACTCATAAAATTGCCAAGATAAGCGTGAGTGTCGTGGACGGCATTTCCGTACGGAGACGGAATGATTCCACGATAGTGTATTGTTGTGGTGTTAGTGGACTCGTGTGCGAGAAATCAAGTTGTCAAAATTATTTAAAAATGCAAGTTGTCTAGCCACGAGTCAAATGCTGGCTTTCCGCATGAAACCCCACAATACCTTTTGATACCTTGCATGAGTAGTTAGTTATCCTAAAGTCTTGCTGAGTACCTTCGTACTCATGTTTGCTTAATACATGTTGCAGAGGTTGCTAATGACCCTAATGGAGGGTTCTTCGTAGACATCGACGACGACGAGTAGCTGGTGTCCCAGCTACGATCTGGCCCTACGTTGGATCTGTAGTATAGTCAGGCCATGTGCCTGCTAGTTGCCCTGTCTGTACTCAGACAGTTTAAACTCTTCCGCTGGCTTGTAACTGAATGACTGCTATTATGGGTCGTGAGACCCTTAATGTGTAATATTATGTGTGTGGCTCTTCCGAGCCTCTTAAATAAAGGTTGTATGTTTACGGTTATGTTGTGATGCCATCGATGTATCTATACATATCGGTATGCCATGCGTACGTGTGTCATACTTGATATGTATGGGGTTCGATTACCTAGTCGTGAACTTTAGTAGCACTCCTTACAAGGAAATGCCCCTTTGTGATCCAATGAGCCTTGGTAGTTCGCTACTGCTCCGGACACATTGGTTGACCGACATGTGTCCTTCTTAGCTGCTGTGTCTGTCCTCTTTGGGGAAATGTCACGCGATGTAATGGAGTCCTTGTAGCTTGCTACGACTCGTCTACATTCGCTGATGACCGACACCTGCTTTGTTGGGTCATGTATGCCTGTCCTTGTGCGGTACTGCCACTTTGGTTTATGACTAGACATGTCGATCCGGGTTCTTTGACATTGGAATGCTAGCGACACTATTGCATACGCGAGTCAAAAGATGCAAACGGTCCCGGCTAAGGTAAGGCTGCAGCCGAGGAGTTAACCGTGCGTGAGACCGCAAAGGGATGCGATGTGTTACAGGCTAGATTCCTATGGCTTAGGATCGGGGTCCCGACAGCGTTGGTATCAGAGCCTGACTGACTGTAGGATTACTAAGCCAAACTGGTCGAAGTTGAGTCTAGAATTGCTTTAGTTATATATAAGGGAATTGTTTGTGGAAGGGAACGTAAGGCTCTTGTTCTCTTCTCAAGTTATTCTATTCTGGTCATCCTCGTCTTTTCTGCGGGAACTAAGGACTAGGTTAATCATCTTCTCCTAGGCTCGTGTTTCTGATCGGTAGATTATAAGACTACGGGTCAAGAGATATGTGGTTTTTGTCATTCCTAGGAAAAGGAAGTAGGTTTGATGATCAGAGAGTTGAACTTGATAGTTGAGTGGTTACGCTATTCCATTTTTGGGTTGTCTCAAAATTTGTTTTTGAGCATTTACAGCCGTTATGTTGTCCAATTTTTCATTCGGAGCTCTAATGCTTTTGCATTACTCTCTATTTACAGATGCCTGGCCGCCCTTCTCGTCAGGTGGTATGTCTGATCAGGTGCATTGATGTGCCGGGTCATACGGCCATGCTGGTCAGGGTGATGTCGGTGTGCGGTTACCGCTGGTACCCCGAGTACATAGTAGAGGAACAGTACCGAGACTTCAACCAGAGCCAGTACATCTGCACTGTTAGGGTATTTCCAGACTACCCTGGAGCTGAGGAGCCAATCCATTGGTCCTATGGGTTGGGAGTCACTGTTGACATGGCAGTACAAGATGCTGCCTATTCAATGGTGACTATTATGAGAGCGAGACATGCACTGCTGCAGAATTCAGAGTTCTGCTATGTTCCGGCCTCTCAGCCTGGTGAAGAGGGATACCTCAGTGGAGTCTATTTTGATTCTTCTATGGAGGATCCACTACTGCAGTCCACTGTTGAGATGCTAGAGAACAGAGACAGGGATGCTCGTGCTCTCCGTATGGAGCTTTATGCTACCCGTGCCCGTCTGTGGACAGCTTTGACGCAGCTGGCACCGGTAGTCCAGACAGGGTATGGAGAGATGGAGATGCTGAACCCTGTTAGGACCCATCTTCCGGCCCACGTTGACTGGCCAGCTATAGGAGGAGTCACACCTCTTCGGGGACCCCTCTTACCACCAGTCAGGGGACCAAGTGTTGGAATTATGCCCTAGAGGCAATAATAAATGTATAGTTATTATTATAATTCCTATATCAAGATAATAGTTTATTATCCATGCTATAATTGTATTGAATGAAGACTCATTTACATGTGTGGATACATAGACAAAACACCGTCCCTGCATGCCTCTAGTTGGCTAGCCAGTTGATCAATGATAGTCAGTGTCTTCTGATTATGAACAAGGTGTTGTTGTTTGATAACTGGATCACGTCATTGGGAGAATCACGTGATGGACTAGACCCAAACTAATAGACGTAGCATGTTGATCGTGTCATTTTGTTGCTACTGTTTTCTGCGTGTCAAGTATTTATTCCTATGACCATGAGATCATATAACTCACTGACACCGGAGGAATGCTTTGTGTGTATCAAACGTCGCAACGTAACTGGGTGACTATAAAGATGCTCTACAGGTATCTCCGAAGGTGTTAGTTGAGTTAGTATGGATCAAGACTGGGATTTGTCACTCCGTGTGACGGAGAGGTATCTCGGGGCCCACTCGGTAATACAACATCACACACAAGCCTTGCAAGCAATGTAACTTAGTGTAAGTTGCGGGATCTTGTATTACGGAACGAGTAAAGAGACTTGCCGGTAAACGATATTGAAATAGGTATGCGGATACCGACGATCGAATCTCGGGCAAGTAACATACCGAAGGACAAAGGGAATGACATACGGGATTATACGAATCCTTGGCACTGAGGTTCAAACGATAAGATCTTCGTAGAATATGTAGGATCCAATATGGGCATCCAGGTCCCGATATTGGATATTGACCGAGGAGTCTCTCGGGTCATGTCTACATAGTTCTCGAACCCGCAGGGTCTGCACACTTAAGGTTCGACGTTGTTTTATGTGTATTTGAGTTATATGGTTGGTTACCGAATGTTGTTCGGAGTCCCGGATGCGATCACGGACGTCACGAGGGTTTCCGGAATGGTCCGGAAAAAAAGATTGATATATAGGATGACCTCATTTGATTACCGAAAGGTTTTCGGAGTTACCGGGAATGTACCGGGAATGACGAATGGGTTCCGGGAGTTCACCGGGGGGGGGGGGGCAACCCACCCCGGGGAAGCCCATAGGCTTTGGGGAGACACACCAGCCCTTAGTGGGCTGGTGGGACAGCCCCAAGGGGGCCTATGCGCCAAGAAAAGGAAATCAAAGGAAAAGAAAAAAAAAGAGGGAGGAAGTGGGAAGGGAAGGGGACTCCTCCCACCAAACCAAGTCCATTTCGGTTTGGGGGGGGGGAGTCCTCCCCCCCTTGGCTCGGCCAACCCCTTGAGGGTCCCCTGGACCCCAAGGCAAGGTCCCCCTCCCTCCTCCTATATATATGGGGCTTTTAGGGCAGATTTGAGACGACTTTCTCACGGCTGCCCGACCACATACCTCCATAGTTTTTCCTCTAGATCGCGTTTCTGCGGAGCTCGGGCGGAGCCCTGCTGAGACGAGATCATCACCAACCTCCGGAGCGCCGTCACGCTGCCGGAGAACTCTTCTACCTCTCCGCCTCTCTTGCTGGATCAAGAAGGCCGAGATCATCGTCGAGCTGTACGTGTGCTGAACGCGGAGGTGCCGTCCGTTCGGTACTAGATCGTGGGACTGATCGCGGGATTGTTCGCGGGGCGGATCGAGGGACGTGAGGACGTTCCACTACATCAACCGCGTTCTCTAACGCTTCTGCTGTACGATCTACAAGGGTACGTGGATCGCTCATCCCCTCTCGTAGATGGACATCACCATGATAGGTCTTCGTGCGCGTAGGAAAATTTTTGTTTCCCATGCGACGTTCCCCAACAGTGGCATCATGAGCTAGGTTCATGCGTAGATGTCTTCTCGAGTAGAACACAAAAGGTTTTGTGGGCGGTGATGTGCGTTTTGCTGCCCTCCTTAGTCTTTTCTTGATTCCGCGGTATTGTTGGATTGAAGCGGCTTGGACCGACATTACTCGTACGCTTACGAGAGACTGGTTTCATCGTTACGAGTAACCCCCTTTGCTCAAAGATGACTGGCAAGTGTCGGTTTCTCCAACTTTAGTTGAATCGGATTTGACCGAGGAGGTCCTTGGATGAGGTTAAATAGCAACTCATATATCTCCGTTGTGGTGTTTGCGTAAGTAAGATGCGATCCTACTAGATACCCTTGGTCACCACGTAAAACATGCAACAACAAAATTAGAGGACGTCTAACTTGTTTTTGCAGGGTATGATTGTGATGTGATATGGCCAACAATGTGATGTGATATATTGGATGTATGAGATGATCATGTTGTAATAGAAATATCGACTTGCACGTCGATGGTACGGCATCCGGCAGGAGCCATAGGGTTGTCTTTATACTAACGTATGTGCTTGCAGATGCGTTTACTATTTTGCTAGGCTGTAGCTTTAGTAGTAATAGCATAAGTAGCACGACAACCCCGATGGCAACACGTTGATGGATGATCATGGTGTGGCGCCGGTGACAAGAAGATCGTGCCGGTGCTTTGGTGATGGAGATCAAGAAGCACGTGATGATGGCCATATCATGTCACTTATGAATTGCATGTGATGTTAATCCTTTATGCACCTTATTTTGCTTAGAACGACGGTAGCATTATGAGGTGATCTCTCACTAAAATTTCAAGACGAAATTGTGTTCTCCCCGACTGTGCACCGTTGCTACAGTTCGTCGTTTCGAGACACCACGTGATGATCGGGTGTGATAGACTCAACGTTCACATACAACGGGTGCAAAACAGTTGCGCACGCGGAACACTCGGGTTAAGCTTGACGAGCCTAGCATGTGCAGACATGGCCTCGGAACACATGAGACCGAAAGGTCGATCATGAATCATATAGTTGATATGATTAGCATAGGGATGCTTAACACTGAAACTATTCTCGACTCACGTGATGATCGGACTTGGGATAGTGTAAGTGGATCATGAACCACTCAAATGACTAGAGAGATGTACTTTTTGAGTGGGAGTTTAGCATATAATTTGATTAAGTTGAACTCTAATTATCTTGAACATAGTCTAAGTCCACTTTGAATATATTTGTGTTGTAGATCATGGCTCACGCAAGTGTCATCCTCAATTTTAATACGTTCCTAGAGAAAGCTAAGTTGAAAGATGATGGAAGCAACTTTGTAGACTGGGCTCGTAATCTTAAGCTAATCTTACAAGCTGGAAAGAAGGATTATGTCCTTAATGCTGCGCTAGGAGATGAACCACCCGCTACGGCTGATCAGGATGTTAAGAACGCTTGGTTAGCGCGTAAGGAGGACTACTCAATAGTTCAATGTGCAGTCTTGTATGGCTTAGAACCGGGACTTCAACGTCGCTTTGAGCGTCATGGAGCATTTGAGATGTTCCAGGAGTTGAAGTTTATCTTTCAGAAGAACGCCCGGATCGAGAGGTATGAGACCTCCGATAAATTCTATGCTTGCAAGATGGAGGAAAACTCGTCTGTCAGTGAACATGTGCTCAAAATGTCTGGGTACTCAAACCGTCTAGCTGAACTGGGGATTGAACTCCCGCAAGAAGCTATCACTGACAGAATCCTTCAATCACTGCCGCCAAGCTATAAAGGCTTATGTGTTGAACTACAACATGCAAGGGATGAACAAGTCTCCCGGCGAGTTGTTTGCGATGCTGAAAGTCGCAGAGTCTGAACTCCGTAAAGAGCATCAAGTGTTGATGGTGAGCAAGACCACTAGTTTCAAGAGAAATGGCAAAGGAAAGAAGGGCAATTCGAAGAAGAGCGGCAAGCCTGTTGCCAATCCGCCGAAGAAACCCAAAGCTGGACCTAAGCCTGAAAGAGAGTGCTTCTATTGCAAGGGTATGGGTCACTGGAAGCGCAATTGCCCCAAGTATCTGGCAGATAAGAAGGCGGGCAAAGAAAAATCAGGTATATTTGATATACATGTTATTGATGTGTACTTAACCGACTCTCGTAGTAGTGCCTGGGTATTTGATACCGGTTCTGTTGCTCACATTTGCAACTCGAAGCAGGAACTGCGGAATAGACGAAGGCTGGCGAAAGACGAAGTGACGATGCGCGTAGGAAACGGTTCCAAGGTTGATGCAATCGCCGTCGGCACAGTGTCACTTCAACTACCATCGGGATTAGTGATGAACTTAAATCATTGTTATTTAGTGCCTGCGTTGAGCATGAACATTATATCTGGATCTTGTTTATTGCGAGACGGTTACTCTTTTAAGTCTGAGAATAATGGTTGTTCTATTTCTATGAGTAACATCTTTTATGGTCATGCACCGAATGTGAGAGGATTGTTCATATTGAATCTCGATAGCAATACGCATATACATAACATTGAGACCAAAAGAGTTAGAGTAAACAATGATAGCGCCATATTTTTGTGGCACTACCGCTTGGGTCATATTGGGGTAAAGCGCATGAAGAAGCTCCATGCTGATGGACTTTTGGAGTCACTTGACTTTGATTCACTTGACACGTGCGAACCATGCCTCATGGGCAAGATGACTAAGACTCCGTTCTCCGGAACAATGGAGTGTGCAAGTGACTTGTTGGAAATCATACATACCGATGTGTGTGGTCCAATGAGCGTGGAGGCACGCGGCGGATATCGTTATTTTCTCACCTTCACCGACGATTTAAGCAGATATGGTTATGTCTACTTAATGAAGCACAAGTCTGAAACATTTGAAAAGTTCAAGCAATTTCAGAGTGAAGTGGAAAATCATCGTAACAAGAAGATCAAGTTCCTACGGTCTGATCGTGGGGGTGAATATCTGAGTTTCGAGTTTGGTACTCACTTAAGACAATGTGGAATTGTTTCACAGTTAACACCGCCTGGAACACCACAACGTAATGGTGTGTTCGAACATCGTAATCGTACTTTGTTAGAGATGGTGCGATCTATGATGTCTCTTACTGATTTGCCGTTATCTTTTTGGGGTTATGCATTAGAAACAGCTGCATTCACTTTAAATAGGGCACCATCGAAATCCGTTGAGACGACACCATACGAACTGTGGTATGGCAAAAGGCCAAAGTTGTCGTTTCTTAAAATTTGGGGATGTGATGCTTATGTCAAAAAGCTTCAGCCTGAAAAGCTGGAACCCAAAGCGGAAAAGTGCGTCTTCATAGGTTACCCAAAAGAGACAGTTGGGTACACCTTCTATCTCAAATCCGAGGGCAAAGTGTTTGTTGCTAAAAACGGAGCTTTTCTCGAGAAGGAGTTTCTCTCGAGAGAATTGAGTGGGAGGCAGATAGAACTTGATGAGGTTGTCGAACCTCTCATCCCTCTGGATGGTGGCGCAGGGCAAGGAGAGACCTCTGTCGTTGCGACGCCGGTTGAGGAGGAAGTTAATGATGATGATCATGAAACTCCAGTTCAAATTTCTGTTGAACCACGCAGGTCGACGAGATCACGTGCTACTCCAGAGTGGTACGGTAATCCCGTCTTATCGATCATGTTGTTAGACAACAATGAACCTGCGAATTATGAAGAGGCAATGGTGGGCCCAGATTCCAACAAATGGCTAGAAGCCATGAAATCCGAGATAGGATCCATGTATGAGAACAAAGTGTGGACTTTGGAGATACTACCTGAGGGCCGCAAGGCTATTCAGAACAAATGGATCTTTAAGAAGAAGACGGACGCTGACGGTAATGTGACCGTTTATAAAGCTCGACTTGTGGCAAAGGGTTTTTCACAAGTTCCAGGAGTTGACTACGATGAGACCTTCTCACCCGTAGCGATGCTTAAGTCCGTCAGAATCATGTTAGCAATAGCTGCATTTTTCGATTATGAAATCTGGCAGATGGATGTCAAAACGGCGTTCCTTAACGGTTTCCTTAAGGAAGAGTTGTATATGATGCAACCCGAAGGTTTTGTCGATCCTAAAAATGCTGACAAGGTGTGCAAGCTCCAGCGATCCATTTATGGACTGGTGCAAGCATCTCGGAGTTGGAACAAACGCTTTGATGAGGTGATCAAAGCATTTGGGTTTATACAAGTGGTTGGAGAATCTTGTATTTACAAGAAAGTGAGTGGGAGCTCTGTGGCGTTTCTAATATTATATGTGGATGACATATTACTGATTGGGAACAATGTAGAGCTTTTGGAGAGCATAAAAGGTTACTTGAATAAAAGTTTCTCTATGAAGGACCTAGGAGAAGCTGCTTACATTCTAGGCATTAAGATCTATAGGGATAGATCGAAACGCCTGATAGGACTTTCACAAAGCACTTACCTTGATAAAGTTTTGAAGAGGTTCAAAATGGAACAGTCCAAGAAAGGGTTCTTGCCAGTTTTACAAGGTACGAGATTGAGTAAGACTCAGTGCCCAGCAACTGATGAAGATAGAGAGCATATGCGCTCCGTCCCCTATGCTTCAGCCATAGGTTCTATCATGTATGCGATGATGTGCACTAGACCGGATGTTAGCCTGGCCATAAGTATGGCAGGTAGGTTCCAGAGCAATCCAGGAGTGGATCACTGGACAGCGGTCAAGAATATCCTGAAGTACCTGAAAAGGACTAAGGAGATGTTTCTCGTGTATGGAGGTGACGAAGAGCTCGCCGTAAAAGGTTACGTCGATGCAAGCTTTGACACAGATCCGGACGACTCCAAGTCGCAAACCGGATACGTATTTATTCTTAATAGGGGTGCAGTAAGCTGGTGCAGTTCCAAGCAAAGCGTCGTAGCAGATTCTACATGTGAAGCAGAGTACATGGCTGCCTCGGAGGCGGCTAAGGAGGGTGTCTGGATGAAGCAGTTCATGACGGATCTTGGAGTGGTGCCAAGTGCACTGAATCCAATAACCTTGTTCTGTGACAACACTGGTGCCATTGCCTTAGCAAAGGTACCAAGGTTTCACAAGAAGACCAGACACATCAAACGACGCTTCAACCTCATCCGCGACTACGTCGAGGAGGAGGACGTAAATATATGCAAAGTGCACACGGATCTGAATGTAGCAAACCCGCTGACTAAACCTCTTCCACGGCCAAAACATGATCGATACCAGAACTGTATGGGTGTTAGATTTATTACAATGTAATTCACATGGTGATGTGAGGGCTAGATTATTGACTCTAGTGCAAGTGGGAGACTCTTGGAATTATGCCCTAGAGGCAATAATAAATGTATAGTTATTATTATAATTCTTGTATCAAGATAATAGTTTATTATCCATGCTATAATTGTATTGAATGAAGACTCATTTACATGTGTGGATACATAGACAAAACACCGTCCCTAGCATGCCTCTAGTTGGCTAGCCAGTTGATCGATGATAGTCAGTGTCTTCTGATTATGAACAAGGTGTTGTTGCTTGATAACTGGATCACGTCATTGGGAGAATCACGTGATGGACTAGACCCAAACTAATAGACATAGCATGTTGATCGTGTCATTTTGTTGCTACTGTTTTCTGCGTGTCAAGTATTTATTCCTATGACCATGAGATCATATAACTCACTGACACCGGAGGAATGCTTTGTGTGTATCAAACGTCGCAACGTAACTGGGTGACTATAAAGATGCTCTACAGGTATCTCCGAAGGTGTTAGTTGAGTTAGTATGGATCAAGACTGGGATTTGTCACTCAGTGTGACGGAGAGGTATCTCGGGGCCCACTCGGTAATACAACATCACACACAAGCCTTGCAAGCAATGTAACTTAGTGTAAGTTGCGGGATCTTGTATTACGGAACGAGTAAAGAGACTTGCCGGTAAACGAGATTGAAATAGGTATACGGATACTGACGATCGAATCTCGGACAAGTAACATACCGAAGGACAAAGGGAATGACATACGGGATTATACGAATCCTTGGCACTGAGGTTCAAACGATAAGATCTTCGTAGAATATGTAGGATCCAATATGGGCATCCAGGTCCCGCTATTGGATATTGACCGAGGAGTCTCTCGGGTCATGTCTACATAGTTCTCGAACCCGCAGGGTCTGCACACTTAAGGTTCGACGTTGTTTTATGCGTATTTGAGTTATATGGTTGGTTACCGAATGTTGTTCGGAGTCCCGGATGAGATCACGGACATCACGAGGGTTTCCGGAATGGTCCGGAAACGAAGATTGATATATAGGATGACCTCATTTGATTACCGGAAGGTTTTCGGAGTTACCGGGAATGTACCGGGAATGACGAATGGGTTCCGGGAGTTCACCGGAGGGGGGCAACCCACTCCGGGGAAGCCCATAGGCATTTGGGGGGGTCACACCAGCCCTTAGTGGGCTGGTGGGACAGCCCACCAATCCCCTATGCGCCAAGAGAGAAAAAATCAAAGGAAAGAAAAAAAAAGGAAGAAGTGGGAAGGGGGAAGGACTCCCTCCCACCAAACCAAGTAGGACTCGGTTTGGGGGGGGGGAGAGTCCTCCCCCCTGGCTCGGCCGACCCCTTGGGGATCCCTTGGACCCCAAGGCAAGGTCCCCCTCCCTCCTCCTAATATATGGGGCTTTTAGGGCAGATTTGAGACGACTTTCTCACGGCTGCCCGACCACATACCTCCATAGTTTTTCCTCTAGATCGCGTTTCTGCGGAGCTCGGGCGGAGCCCTGCTGAGACGAGATCATCACCAACCTCCAGAGCGCCGTCACGCTGCCGGAGAACTCTTCTACCTCTCCGCCTCTCTTGCTGGATCAAGAAGGCCGAGATCATCGTCGAGCTGTACGTGTGCTGAACGCGGAGGTGCCGTCCGTTCGGTACTAGATCGTGGGACTGATCGCGGGATTGTTCGCGGGGCGGATCGAGGGACGTGAGGACGTTCCACTACATCAACCGCGTTCTCTAACGCTTCTGCTGTACGATCTACAAGGGTACGTGGATCGCTCATCCCCTCTCGTAGATAGACATCACCATGATAGGTCTTCGTGCGCGTAGGAAATTTTTTGTTTCCCATGCGACGTTCCCCAACACTGTGGTATGGCAAAAGGCCAAAGTTGTCGTTTCTTAAAGTTTGGGGATGTGATGCTTATGTCAAAAAGCTTCAGCCTAAAAAGCTGGAACCCAAAGCGGAAAAATGCATCTTCATAGGTTACCCAAAAGAGACAGTTGGGTACACCTTCTATCTCAAATCCGAGGGCAAAGTGTTTGTTGCTAAGAACGGAACTTTTCTCGAGAAGGAGTTTCTCTCGAGAGAATTGAGTGGGAGGAAGATAGAACTTGACGAGGTTGTCGAACCTCTCATCCCTCTAGATGGTGGCGCAGGGCAAGGGGAAACCTCTGTCATTGCGACGCTGGTTGAGGAGGAAGTTAATGATGATGATCATGAAACTCCAGTTCAAGTTTCTGTTGAACCACGCAGGTCGACGAGATCACGCACAGCTCCAGAGTGGTACGGTAATCCCGTCTTATCAATCATGTTGTTAGACAACAATGAACCTGCAAATTATGAAGAAGCTATGGTGGGCCCAGATTCCAACAAATGGCTAGAAGCCATGAAATCCGAGATAGGATCCATGTATGAGAACAAAGTGTGGACTTTGGAGATACTACCTGACGGCCGCAAGGCTATTCAAAACAAATGGATCTTTAAGAAGAAGACGGATGCTGACGGTAATGTGACCGTTTATAAAGCTCGACTTGTGGCAAAGGGTTTTTCACAAGTTCCAGGAGTTGACTACGATGAGACCTTCTCACCCGTAGCGATGCTTAAATCCGTCAGAATCATTTTAGCAATAGCTGCATTTTTCGATTATGAAATCTGGCAGATGGATGTCAAAACGGCGTTCCTTAACGGTTTCCTTAAGGAAGAGTTGTATATGATGCAACCCGAAGGTTTTGTCGATCCTAAAAATGCTGACAAGGTGTGCAAGCTCCAGCGATCCATTTATGGACTGGTGCAAGCATCTCGGAGTTGGAACAAACGCTTTGATGAGGTGATCAAAGCATTTGGGTTTATACAAGTGGTTGGAGAATCTTGTATTTACAAGAAAGTGAGTGGGAGCTCTGTGGCGTTTCTAATATTATATGTGGATGACATATTACTGATTGGGAACAATGTAGAGCTTTTGGAGAGCATAAAAGGTTACTTGAATAAAAGTTTCTCTATGAAGGACCTAAGAGAAGCTGCTTACATTCTAGGCATTAAGATCTATAGGGATAGATCGAAACGCCTGATAGGACTTTCACAAAGCACTTACCTTGATAAAGTTTTGAAGAGGTTCAAAATGGAACAGTCCAAGAAAGGGTTCTTGCCAGTTTTACAAGGTACGAGATTGAGTAAGACTCAGTGCCCAGCAACTGATGAAGATAGAGAGCATATGCGCTCCGTCCCCTATGCTTCAGCCATAGGTTCTATCATGTATGCGATGCTGTGCACTAGACCGGATGTTGGCCTGGCCATAAGTATGGCAGGTAGGTTCCAGAGCAATCCAGGAGTGGATCACTGGACAGCGGTCAAGAATATCCTGAAGTACCTGAAAAGGACTAAGGAGATGTTTCTCGTGTATGGAGGTGACGAAGAGCTCGCCGTAAAAGGTTACGTCGATGCAAGCTTTGACACAGATCCGGACGACTCCAAGTCGCAAACCGGATACGTATTTGTTCTTAATGGGGGTGCAGTAAGCTGGTGCAGTTCCAAGCAAAGCGTCGTAGCAGATTCTACATGTGAAGCAGAGTACATGGCTGCCTCGGAGGCGGCCAAGGAGGGTGTCTGGATGAAGCAGTTCATGACGGATCTTGGAGTGGTGCCAAGTGCACTGGATCCAATAACCTTGTTCTGTGACAACACTGGTGCCATTGCCTTAGCAAAGAAACCAAGGTTTCACAAGAAGACCAGACACATCAAACGACGCTTCAACCTCATCCGCGACTAAGTCGAGGAGGAGGACGTAAATATATGCAAGGTGCACACGGATCTGAATGTAGCAGACCCGCTGACTAAACCTCTTCCACGGCCAAAACATGATCGACACCAGAACTGTATGGGTGTTAGATTTATTACAATGTAATTCACATGGCGATGTGAGGGCTAGATTATTGACTCTAGTGCAAGTGGGAGACTGTTGGAATTATGCCCTAGAGGCAATAATAAATGTATAGTTATTATTATAATTCCTGTATCAAGATAATAGTTTATTATCCGTGCTATAATTGTATTGAATGAAGACTCATTTACATGTGTGGATACATAGACAAAACACCGTCCCTAGCATGCCTCTAGTTGGCTAGCCAGTTGATCAATGATAGTCAGTGTCTTCTGATTATGAACAAGGTGTTGTTGTTTGATAACTGGATCACGTCATTGGGAGAATCACGTGATGGACTAGACCCAAACTAATAGACGTAGCATGTTGATCGTGTCATTTTGTTGTTACTGTTTTCTGCGTGTCAAGTATTTATTCCTATGACCATGAGATCATATAACTCACTGACACCGGAGGAATGCTTTGTGTGTATCAAACGTCGCAACGTAACTGGGTGACTATAAAGATGCTCTACAGGTATCTCCGAAGGTGTTAGTTGAGTTAGTATGGATCAAGACTGGGATTTGTCACTTCGTGTGACGGAGAGGTATCTCGGGGCCCACTCGGTAATACAACATCACACACAAGCCTTGCAAGCAATGTAACTTAGTGTAAGTTGCGGGATCTTGTATTACGGAACGAGTAAAGAGACTTGCCGGTAAACGAGATTGAAATAGGTATGCGGATACCGACGATCGAATCTCGGGCAAGTAACATACCGAAGGACAAAGGGAATGACATACGGGATTATACGAATCCTTGGCACTGAGGTTCAAATGATAAGATCTTCGTAGAATATGTAGGATACAATATGGGCATCCAGGTCCCGCTATTGGATATTGACCGAGGAGTCTCTCGGGTCATGTCTACATAGTTCTCGAACCCGCAGGGTCTGCACACTTAAGGTTCGACGTTGTTTTATGTGTATTTGAGTTATATGGTTGGTTACCGAATGTTGTTCGGAGTCCCGGTTTAGATCCCGGACGTCACGAGGGTTTCCGGAATGGTCCGGAAACAAAGATTGATATATAGGATGACCTCATTTGATTACCGGAAGGTTTTCGGAGTTACCGGGAATGTACCGGGAATGACGAATGGGTTCCGGGAGTTCACCGGGGGGGGCAACCCACCCCGGGGAAGCCCATAGGCTTTGGGGAGACACACCAGCCCTTAGTGGGCTGGTGGGACAGCCCCAAGGGGGCCTATGCGCCAAGAAAAGGAAATCAAAGGAAAAGAAAAAAAAAAGAGGGAGGAAGTGGGAAGGGAAGGGGACTCCTCCCACCAAACCAAGTCCAACTCGGTTTGGGGGGGGGGAGTCCTCCCCCCCTTGGCTCGGCCGACCCCTTGAGGGTCCCTTGGACCCCAAGGCAAGGTCCCCCTCCCTCCTCCTATGTATATGGAGCTTTTAGGGCAGATTTGAGACGACTTTCTCACGGTTGCCCGACCACATATCTCCATAGTTTTTCCTCTAGATCGCGTTTCTGCGGAGCTCGGGCGGAGCCCTGCTGAGACAAGATCATCACCAACTTCCGGAGCGCCGTCACGCTGCCGGAGAACTCTTCTACCTCTCCGTCTCTCTTGCTGGATCAAGAAGGCCGAGATCATCGTCGAGCTGTACGTGTGCTGAACGCGGAGGTGCCGTCCGTTCGGTACTAGATCGTGGGACTGATCGCGGGATTGTTCGCGGGGCGGATAGAGGGATGTGAGGATGTTCCACTACATCAACCGCGTTCTCTAACGCTTCTGTTGTACGATCTACAAGGGTACGTAGATCACTCATCCCCTCTCGTAGATGGACATCACCATGATAGGTCTTCGTGCGCGTAGGAAAAATTTTGTTTCCCATGCGACGTTCCCCAACACCAAGGCCACATCCGTGTCCTTATGGATCCCAGGGATCTCAGGCTAGAGTGTTTCCTGATCCGCAGGTTGACCTTCCAGGTCATGGAGGCAATCTCTATGAGGTGTTTTATGCGGATGCCTGAGCTGTGAGCGGAAGGATAGTATGGTAGTAGCCATACGTTCACAGTCCTGCATGACTTGTGAAGTATGTCTGTAATGTGAAATGAATTCCGGAGGCCTAGATAAATAATGTATAGGAAGCTTGTAAGCCTCTGATGAGTAGTTTCATAATTTCAGTAGTTTGCTCTTCGAGTAAGTTTGTACTGAACTATGTAAGGGTGGGTATGAACCATGGTGTATATATAGCAGCTGCTTGTTACCATGCTGTTTGGATATTCATTTCCGCATTCCGTGTGTTCAGTACATTCTTAATCCATGGCTAGTATTGATATGATGTTGGTCTAAGCTATGAGTTTGTTTGTCAGGATGGTGTTCACCAGGTTGAACCGTGCCCCTGCTCATGAGCAAGGCGAGGGTAGTCAAGCGTCGCAGGAAGACCTGCCTCACCCACCTTCTCTGGTAGAAGTGATGCTTGAGGCAGAAAGAAACAAAAGGGAGACCAACCGACTGCTAGAGCGTATTGAGCAGAATACGGCTCGACAGCCTAGGAATGTCGTAGTGTCCCTCAATGACTTTGTGAAGCTGAATCCTCCAAAGTTTCATCATTCTGTCGATCCCCTCGACGCTGATGACTGGCTGTGCAGCATTTCACGCAAGATTCGCTCTGCGAATGTGTCTGAGGCCGACAAGGTGACCTTTTCGGCGTATTTCCTGGAAGGACCCGCCAATATGTGGTGGGAGAATTTTGAAGCTATGCATCCCGCTGAACCAGTGGCCACATGGGCAGACTTCAGTGCCGCTTTTCGTCTGCACCATATTCCAAAGGGCCTGATGGACAGAAAGAGAGAGGAGTTATGTGTCTTCACACAGGGCAAGTTGTCTGTGGATGCCTATAGCCGCGAGTTCGGTAACCTCGCCCGCTATGCAACAGAGGAGGTGTCTACTAACGCCAAGAAGCAAGCAAGGTTTCGTAAGGGTCTGAGCCCTGAGCTCCGTCGTGATTTGCGCCTCCATGAGTGTGCAAGCTTTCAAGCCCTAGTCAACAAAGCGATCAGTGCCGAGACTGGTCATACTGACTTCGAAGCCACAAGGAAGCACTCCCGTGACTTTGGCTCATCTTCTGGTTCCGTGTTTCCAAAACGCAGGCTGTGGGTTCCAAACAGTTCTCTGCCACCAAGATACACTCCGAGGCCATCCTCCATGGCGCCTCAGACGAATCAGGCCAACCCTCCAGCAAAAGCTTATG
The DNA here is from genome assembly GCF_904849725.1 of Hordeum vulgare subsp. vulgare. NCBI lineage: Eukaryota > Viridiplantae > Streptophyta > Magnoliopsida > Poales > Poaceae > Hordeum > Hordeum vulgare. The sequence continues at coordinate 664,960,055 of NC_058519.1, read as the reverse complement.
GTGGTCCAGCTAGCAATGCTGCACCACGTGCCAACCAGGTGATATGCTATAAGTGTGGAGAACCAGGGCACTATTCCCGTGAGTGTCCTCAGAATGTGGGTGCCAAGCAACCCGGAAAGTCCGTCGGGCAGGCCAAGTCGGGCAAAGCTTATTATGTGAAGCCAACTCCTGCACGTGGCCGTGTGAACTATGTGTCAGCAGAAGAAGCTGCAGAGGATCCCGACGTCATGGTTGGTACGCTTCTTGTCAATCATCACCCAGCGTCTGTTCTCTTTGACACTGGGTCTTCTCATTCCTTCATTTCAGAAAGTTATGCACAGTTGCATAACATGTCTTTTTGTGATATGACAATCCCATTGGTTGTCCAAACCCCTGGTAGTAAATGGCAAACCTCTAGGATAACCTATGACAATGAAATTCTAGTAGACAGGCTAGTTTTTCTAGCCTCCTTGATAGCCTTGAAATCTTCGGATATTAATATCATCTTGGGCATGGACTGGATGTCAGCTCACTATGCCAAGATTGATACTCATTCTAGAAATGTCCAGCTTACCCATCCCTCGGGTGAGATAGTAACTGTCTCTACTCGAGTTGCCAAATGCCAACTCTATTCCCTAAATGCCAACCCTCTTCCGGAACTTGAAGACATTCCGGTAGTCCGTGACTTCCTGGATGTTTTTCCAGAGGAACTGCCAGGAATCCCACCTGACAGAGATGTAGAGTTTGTGATAGATCTTGTTCTGGGAACTGTCCCAATAGCCAGAAGACCATATAAGATGGCACCCCTGGAGCTAGCCGAACTTAAGAAGCAACTAGATGAGGCCTTGAACAAGGGTTTCATTCGTCCTAGCTCTTCTCCTTGGGCTGGTCCCGTTCTCTTCGTCAAGAAGAAAGACGGAATGGACCGGATGGTTGTAGATTATCGACCAGTTAATCTGGTCACCATAAAGAACAAGTATCCGCTCCCCAGGATCAACGATCTGTACGATCAGCTCGCTGGATCCTCAGTCTTCTCCAAAATGGATTTGAGGTTGGGATACCATCAAATCAAGATTAAGAACGGGGACATTCCAAAAATGGCTTTTGTTACTCGTTATGGCCAATATGAGTACACCGTTATGTCCTTCGGTTTAACCAATGCCCCAGCCACCTTCTCTCGACTGATGAACTCAATCTTCATGGAGTATTTGGATAAATTCGTCGTGGTATACCTCGATGATATTCTCATCTACTCGAAGAATGAACAAGAACATGCCGAGCATCTAAGGCTGGTATTGATGAAACTTCGAGAGCATCGCCTTTATGCCAAATTTTCAAAATGTGAATTCTGGTTACCAGAAGTGACCTATCTAGGCCACGTAATCTCTGGTAAGGGTATTGCTGTCAATCCCAAGAGAGTTCAAGCTGTCCTTGATTGGACTCAACCTGAATCGGTTAAGCAAGTTAGGAGTTTTCTTGGTCTAACGAGCTATTGTCGCCGCTTTGTCGAGAATTTCTCCAAGGTTGCAAAGCCTCTAACTGAACTCGTCAAGAAGGATAAAAAGTTCAAGTGGACACCACAGTGTGAGCATAGTTTTCAGGAACTGAAAAGACGCCTGACTACCGCACCTGTGTTGCTACCACCAGATTTCTCAAAGGACTTTGTTATCTACTGCGATGCCTCGCGACAAGGATTAGGTTGCATTCTCATGCAAGATCGTCATGTGATCGCATACGCATCTCGACAGTTGCGTCCACATGAGGATAATTATCCCACACATAACCTTGAGCTTGCAGTTGTGGTCCATGCACTAAAAACCTAGCGACATTACCTTATGGGTAATCGTTGCGAAATATTCACTGATCACCAAAGTCTGAAATACATTTTCACCCAGCCGGATTTGAATCTCAGGCAAAAACGATGGGTTGAGTTGATCTCGGATTACGATTTAGGGATAACTTACACCCCGGGGAAGGCCAATGTTATGGCCGATGCGCTAAGTCGTAAATCTTATTGTAACAATTTGATGCTACAACAAGGTCAACCACATCTCCATGAGGACTTTCGGAAGCTGAATCTTCATATTGTTCCTCAAGGATTCCTTTCTACCCTGGTGGCGAAGCCTACTCTTAAGGATCAAATTATAGCTGGCCAAAAGCGTGACAAGGGTATATCACGGATCAAGGAGAATATTTTTAGCGGAAACGCTAAAGAATTTTCCATGAACGATCAAGGTGTTGTGTTCTTCCAGAATCGGTTAGTGGTTCCTAAGAACCCACATCTAAGGCAGTTAATCCTTAAGGAGGCTCATGATTCTCCTCTCACCATTCATCCCGGTAGTACTAAGATGTATCAGGACCTACGCCAGAGGTTCTGGTGGACTAGGATGAAGAGAGAAATTACTGAGTTCATTGCTAACTGCGACGTTTGTCGTCGAGTTAAGGCAGAGCATCAAAGGCCTGCTGGCACCCTTCAACCTCTAGCTATTCCTGAATGGAAATGGGATAAAGTTAGCATGGATTTCATTACCGGATTTCCCAAGACCAAGAAAAGAAATAATGCTATCTTTGTGGTCATTGACCGTCTTTCCAAAGTGGCTCATTTTCTTCCTATTCGTGAGAGTATAACAGCTAGCCAGCTAGCAGAATTATATATCTCTCGAATAGTGTCTCTTCATGGTGTTCCCCTGGAGATTAACTCGGACCGTGGAAGTATCTTTACTTCTCGCTTCTGGGAAAGTTTTCAGAATGCCATGGGGACTCACCTGTCTTTTAGCACTGCTTTCCATCCCCAATCAAGTGGTCAAGTAGAAAGAGTGAATCAAATCCTAGAAGATATGCTCCAAGCTTGTGTTATATCGTTCGGTATGAATTGGGAAAAGTGCCTTCCATTCGCCGAATTTGCTTATAACAATAGTTACCAATCAAGCTTGGGCAAAGCCCCTTTTGAAGTTCTCTATGGACGAAGATGTCGAACACCTCTAAATTGGTCATAAACCGGAGAGAGGCAACTCTTTGGCCCGGATATGATCCAGGATGCAGAAGAGCAGGTTCGCATTATTAGTGAAAAGTTGAAAACAGCCCAGTCTCGTCAAAAGAGCCAATATGATCATCATCATAAGGCTGTGACCTTTGAAGTTGACGAGAAGGCTTACCTTCGGGTTACACCTTTGAAGGGTACCCATCGATTCGGTATCAAGGGCAAATTGGCTCCTCGTTACATTGGTCCTTTTCGCATTCTTGCCAAACGAGGAGAAGTTGCCTACCAGTTGGAACTTCCTCCACATCTTTCCAAGGTTCATGATGTTTTCCACGTCTCGCAACTCGGGCGTTGCTTTTCGGATCCTATCCGTGAAGTGGACCACGAAACGCTTGATCTCCAAGATAACCTTTCATACCGAGAATACCCCGTGCGTATTCTTGATCAAGCTGAGCGTACCACTCGACCTCGAAACCTCAAGTTTCTTAAAGTCCAATGGTCAAATCATTCCGAAAAGGAGGCAACTTGGGAAAGAGAGGATCGTCTCCGACTTAAGTATCCTGCGTTATTACCGACGACTTCTAAATCTCGGGACGAGATTCTCTTGAGTGGGGGTGAGTTGTCACATCCCTAACCCTTAAGCAAGTTAGTCTTGTGCTCATGTCTTCTTTGCATTTGCATCTAATAATTCTCCAATCAAGAACAAGAAAGTGGCAAAGGAAAAACTCAAAAACCCTAGCCACTACTTCAAATAAAGAAAATCTCAAACTAGTTGAAATCAATGAACCCAAAATGGCCTCAAAAAATGTTCAAACTTTCTGATAAATCATGAATGTAAATGAGCATTGGAGAAAACTATTTTCTTGACACTTTAAGCATTTTAAATTAATGCAAAAGCCACTAGTTTCAAACTTTAAATTTGAAATCAGAAACTATAATTTTTCAAAAATGTTGAAAACTTTGGAAATGGTTGGGAATATTATAACAAATATTCAGGTGTGTTTAAAATAATTTTTACAACCTTTTTGGAGCTGAAATAAATAGCAAATCAATGTCAGAAATTAAAACAGAAATAAAACAGAAGGAAATGGAAAAAGGGTTACATGTCGCCTAGCCTGGCCCGGCCCATCTCCCCGAGTCGTCTCCTCCCTCGCGTCAGTAGGAGCAGGAGGTGGCCGCCGCCTTCTCCGGCGCAGCCACGCACCTGTGCGCCTGCCTGGCCGCCGCCTCGCGCTGGCAAGGCCGGGGATAAGCTCCCCGAGGCCTCCTCTATCCATTCCCAGCGTCGGTTCCTTCCCTTCCTCTCGGATCTCTCCTCCCCCTCCTGCCGCCATTGGAGCCGAGCAAAGCTCGAGCTGCCCGTGCCCCTAGCCTTAGCCTCGTCTTGTTGAGCACGCCGTTAGCTCCGCCTCGTCGAGCCGGTCCTCTCTGCAGAAGCCGAAGCTTCCCCGAGCTCTGCATCGCCCCCAACGCCATCGTCTTCCACCTCCGGCCGCCGGACCTCTCCTGTCGATTCGCTCCCTCCGGCGCACCCCCGAGCCCCTCAGCAACACCATCGGAACCGCCGTGATCTCGTCATCGTTTCCCCTCTCGCCCCACGCTCTTCCGTGCATCGTAGCCCCGTTCCCCATCAACATGCAAAATCAATTCTTATAATTACTTTTTAAATGGAATTTGGAAAATATTCAAATTTCAATATGAATGCCATGATCACACACTGTCCTACTTACAAATCAGTACCCTAACATGACATCTTATGCATGTTAACATCAAGTTGATCTGAGCATCAGGTCGAATCAATTAAATCGGTATTCGAGAATACCCGTTTGAATTGATATTCGAATATGATTCAAATCAACTCTAAACCTAATACATATTGATTATAATAACTTATCACCTTGCATTCTCATGCCATGCTCATGCATCATTTTGATTGCATATGATTGTTATTGAATGTTGCCATTCATTTCGGTAGGCTCCGCACCCCCAGATTCCACCGAATATCCGTCTGACGGATATCGTTCCTCCTCTGAGCAACAAGGCAAGCAACCCTTTTGATCATTCCGATAATTCCCATGTTCCTGCTCCTGCACTTATTTATTGCATTAGGATCAAATGCTACAACTGCTTTTGCCACGTTAGTTGAACCCACTTCCTTTGCATGACCTAACCTTGTCACAGTAAATAGCCGAACCTTGCAACCTAACATACCTCGTAGTTGCTTGAGCTATGATGTGACTTATCCTGCTATGCATGCTATGCTTAGAGTTGTGTATGGTCTGTCATCTGGGAGATGAACAGAATTGTGGAAGGTGTTCGGTGAGCAAAGTTTGTGAACCCTGCGCACATCGTTTGAGGCCGTGGTGGTAACCTTGGCCGGACTTCCGTACGGGTCACTCTCGGATAGGCGATAAACCTCGACTAGGTACTAGTGTGGTTAACGGTCGTGGCCGACTCCCTCGCCGGGCTTTCGCTTGAAGGTTGCCGAGGTGCATGACGTGCACATGGCGATAAGTGGCGAGAGCGTGTGTGACGAAGTACACCCCTGCAGGGTTATGATCTATTCGAATAGCCGCGTCCGCGGATATGGACTACTTGGAGACATATGTTGTTCATAGATAACTTCAATGGCTACTCATAAAATTGCCAAGATAAGCGTGAGTGTCGTGGACGGCATTTCCGTACGGAGACGGAATGATTCCACGATAGTGTATTGTTGTGGTGTTAGTGGACTCGTGTGCGAGAAATCAAGTTGTCAAAATTATTTAAAAATGCAAGTTGTCTAGCCACGAGTCAAATGCTGGCTTTCCGCATGAAACCCCACAATACCTTTTGATACCTTGCATGAGTAGTTAGTTATCCTAAAGTCTTGCTGAGTACCTTCGTACTCATGTTTGCTTAATACATGTTGCAGAGGTTGCTAATGACCCTAATGGAGGGTTCTTCGTAGACATCGACGACGACGAGTAGCTGGTGTCCCAGCTACGATCTGGCCCTACGTTGGATCTGTAGTATAGTCAGGCCATGTGCCTGCTAGTTGCCCTGTCTGTACTCAGACAGTTTAAACTCTTCCGCTGGCTTGTAACTGAATGACTGCTATTATGGGTCGTGAGACCCTTAATGTGTAATATTATGTGTGTGGCTCTTCCGAGCCTCTTAGATAAAGGTTGTATGTTTATGGTTATGTTGTGATGCCATCGATGTATCTATACATATCGGTATGCCATGCGTACGTGTGTCATACTTGATATGTATGGGGTTCGATTACCTAGTCGTGAACTTTAGTAGCACTCCTTACAAGGAAATGCCCCTTTGTGATCCAATGAGCCTTGGTAGTTCGCTACTGCTCCGGACACATTGGTTGACCGGCATGTGTCCTTCTTAGCTGCTGTGTCTGTCCTCTTTGGGGAAATGTCACGCGATGTAATGGAGTCCTTGTAGCTTGCTACAACTCGTCTACATTCGCTGATGACCGACACCCGCTTTGTTGGGTCATGTATGCCTGTCCTTGTGCGGTACTGCCACTTTGGTTTATGACTAGACATGTCGATCCGGGTTCTTTGACATTGGAATGCTAGCGACACTATTGCATACGCGAGTCAAAAGACGCAAACGGTCCCGGCTAAGGTAAGGCTGTAGCCGAGGAGTTAACCGTGCGTGAGACCGCAAAGGGATGCGATGTGTTACAGGCTAGATTCCTATGGCTTAGGATCGAGGTCCCGACATCGTCGCTGTCGCATCCTGTCGCGGAGCCCGTCCAAGCCTTCCCAGGCCACGCCGAAGCCGTCCCCGTCCCTCCAGAAACTACTAGACGCCGCTACCGTCCAGCCAGCTCACCTGCGAGCTCCAGTGCGAAGACGAGATCGCCACGGCGGCCGACCTCAACCCCTCTCTCCGCCGAGGCTATTTAAGGCCCCAGGCCCCTCTCGTCTTGTCCATCACCCTTGTCGCATCCCTCTGGTCCTCCCCAACCCATCCATCCATCGCTAGAGGCCCCCCTTGCCCTCCTATTGCCGCCATGGCCGCCGTCGAGCTCCTCTCAAATTCGCTTGGTGCCGGGCTTCTCCTCTCCATCTTTGGTGCCCATAGGAACCCCCAAGCATCGGTGACTCTCTCCATTCCCTCGCCTCATCGCCGGAGGCCCTGTGCTGGCGTGCCCAAGATCCGGCCGCCGCTGCTCTCTGCCTCCGCACAGCGCCGCTCCTCCGAGCCCCTTCGACGCCCACCTAGGGTGTAGACGGGTGCGGTGTAGTCTCCCGAGGCCGTTGGCAGTCTCGCCTTGGCCGGAGACGGCCGGAGCCGCCGTGGCCCTCAACGGCCATGCCCTGCCCGGCCTCCCCTGCCCCTGCCGTCGGGAGGAAGAGGAAGGTGAGACGAGGAGGAGAGAGAAGGCGCCATGGGCCCCAGCTATCACTGAGGGAAGAGCCGCCGACGTGGATAAGTGGAGGCGCCTTCTGTGCCATTCCGCTTTCCCCGCTGGAAAGCGCATTCCTGCCGAAGGCGCTTTCGCCCTCAGCCCAGCCGCTCTACCCAAGGACCCGAATGCAATTATTTAATTTGCACACTAGCCTCTGGCAGACAAAACCTCATATCTTTTTATCGGTGACTCCGATTCCGGTGATTCCAAAGCCCACGCCTTCGCCTTGTCGGGCCCGACAAAATGGTATCATTTTCATGATGTGATCTCACAGAGGAAATGACCATGTTGCCCTTGCCATAATCATCCCTCCTCTGAGAGAGAATTGTTCCCAGCAGTTCCTTTTGCGAGTTTCTCGCGCTGCTTCCCGGTGGTTCCATCATCCCAGGCGAGCTACAACTTTCATTTGCTTTATTGCATTGCAACATTATGGTCTCATCAACCGCTTTAATAACAAATCTATCTGTTGATAGTTTGGAATGTGAGTATGCACTATTGAATAAATTATTACTGAGATGAGTACGGGATCGTTAGTGACTAGTGTCTTACACACTAGTCGATAACATGAGGTTGAGATTACTGTCTATGATTACTTTGTGAACATAGATCAACAATAGTGGCTAGAGCTTATCAGATTGCTATGACATTGGAGTGTCAGCCGTGACATATTATTCGGAGATAAGATAACCTAGTTGGTTGATTGATACGTCTCCAACGTATCTATAATTTTTGATGGTTTCATGCTATTATCTTGTCAAACTTTGGATGTTTTGTATGCCTTTTATATCTTTTTTGGGACTAACTTATTAACTCAGTGTCAAGTGTCGGTTCCTGTTTTTTCGTGTTTTTGACCCTTTTCAGAGGAGGATTTTAAACGGAGTCCAAACGGAATAAAACTTCCAAAAAGATTTTTTCCGGAACAGAAGATACGCAGAAAGCTTGGGAACCAAGGCAGGGAGTCCCAGGGGAGGCCACAGCCCCCATGGCGCATCCAGGGGGGCCACGCCTCCCAGGCTTGTGGGCTCCCTGGGCCTCCCCTTCCCTAGCTCCTTCGCCTATAAATTCCCTAAAATCCCTAAAAAATCAGGAGATCCACGAAAATACTTTTCCGCCACCGCAAGCTTCTATCTCCGCAAGATCCCATCTGGGGCACGTTCTGGTGCCCTGCCGGAGGGGGGATTCGGATACAGAGGGCTTCTTCATCAACACCATGACCTCTCCGATGATGCGTGAGTAGTTCACCATACACCTTCGGGTCCATAGCTAGTAACTAGATGGCTTCTTCTCTCTCTTGGATCTTCAATACAAAGTTCTCCATGATCTTCATGGAGGTCTATCCGATGTAATCTTCTTTGCGGTGTGGTTGTCAAGATCCGATGAATTGTGGATTTATGATCAGATTATCTATGAATGTTATTTGAGTTTCTTCTGATCTCTTGTATGCATGATTTCATATCCTTGTAATTCTCTTTGAGTTGTGGGTTTTGTTTGGCCAACTTGATCTATGATTCTTGCAATGGGAGAAGTGCTTGGTTTTGGGTTCATACCATGCGGTGACCTCACCCAGTGACAGAAGGGGTAGCGAGGCACGCATCGTGTTGTTGCCATCAAGGGTAAAAAAATGGGGTTTTCATCATTGGTTTGAGTTTATCCCTCTACATCATGTCATCTTGCTTAAGGCGTTACTCTGTCGTCATGAACTCAATACACTAGATGCATGCTGGATAGCGGTCGATGTGTGGAGTAATAGTAGTAGATGCAGAAAGTATCAGTCTACTTGTCTCGGACGTGATGCCTATATGTATGATCATTGCCTTAGATATCGTCATGACTTTGCGCGGTTCTATCAATTGCTCGACAGTAATTTGTTCACCCACCGTAATATTTGCTATTTTGAGAGAAGCTACTAGTGAACACTATGGCCCCCGGGTCTAATTCACACCATATTTTCAGCCTTACTCTTTTACTTCGTTGCACTTTCCGCCTTCAGATCTCACTTTGCAATCAATCTTGAAGGGATTGACAACCCCTTTATAGCGTTGGGTGCAAGCTCTTTTGTGTTTGTGCAGGTACTCTGGACTTGACGAGATTATCCTACTGGATTGATACCTTGGTTCTCAAACTAAGGGAAATACTTACTGCTCCTGTGCTGCATCACCCTTTCCTCTTCAAGGGAAAAACCAACGCAACCCAAGTCTCCGTCAACATGCCAATTTCTGACGCTGTTGTTTGAGAAGTAGCATTGCTCATAGTCACCTGTCCAGGCCCATCCGCACAACCACCTCTTGCTGATATGGGACGACCTTGACTTGGGCTGATCACGTGCTCTTTCATCGATATGCTCCAAAGAGGGAGGGTTATGCATGCGCGCTGACCCTGATCAGGTAGGCGGTGATAACCCTGTGAGCCAGTTGAGTTGTTTTGTGCACACGTCCCTGGTTGGGACCGTCTTGTTTGGCCACGACGGTGGCAGGTTTCATGAGGACACAGGGCCAACCAAGGCAAGACTCCGGAAGGGAGTGGTTGCCGGAGGTACGATGAAAGAGCCACGGGTCAGGCAAGTCTCGTTGGAGCAATGCTGGTCCACCCGAATGGGATCACGAGATCAGTGCTCTAGAGTATGGGTAAAGTGTGCAACCTGTGCAGAGTGTCAAACCTATTCAAATAGCCGTGTCCACGGTAATGGACAAGCCGACCAGACCTCAGTAGTTGATCATCCGTATCTATGATAGTAATGATGGAAGAACTCGTCTGAGTATGTAACAGTTGGGCATCGTGCCAGTGTAACAGTTGGGCATTGTGTCGGTGTTACAGTTGGGCATCGTGCCAGTGTAACAGTTGGGCATCGTGCCGGTGATAAGTCCTGGTATCCATCTTGAGGATATTTGCTAAAGGATCTTCGTAAGATCACATGAGTTGGTATCACCCGAGTACAGTGAGAGTAGCCTGGTATAATTAGTTCTCTACCACTTCTTTAGTAATAACAACCCTTTACTTAATCTTGATTGCTACGATGTTTTCTTGCCTTAATACTGATGTTTGTTGTGAGCTTGCGAGTACATTCAAAGTACTCACCTGGCTTGTCATGCCAGCTTGCAGGTCATGCCTTGACTGTTTGATTGCCGAGGATTCCGAGTTGCGAGCTAGGACGCGCGTTCCAGCCAGAGTCCGTGCGGAATGGAGTTCATCACATTGGTAGGTGTTCCGCTATTAGCGTAGGATTTACCGTAGGCAGGTGTAGTATCGCCAAGGCGATGTAATTCATGTATTCTTGTAATCTCTTCCATAGTAATAAAGAGCTGATTTGTTTTGTGCCAACGGTTTCGTATTCCAGAAGACGGGTCCTTGGGCTGGAATACAGGGCGTTCCGGTTGCCTCTAAGCCGGGTTGCCACAAGAGTTGGTATCAGAGCAGGTCTGGCTGTAGGACGCCCTAGACCACACGAGCATTAGTAACCGGTAGTACAAGATCCAGATGGTTTGCTGCACTTGTTTGTTGCATTTGATTGTGCATAACATGCATATAGGCTAGATATTTTATTACTAACCATCGATCTGGTGAGCGTAGGTGGCATCGGTTTCGATTTGCCACATGCACTCTCCAGCCTACTTTCTTCTTTCTTGGTGTGGTGTCATCTTCGCTTCAACGGAGTGATGCCAAGGTGCCTGGTGATGTCAATCCCTTAGCGGATTAATGCACCAGTACCACACCTATGCATTCCCTTCCGCCGTCCTGTTATCTCGGTGATAGACATGCTTCTATCCCGGATCTTGCCCATCCCTCTAGCCACGTTGGCAACCCTTACTGATCTTGCTTATCAGAAAAGGGCAATGCCCGCAAGCCATTCTCTTCATCGTTATCCTTCTCTGCCCTCCACTCTCTGGATGAGTACGGTTCTCTTCCGTACACTTGATGATGACGTGGTTGAGACCCTGTGTTCCGGCCCACGATCACCAAGTTCGTCCTTGCCACCGTGTCCAGATGGAACCGGTGTAAGCCCCTGTTTGGTGTAGCTTTGTTTACACCGACTCCCTTCCACACATTGATTCACCTTCGTGCACACCGCCACATCATGTTAGATCGTAGTACCGGAGTTTTTGAGAGATTTTTGTGCTTAAGTAGGAATGCATATCATTGTTGTGAATAGATGTAGAGTGTGCTATTACCGGTATGAGAGTTTGCTGCTTTGTTCGTCGTTTGCTTCTTTCTTTGGGCCCTTGGTGTTACCTTATTTCCCCCTTATGGAAATTTCTCACCGACATTGGACTCAAAGGAAACAGTGAAGAGACAGTCAGTCGGAAGCTCAGTTCAGCGATATGGAATTTGCAGCATAATGCATTATATCAGGAATATCGAGCCCGAATATAAATGGTATCCTGACCAGATGAATTATCAGCATCAAGTGTACATCCGTGCAACTTTTTCAGCAGCAATCATGGAATCAACAAAAAGGAAGAGATGCGTACAGTTCGAGTCAAAGGTATGATGCATATACACGGTATAGTCTGTTATGAATAAAATTCGAAACCTGCTACACTACGAATGGAAGTCAGAATGAGCTATGAACTTAGTGTCCAGCAAGAAGGTTAGCCGAATACGCTATTGCATACAACAAGTAACCAACAGCAGAACATTAAGGAGATATTTATGCACATAGCTTGCATATGGCAAAAGAATGCTTCAGGTGTAAGCAACTACTACCTCTTGAGCTTGCGTTGGTTTTTCCCTTGAAGAGGAAAGGGTGATGCAGCACAGTAGCAGTAAGTATTTCCCTCAGTTTGAGAACCAAGGTATCAATCCAGTAGGAGTATCAAGGCAAGTCTCCAAAGTGTTGGGGAACGTCGCATGGGAAACAAAAATTTCCTACGCGCACGAAGACCTATCATGGTGATGTCCATCTACGAGAGGGGATGAGTGATCTACGTACCCTTGTAGATCGTACAGCAGAAGCGTTAGTGAACGCGGTTGATGTAGTGGAACGTCCTCACGTCCCTCGATCCGCCCCGCGAACAATCCCGCGATCAGTCCCACGATCTAGTACCGAACGGACGGCACCTCCGCGTTCAGCACACGTACAGCTCGACGATGATCTCGGCCTTCTTGATCCAGCAAGAGAGACGGAGAGGTAGAAGAGTTCTCCGGCAGCGTGACGGCGCTCCGGAGGTTGGTGATGACCTTGTCTCAGCAGGGCTCCGCCCGAGCTCCGCAGAAACGCGATCTAGAGGAAAAACCGTGGAGGTATGTGGTCGGGCTGCCGTGGAAAAGTCGTCTCAAATCAGCCCTAAAACCTCCGTATATATAGGTGGGAGGGAGGGGAGGAGGCAGCCTCAAAACCTAAAGGTTTGGCCGAAATTGGAGGTGGAGGAGTCCTACTCCCATCCTACTTGGAGTAGGATTCCACCTTCCCACTTGGAAACTCTTTCCACCTTGTGTTTTTTCCTTCTCAAACCTTATGGGCCTTAGTGGGAACTTATTCCAGCCCACTAGGGGCTGGTTTATCTCTTCCCATAGCCCATGAGACCCCTTGGGGCGTGACACCCCTCCCGATGGTCCCCGGCACCCCTCCCGGCACTCCCGGTACACTACCGATGAGCCCGAAACTTTTCCGGTAATGCACGAAAACCTTCCGGTAACCAAATGAGGTCATCCTATATATCAATCTTCGTTTCCGGACCATTCCGGAAACCCTCGTGACGTCCATGATCTCATACGGGACTCCGAACAACATTCGGTAACCAACCATATAACTCAAATACACATAAAACAACGTCGAACCTTAAGTGTGCAGACCCTGCGGGTTCGAGAACTATGTAGACATGACCCGAGAGACTCCTCGGTCAATATCCAATAGCGGGACCTGGATGCCCATATTGGATCCTACATATTCTACGAAGATCTTATCGTTTGAACCTCAGTGCCAAGGATTCGTATAATCCCGTATGTCATTCCCTTTGTCCTTCGGTATGTTACTTGCCCGAGATTCGATCGTCGGTATCCGCATACCTATTTCAGTCTCGTTTACCGGCAAGTCTCTTTACTCGTTCCGTAATACAAGATCCCGCAACTTACACTAAGTTACATTGCTTGCAAGGCTTGTGTGTGATGTTGTATTACCGAGTGGTCCCCGAGATACCTCTCCGTCACACGGAGTGACAAATCCCAGTCTTGATCCATACTAACTCAACTAACACCTTCGGAGATACCTGTAGAGCATCTTTATAGTCACCCAGTTACGTTGCGACGTTTGATACACACAAAGCATTCCTCCGGTGTCAGTGAGTTATATGATCTCATGGTCATAGGAATAAATACTTGACACGCAGAAAACAGTAGCAACAAAATGACACGATCAACATGCTACGTCTATTAGTTTGGGTCTAGTCCATCACATGATTCTCCTAATGATGTGATCCCGTTATCAAGTGAAAACACTTGCCTATGGCCAGGAAACCTTGACCATCTTTGATCAACGAGCTAGTCAACTAGAGGCTTACTAGGGACAGTGTTTTGTCTATGTATCCACACAAGTATTGTGTTTCCAATCAATACAATTATAGCATGGATAATAAACGATTATCATGAACTAAGAAATATAATAATAACTAATTTATTATTGCCTCTAGGGCATATTTCCAACAGTCTCCCACTTGCACTAGAGTCAATAATCTAGTTCTCATCACCATGTGATTCCAACGAATCCAACACCCATATAGTTATGGGGTCTGATCACGTCTTGCTCGTGAGAGAGGTTTTAGTCAACGGTTCTGAAACTTTCAGATTCGTGCGTTCTTTACAAATCTTTATGTCATCTTATAGATGCTGCTACGTGCTATTCGGAAATGCTCCAAATATCTACTCTACTATACGAATCCGTTTCACTACTCATAGTTATCCGGATTAGTGTCAAAGCTTGCATTGACGTAACCCTTTACGACAAACTCTTTAACCACCTCCATAATCGAAAAAAATTCCTTAGTCCATTAGTTACTAAGGATAAATTTCGACCGCTGCTAGTGATTCAATCATGGATCACTCTCTGTACCTCTCAACATACTTTGAGTCAAGGCACACTTCAGGTGCGGTACACAGCATGGCATACTTTAGATTCTATGGCTAAGGCATAGAAGACGACCTTCGTCTATTCTCTTTATTCTGCCGTGGTCGGGTTTTGAGTCTTACTCAAATTCACACCTCACAACGCAACCAAGAACTCCTTCTTTGCTGGTCTATTTTGAACTCTTTCAAAAACTTGTCAAGGCATGCATCTTGTTGAAACTTCTATTAAGCGCTTTCGATCTATCTCCATAGATCTTTGATGCTCAACGTTCAAGTAGAGTAATCCAGGTACTCCTTTGAAAACTTCTTTCAAACAACCTTGTATGGTTTACAGAAATTCTACATTACTTCTGATCCACAATATGTCAACCACATATACCTATCAGAAATTCTATAGTGCTCCCACTCACTTCTTTGGAAATACAAGTTTCTCATAAACCTTGTACAAACCCAAAATCTTTGATCATCTCATCAAAGTGTATATTCCAACTCCGAGATGCTTGCACCAGTCCATTGAAGGATCACTGGAGCTTGCATACTTGCTAGTACCTTTAGGATCGACAAAACCTTCTGGTAGTATCACATACAATGTTTGCTCAAGGAAACCGTCGAGAAAACAATGTTTTGACATCCTACGTGCAATATTTCATAAATAATGCATCAACAACTAACATAATTCTAACAGACTTTTAGCATCGCTACGAGTGAGAAAGTCTCATCATAGTCAACTGTTTGATCTTATCGAAAACATCTTTGCGACAAGTCGAGCTTTTCTTAATAGTGACTTATCACCATCATAGTCTGTTTTCCTTTAAAGATCCATCTTTACTCAATAGTCCTCTGACCATCAAGTAGTTCTTCCAAAGTCTACACTTTGTTTTCATACATGGATCCTCTCTCGGATTTCATGGCTTCCAGCCATTTGTCGGAATCCGGGCCCACCATCGCTATCTCCATAACTCGTAGGTTCACTGTTGCTCGACAACATGACCTCCAAGACAGGGTTACTGTACCAATCTGTAGTAGTACGCGACCTTGTCAACCTACGAGACTTGTAGTAACTTGATCCGATGCTCGATGATCACCATCATCAGCTTCCACTTCAATTGGTGTAGGCGCCACAGGAACAACTTCCTGCACCCTGCTACACACTGGTTGAAGTGATGGTTCAATAACCTCATCAAGTTCTACTACCCTCCCACTCAATTCTTTCGAGAGAAACCTTTCCTCGAGAAAGGATCCGTTTCTAGAAACAAACACTTTGCTTTCGGATCTGAGATAGGAGATGTACCCAACTGTTTTGGATATCCTATGAAGATGCATTTATCCGCTTTGGGTTCGAGCTTATCAGACTGAAACTTTTTCACATAAGTGTCGAAGCCCCAAACTTTCAAGAAACGACAGTTTAGATTTCTCTAAACCTCAGTCTATCCTGTGTCATCTCAACGGAAATACGTGGTGCCCTATTTAAAGTGAATGTGGTTGTCTCTAATGCATAATCCATAAACGATAGTGGTAATTCGATAAGAGACATCATAGTATGCACCATACCAAATAGTGTGTGGCTATGACGTTCAGACACATCATCACACTATGATGTTCCAGGTGGCATGAACTGCGAAACAATTTCCACATTGTCTTAACTGCGTACCAAAACTCGTAACTCAGATATTCATTTCTATGATCATATCGTAGACAGTTTATCCTCTTGTTACGACGAACTTCACTCCGAAACAGAATTGAACTTTTCAATATTTCAGACTTGTGATTCATTAAGTAAATACTCTAGTATCTACTCAAATCATCATTGAAGTAAGAACATAATGATATCCACTGCGTGCCTCAGCACCCATTGGACTGCATACATCAAAATGTATCACTTCCAACAAGTTACTATCTTGTTTCATCTCAATGAAAACAAGGCCTTGCTCATGTGGTATGATTTGCATGTCACTAGTGATTCGAAATCAGGTGAGTACAAAGATCCATCAGCATGGAGCCTCTTCATGCAATTTATACTAACATGACTCATGCGGCAGTGCCACAAGTAAGTGGTACTATCATCATTAACTCGTATCTTTTGGCACCAATATCATGAACATGTGTAACACTACGATCGAGATTCAATAAACCATTGAAGGTGATTATTCAAGCAAATAGAGTAACCATTATTCTCTTTAAATGAATAATCGTATTGCAATAAACACGATCCAATCATGTTCATGCTTAACGCAAGCACCAAATAACGATTATTTAGGTTTAACACCAATCCCGATGGTAGAGGGAGCGTGCGACGTTTGATCATATCAACCTTGGAAACACTTCCAACACGTATCGTCACCTCGCCTTTAGCTAGTCTCCATTTATGCCGTAGCTTTCATTTCGTGTTACTAATCACTTAGCAACCGAACCGGTATCCAATACCCTTATGCTACTAGGAGTACTAGTAAAGTACACATCAACATCATGTATATCAAATATACTTCTTTCGACTTTAGCCAGCCCACTTATCTACCAAGTATCTAGAGTTGCTCCGCCTTAGTGACTGTTCCCCTCATTACAGAAGCACTTAGTCTCGGGTTTGGGTTTAATCTTGGGTCTCTTCATTAGCGCAGCAACTGTTTTGCCGTTTCACGAAGTATCCCTTCTAGCCCTCGCCTTTCTTGAAACTTAGTGGTTTTACTAACCATCAACTATTGATGCTCCTTCTTGATTTCTACTTTCGCAGTGTCAAACATTGCGAATCGCTCAAGGATCATTGTATCTATCCTTGATATGTTATAGTTCATCACGAAGCTCTCACATCTTGGTGGCAGTGACTTTGGAGAACCATCACTATCTCATCTGGAAGATTAACTCCCACTTGATTCAAGTGATTGTCGTACTCAGACAATCTGAGCACACGCTCAACGATTGAGCCTTTCTCCTTTACTTTGTGGACAAAGAATCTTGTTGGAGGTCTTGTACCTCTTAACAAGGGCACAAGCATGAAATCACAATTTCATCTCTTTAGAACATCACTTATGTTCCGTGACGTTTTACAACGTTTTCGGCGCCTTGCTTCTAAGCCATTAAGTATTTTTGTACTGAACTATCGTGTAGTCATCAGAAACGTGTATGTCGGATATTCACAGCATCCACAGACGACGCTCGAGGTGCAGCACACCGAGTGGTGCATTAAGGACATAAGCCTTCTGTGCAGCAACGAGGACAATCCTCGGTTTTACAGACTCAGTCTGCAAAGTTTGCTACTATCAACTTTCAACTAAATTTTCTCTAGGAACATATAAAATAGTAGAGCTATAGCGCAAGCTACATCGTAATTCGCAAAGACCATTAGACTATGTTCATGACAATTAGTTCAATTAATCATATTACTTAAGAACTCCCACTCAAAAAGTACATCTCTCCAGTCATTTGAGTGGTACATGATCCAAATCCACTATCTCAAGTCCGATCATCACGTGAGTCGAGAATAGTTTCAGTGGTAAGCATCTCTATGCTAATCATATCAACTATACGATTCATGCTCGACCTTTCGGTCTCATGTGTTCCGAGGCCATGTCTGCACATGCTAGGCTCGTCAAGCTTAACCCGAGTGTTCCGCGTGCGCAACTGTTTTGCACCCGTTGTATGTGAACGTTGAGTCTATCACACCCGATCAACACGTGGTGTCTCGAAACGACGAACTGTAGCAATGGTGCACAGTCGGGGAGAACACAATTTCGTCTTGAAATTTTAGTGAGAGATCACCTCATAATGCTACCGTCGTTCTAAGCAAAATAAGGTGCATAAAAGGATTAACATCACATGCAATTTATAAGTGACATGATATGGCCATCATCACGTGCTTCTTGATCTCCATCACCAAAGCACCGGCACGATCTTCTTGTCACCGGCGTCACACCATGATCTCCATCATCATGATATCCATCAACGTGTCACCATCGGGGTTGTCGTGCTACTCATGCTATTACTACTAAAGCTACGTCCTAGCAAAATAGTAAACGCATCTGCAAGCACAAACGTTAGTTATAAAGACAACCCTATGGCTCCTGCCGGTTGCCGTACCATCGACGTGCAAGTCGATATTTCTATTACAACATGATCATCTCATACATCCAATATATCACATCACATCGTTGGCCATATCACATCACAATCATACCCTGCAAAAACAAGTTAGACGTCCTCTAATTTTGTTGTTGCATGTTTTACGTGGTGACCAAGGGTATCTAGTAGGATCACATCTTACTTACGCAAACACCACAACGGAGATATATGAGTTGCTATTTAACCTCATCCAAGGACCTCCTCGGTCAAATCCGATTCAACTAAAGTTGGAGAAACCGTCACTTGCCAGTCATCTTTGAGCAAAGGGGGTTACTCGTAACGATGAAACCAGTCTCTCGTAAGCGTACGAGTAATGTCGGTCCAAGCCGCTTCAATCCAACAATACCGCGGAATCAAGAAAAGACTGAGGAGGGCAGCAAAACGCACATCACCGCCCACAAAACCTTTTGTGTTCTACTCGAGAAGACATCTACGCATGAACCTAGCTCATGATGCCACTGTTGGGGAACGTCGCATGGGAAACAAAAATTTCCTACGCGCACGAAGACCTATCATGGTGATGTCCATCTACGAGAGGGGATGAGTGATCTACGTACCCTTGTAGATTGTACAGCAGAAGCGTTAGTGAACGCGGTTGATGTAGTGGAACGTCCTCACGTCCCTCGATCCGCCCCGCGAACAATCCCGCGATCAGTCCCACGATCTAGTACCGAACGGACGGCACCTCCGCGTTCAGCACACGTACAGCTCGACGATGATCTCGGCCTTCTTGATCCAGCAAGAGAGACGGAGAGGTAGAAGAGTTCTCCGGCAGCGTGACGGCGCTCCGGAGGTTGGTGATGACCTTGTCTCAGCAGGGCTCCGCCCGAGCTCCGCAGAAACGCGATCTAGAGGAAAAACCGTGGAGGTATGTGGTCGGGCTGCCGTGGAAAAGTCGTCTCAAATCAGCCCTAAAACCTCCGTATATATAGGTGGGAGGGAGGGGAGGAGGCAGCCTCAAAACCTAAAGGTTTGGCCGAAATTGGAGGTGGAGGAGTCCTACTCCAATCCTACTTGGAGTAGGATTCCACCTTCCCACTTGGAAACTCTTTCCACCTTGTGTTTTTTCCTTCTCAAACCTTATGGGCCTTAGTGGGAACTTATTCCAGCCCACCAGGGGCTGGTTTATCTCTTCCCATAGCCCATGAGACCCCTTGGGGAGTGACACCCCTCCCGATGGTCCCCGGCACCCCTCCCAGCACTCCCGGTACACTACCGATGAGCCCGAAACTTTTCAGGTAATGCACGAAAACCTTCCGGTAACCAAATGAGGTCATCCTATATATCAATCTTTGTTTCCGGACCATTCCGGAAACCCTCGTGACGTCCGTGGTCTCATCCGGGACTCCGAACAACAATCGGTAACCAACCATATAACTCAAATACACATAAAACAACGTCGAACCTTAAGTGTGCAGACCCTGCGGGTTCGAGAACTATGTAGACATGACCCGAGAGACTCCTCGGTCAATATCCAATAGCGGGACCTGGATGCCCATATTGGATCCTACATATTCTACGAAGATCTTATCGTTTGAACCTCAGTGCCAAGGATTCGTATAATCACGTATGTCATTCCCTTTGTCCTTCGGTATGTTACTTGCCCGAGATTCGATCGTCGGTATCCGCATACCTATTTCAATCTCGTTTACCGGCAAGTCTCTTTACTCGTTCCGTAATACAAGATCCCGCAACTTACACTAAGTTACATTGCTTGCAAGGCTTGTGTGTGATGTTGTATTACCGAGTGGGCCCCGAGATACCTCTCCGTCACACGGAGTGACAAATCCCAGTCTTGATCCATACTAACTCAACTAACACCTTCGGAGATACCTGTAGAGCATCTTTATAGTCACCCGGTTACGTTGCGACGTTTGATACACACAAAGCATTCCTCCGGTGTCAGTGAGTTATATGATCTCATGGTCATAGGAATAAATACTTGACACGCAGAAAACAGTAGCAACAAAATGACACGATCAACATGCTACGTCTATTAGTTTGGGTCTAGTCCATCACATGATTCTCCTAATGATGTGATCCCGTTATCAAGTGACAACACTTGCCTATGGCCAGGAAACCTTGACCATCTTTGATCAACGAGCTAGTCAACTAGAGGCTTACTAGGGACAGTGTTTTGTCTATGTATCCACACAAGTATTGTGTTTCCAATCAATACAATTATAGCATGGATAATAAAAGATTATCATGAACTAAGAAATATAATAATAACTAATTTATTATTGCCTCTAGGGCATATTTCCAACACAAAGTACATGCGCAAAAACAGCAAACTTGCACCCAACGCTACAAAGGGGTTTACAATCCCTTCACGATTGATTGCAAGGTGAGATCTGAAGGCGGAAAGTGCAATAAAATAAAATTGTAGGGCTGAAAATATGATGTGAAGTAGACCCGGGGGCCATAGTGTTCACTAGAGGCTTCTCTCATGATAGCAAATATTATGGTGGGTGAACGAATTACTGTCGAGAAATTGATAGAACCGCGCAAAGTCATGATGACATCTAAGGCAATGATCATACATATAGGCATCACGTCCGAGACAAGTAGACCGCTACTTTCTGCATCTACTACTATTACTCCACACATCGACCGCTATCTAGCATGCATCTAGTGTATTGAGTTCATAACAAACAGAGTAACGCCTTAAGCAAGATGACACGAAGTAGAGGGATAAATTCATGCAATAGATATAAACCCCATCATTTTACCCTTGATGGCAACAACACGATGTGTGCCTCGCTACCCCTTCTGTCACTGGGTGAGGACACCGCACGGTATGAACCCAAAACCAAGCACTTCTCCCATTGCAAGAATTATAGATCAAGTTGGCCAAACGAAACCCACAACTCGAAGATAATTACAAGGATATGAAATCATGCATATAAGAGATCAAAAGAAACTCAAATAAGATTCATAGATAATCTGATCATAAATACACAATTCATCGAATCTCGACAAACACACCGCAAAATAGGATTACATCGGATAGATCTCCATGAAGATCATGGATAACTTTGTATTGAAGATCCAAGAGAGAGAAGAAGCCATCTAGCTACTAGCTATGGACCCGAAGGTCTGAGGTGAACTACTCATGCATCATCGGAGAGGCAATGGTGTTGATGAAGAATCCCTCCGTGTCTGGATCCCCCTCCGGCACGGCACCAAAACATGCCCCAGATGGGATCTTACGGAGACAGAAGCTTGCGACGGCGGAATAGTATTTTCGTGGCTCTCTCCCGTGGTTTCAAATTTTTCGGGGATTTTTAGGCGGAAGAAGTAGGGCAAAGGAGCCACGGGAGGCCACAAGCCTGCTAGGTGCCCCCAGGCTGCGGCTAGGGGGCTTGTGGCCTCCCCCGGGACCCTTTCCTTGGTTCTCAAGCTCCCTGCGTATCTTCTGTTCCGCAAAAATTCTTTTCAGAGGTTTTATTCCGTTTGGACTCCGTTTGATATTCTCCTCTGAAAAAGGTCAAAAACACGGAAAAAACAGGAACTGGCACTTGGCACTGAGTTAATATGTTAGTCCCAAGAAAGATATAAAATGCATACAAAACATCCAAAGTTTTACAAGATAATAGCATGGAACCATAAAAAATTATAGATACGTTGGAGACGTATCAACAACCCAGTCGTTCCCCGCAAGCTATCCGAAAAGCTTATGGCACAAGATTCAGGCGACCTCCTCAATGTGACACGCGGATCTTTGTTCAAGACACCCATGCTTCCCCAGTAAGGTAGGACAGCAAACTTCTGGCATAAGGTACCGAGTCTTACCCAGCAAGCCTTCAAGGAAGGAAAGCACTTGAGATATGGTACCCCATGCTTCTTCAAGAAGCTACCCCGATCGAAGCGTCAAGCACAAGCTACCCAGTCTTCCTAGACATGATACTCTTGATGACTTACAAGACAAGCTAAGTAACCTTTGAAAGGCATCGCATTCTCACTGGTACAAGTTATTCCACGGACAGTTGGCAGCATATCACCGTGCATCTCAAGGATTAAATCTGCAATAGTTGGTCAGAAGGAAAAATAGTCAGTCAAGACCCAAGCCTGCTTCAGGAATCAAGCACTCCGCCACATAAACCGAATATATAAGGCGGACATGCTGCCAAGGCCATAGGAGTGAATCAAACAACTATGTTAGCCCGATGAGAATCTAACTATTACATGAGCTATATAAGAAGAAGAACACCAACTATACACTTCGGTGAGATGACCAACAACCTATGGATAAGTTGTATGGGACACAGATGAACCCTTGCCTGTCTTTCTTTGGTGGTGGTACCACGCCTGTGTTCTGAGCTGGTTTCGGCCGTCCGGGTGGATGCCGACTTTTATTTCTCTTGTCAGCAACTGGCCCATGCTTTGAGCTGCTTTTCGGCCGTCTATGACAGTTGTTGAGTTTCTTTTCATAGTAGTGACCCTATGCTCTGAGCTGTTCTCGGCCGTCTTAGGGAACTTCTACTTTCTTCTTATCAACATCGTCTCATGCTCTGAGCTGCTGTTCAGCCGTCTTGAGTCGGGGTTGAGTTACTCCAGTAATGTCCCAGATCTGAGTTGTAAAGACCGTTCTGGTGGCTACTGGTTTATTTGCCAGTTTTAACCAAGGGTTTAGACGGTCGTTATCCTACAGCTACAACCTGTTAAGAAATATGCCTGCCGGAATATGGTACCTGGCAGCACCCATGGTAATCCGAAAGAATAAGGAATAAAAACATGAGACCAAGCTCTTTCAACTAAGGATCCACGCAAAGAGAACTATAATGAAAGAGCAAGATTGCCCATACAGGTATGATAATGGTTGCAAGACCAACATAATGTATATATACAAAATAGTCCGGTTCGATATCAAACACCGTGGGAACACACCCATGGAGTCTATTCAAGTCGCAAGGACCCTATATCGAGTCAATCCGCTCAGCCCAACCAGATATGCTCAAATCGGAATATTCAAATCTATAAAGACTACTCAGCAGATTACAACAACAGTGTCAAGAGATTACACGACCTATTATTCATTTAAAGATGACGACAAACGAAACGACCAGAATGTGGGACAACAACTTCGGAGCATGTGTCCGCACATATGGGAATCCGTTAAAAGATAGTTTGCCGTGAACAAGATATTTCTGCCAGAACCTCCGACAGTCAAGTTAGCATATATAAACAGATGGAAGTTAGAGTAACATATGAGAATCCAGTGGAACAAACCACCATGAAGACAGATAGTCAGTCAGTGAAGATTTACCGGAAGTATCATTCTAAGGTAAGAAGGAAACCCGAGTTGGAAACGGATTCCTCAAGTAAGGATATTTATGTTGAACTTTGAGCAATCAAATCTCGAGGACGAGATTTCTTTAAGGGGGTAGGTTTGTAACACCCTGGATTTTGCCCATTTCTTTTTTCTTTGATTTTTATCTGGATTTTCTTTCCTGTGGTTTGATAGTTTTGAAACCTAAAGAGATTACACTTTATTTCTTTTTCCTAGTGGCTTGCTGATACGTCCATTTTGCATCATGTTTTCATGTTGATATTTATCACTTCTTTGACTGTTATTTCACTTCACGGTACAATTCTTATGCCTTCTCTATCTTATTTTGCAAGGTTTACATGAAGAGGGAGAATGCCGGCAACTGTAATTCTGACCTGAAAGTGGAGCAAAGTTGAGATACCTATTCTACGCAACTCCAAACGCCGTAAAAATCAACGAGGATTTTTTTCTAGATTTATAAAAAATACTGGGCCGAAGAAGTGCCAGAGGGGCGCGTGCAGGTGGCCACAAGCCTGCACGGCGCGGCCACCCCCCCCCCCAGGTCGCGCCATGAGGGCTTGTGGGCAGCCTGCTGGCCCACTTGCCCCCTCTTCTGCTATATGAAGGGTTTCGTCTGGAAAAAATTAGGGAGGAGCTTTTTCGTGGTTTCGCCGCCGCCATGAGGCGGAACTTGAGCAGAACCAATCTAGAGCTCCGGCATGAAGATCCTGCCGGGGAAACTTCCCTCCCGGAGGGGGAAATCGTCGCCATAGTCATCACCAACACTCCTCTCATCGGAGCGGACTCGTCACCATCAACATTTTCATCAGCACCATCTCATCTCCAAACCCTAGTTCATCACTTGTAACCAATCTCCGTCTCGCGACTCCGATTGGTACTTGTAAGGTTGCTAGTTCGGGAGCGTCTTTCCTCCTATAAGACTTTGTCCAGGCTTGTCCGTTGCTACAAAAGGGATTGAGCCACTTTGCTGCACCTACTTTTGTTACTTGTTGCTTGCTACGAATCATCTCACTACACAATCACTTGTTACCGATAATTTCAGTGCTTGCAGATATTTCCTTGCTGAAAACCACTTGTCAAATCCTTCTACTCCTCGTTGGGTTCGACAATCTTACTTATCGAAAGGACTACGATTGATCCCCTATACTTGTGGGTCATCACTTGCCAATCTTCAAACCACCCCAAGACCTAGCCATTTCCATCTTGAGCCAATTCCAAGATTCTTTTGCATGGGAATATTGCTTTTTCTTTTAAAGGAATAATCCTGTTTGCCATGAGTTATGAAGCAACCCCCATTTATATCTCTCCAAAAATTCCCAAATAATTCTCATAAATCTATTGGGTCATATCTTCCTCAGATATGACAAAATATTTCCTTGCCATGTTCAAAAATAATTCCCAAAAATTCATTTTCTGATTCTTCCATATCTGTCCACATGTGAAGCAAGTACCCTTTTTATTTGCTTGATTGCTCTCAAATTGTGTGGGCACTCTTTACTAGCCATATCATTGCCTCATGCCAAAATTCAACCAAATTTAGCTAGTAAGTATTTCTTGGCAAATTTCCAAAGTTTTTGATCCTAAAGAAGCTTTGTGAAGCAAGTGCCACCTAGGAGTGTTCAAATGAGTTGAATCTTTGCCATCATCTCAATATGATCAAATTATTCCTCTCCACCAAATTTGAGCATCACTCCTTCAACCATGTGACCATAGCTTCAAATCGTTGTCTCTGGTCATTATTTGGATTTGTGAAGCATCTACATTTTATATTGCTCCATAAATTCTGAAGTTTTACCAGGACATTCTCCTATCTATAAAACCTTGCTAAACCAATTTTGAGCTCATTTTATTTAGCCAATTAATCCCAATAATTCTTATAAGTTTTTGTGCAGAGAGATACTGTGTGAAGGAAGTGCCACTTTGGCTTATGAAGATGGCATGAATTTTATACAGCATCTCCATAATCCAAAATTATTCATCTCCTCCAAGTTTGAGCTCAATCCAAGCATGTAAGTGAGTGCCACATCGAAATTCCTATTTTGTACCAGATTAGCCACTTGCAAAGCAACTATATTAAATCTTGACCCTGTGATCCTCAAACTCCACAGGATTGTAGTCCTTCCTAACCTAAGCCTCCCAGACATAATTTTTTGCTCTTATCTACTTCCTGTTGACCACATGTCAGTGCCAAGTTGGTAATAGCAATCTTGTAGTGAAGTTTCCCATCACCCCAGTGCTTCCTTTAGTGATCCATCACCTCCAGGCTGCCTTGGGGACCAAGGACTCCACCCCAGGCAAGGTGTGCCAGCCCCTCTTGTCTCCTCAGCACCAGTGCGCGTGGTGACCATGCCTGTCGCATGCCAAATGTGTTGGGGAACGTCACATGGGAAACAAAAAATTTCCTACGCGCACGAAGACCTATCATGGTGATGTCCATCTACGAGAGGGGATGAGTGATCTACGTACCCTTGTAGATCGTACAGCAGAAGCGTTAGAGAACGCGGTTGATGTAGTGGAACGTCCTCACGTCCCTCGATCCGCCCCGCGAACAATCCCGCGATCAGTCCCACGATCTAGTACCGAACGGACGGCACCTCCGCGTTCAGCACACGTACAGCTCGACGATGATCTCGGCCTTCTTGATCCAGCAAGAGAGACGGAGAGGTAGAAGAGTTCTCCGGCAGCGTGACGGCGCTCCGGAGGTTGGTGATGATCTCGTCTCAGCAGGGCTCCGCCCGAGCTCCGCAGAAACGCGATCTAGAGGAAAAACTATGGAGGTATGTGGTCGGGCAGCCGTGAGAAAGTCGTCTCAAATCTGCCCTAAAAGCCCCATATATATAGGAGGAGGGAGGGGGACCTTGCCTTGGGGTCCAAGGGATCCCCAAGGGGTCGGCCGAGCCAGGGGGGAGGACTCTCCCCCCCCCCAAACCGAGTCCTACTTGGTTTGGTGGGAGGGAGTCCTTCCCCCTTCCCACTTCTTCCTTTTTTTTTCCTTTTCTTTGATTTTTTCTCCCTTGGAGCATAGGGGATTGGTGGGCTGTCCCACCAGCCCACTAAGGGCTGGTGTGACCCCCCAAATGCCTATGGGCTTCCCCGGAGTGGGTTGCCCCCCTCCGGTGAACTCCCGGAACCCATTCGTCATTCCCGGTACATTCCCGGTAACTCCGAAAACCTTCCGGTAATCAAATGAGGTCATCCTATATATCAATCTTCGTTTCCGGACTATTCCGGAAACCCTCGTGACGTCCATGATCTCATCCGGGACTCCGAACAACATTCGGTAACCAACCATATAACTCAAATACGCATAAAACAACGTCGAACCTTAAGTGTGCAGACCCTGCGGGTTCGAGAACTATGCAGACATGACCCGAGAGACTCCTCGGTCAATATCCAATAGCGGGACCTGGATGCCCATATTGGATCCTACATATTCTACGAAGATCTTATCGTTTGAACCTCAGTGCCAAGGATTCGTATAATCCCGTATGTCATTCCCTTTGTCCTTCGGTATGTTACTTGCCCGAGATTCGATCGTCAGTATCCGTATACCTATTTCAATCTCGTTTACCGGCAAGTCTCTTTACTCGTTCCGTAATACAAGATCCCGCAACTTACACTAAGTTACATTGCTTGCAAGGCTTGTGTGTGATGTTGTATTACCGAGTGGGCCCCGAGATACCTCTCCGTCACACGGAGTGACAAATCCCAGTCTTGATCCATACTAACTCAACTAACACCTTCGGAGATACCTGTAGAGCATCTTTATAGTCACCCAGTTACGTTGCGACGTTTGATACACACAAAGCATTCCTCCGGTGTCAGTGAGTTATATGATCTCATGGTCATAGGAATAAATACTTGACACGCAGAAAACAGTAGCAACAAAATGACACGATCAACATGCTACGTCTATTAGTTTGGGTCTAGTCCATCACGTGATTCTCCCAATGACGTGATCCTGTTATCAAGCAACAACACCTTGTTCATAATCAGAAGACACTGACTATCATCGATCAACTGGCTAGCCAACTAGAGGCATGCTAGGGACGGTGTTTTGTCTATGTATCCACACATGTAAATGAGTCTTCATTCAATACAATTATAGCATGGATAATAAACTATTATCTTGATACAGGAATTATAATAATAACTATACATTTATTATTGCCTCTAGGGCATAATTCCAACAGTCTCCCACTTGCACTAGAGTCAATAATCTAGCCCTCACATCACCATGTGAATTACATTGTAATAAATCTAACACCCATACAGTTCTGGTGTCGATCATGTTTTGGCCGTGGAAGAGGTTTAGTCAGCGGGTCTGCTACATTCAGATCCGTGTGCACTTTGCATATATTTACGTCCTCCTCCTCGACGTAGTCGCGGATGAGGTTGAAGCGTCGTTTGATGTGTCTGGTCTTCTTGTGAAACCTTGGTTCCTTTGCTAAGGCAATGGCACCAGTGCTGTCACAGAACAAGGTTATTGGATCCAGTGCACTTGGCACCACTCCAAGATCCGTCATGAACTGCTTCATCCAGACACCCTCCTTAGCCGCCTCCGAGGCAGCCATGTACTCCGCTTCACATGTAGAATCTGCTACGACGCTTTGCTTGGAACTGCACCAGCTTACTGCACCCCCATTAAGAATAAATACGTATCCGGTTTGCGACTTAGAGTCGTCCGGATCTGTGTCAAAGCTTGCATCGACGTAACCTTTTACGGCGAGCTCTTCGTCACCTCCATACATGAGAAACATCTCCTTAGTCCTTTTCAGGTACTTCAGGATATTCTTGACCGCCGTCCAGTGATCCACTCCTGGATTACTCTGGAACCTACCTGCCATACTTATGGCCAGGCTAACATCCGGTCTAGTGCACATCATTGCATACATGATAGAGCCTATGGCTGAAGCATAGGGGACGGAGCGCATATGCTCTCTATCTTCATCAGTTGCTGGGCACTGAGTCTTACTCAATCTCGTACCTTGTAACACTGGCAAGAACCCTTTCTTGGACTGTTCCATTTTGAACCTCTTCAAAACTTTATCAAGGTACGTGCTTTGTGAAAGTCCTATCAGGCGTTTTGATCTATCCCTATAGATCTTAATGCCCAGTATGTAAGCAGCTTCTCCTAGGTCCTTCATAGAGAAACTTTTATTCAAGTAACCTTTTATGCTCTCCAAAAGCTCTACGTTGTTTCCAATCAGTAATATGTCATCCACATACAATATTAGAAACGCCACAGAGCTCCCACTCACTTTCTTGTAAATACAAGATTCTCCAACCACTTGTATAAACCCAAATGCTTTGATCACCTCATCAAAGCGTTTGTTCCAACTCCGAGATGCTTGCACCAGTCCATAAATGGATCGCTGGAGCTTGCACACCTTGTCAGCATTTTTAGGATCGACAAAACCTTCGGGTTGCATCATATACAACTCTTCCTTAAGGAAACCGTTAAGGAACGCCGTTTTGACATCCATCTGCCATATTTCATAATCGAAAAATGCAGCTATCGCTAACATGATTCTGACGAACTTAAGCATCGCTACGGGACAGAAAGTCTCATCGTAGTCAATTCCTGGAACTTGTGAAAAACCCTTTGCCACAAGTCGAGCTTTATAAACGGTCACATTACCGTCAGCGTCCGTCTTCTTCTTAAAGATCCATTTGTTCTGAATAGCCTTGCGGCCCTCAGGCAGCATCTCCAAAGTCCACACTTTGTTCTCATACATGGATCCTATCTCGGATTTCATGGCTTCTAGCCATTTGTTGGAATCTGGGCCCACCATTGCTTCTTCATAATTTGCAGGTTCATTGTTGTCTAACAACATGATTGATAAGACGGGATTACCGTACCACTCTGGAGCAGCGCGTGATCTCGTCGACCTGCGTGGTTCAACAGAAACTTGAACTGGAGTTTCATGATCATCATCATTAACTTCCTCCTCAACCGGCGTCGCAATGACAGAGGTTTCCTCTTGCCCTGCGCCACCATCCAGAGGGATGAGAGGTTCGACAACCTCGTCAAGTTCTATCTTCCTCCCACTCAATTCTCTCGAGAGAAACTCCTTCTCGAGAAAAGTACCGTTCTTAGCAACAAACACTTTGCCCTCGGTTTTGAGATAGAAGGTGTACCCAACTGTCTCTTTTGGGTAACCTATGAAGACGCACCTTTCCGCTTTGGGTTCCAGCTTTTCAGGCTGAAGCTTTTTGACATAAGCATCACATCCCCAAACTTTAAGAAATGACAACTTTGGCCTTTTGCCATACCACAGTTCGTATGGTGTCGTCTCAACGGATTTCGATGGTGCCCTATTTAAAGTGAATGCAGCTGTTTCTAATGCATAACCCCAAAACGATAACGGCAAATCAGTAAGAGACATCATAGATCGCACCATTTCTAACAAAGTACGATTACGACGTTCGGACACACCATTACGTTGTGGTGTTCCAGGCGGTGTTAACTGCGAAACAATTCCACACTGTCTTAAGTGAGTACCAAACTCGAAACTCAGATATTCACCACCACGATCAGACCGTAGGAACTTGATCTTCTTGTTACGATGATTTTCCACTTCACTCTGAAATTGCTTGAACTTTTCAAATGTTTCAGACTTGTGCTTCATCAAGTAGACATAACCATATCTACTTAAATCGTCAGTGAAGGTGAGAAAATAACGATATCCGCCGCGTGCCTCCACGCTCATTGGGCCACACACATCGGTATGTATGATTTCCAACAAGTCACTTGCACGCTCCATTGTTCCGGAGAACGGAGTCTTAGTCATCTTGCCCATGAGGCATGGTTCGCACTTGTCAAGTGAATCAAAGTCAAGTGACTCTAAAAGTCCATCAGCATGGAGTTTCTTCATGCGCTTTATACCAATATGACCCAAGCGGCAGTGCCACAAAAATATGGCGCTATCATTGTTTACTCTAACTCTTTTGGTCTCAATGTTATGTATATGCGTATCGCTATCGAGATTCAATATGAACAATCCTCTCACATTCGGTGCATGACCATAAAAGATGTTACTCATAGAAATAGAACAACCATTATTCTCAGACTTAAAAGAGTAACCGTCTCGCAATAAACAAGATCCAGATATAATGTTCATGCTCAACGCAGGCACTAAATAACAATGATTTAAGTTCATCACTAATCCCGATGGTAGTTGAAGTGACACGGTGCCGACGGCGATTGCATCAACCTTGGAACCGTTTCCTACGCGCATCGTCACTTCGTCTTTCGCCAGCCTCCGTCTATTCCGCAGTTCCTGCTTCGAGTTGCAAATGTGAGCAACAGAACCGGTATCAAATACCCAGGCACTACTACGAGAGCCGGTTAAGTACACATCAATAACATGTATATCAAATATACCTGATTTTTCTTTGCCCGCCTTCTTATCTGCCAGATACTTGGGGCAATTGCGCTTCCAGTGACCCATACCCTTGCAATAGAAGCACTCTGTTTCAGGCTTAGGTCCAGTCTTGGGTTTCTTCGGCGGATTGGCAACAGGCTTGCCGCTCTTCTTCGAATTGCCCTTCTTGCCTTTGCCGTTTCTCTTGAAACTAGTGGTCTTGCTCACCATCAACACTTGATGCTCTTTACGGAGTTCAGACTCTGCGACTTTTAGCATCGCAAACAACTCGCCGGGAGACTTGTTCATCCCTTGCATGTTGTAGTTCAACACAAAGCCTTTGTAGCTTGGCGGCAGTGATTGAAGGATTCTGTCAGTGATAGCTTCTTGCGGGAGTTCAATCCCCAGTTCAGCTAGACGGTTTGAGTACCCAGACATTTTGAGCACATGTTCACTGACAGACGAGTTTTCCTCCATCTTGCAAGCATAGAATTTATCGGAGGTCTCATACCTCTCGATCCGGGCGTTCTTCTGAAAGATAAACTTCAACTCCTGGAACATCTCAAATGCTCCATGACGCTCAAAGCGACGTTGAAGTCCCGGTTCTAAGCCATACAAGACTGCACATTGAACTACTGATTAGTCCTCCTTACGTGCCAACCAAGCGTTCTTAACATCCTTATCAGCCGTAGCGGGTGGTTCATCTCCTAGCGCAGCATTAAGGACATAATCCTTCTTTCCAGCTTGTAAGATTAGCTTAAGATTACGAGCCCAGTCTACAAAGTTGCTTCCATCATCTTTCAACTTAGCTTTCTCTAGGAACGTATTAAAATTCAGGATGACACTTGCGTGAGCCATGATCTACAACACAAATATATATAAAGTGGACTTAGACTATGTTCAAGATAATTAGAGTTCAACTTAATCAAATTATATGCTAAACTCCCACTCAAAAAGTACATCTCTCTAGTCATTTGAGTGGTTCATGATCCACTTACACTATCCCAAGTCCGATCATCACGTGAGTTGAGAATAGTTTCAGTGGTAAGCATCCCTATGCTAATCATATCAACTATATGATTCATGATCGACCTTTCGGTCTCATGTGTTCCGAGGCCATGTCTGCACATGCTAGGCTCGTCAAGCTTAACCCGAGTGTTCCGCGTGCGCAACTGTTTTGCACCCGTTGTATGTGAACGTTGAGTCTATCACACCCGATCATCACGTGGTGTCTCGAAACGACGAACTGTAGCAACGGTGCACAGTCGGGGAGAACACAATTTCGTCTTGAAATTTTAGTGAGAGATCACCTCATAATGCTACCGTCGTTATTAAGCAAAATAAGGTGCAAAAAGGATTAACCTCACATGCAATTCATAAGTGACATGATATGGCCATCATCACGTGCTTCTTGATCTCCATCACCAAAGCATCGGCACGATCTTCTTGTCACCGGCGCCACACCATGATCATCCATCAACGTGTTGCCATCGTGGTTGTCGTGCTACTTATGCTATCACTACTAAAGCTACATCCTAGCAAAATAGCAAACGCATCTGCAAGCACATATGTTAGTATAAAGACAACCCTATGGCTCCTGCCGGTTGCCATACCATCGACATGCAAGTCGATATTTCTATTACAACATGATCATCTCATACATCAAATATATCACATCACATCGTTGGCCATATCACATCACAATCATACCCTGCAAAAACAAGTTAGACGTCCTCTAATTTTGTTGTTGCATGTTTTACGTGGTGACCAAGGGTATCTAGTAGGATCGCATCTTACTTACGCAAACACCACAACGGAGATATATGAGTTGCTATTTAACCTCATCCAAGGACCTCCTCGGTCAAATCCGATTCAACTAAAGTTGGAGAAACCGTCACTTGCCAGTCATCTTTGAGCAAAGGGGGTTACTCGTAACGATGAAACCAGTCTCTCGTAAGCGTACGAGTAATGTCGGTCCAAGCCGCTTCAATCCAACAATACCGCGGAATCAAGAAAAGACTAAGGAGGGCAGCAAAACGCACATCACCGCCCACAAAACCTTTTGTGTTCTACTCGAGAAGACATCTACGCATGAACCTAGCTCATGATGCCACTGTTGGGGAACGTCGCATGGGAAACAAAAATTTTCCTACGCGCACGAAGACCTATCATGGTGATGTCCATCTACGAGAGGGGATGAGTGATCTACGTACCCTTGTAGATCGTACAACAGAAGCGTTAGAGAACGCGGTTGATGTAGTGGAACGTCCTCACGTCCCTCGATCCGCCCCGCGAACAATCCCGCGATCAGTCCCACGATCTAGTACCGAACGGACGGCACCTCCGCGTTCAGCACACGTACAGCTCGACGATGATCTCGGCCTTCTTGATCCAGCAAGAGAGATGGAGAGGTAGAAGAGTTCTCCGGCAGCGTGACGGCGCTCCGGAGGTTGGTGATGATCTCGTCTCAGCAGGGCTCCGCCCGAGCTCCGCAGAAACGCGATCTAGAGGAAAAACTATGGAGGTATGTGGTCGGGCAGCCGTGAGAAAGTCGTCTCAAATCTGCCCTAAAAGCCCCATATATATAGGAGGAGGGAGGGGGACCTTGCCTTGGGGTCCAAGGGATCCCCAAGGGGTCGGCCGAGCCAGGGGGGAGGACTCTCCCCCCCCCCCCCAAACCGAGTCCTACTTGGTTTGGTGGGAGGGAGTCCTTCCCCCTTCCCACTTCTTCCTTTTTTTTTCCTTTTCTTTGATTTTTTCTCCCTTGGTGCATAGGGGATTGGTGGGCTGTCCCACCAGCCCACTAAGGGCTGGTGTGACCCCCCCAAATGCCTATGGGCTTCCCCGGAGTGGGTTGCCCCCCTCCGGTGAACTCCCGGAACCCATTCGTCATTCCCGGTACATTCCCGGTAACTCCGAAAACCTTCCGGTAATCAAATGAGGTCATCCTATATATCAATCTTCGTTTCCGGACTATTCCGGAAACCCTCGTGACGTCCGTGATCTCATCCGGGACTCCGAACAACATTCGGTAACCAACCATATAACTCAAATACGCATAAAACAACGTCGAACCTTAAGTGTGCAGACCCTGCGGGTTCGAGAACTATGCAGACATGACCCGAGAGACTCCTCGGTCAATATCCAATAGCGGGACCTGGATGCCCATATTGGATCCTACATATTCTACGAAGATCTTATCGTTTGAACCTCAGTGCCAAGGATTCGTATAATCCCGTATGTCATTCCCTTTGTCCTTCGGTATGTTACTTGCCCGAGATTCGATCGTCAGTATCCGTATACCTATTTCAATCTCGTTTACTGGCAAGTCTCTTTACTCGTTCCGTAATACAAGATCCCGCAACTTACACTAAGTTACATTGCTTGCAAGGCTTGTGTGTGATGTTATATTACCGAGTGGGCCCCGAGATACCTCTCCGTCACACGGAGTGACAAATCCCAGTCTTGATCCATACTAACTCAACTAACACCTTCGGAGATACCTGTAGAGCATCTTTATAGTCACCCAGTTACGTTGCGACGTTTGATACACACAAAGCATTCCTCCGGTGTCAGTGAGTTATATGATCTCATGGTCATAGGAATAAATACTTGACACGCAGAAAACAGTAGCAACAAAATGACACGATCAACATGCTACATCTATTAGTTTGGGTCTAGTCCATCACGTGATTCTCCCAATGACGTGATCCAGTTATCAAGCAACAACACCTTGTTCATAATCAGAAGACACTGACTATCATCGATCAACTGGCTAGCCAACTAGAGGCATGCTAGGGACGGTGTTTTGTCTATGTATCCACACATGTAAATGAGTCTTCATTCAATACAATTATAGCATGGATAATAAACTATTATCTTGATACAGGAATTATAATAATAACTATACATTTATTATTGCCTCTAGGGCATAATTCCAACAAAATGCGCGCTCTATGCAGTGGAGCCCCTCGGCCTCGTTGGTTTCTTCGTCTCCTCGACACCTCAGCATGTCTAGGAGCTTCCCCGTGTCGTCTTCCTTCTGCCTGGACCCATCTCCCCCTCTCGAGTCCCCTCCTTCGCTGTGCGGCAGCCACGCAAGTGACCCGCAGCTGCCATCGCTGTCGCGTCCTGTCGCGGAGCCCTCCAAAGCCTTCCTAGGCCTTGCCGGAGCCGTCCCCGTCCCTCCCAGAAATTGCTGGACGCCGCTACCGTCCAGCCAGCTCACCTGCGAGCTCCAATACAAAGATGAGATCGCCACGGCGGCCGACCTCATCCCCTCTCGCCGCCGAGGCTATTTAAGGCCCCCGGGCCCCTCTCGTCTTGTACATCGCCCTTGCCGCATCCCTCTGGTCCTCCCCAACCCATCCATCCATCGCGAGAGCCCCCCTTGCCCTCCTATTGCCGCCATGGCCGCCGCCAAGCCCCTCTCAGATTCACTTGGTGTCGGGCTTCTCCTCTCCATCTTCGGTGCCCAGAGGAACCCCAAGCATCGGTGAGTCTCTCCATTCCCTCGCCTCATCGACGGAGGCCCCTTGCTGGCGTGCCCAAGATCTGGCCGCCGCCGCTCTCTGCCTCCGCACGGCGCCGCTGCTCCGAGCCCCTTCGATACCCACCTAGGGTGCAGACGGGTGTCGCGTGGTCTCCCGAGGCCGTCGGCGGTCTCTCCTTGGCCGGAGACGGCCGGAGCCGCCGTGGCCCTCAACAGCCATGCCCTGCCGGGCCTCCCATGCCCCTGTCGTCGGGAGGAAGAAGAAGGTGAGGCGAGGAGGAGAGAGAAGGCGTTGTGGGCCCTGGCTGTCAGTGAGGGAAGAGTCGCCAGCGTGGATAAGTGGACGCGCCTTCTGGGCCATTCCGCTTTGCCCGCTGGAAAGCGCATTCTTGCCGAAGGCGCTTTCGCCCTCAGCCTAGCCGCTCTGCCTAGGGACCCGAATGCAATTATTTAATTTGCAGACTAGCCCTTGGCAGACAAAACCTCATATCTTTTTATCCGTGACTCCGATTCCGGTGATTCCAAAGCCCACGCCTTCGTCTCGTGGAGCCCGACAAGATGGTATCATTTTCACCATGTGATCTCACAGAGGAAATGACTAGGTTGCCCTTGCCGTAATCAGCCCCTCCTCCGAGAGAGAATTGTTCCCGGCAATTCCTTCTGCAAGTTTCTTGCGTTGCTTCCCGGTGGTTCCATCATCCCAGGCAAGCCACAATTTTCATTTGCTTTATTGCATTGCAACATTATAGTCTCGTCAACTGCTTTAATAACAAATATATATGTTGATAGTCTGGAATGTGAGTATGCACTGTTGAATAAATTATTACTGAGATGAGTACGGGATCGTTAGTGACTAGTGTATTACACACTAGTCGGTAACATGAGGTGGAGATTACTGTCTATGATTACTTTGTAAACATAGATCAACAGTAGTGGCTAGAGGTTATCAGATTGCTATGACATTGGAGTGTCAGCTGTGACATATTATTCGGAGATAAGGTAACCTAGTTGGTTGATCAGAGTCACTTGTCCGGGCCCATCCGCACAACCACCTCTTGCTGATATGGGATGGCCTTGACTTGGGCTGATCACGTGCTCTTTCATCGATATGCTCCAAAGAGGGAGGGTTATGCACGCGCGCTGACCCTGATCAGGTAGGCAGTGATAACCTTGTGAGCCAGTTGAGTTGTTTTCTGCGCACGTCCCCGGTTGGGACAGTCTTGTTTGGCCACGACGGTGGCAAGTGTCATGAGGACACAGGTGTCATGAGGACACAGGGCCACCCAAGGCAAGACTCCGAAAGGGAGTGGTTGCCGGAGGAACGATGAAAGAGCCACGGGTCAGGCAAGTCTCGTTGGAGCAATGCTGGTCCACCCGAATGGGATCACGAGGTCAATTCTCCAGAGTGTGGGTAAAGTGTGCAACCTCTGCAGAGTGTCAAACCTATTCGAATAGCCGTGTCCACGGTAAAGGACGGCCTGACCAGACCTCAGTAGTTGATCAACTATATCTATGATAGTAATGATGGAAGAACTCGTCTGAGTACGTAACAGGTGGGCATCGTGCCAGTGTAACAGTTGGGCATCGTGTTGGTGTTACAGTTGGGAATCGTGCCAGTGTAAGAGTTGGGCATCATGCCGATGATAAGTCCTGGTATCCATCTTGAGGAAATTCGCTAAAGGATCTTGGTAAGATCACATGAGTTGGTATCACCCGAGTACGGTGAGAGTAGCCTGGTATAGTTAGTTCTCTGCCACTTCTTTAGTAATAATAGCCCTTTACTTAATCTTGATTGCTACGATGTTGTCTTGCCTTAATGCTGATGTTTGTTGTGAGCTTGCGAGTTGACGTTAGATGTGCTTCCCTCGCAATGGCTCCAGAAAAGGGCTGACCCTGCAATCTCTGACGTTAGCTAGACGAATGCTTATAACAACTAACCTTCTCCTGCAACGGCACCAGAAGAATGCTGCTAGCACTCCTCGGCAATGAAACTGGAAGAATGTTGTTGATGGCCCACCAGCGCGTGGGTTCGCAACAGTTTTCGAGGGTAGAGTATTCGACCCAATTTGTAGATCGCCGAAAGGAGGTGAGAGGATACTCTCGAGTATTAGCAGCTGAATGTGTCAGATTCAACCACACCTGAAAGGTTAGTATCTGCAAGCACAGTAGTAACAGCAAAGTAATATGATAACAACGGTGTCAGAAACAATCTGTTGACAGCAGAATATTCCTAACAATTGTACCAATGGCGCCAAGTTGCCGCGTTGACGGAAGTTGTCAGTTCCCGTCAACGTCCGGTGAACCAACAGTGAAACAAGTAGCAGCAGTGTAACGAGCAATAGCAGTGGCAAGGAACAGCAGTAGTGACAGCAGTAGCAAGTAGCAACAGTAGCAAGCGACAGTAGTGGCAACAGTAGTAGCAGCAGCAGCACAGCAAAACAAGTGACAGCAGTAGCAACAGTAGTAGCAGCAGCAGAGCAAGACAAGTAACAGCAGTAGCAAAAGTAGTAGCAGTAGAGCAAGACAAGTAATAGCAGTAGCAACAGTAGTAGCAGCAGAGCAAGACAAGTAACAGTAGTAGCAACAGTAGTAGCAGCAGAGCAAGACAAGTAGCAGCAGTAGGACAAACTCGTAGGCAATGGGTCGGTGATTTGTTTGGATGATATTCATCATGCAACAGCTATAACACGGAGAGATATGTGGCTAGCTCCCGTTCGTCAATGTGATGCAGGCATGCATTCCGTGTGTCGTCATACGTGCTTAGGGAAAAGAACTTGCATGACATCTATTGTCCATCCCTCCCGTGGCAGCGGGGTCCAAAATGAAACTACGGGATATTAAGGTTCTCCTTTTAATAAAGAACCGGACCAACGCATTAGCACTTGGTGAACACATGAACTCCTCAAACTATGATCATCATCGGGAGTGGTTCCGGTTATTGTCACTCCGGGGTTGTCGGGTCATAACACATAGTAGGTAACTACAACTTGCAAGATCGGATCTAAAACACACATATATTGGTGACAACATAATAATTTCAGATCTGAAATCATGGCACTCGGGCCCTAGTGACAAGCATTAAGCATGGCAAAGTAGTAGCAACATCAAATCTCAAAACATAGTGGATACTAGGGATCAATCCCCATCAAAACTAACTCGATTACATGATAGATCTCATCCTACTCATCACCGCCCAGCGAGCCTACGAATAGATTACTCACGAACGACGAAGAGCTTCATGGAATTGGAGAGGGAAGAAGGTTGATGATGACGATGGCGACGATTTCCCCTCTCCGGAGCCTAAGACGGACTCCAGATCTGCCCTCTAGATGAAGAACAGGTGGTGGCAGCGCCTCCGTATCAAAAACGCGACGAAAACTTCTCTTCTTTATTTTTTCTGGGATGAAAGACAACTTATAGAGCTGGAGTTGGGGGCGGCAGGTGCCTGTGGGCCCCACAAGCCTGCCCACCGCCACCAAGGGGGTGGTGGCGGAGCACGGGCTTGTGGCCCAGTGGCCCACCCCCTGAGGTGGAACTTGGCGCAGATATTTTTGATATTTTCCAAAGCTGCTCCTCGTAAATTTTCAGGACGTTTGAAGAACTTTGATTTCTGCACAAAAACAACACCAAGGCAATTCTGCTGAAAACAGCGTCAGTCCAGGTTAGTTCCATTCAAAGCATGCAAATTATAGTCCAAAACAAGGGCAAAAGAGTTTGGAAAAGTAGATAAGTTGGAGACGTATCACGAGTACATTCAAAGTACTCACCTGGCTTGTCATGCCAGCTT
Organism: Hordeum vulgare subsp. vulgare; assembly: GCF_904849725.1. Lineage (NCBI taxonomy): Eukaryota > Viridiplantae > Streptophyta > Magnoliopsida > Poales > Poaceae > Hordeum > Hordeum vulgare. Next base: position 664,920,571 of record NC_058519.1, on the reverse strand, counting down.
GCAGGTCATGCCTTGATTGTTTGATTGTCGAGGATTCCGAGTTACGAGCTAGGACGCGTGTTCCAGCCAGAGTCCCTGCGAAATGGAGTTCATCACATCGGTAGTTGTTCCGCTGCTAGCGTAGGATTTACCGTAGGCAGGTGTAGTATCGCCAAGGCGATGTAATTCATGTATTCTTGTAATCTTTTCCATAGTAATAAAGAGCTGATTTGTTCTGTGCCAATGGTTCCGTATTCCAGAAGACGGGTCCTTGGGCTGGAATACGGGGCGTTCCAGTTGCCTCTGAGCCGGGGTGCCACATTACCGCTCCCCCATTGAGAATAAATACGCATCCAGTTTGATACTTAGAGTCATCTGGATCAGTGTCAAAGCCTGCATCGTCGTAACCCTTTACAATGAGCTCTTGATCACCTCCATACACGAGAAACATTTCCTTAGTCCTTTTCAGGTACTTCAGAATATTCTTAACTGTTGTCCGGTGTTCCATTCCTTGATCACTTTGAAACCTTCCGGCCATACTTATGGCAAGACTAACATCAAGTCTTGTGCACAACATTGCATACAAGATAGATCCTATGGCCGAAGCATAGGGGATGACACTCATCTTTTCTCTATCTTCTGCAGTCAATGGGCATTGAGTTTTACTCATCTTCACACCTTGTAGTACAGGGAAGAACCCTTTCTTGGACTGATCCATTTTAAACTTCTTCAAAACTTTGTTAAGGTATGTGCTCTGTGAAAGTCCTATTAAGCATCCCAATCTATCTCTATAGATCTTGATGCCTAATATGAAAACATCTTCTCTTAGGACCTTCATTGAAAAACTCTTATTCAAATATTCTTTTATGCTTCCCAAAAATTCTATATTGTTTCCAGTCAGCAATATGTCATCCACATATAATATTAGAAACGCTATAGAGCTCCCACTCATTTTTCTTGTAAATACAAGCTTCTTCATAAATGTGTATAAACCCAAACGCCTTGATCACCTCATCAAAGCGTTGATTCCAACTTCGAGATGTTTGCACCATCGCTGGAGCTTGCATACTTTGCCAGCATTCTATGGATCGACAAAACCTTCCGATTGTTTCATATACAACTCTTCCTTAAGGAAACCGTTAAGGAACGCTGTTTTGGCATCCATCTACCAAATTTTATAATCAAAAAATGCAGCTATTGCTAACATGATTCTAACGAACTTAAGCATCACTTCAGGTGATAAATTCTTATCATAGTCAACTCCTTGAACTTGTGAAAAACCCTTTGCCACAATTCGAGCTTTATAGACGATGACATTACCGTCCGCGTCCGTCTTTTTCTTAAATATCCATTTATTCTAAATGTACTTTCGCCCTTCAGGTAATACTTCCAAAGTCCATACTTTGTTTTCATACATGGATCCTATCTCAGATTTCATGGCCTCTAACCATTTGTCGGAATCCGGACCCACCATCGCTTCTCCATAGCTCGTAGGTTCATTGTTGTCCAACAACATCACTGTTAAGACAGGGTTACCGTACCACTGAGGAGCATTGCGTGACCTCGTCGACCTACGAGGGTCGATAGCAACTTGATCCGAAGCTCCATGATCATCATCATTAGCTTCCTCTTCAATTGATGTAGGCTCCACATAAACATCTTTCTGCGCTACACTACTCTCTAGTTGAAGTAAAAGTTCAACAACCTCATCAAGTTCTATCCTCCTCCCACTCAATTCATTCGAGAGAAACTCTTTCTCAATAAATGTTCCGTTCTTAGAGACAAACACTTTGCCTTCGGGTCTGAGATAGAAGGTGTACCCAACTGTCTCTCTTTTGGGTATCCTATGAAGACGAATTTCTCCACTCGGGTCCCAGCTTTTTTGGCTGGAGCTTTTTGATATAAGCATCGCATCCCCAAACTTTAAGAAACGACAACTTTGGTTTCTTGCCAAACCACAGTTCATATGGCGTCGTCTCAACGGATTTTGATGGCGCCCTATATAAAGTGAATGCATTTGTCTCTAACACATAACCCCAAAATGATAACGGCAAATCGGCAAGAGACATCATAGAACGCACCATATCCAATAAGGTACAATTACGACGTTCGGACCCACCATTACGCTGTGGTGTTCCAGGCGGTGTCAACGGTGAAACAATTCCACATTGTCTTAAGTGAGTGCCAAACTCATAACTCAGATATTCTCCTCCTCGATTAGATCGTAGAATTTAACCTTCTTGTTACGATGATTCTCAACTTCACTCTGAAATTGTTTGAACTTTTCAAATGTTTCATACTTGTGTTTCAATAAGTAAATATAACCATATCTACTTAGTGTTTTTTGCAACGACTTAAGAGATTTTTTCGGTGTTTTCATACAAGATATCTCCTTGAGGGAGGACCCGTTCAGTACTCAATCGTTGGCCTATGTTCCTTTTAAAGTTATTTTTCTCCAAAAAAGTAATAATAAGGACTTGAAAAAATGATTCACCTTGTAGCCTGTAGGAGTAGTACCGAAGTTGAGAGGCCAATACACACACTCCTTACTATACTTGATATTGATTTTAGATAGGGTGTGGCTTCAAGTGACATAATATATAAATAAGAAAAAAATAAGAAAAACACGAATGTGAGGTAAGATCTCACTCACCAATATATATAGCATGGGTTGAGAGTCAATTAAGTCTCTGTAGATTTAGCAATCCCGTTTTAGGAAAGATGGAGAAGCTAGGATGAACTCCGTACGTGTCTAAGTTGATATGGGGAGGAGCTGAAGCATGCATGCATGCAACACCAACCATACAAAGCAAAGCAAAGCAGGTCTAGCTAATTAAGGCATGCATGCTGGCGGGGCTTAATTAATGTTGCCTGAAACAAACAAAGAAAGAAGAAGAAAGAGAGACACAATTAGCTAGCTAGACTAGATCGAGATGGCATCGTTCGGCGAGGCCCCGGCGGGGAACGCGGCGGGCGGCGAGAAGATCTTCAAGACCAAGTGTGCGCAGTGCCACACGGTGGAGCGCGGCGGCGCCCACAAGCAAGGCCCCAACCTCAGCGGCCTCTTAGGCCGCCAGTCCGGCACCACCGCCGGCTACGCCTATTCCACCGCCAACAAGAACATGGCCGTCGTCTGGGAGGAAAAAACCCTCTACGACTACCTCCTCAACCCTAAGAAGGTGCTCTTCTTCTTCTTCTTCTTCTTCCTCGATCATTTTCATTTCATCCTTCCTCCCTTGCAAATTTGCAATTGCTAACATCATCCATGGATGGCATGGCAGTACATCCCTGGGACGAAGATGGTGTTCCCGGGCCTCAAGAAGCCGCAGGAGCGCGCCGACCTCATTGCCTACCTCAAGCAATCCACTGCTTAATTACCGCAAAAAAAAAAACTAACTAACGTCTGTATATAAGATTAATTGCCAGACACATGCACCGGCTGCGGGCATATATATATATATAGCTGTCTGCTGCATTATGTTTATTTACGATTGATTCATCCATGTAATTGAGATGGCGACCAAGTTTTGTTTATAATCTCTTTCTGTCGTTGATTCAACATAATATTGGCTGGATCCGTATATATATGCATGCATCTTTATCGAAAATACATTAATTATATGCATGCATGGTTGTTCCTCATCTCTTTTGTGGGTTTGCTTTCGTTGAAACTTGTGGGATATATGATGTTGGTGTTTATCCACTCATAATTAATACTGAAACTTGTGGGATATATGATGTTGGTGTTTATCTCCTCATAATTAATACTAATATACTAAAAACCACTTTTAGACTATTTCTCACACCATACGCTTTTGAGATATCTACCGAGATATTTAGGGACACACACACATAACGACATGTTCATACGATTATCATAGAATAGTCTACAAAATCCATGCATTTTTATCACATTTATTAGGATTGGGTTTAAATATCCCTTTAAGCCATACAGTATTAAAATTAATTAAATAGTAATAGTATATAACTTCAATACAAACAATGTCTACTTTTAGCATAATGCATGCACAACCCTTTTCTTTCTTTAAAAACGTCACACATTACAACTATAACGTAAATACAATTGTTTTTAATATTTGGATACTTCCACAAAAAGTGCTACACTACTCCGTTTGGCTGCAGGTTCCGATTCGCTGGCCAGTGGCTTGGCAATAAATGTCCAGTATCAGGTTCACCTCAATAACACCCATACCATTTGAATAGCAGCTGTTATCCGCGAATAAAAGATGATATACCGGTGGCAACAATCCATGCAAATTGGATGAATCTCTTCTGGATTTTAACACGCACGAAAGGCCCTCTACTGCCAACAAGAACAAGTATAGAGTGTTGGAAAATATACCCTAGAGGCAATAATAAAATAATAATTATTATATTTCCTGTTTCAAGATAATTGTTTATTATTCATGCTAAAATTGTATTGAATAGAAATACAAAAACATGTGTGTATATATAGACAAAACAATGTCACTAGTGAGCCTCTAGTTGACTAGCTCGTTGATCAAAGGTGGTTAAGGTTTCCTAGCCATAGACAAGTGTCGTCACTTGATAACGGGATCACATCATTAGGAGAATGATATGATGGACAAGACCCAAACTATAAATGTAACATGTGATCGTGTTATTTTATTGCTATTGTTTTCTGCATGTTAAGTATACATTCCTAAGACCATGAGATATTGACCGGAGAGTGTCTCAGTCATGTCTAAATAGTTCTCAAACCCGCAGGGTCCGCACACTTAAGGTTCGGTGACGTTTTGGTAGTATTGAGTTATGTATGTTGGTGACCGAAAGTTGTTCGGAGTCCCGGATGAGATCCCGGACATCACGAGGTGCTCCGGAATGGTCCGCAGGTAAAGATTGATATAGAGCGATGTTGCATTTGGCTTACGGAAAGATTTCGGGCATTACCGGTAAAGTACCGAGAGTGAAGAATGGGTTCCGGGGTTTTACCAGGAGGGGCCACCCACCCGGGAGAGGACCTAATAGGCCTAGAGGTGGCGCACCAGCCCTTAGTGGCCTGGTGCGGCCAGCCCAATAACCTATTTTCGGTAAAGAGTGCAAAAGGAAAAAGAAAATAAAAAAAGGAAGGAGATGGCCAAGTAGGAAGGGAGTCCTCCACCAAACCGAACTAGAGGAGGACTCTCCTCCTCTTGGCTCGGTCGAACCCCTCTCCTTGGAGTAGGAGGCAAGAAAGCCCTCCCTCTTGCTCCACCTATATATAGTCGAGGTTTTGAGGGCATAGCACACCAGAAAAAGCCATGTGTTGCCCTCTTCTCCACGGATCGTCTTCGTCGTCTAGATTAGTCCGGCATAGCTTGGCGATGCCCTGCCAGATTAGTTCACCACCACCACCACCATGCCATCGTGCTTCCGGGGAACTCATCTACCTCTCCGCCCCTCTTGCTGGATCAAGAAGGCGGAGATCGTCATCGAGTTGTACGTGTGCTGAACGCGGAGGTGCCATTCGTTTGACGCTAGATCGGGACGGAGTTCCTGGGAGCTTGCGATTCGGATCGCGAAGACATTCGACTACATCAACCGCGTTTCTTAACGCTTCCCGCTTAGCGATCTACAAGGGTATGTGGATCCAATCTCCCCTCCCGTAGATGATCATCACCATGTATAGGTCTTGTGTGTGCGTAGGAAATGATTTGTTTCCCATGCAACGTTCCCCAACAGTGGTATCATGGCTAGGTTCATGCGTAGATGATGTATCTGTTGGAATTATGCCCTAGAGGCAATAATAAATATAGTTATTATTATAATTCCTGTATCAAGATAATCGTTTATTATCCATGCTATAATTGTATTGAATGAAGACAAATTTACACGTGTGGATACATAGACAAAATACTGTCCCTAGCAAGCCTCTAGTTGGCTAGCCAGTTGATCAAAGATAGTCAGTGTCTTCTGATTATGAACAAGGTGTTGTTGCTTGATAACTGGATCACGTCATTAGGAGAATCACGTGATGGACTAGACCCAAACTAATAGACGTAGCATGTTGATCGTGTCATTTTGTTGCTACTGTTTTCTGCGTGTCAAGTATTTGTTCCTATGACCATGAGATCATATAACTCACTAACACCGGAGGAATACTTTGTGTGTATCAAACGTCGCAACGTAACTGGGTGACTATAAAGATGCTCTACAGGTATCTCCGAAGGTGTTCGTTGAGTTAGTATGGATCAAGACTGGGATTTGTCACTCCGTGTGACGGAGAGGTATCTCGGGGCCCACTCGGTAATACAACATCACACACAAGCCTTGCAAGCAATGTGACTTAGTGTAAGTTGCGGGATCTTGTATTACGGAACGAGTAAAGAGACTTGCCGGTAAACGAGATTGAAATAGGTATGCGGATACTGACGATCGAATCTCGGGCAAGTAACATACCGAAGGACAAAGCGAATGACATACGGGATTATATGAATCCTTGGCACTGAGGTTCAAACGATAAAATCTTCGTAGAATATGTAAGATCCAATATGGGCATCCAGGTCCCGCTATTGGATATTGACCGAGGAGTCTCTCGGGTCATGTCTACATAGTTCTCGAACCCGCAGGGTCTGCACACTTAAGGTTCGACGTTGTTTTATGCTTATTTGAGTTATATGGTTGGTTACCGAATGTTGTTCGGAGTCCTAGATGAGATCACGGACGTCACGAGGGTTTCCGGAATGGTCCGGAAACAAAGATTGATATATAGGATGACCTCATTTGATTACCGGAAGGTTTTCGGAGTTACCGGGAATGACGAATGGGTTCCGGGAGTTCACCGGGGGGGCAACCCACCCCGGGGGAAGCCCATAGGCCTTGAGGGTGGCGCACCAGCCCTTAGTGGGCTGGTGGGACAGCCCAAAAGGGCCCTATGCGCATTGGAAGAAAAATCAAAGAGAAAAGAAAAAAAAGGAGGAGGTGGGAAAGGAAAGAAGGACTCCACCCACCAAACCAAGTAGGACTCGGTTTGGGGGGGAGTCCTTCCCCCCTTTGGCTCGGCCGACCCCCTTGGGGCTCCTTGAGCCCCAAGGCAAGGTCCCCCGTCTCCCACCTATATATACGGAGGTTTTAGGGCTGATTTGAGACGACTTTTCCACGGCAGCCCGACCACATACCTCCACGATTTTTCCTCTAGATCGCGTTTCTGCGGAGCTCGGGCGGAGCCCTGCTGAGACGAGATCATCACCAACCTCCGGAGCGCCGTCACGCTGTCGGAGAACTCTTCTACCTCTTCGTCTCTCTTGCTGGATCAAGAAGGCCGAGATCATCGTCGAGCTGTACGTGTGCTGAACGCGGAGGTGCCGTCCGTTCGGCACTAGATCGTGGGACTGATCGCGGGATAGTTCGCGGGGCGGATCGAGGGACGTGAGGACGTTCCACTACATCAACCGCGTTCACTAACGCTTCTGCTGTACGGTCTACAAGGGTACGTAGATCACTCATCCCCTCTCGTAGATGGACATCACCATGATAGGTCTTCGTGCGCGTAGGAAAATTTTTGTTTCCCATGCGACGTTCCCCATCAGTGGCATCATGAGCTAGGTTCATGCGTAGATGTCTTCTCGAGTAGAACACAAAAGTTTTTGTGGGCGGTGATGTGCGTTTTGCTGCCCTCCTTAGTCTTTTCTTGATTCTGCGGTATTGTTGGATTGAAGCGGCTTGGACCGACATTACTCGTACGCTTACGAGAGACTGGTTTCATCGCTACGAGTAACCCCGTTGCTCAAAGATGACTCGCAAGTGTCGGTTTCTCCAACTTTAGTTGAATCGGATTTGACCGAGGAGGTCCTTGGATGAGGTTAAATAGCAACTCATATATCTCCGTTGTGGTGTTTGCGTAAGTAAGATGCGATCCTACTAGATACCCATGGTCACCACGTAAAACATGCAACAACAAAATTAGAGGACGTCTAACTTGTTTTTGCAGGGTATGCTTGTGATGTGATATGGCCAACGATGTGATGTGATATATTGGATGTATGAGATGATCATGTTGTAATAGATAATATCGACTTGCACGTCGATGGTACGGCAACCGGCAGGAGCCATAGGGTTGTCTTTATACTAATGTTTGTGCTTGCAGATGCGTTTACTATTTTGCTAGGATATAGCTTTAGTAGTAATAGCATGAGTAGCACGACAACCCCGATGGCGACACGTTGATGAAGATCATGGTGTGGCGCCGGTGACAAGAAGATCGTGCCGGTGCTTTGTTGATGGAGATCAAGAAGCACGTGATGATGGCCATATCATGCCACTTATGAATTGCATGTGATGTTAATCCTTTTATGCACCTTATTTTGCTTAGAACGACGGTAGCATTATGAGGTGATCTCTCACTAAAATTTCAAGACGAAATTGTGTTCTCCCCGACTATGCACCGTTGCTACAGTTCGTCGTTTCGAGACACAACGTGATGATCGGGTGTGATAGACTCAACGTTCACATACAACGGGTGCAAAACAGTTGCGCACGCGGAACACTCGGGTTAAGCTTGACGAGCCTAGCATGTGCAGACATGGCCTCGGAACACATGAGACCGAAAGGTCGATCATGAATCATATAGCTGATATGATTAGCATAGGGATGCTTACCACTGAAACTATACTCAACTCGCGTGATGATCGGACTTGAGCTAGTGTAAGTGGATCATGAACCACTCAAATGACTAGAGAGATGTACTTTTTGGGTGGGAGTTTAGCGAATAATTTGATTAAGTTAAACTCTAATTATCCTGAACATAGTCTAAGTCCACTTTGAATATATTTGTGTTGTAGATCATGGCTCACGCGACAGTCACCCTGAATTTTAATACGTTCCTAGAGAAAGCTAAGTTGAAAGATGATGGAAGCAACTTTGTAAACTGGGCTCGTAATCTTAAGCTAATCTTACAAGCTGGGAAGAAGGATTATGTCCTTAATGCAGCGCTAGGAGATGAACCACCCGCTACGGCTGATCAGGATGTTAAGAACGCTTGGTTAGCACGTAAGGAGGACTACTAAGTAGTTCAATGTGCAGTCTTGTATGGCTTAGAACCGGGACTTCAACGTCGCTTTGAGCGTCATGGAGCATTTGAGATGTTCCAGGAGTTGAAGTTTATCTTTCAGAAGAACGCCCGGATCGAGAGGTATGAGACCTCCGATAAATTCTATGCTTGCAAGATGGAGGAGAACTCGTCTGTCAGTGAACATGTGCTCAAAATGTCTGGGTACTCAAACCGTCTAGCTGAGCTGGGAATTGAACTCCCGCAAGAGGCTATCACTGACAATATCCTTCAATCACTGCCGCCAAGCTATAAAGCCTTTGTGTTGAACTACAACATGCAAGGGATGAACAAGTCACCCGACGAGTTGTTTGCGATGCTGAAAGTCGCAGAGTCTGAACTCCGTAAAGAGCATCAAGTGTTGATGGTGAATAAGACCACTAGTTTCAAGAAAAACGGCAATGGCAAGAAGGGTAATTCAAAGAAGAGCGGCAAGCCTGTTGCCAATCCGATGAATAAACCCAAAGCTGGACCTAAGCCTGAAACAGAGTGTTACTATTGCAAGGGTATGGGTCACTGGAAGCGCAATTGCCCCAAGTATCTGGCAGATAAGAAGGCGGCCAAAGAAAAATTAGGTATATTTGATATACATGTTATTGATGTGTACTTAACCGGCTCTCGTAGTAGTGCCTGGGTATTCGATAACGGTTCTGTTGCTCATATTTGCAACTCGAAACAGGAACTGCGGAATGCACGAAGGCTGGCGAAAAATGAAGTGACGATGCGCGTAGGAAATGGTTCCAAGGTTGATGCAATCGCCGTCGGCACAGTTTCACTTCACTTACCATCAGGATTAGTTATGAACTTGAATCATTGTTATTTAGTGCCTGCGTTGAGCATGAACATTATATCTGGATCTTGTTTATTGCGAGACGGTTACTCTTTTAAGTCAGAGAATAATGGTTGTTCTATTTCTATGAGTAACATCTTTTATGGTCATGCACCCAATGTGAGAGGATTGTTCATATTGAATCTTGATAGCGATACACACATACATAACATTGAGACCAAAAGAGTTAGAGTTAACAATGATAGCGCCATATTTTTGTGGCACTGCCGCTTAGGTCATATTGGTGTAAAGCGCATGAAGAAACTCCATGCCGATGGACTTTTGGAGTCACTTGACTTTGATTCACTTGACACGTGCGAACCATGCCTCATGGGCAAGATGACTAAAACTCCGTTCTCCGGAACAATGGAGCGTGCAAGTGACTTGTTGGAAATCATACATACCGATGTGTGTGGTCCGATGAGCGTAGGGTTTCCGGAATGGTGCGGAAACGAAGATTGATATATAGGATGACCTCATTTGATTACCGGAAGGTTTTCGGAGTTACCGGGAATGTACCGGGAATGACGAATGGGTTCCGGGAGTTCACCTGGGGGGGCAACCCACCCCGGGGAAGCCCATAGGCCTTGGTGGAGACGCACCAGCCCTTAGTGGGCTGGTGGGACAGCCCAAAAGGGCCCTATGCGCATTGGAAGAAAAATCAAAGAGAAAAGAAAAAAAAAGGAGGAGGTGGGAAAGGAAAGAAGGACTCCACCCACCAAACCAAGTAGGACTCGGTTTGGGGGGGAGTCCTTCCCCCCTTTGGCTCGGCCGACCCCCTTGGGGCTCCTTGAGCCCCAAGGCAAGGTCCCCCCTCTCCCACCTATATATACGGAGGTTTTAGGGCTGATTTGAGACGACTTTTCCACGGCAGCCCGACCACATACCTCCACGGTTTTTCCTCTAGATCGCGTTTCTGCGGAGCTCGGGCGGAGCCCTGCTGAGACGAGATCATCACCAAGCTCCAGAGCGCCGTCACGCTGCCGGAGAACTCTTCTACCTCTCCGTCTCTCTTGTTGAATCAAGAAGGCCGAGATCATCGTCGAGCTGTACCTGTGCTGAACGCGGAGGTGTCGTCCGTTCGGCACTAGATCGTGGGACTGATCGCGGGATAGTTCGCGGGGCGGATCGAGGGACGTGAGAACGTTCTAGTACATCAACCGCGTTCACTAACGCTTCTGTTGTACGGTCTACAAGGGTACGTAGATCACTCATCCCCTCTCGTAGATGGACATCACCATGATAGGTCTTCGTGCGCGTAGGAAATTTTTTGTTTCCCATGCGACGTTCCCCATCAGTATCAAGTAGAACACAAAAGAGTTTGTGGGCGTTGATGTTCAATTTGCCGCCCTTCTTAGTCTTTTCTTGATTCGGCGGTATTGTTGGATTGAATTAGCCCGGACCAACATTACTTGTACGCTTACAAGAGACCGGTTTCATCGACTAACATGCAACTTGTTGCATAAAGATGACTGGCGGGTGATGACGAGTTGATGGATATACTTCTCGCCCCTCGTTGGTTACCCAAGTGGAAGGTGGAGATGTAGTCAACAGCAGATTTCCCTTACATGGGGACTGTAAGGTTTATCGAACCAGGAGGACTCCGAGGTTCAACAAGTAGGTGTCCGCTGCTCTGGCGCATGCAGAAGACGTGGACCTGCACGAGTACAGAGAGGTTGTCAATCTGTAACGCCCAAGATTCGGTCCTATCCTTATTTTTGGCACGAGGGCCTCGACAGGGATAGAAACGCATCTCGTCGTTTCGCGAGAATGGATATCGTTACAAGTACATGTACTGAAAAGATGAGTATAAGGAGTTGGCTTACACTCGCCACAAGCTACATCAGAGTCACATCAGTATAATACATGTTGGGGAACGTCACATGGGAAACAAAATTTTCCTACACGCACGAAGACCTATCATGGTGATGTCCATCTACGAGAGGAGATTTGGATCTACGTACCCTTGTAGATCACACAGCGGGAAGCTTTAAGAAACGGGGTTGATGTAGTGGAACGTCTTCACGTCCCTCGAACCGCCCCATGAACCGTCCCACGAACCGTTCCGCGATCCGTCCCACGATCCGTCCCGCGATCCGTCCCATGAACCGTCTCGCGATCCGTTGCACGAACCATCCCGCGATCCGTCCCACGAACCGTCTCTCGATCCATTGCACGAACCGTCTTGCGATCTATCTCACGATCCGTTCCGATCTAGTGCCGAACGGACGGCACCTCCGCGTTCAGCACACGTACAGCTCGATGACAATCTCCACCTTCTTGATCCAGCAAGAGGGGGCGGAGAGGCAAATAGGGTAGCTCCAAGAAGAGCGGCAAGCCTGTTGCCAATCCGACGAAGAAACCCAAGGCTGGACCTAAGCCTGAAATATAGTGTTATTATTGCAAGGGACTGGGTCACTGGAAGCGCAACTGCCCCAAGTATTTGGCTGATAAGAAGGCGGCCAAGGAAAAATCACGTATATTCGATATACATGTAATTGATGTGTACTTAACCAGCTCTCATAATAGTGCCTCGGTATTCGATACCGGTTATGTTGCTCATATTTGCAACTCGAAACACGAACTGCGGAATAAACAAAGGCTGGCGAAGGATGAAGTGACAATGCGCGTGGGAAATGGTTACAAGGTTGATGCAATCGCCGTCGGCACACTTTCACTTCAGTTACCATCAGGATTAGTTATGAACTTAAATAATTGTTATTTAGTGCCTGCGTTAAGCATGAACATTATATCTGGATCTTGTTTATTGCGAGACGGTTACTCGTTTAAGTCAGAGAATAATGGTTGTTCTATTTCTATGAGTAATATCTTTTATGGTCATGCACCCAACGTGAGAGGATTGTTCATATTGCATCTTGATAGCGATCATACACATATACATAACATTGAGACCAAAAGAGTTAGAGTTAAAAATGATAGCGCCATGTTTTTGTGGCACTGCCGCTTAGGTCATATTGGTGTAAAGCGCATGAAAAACTCCATTCTGATGGACTTTTGGAGTCACTTGACTTTGAATCACTTGACCCGTGCGAACCATGCCTCATGGGCAAGATAACTAAGACTCCGTTCTCCGGAACAATGGAGCGTGCAAGTGACTTGTTGGAAATCATACATACCGATGTGTACGGTCCGATGAGTGTGGAGGCATGCTACAGCAACAAAAGACCTTCCCCGACAACGGCGTTAGAGGTCCTTCTGCTGCTGGCTACGCCTACAGGGACTTCCTTGGCAAATATGCAAAGGATTCCCCTGCGGCCTTGGAGCCTTGCATTGGTGTTCCCTTGAAGAGGAAAGGGTGATGCAGCACAGAAGCAGTAAGTATTTCCCTCAGTTTTGAGAACCAAGGTATCGATCCAGTAGGAGGATCGCGTCAAGTCACAAGTACCTGCACAAACATAAAGAGCTTGCACCCAACGCTATGAAGGGGTTGTCAATCCCTTATAGATTGTTTGCAAAGTGAGAACTGAAAGCAAAAAGGAAACAAAAGCAAAGTAAAAGTGAAAGTGGAGACGATAGTTGTGGATAGACCCGGGGGCCGTAGTGTTCACTAGTGGCTTCTCTCATGAAAGCAAGTAGACGGTGGGTGAACGAATTACTGTCGAGCAATTGATAGAACCGCGCAAAGTCATGACGTTATCTATGGCAATGATCGTATCTATAGGCATCACGTCCAAAACAAGTAGACCGATACTTTCTGCATCTACTACTATTACTCCACACGTCGACCCCTATCTAGCATGCATCTAGTGTATTGAGTTCATAAGAACAGAGTAACGCCTTAAGCAAGATGACATGATGTAGATGGACAATCTCAAATCTATGATGAAAGCCCATCTTGTTACCCTTGATGGCAACAACACGATGCGTGCCTTGCTGCCCCTTCTGTCACTGGGAAAGGTCACCGCATGGTATGAACCCAAAACCAAGCACTTCTCCCATTCAAAGAATCATAGATCTAGTTGGCCAAACAAAACCCAAGACTCGGAGTGACTTACAAGGATATCAAATCATGCATATAAGAAATCAGCAAAGACTTAAATATAATTCATAGATAATCTGATCACAAATCCACAATTCACCGGATCTCGACAAACACACCGCCAAAGAGGATTACGTTGGATGGATCTCCATGAAGATCATGGAGAACTTTGTATTGAAGATCCAAGAGAGAGAAGAAGCCATCTAGCTACTAACTACGGACCCGTAGGTCTGAAGTGGACTACTCACGAGTCATTGGAGGGGCAATGATGTTGATGTAGCAGCCCTCCAGCTCCAAAGTCCCCTCCGGCAGGGCACCGGGTAGGGTCTCCAGATGAGATCTCGCGGAAACGGAAGCTTGCGGCGGCGGAAAAGTGGTTTTCATGGACGCCCTGATTTTTTCTAGGATTTTAGGGAATTTATAGGCCAAAGAGCTAGGGCAGGGGAGTGCTAGGGAGGCCACAAGCCTGGTCATCGCGGCAACAGGGCTTGTGGGCTCCCTGTGGGCCCCCTGGCTTGGCCCTCAAGTCCCCCGATCTTCTTCTCTTCTGGAAAAATTTATTTCGGGGATTTTATTCCGTTTGGACTCCGTTCCAAAATCAGATCTGAAAAGAGTCAAAAACACAGAAAAAACAGGAACTAGCACTTGACACTGAATTAATAAGTTATTCCCGAAAAAGATATAAAAGGTATATAAAACATCCAAAGTTGACAAGATAACAGCATGAAACTATCAAAAATTATAGATACGTTTGAGACGTATCAAGAATCCCCAAGCTTAACTCCTGCTCGTCCTCGAGTAGGGAAGTGATAAAGAATGATTTTTTGATGCTTTCATGCTACCTAGCATAGATGTCCTTTGTAACTCCTCTTATATGACGTGAATGTTCAGATCCATTAGATTCAAAACAATAGTTTGCTATTGACGTGGAGACAATAATACTTCAAGCAAACTAGCAAGGTAATCATGAACTTTCAAAATAACAAGGCCAAAAGAAAGTTATCCCTACAAAATCATATAGTCTCGCTATGCTCTATCATCCTTGCACAACGAATTTAAATCAAGCACAACCTCGGTATTGGCCAAGTAATTGTTTTCACACCTTTACTTTCTCAAACTTTTTCAACTCTCACGCAATACATGAGCGTGAGCCATGGTTTTAGCACTAAAAGTGGAATGGAGTGTGGTGGAGGTTGCAAGGCAAACAAGGAGAAGATGGTCACATTGACTAGGCATATCAACGAGCTATGGAGATGCTCATCAATAGATATCAACGTGAATGAGTAGGGATTGCCATACAAATGATGCACTAGAGCTAGGAGTATGTGAAAGCTCTTAAATAAAACTAGTTGGTGTGCATCCAACTTGCTTGCTCACGAAGACCTAAGGCAATTTTGAGGAAGCCTATCATTGGAATATACAAGCCAAGTTATATAATGAAAATTTCCCACTAGCTATATGGTGGTGACAAAATGAGAGACTCTCAATCATGAAGATCATGGTGCTTAATAGGCACAAGTGTGGAAAGAAAGTAGCATTGTCCCTTCTCTCTTTTTCTCTCATTTTTTTGGTGGGCTCTTTGGCCTCTTTTTTTTGTGGGCATCTTTGGCCTATTTTTGTAAATGGGCTTCGCTGGCCTCTTTTATTTCCTCACATGGGACAATGCTCCATCAATGATGATCATCACACTTACAACTCAAAACTTAGAGAAATGATGACTCTATAAGGAATGCCTTCGGTAGTGTACGTGACAATGATCTAGCATGTCATAGACATCAATGGAAACATCATGCTAGCTATCTTATGATCATGCAATGGCAATGTAGAAGTGGTGGCACATGTCATGGTGGTAGTTTCATGGCAATATATCTGGGAATGGCTTTGAAGAAGCCATAGTAGGTAGGTATGGTGGTTGTTTTGAGGGAGGCTAATGGTGGGTTTTATGCACCGGCGGAAGTTGCACGGCACTAAAGAAGATAGTGATGGTGGAAGGTGAAAGTACATCTAAACCATGGACTCAACATTAGTCATGAAGAACTCATATACTTGTTGCAAAAGTTTTAGTAGTAATCGAAACAAAGCATTCAACGCATACTCCAAGGGGAAGGGTTGGTAGGTATAAACCATTGCGCGATCCCGACCGCCACACAAAGGATGACAATCAATAGACTAATCATGCTCAGACTTCATCACATAGCGGTTCACCATACGTGCATGCTACGGGAATCACTAACTTCAACACAAGTATTTCTAGATCCACAACACCTTACTAGTATAACTTCAATATTACCACAACCACAACTCAAAACTAAATGAGATGAATCAAACTTCTCTAACTATTCAATGCACATGAAGGTGGAAGTTTTCATATCCCTTTCGATAACTACCCCTTTTGAGACTACTTTCATAGCATAGCTCAACTACCACGCCACGCGCTTCCGTGCTCTAAAAGATATAAGTGAAGCACATAGAGCAAAATCAACTAGCTCTAAAGATATAAGTGAAGCACATGTGAGCTAAATTGTCTAACCAAAGGATATAAGTGAAGCTCGACAAAATCATGGTGAGTGCATGTCTCCCTCTCTAGGTGTGCAGCAAGGAAGATTGTGACACAACAAAAATAAAAGACTCCTACGATACAAGACGCTCCAAGCAAAGCACATAACATGTGGTGAATAAAAATATAGCCCCAAGTAACGTTACCAATGGATTGAAGACGAAAGAGGGGATGCCTTCCCGGGGCATCCCCAAGCTTAGGCTTTTTAGGCATCCTTGAATCAACTTGGGGTGCCTTGGGCATCCCCAAGCTTGAGCTCTTGCCACTCTTTATCTCTTTGTCCATAAGAACTTCACCCAAAACTTGAAAACTTCACAACACGAAACTTAAACAGAAACTCGTGATATCATTAGTATAAGAAAGCAAACCACCACTTCCTTAGATACTGTAGCAAACTTAAATTCTACTTATGTTGATGTTGGGTTACTGTATTTTCAATCTTCCATGGCTAATACCCCCCGATACTATCCATAGTTTCATCAAAATAAGCAACCAAATCAAGAAAAACAGAATCTGTTAACAGTAGACCAGTCTGAAGAATTTGCGTAGCAATCAACAGCAAAAAGAATCAACTCAAAAGCTCGTACAGAAAAAAAATGAAAATTCTTTTCGTCAGCAGAAAGTTTCTGTCTTTTCCAGCATGACCAAACGATCATCCCCAAGACTAATCATAACGGTTTTGCTTGTCACAAACGCAAAAAGAAACACAAAAAACACAATCATAACAGAATTATGAAACTGTGGAAAACACAAAACAGAAAGAAAAGGGATAGATTTGTTGGGTTGCCTCCCAACAAGCGCTATTGTTTAACGCCCTTAGCTAGGAATAAGGTGATGGAATCACATATAGTCATCTTTGGTGCTCAAACCATAAGTAGCCCTCATCATAGATTAATAAGGCAATCTTATTTTCTTTCTAGGAAAATGCTCCATGCCCTTCTTTAGAGGAAATTGAAATCTAATATTCCCTTCCTTCATATCGATGATAGCACCAATAGTCCTTAGGAAAGGTCTACAAAGAATAATGGCACATGAAGGATTGCAATCTATGTCAAGTACAATGAAATCCACGGGTACATAGTTCTTATTTGCAACAATAAGAACATCATTGATCCTTCCCATGGGTTTCTTGACAGTAGAATCCGCAAGATGCAAATTAAGAGAACACTCTTCAATCTCATGAAAACCAAGAATATCAAATAAAGACTTTGGAGTCGCAGAAACACTAGCACCCAAATCACACAAAGCATTGCATTCATAGTTTTTGATTTTGACTTTGATAGTAGGTTCCCACTCATCATGAAGTTTTCTAGGTATAGAGACTTCTAATTCGAGTTTCTCTTCAAGAGATTTCATCATAGCATCTACGATATGAGCGGTAAAGGCTTTGCTTTGGCTATAAGCATGTGGAGAGTTTGCAATGGATTGCATCAAGGAAATGCATTCAAACAAGGAGCAAGTATCATAATTGAATTCCTTGAAATCCAAAGTGGGAGTTTCACTACTACCCAATATTTTGATTTCTTCTACTCCACTCTCCACACCTTTATCATCAAGATAGGTGGACTCCGAATCATTGGGGCGTTTTTCAACCAAAGTGGATTCATATCCAGCCCCTTCATCAATAGGTTTGACACGCGAAAACAAAGATTCAAGAGGAGTCACACCAAGCACTTTTAAGATCTTCTTGATTTGCATCAGTAGAACGCACACTTTTAAACCATTCATGCCTAGCGCGAATTTGGGCGGTTCTTTCTTTGCTCTCATTCATGGAGACACGCATAGCTTTTAAAGTTTCATCCAAGTTGACCTTGGGAGGAGCACATCTAACTTTCAAAGCATCAATATCACAAGACATCCTATCAACGCTCTTAGCCAAATCGTCTATTTTGAGTAGTTTTTCCTCTATGGACGCATTGAAAATCTTTTGAGAGTTGATGAACTCTTTGATATTACTCTCTAAATCAGAGGGTAATTTTTTATGATTTCCATAAGTGTTGTTGTAGGAATTGCCATAATTGTTAGAGGAGTTACTAGGAAAAGGCCTAGGAACATAGTTTCCTCTAAAAGCATTGTTGTTGCCAAAATTGTTCCTACCAACAAAATTAACGTCCAAACTAGCGTTGCTACTCTCAATCAAGGAAGATAGTGGCATGTCATTACGATCTAAAGGAGCATTTCTACTAGCAACCAAATTCATCAACTCGTCCATCTTAGCACTAAGCGAGTTAATTTCTTCTATAGCGTGTACCTTTTTGCTAGCAGGTGAGCTTTCAGTGTGCCACTGAGAGTAGTTGGTCATGATATTGTCTAGGAGTTTTGTAGCTTCTCCTAACGTGATTTCCATGAACGTTCCACCTGAGGCGGAGTCGAAGATATTGCGAGAAGCAAAATTCAAACCAGCGTAAAAGATTTGTAGAATCATCCACAAACTCAAGCCATGAGCGGGACAATTTCTAATCATTAACTTCATCCTCTCCCAAGATTGTGCAACGTGTTCATGATCAAATTGCTTGAAATTCATGATATCGTTACGGAGAGAGATAATCTTAGCCGGCGGAAAATACTTGGATATGTAAGCATCTTTGCACTTATTCCAAGAATCGATACTATTTTTAGGCAAAGAAGAAAACCAAGTTTTTGCACGATCTCGCAACGAGAAAGGAAAAAGCTTCAACTTAACAACATCATTATCCACGTCTCTTTTCTTTTGCATATCACAAAGTTCAATGAAAGTATTGAGATGGGATGTGGCATCTTCACTAGGAAGGCCAGAGAATTGCTCTTTCATAACAAGATTCAGCAAGGCAGCGTTGATTTCATAAGATTCCGCACTAGTGGCGGGAGCAATCAGAGTACTAATAAAATCATTATTATTAGTACTCGAGAAGTCGAAAAGTTTGGTGTTTTCAGCCATGATGACTTCAACAAACCAACAAGAACACAAGCAAGCAATAAAACCGGCAAAGGAAAACGACAAAAGGCAAATGAAAACGGCAAAGGAGAAAGGCAAATGAAAACGGCAAATGTGAAGTGGGGGAGAGGAAAACGGGAGGCAACTGTAAAAAAAGGTAAATGCAAGAGATGAGTTTGTGACACCTACTTGGATGGATCTTGACTTGATCTCTCCTCCCCAGCAACGGCGCCAGAAATCCTTCTGCTACGGCAACAAAAGACCTTCCTCGGCAACGACGTCAGAGGTCCTTCTGCTGCTGGCTACGCCTACAGGGACTTCCTTGGAAAATATGCAAAGGATTCCCCCGCGGCCTTGGAGCCTTGCGTTGGTGTTCCCTTGAAGAGGAAAGGGTGATGCAGCACAGAAGCACTAAGTATTTCCCTCAGTTTTGAGAATCAAGGTATCCATCCAGTAGGAGGATCGCGTCAAGTCACAAGTACCTGCACAAACACAAAGAGCTTGCACCCAACGCTATGAAGGGGTTGTCAATCCCTTATATATTGTTTGCAAAGTGAGAACTGAAAGCAAAAAGGAAACAAAGCAAAGTAAAAGTGAAAGTGGAGACGATAGTTGTGGATAGACCCGGGGGGCGTAGTGTTCACTAGTGGCTTCTCTCATGAAAGCAAGTAGACAGTGGGTGAACGAATTACTGTCGAGCAATTGATAGAACCACGCAAAGTCATGACATTATCTATGGCAATGATCATATCTATAGGCATCACGTCCAAAACAAGTAGACGGATACTTTCTGCGTCTACTACTATTACTCCAGACGTCGACCGCTGTCCAGCATGCATCTAGTGTATTGAGTCCATAAGAACAGAGTAACGCCTTAAGCAAGATGACATGATGTATATGGACAATCTCAAATCTATGATGAAAGCCCATCTTGTTACCCTTGATGGAAACAACACGATGCGTGCCTTGCTGCCCCTTCTGTCACTGGGAAAGGTCACCGCGCGGTATGAACCCAAAACCAAGCACTTCTCCCATTGCAAGAATCATAGATCTAGTTGGCCAAACAAAACCCAAGACTCGGAGAGACTTACAAGGATATCAAATCATGCATATAAGAAATCAACAAAGACTCAAATATAATTCATAGATAATCTGATCACAAATCCACAATTCATCGGATCTCGACAAACACACCGCCAAAGAGGATTACATCGGATAGATCTCCATGAAGATCATGGAGAACTTTGTATTGAAGATCCAAGAGAGAGAAGAAGCCATCTAGCTACTAACTACGGACCCGTAGGTCTGAAGTGGACTACTCACGAGTCATTGGAGGGGCGATGATGTTGATGTAGAAGCCCTCCGGCTCCAAAGTCCCCTCCAGCAGGGCACCGGGAAGGGTCTCCGAATGAGATCTCGTGGAAACGGAAGCTTGCGGCGGCGGAAAAGTGGTTTCGTGGACGCCCTGATATTTTCTAGGATTTTAGGGAATTTATAGGGCAAAGAGCTAGGGCAGGGGAGCGCCAGGGAGGCCACAAGCTTGGTCGCCGCGAGCCCCCATGGCCGCGGCAACAGGGCTTGTGGGCTCCCTGTGGGCCCCTGCCTTGGCCCTCAAGTCCCTCGATCTTCTTCTGTTCTGGAAAAATTTATTTCGGGGATTTTATTCTGTTTGGACTCCGTTCCAAAATCAGATCTGAAAAGAGTCAAAAACACAGAAAAAACAGAACTGTCACTTGACACTGAATTAATAAGTTAGTCCCAAAAAAGATATAAAAGGTATATAAAACATCCAAAGTGGACAAGATAACAGCATGAAACCATAAAAAATTATAGATACGTTTGAGACGTATCAAGGCGCGCAGCGGATATCGTTATTTTCTCACCTTCCATGACGATTTGAGTAGGTATGGATATATCTACTTGATGAAGCACAAGTCTGAAACGTTTGAGAAGTTAAAGCAATTTCAGAGTGAAGTTGAAAATCATCGTAACAAGAAGATCAAGTTCCTACGGTCTGATCGTGGGGGGTGAATATCTGAGTTTCGAGTTTTGTGCTCACTTAAGACAATGTGGAATTGTTTCACAGTTGACACCGCCTGGAACACCACAGCGTAATGGTGTGTTCAAATGTCGTAATCGTACTTTGTTAGAAATGGTGCGATCTATGATGTCTCTTACCGATTTGCCATTATCGTTTTGGGGTTGTGGATTAGAGACAGTTGCATTCACTTTAAATAAGGCACCATCAAAATCCATTGAGATGACACCATACGAACTGTGGTATGGCAAAAGACCGAAGTTTTCGTTTCTTAAAGTTTGGGGATGTGATGCTTATGTCAAAAAGCTTCAGCCTGGAAAGCTGGAACCTAAAGCGGAAAAGTGTGTCTTCATAGGTTACCCAAAGGAGACACTTGGGTACACCTTCTATCTCAAATCTGAGGGCAAAGTGTTTGTTGCTAAAAACGGAGCTTTTCTTGAGGAGGAGTTTCTCTCGAAAGAATTGAGTGGAAGGAAGATAGAACTTGATGAGGTTGTCAAACCTCTGGTCCCTCTGGACGGTGGCGCGGGGCAAGGGGAAACCCTTGTCGTTGCGACGCCGGTTGAGGAGGAAGTTGATGATGATGATCATGAAACTTCGGATCAAGTTCCTATCAGACCTCGCAGGTCGACAAGATCACGTACTACTCCTGAGTGGTACGGTAATCCTGTCTTATCAATTATGTTGTTAGACAACAATGAACCTGTGAATTATGAAGAAGCAACGGTGGACCCGGATTCCAACAAATGGTTGGAGGTCATGAAGTCCGAGATAGGATCTATGTATGAAAACAAATTGTGGACTTTGAAAGTACTACCTGAAGGCCGCAAGGCTATTCAGAACAAATGGATCTTTAAGAAGAAGACGGATGCAGACGGTAGTGTGATCGTTTATAAAGCTCGACTTGTGGCAAAGGGTTTTTCACAAGTTCAAGGAGTTGACTACGATGAGACGTTCTCACCGATAGCGATGCTTAAGTCCATCCGAATCATGTTAGCTATAGCTGCATTTTCCAATTATGAAATTTGGCAGATGAATGTCAAAACGGCGTTCCTTAATGGGTTTCTTAAGGAAGAGTTGTATATGATGCAACCGAAATATTTTGTCGATCCATAGAATGTTGACAAAGTGTGCAAGCTCCAGCGATCCATTTATGGACTGGTGCAAGCATCTTGGAGCTGGAATCAACGCTTTGATGAGGTGATCAAGGCGTTTGTGTTTATACAAGTTTTTGGAGAAACTTGTATTTATAAGAAAGCGGGTGAGAGCTCTATAGAGTTTCTAATATTATATGTGGATGACATATTGCTGATTGGAAACAATATAGAACTTTTGGGAAGCGTAAAGGATTACTTGAATAAAAAAATTTCAATGAAGGACCTAGGAGAAGTTGCTTACATATTAGGCATTAAGGTCTCTTGATATAGATCAATGCGCGTGATAGGACTTTCACAAAGCACATACCTTGATTAGATTTTGAAGAAGTTAAAAAATGGAACAATCGAAGAAAGGGTTCTTGTCTGTGTTAGAAGGTATAAAGTTGAGTAAGACTCAATGCCCAGTGACTACAAAAGATAGAGAAACGATGAGTGTTGTCCCCTATGCTTCAGTCATAGGGTCTATCATGTATGCAATGTTGTGCACAAGACCTGATGTCAGCCTTGCCATAAGTATGGCGGGAAGGTTTCAAAGTAATCCAGGAATGGAGCAATCGACAGCGGTCAAGAATATTCTGAAGTACCTGAAAAGGACTAAGGAAATGTTTCTCGTTTATGGAGGTGACGAAGAGCTCGTCGTAAAGGGTTACGTCGATGCAAGCTTTGACACTGATCTGGATGACTCTAAGTCTCAAACCGGATACATATTTATTCTCAATGGGGGTGCGGTAAGGTGGTGCAGTTCCAAGCAGAGCGTCGTAGCTGATTCTACATGCGAAGCGGATTACATAGCTGCCTCGGAGACGGCTAAAGAGGGTGTCTGGATGAAGCAGTTCTTGACAGAACTTGGAGTTGTGCCAAGTGCACTGGATCCAATAAATCTGTTGTGTGAAAACACTGGTGCCATTGCTCTAGCCAAGGAACCAAGGTTTCACAAAAGGACCAGACAGATAAACCGACACTTCT
Organism: Hordeum vulgare subsp. vulgare; assembly: GCF_904849725.1. Lineage (NCBI taxonomy): Eukaryota > Viridiplantae > Streptophyta > Magnoliopsida > Poales > Poaceae > Hordeum > Hordeum vulgare. The sequence goes on along the minus strand of NC_058519.1, from coordinate 664,897,064 downwards.
ATGCCATCCGCGATTACATTAAGGAGGAGGACATAAATATTTGCAAAGTGCACACAGATCTGAATGTTGCAGATCCGTTGACTAAGCCTCTTCCACGAGCAAAACATGATCAACACCAGAACTTTATGGGTGTTAGATTTGTTACAATGTAAATCACATAGAGATGTGAAGCTAGATTATTGACTCTAGTGCAAGTGGGAGCCTATTGGAAATATGCCACTGAGGCAATAATAAAATAGTTATTGCTATATTTCCTGTTTCAAGATAATCTTATATTACCAATGCTAGAATTGTATTGAATAGAAACGCAAATACATGTATGGATATGTAGACAAAACAATGTCCCTAGTGAGCCTCTAGTTGACCAGCTCGTTGATCAAAGATGGTTAAGGCTTCCGAGCCATCGACAAGTGTTATTTTATGATGTACAAGATCCAAACTATAAACGTACCATGTGATCGTGTTATTTTATTGCTATCGTTTTCTGCATGTCAAGTATACATTCCTATGACCATGAGATCATGTAACTCACTAACATCGTAGGAATGCCTTGTGTGTATCAAACATCGCAACATAACTGAGTGACTATAAAGGTGCTCTACAGGTATCTCTGAAGGTGTCCGTTTAGTTAGCATGGATCAAGACTGGGATTTGTGACTCCGTATGACGGAGAGGTATCTCAGGGCCCACTCAGTAATACAACATCACAAACAAGCCTTGCAAGCAATGTGACTAAAGAAATTAGCCACGGGATCTTGTATTACGGAACGAGTAAAGAGACTTGTCGGTAACGACATTGAAATAGGTATGGAGATACCGACGATCGAATCTCGGGCAAGTAACATACCGAAGGACAAAGGGAATGTTATACGGGATTACCTGAATCCTTGACATAGAGGTTCGACCGATAAGATCTTCGTAGAATATGTAGGATCCAATATGGGCATCCAGGTCCTGCTATTGGCTATTGACAAGAGAGTGTCTCGGTCATGTCTACATACTTCTCGAACCCACAGGGTCTGCACACTTAAGGTTCGGTGATGTTTCGGTAGTACTGAGTTATGTATGTTGGTGACCAAAAGTTGTTCGGAGCCCCGGATGAGATCCTGGACATCACGAGGAGCTCCGGAATGGTCCGGAGGTAAAGATTGATATATAGGAATGTTGCATTTGGCTTCCGGAAAGATTTCGGGCATTACCGGTAAAGTACCGGGAGTGACGAATGGGTTCCGGGGTTTTACCGGAGGGGCCACCCATCCGGGAGAGGACCTAATAGGCCTAGAGGTGGCGCACCAGTCCTTAGTGGGCTGGTGGACAGCCTAATAACCTATATTCGGCCAAGAGTGCAAAAGGAAAAAAGAATGAAGGAGGTGGCCAAGTAGGAAGGGAGTCCTCCACCAAACCGAATTGCAGGACTCTCCTCCTCTTGGCTCGGCCGAACCCCTCTCCTTGGAATAGGAGGTAAGGCAGCCCTCCCTCTTTTTCCACCTATATATAGTGGAGGTTTTGAGGGCAAAGCATACCAGAAAAAGCCACGTGTTGCTCTCTTCTCCACATATTGTCTTCCTCGTCTAGATTAGTCATGTTGTCGGGGAACTCATCTACCTATCCGCCCTCTTGCTGGATCAAGAAGGCGAAGATCATCATCGAGTTGTACGTGTGCTGAACGCGGAGGTGTCGTCCGTTCAGCGCTAGATCGGGACGGAGTTCGTGAGACGGTTGCAATTCGGATCGCAAAGACGTTCGACTATATCAACCGTGTTTCTTAACGCTTCCCGCTTAGCGATCTACAAGGGTATGTGGATCCGATCTCCCCTCTCGTAGATGATCATCACTATGTATAGGTCTTGCGTGTGCGTAGGAATTTTTTTGTTTCCCATGCAATGTTCCCCAACATGAAGACAGGGGCAGAGCCAGAAAAAATAGCTATTGGGTTCACTCATTGAATTATTGTGAGAATTAGATACAAATTATTTATGTGTGAAGTTTAATTTTAGACAATATTATAACAAGAGTATATCACTCAAAGGTAACATAATGAATGGAATTATGATATCACTTATCACATATTGTGTGACGGTAAAAACCGAAGAGTATTGTGCATACTTGTAGATCGAAATCACAAAACCTCTTTTTACATGTTATAAAAAGAGTGGTACCAAAATAACTTTAACTCTTAGGTCTACTTTCTCATCTTCTTGAAAACATTGAAGCAAATGATAAGTTAGTTTGAAAAGATTAGAAATTAAATGCCAGCAGGCAAAATAAGCATGTTAAGTCACTCACATTTTAGAGTGTCCCATTTCAATTTCATCATCTCAAAAGGATCAATTACCCATTTTGTTATGCAACTTTTTCTTGACACATTCATAACGAAATGCGTCTCTTCAATGATGTAGTGGCATCTCGCAATAGCTTTAGACGATGATAGAAAAAGTAAAAAAGTAACATGCTTATTGATTGAACCGTTTGAATATTTTTTTTATGAAATATCGCCAATGGCCCTTCATTGATAATCAAAATTAGGTGGTGGCCTCTAAGGCTCCCTGATTAAATATCTTACCCTAGTATCACTGTCCTCTAAAAAATTATTTCGGTTAGTCAAATCATAAGGCAACATATCTAAATTAATTCATTTGGCTTTAAAAGCCGCTTGCAACAACGATATTCGATGTACTTTGCATACGCCTAACGGTTGGCCTAGAAGTACCAAGATCATTATCTCGATGTGGTTACTCGACAACTTCCCTTTAAGAAACTCCTTTCGATAGGCTAAATTAATTAAAAAACAATCATGGAATTAGCAATTCAAAAATTAGGCATGTCCAAGAGATGTGACAATGTGATCTCAATACCTTGAATTTGAACTATAATAGTGTGCTTGCCGCCGTAGACCTGCCGTTGTCAGCTCTTCGCTTGTGTCAAAAGTGGTGATCAATTGATGGCAAATAGGAGAGACCAGATCGCATAGTCGAAGAACTAAATAACTAGGGCAAAAGGTCATGCGGCTGCGGTTTAAATACAATAGATTAGGATTAAGGGCACGAAGCAAACACGGACCCACAATGAGGCTTGTCACGGTGGCAATTCCCTTCTGAGCTTCTGGGCTTTGCATTGAGCGTCTAAGTTGATGGGGTCACCACATTTTTCGTTGGGGTCAAAGCATTTATGTAATGTGTATACTATACACAATGATAAAAATTCTATCTTTCTTTGAAAAATTAAAGAAATTTCGAACATTTTTTGTGAATTGAAGTAAAAATTTAATTTTTGAACATTTTTGGGCAATTTAAATAAAGTTTGAATTCTGAATATATTTTGGGAATTTTAACAAAATTTGAAATTCTGAACATTTTTAAAAAATTAAAATATTTTTTGGCAATTTAAACAAATTTTAAATTCTGAATATTTTTGAAAATTTGAACACATTCTGAACATTTTTTGAAAACTTTATATATTTTGAAATTTTGAACACTTTTTGGGAATTCAAACAAATTTTAAAATTCTGAACATTTTATGTAAATGTAAACACATCGTGAACCAGTTTTCGACATTTAAACAAAACTTGAAATGATGAACATTTTTGGAAAACATAATTAAAATTTGAAATTCTAAATATTTTTGGTAATTTTAATTAAATTGAACTTTTGAACATTTTTGGAATTTAAAAAAAACTTGAAATTCTGATTTTTCGAAAATTGAAGAAAATATGAATATTTCTTGGGAATTTAAACAAATTTTAAATTATGAACATTTGTCAACAATTTAGACACATTTTTTGAAAAGGTAAACTAACTTGAGATTTTGAATATTTTTGGGAATTTAAATAAATTTTGAAATTCTGAATATGAAAATGCAAACACATTTTGAAGATTTTTTTAATTTAAACAAAATTTGAAAGTTTGAACTTTTTTGAGAATTTAAACAAATGATGGAAATACTAACTGGTGGACGACGCGTGTACCGCTAGTTACCGATGATGAAGTCATCAGTGTAATGATGAATTGATGCAGTAGATCTTATGGTAGGAGTAGTATACACGGTGTACTACTCCTACCAGACAACACATTGCATCGTGGTTGGTGTGAGGCACGAGGCTGAGTAATTCTTCTTCTTTTGGGTTTATTCATGAGGATAGATTAGATAGATTGATGCCACTTTTCTTCGAGATAGAGATAGAGAGCGTGTGGATACACTTTTGTATTTTTTGCATTCCACTTTTTGTTGCGTGTTGTTCACCTCCTCAACTTTGTTTCTTTGCGACCTATGGTTTTTTTCTTCATGTCAAAGATATATTATTATTGTTATCTTTGAGATATAAGAAGATATCTTATGTTGTATTGCTCCATTGCATTCCACTTCTTGTTGTGTGTTGTTGACCTGCTCAACTTTTTTGTGTGACCTTTCCATTTTGTTCTTTTCTTATGTGAAGATATATTATTATTATTATTATTATTATTATTATTATTATTATTATTATTATTATTATCTTTGAGAGAAGAAGATACCTTGTCATCATTATCTTTTACATAAGAAGTTATCTTACCATTGGAATAAAATAATAAAGCACACTAACAACGAGGTAGGCCACAAAGGTGAAAGGCCGGACCAACATGCCCAATAGAATGGGTCAGGCCTACTAAGGATTCTCCCCCGGATCTCACGCTCCCTTTCATTTCATCAGCCCCACATGCTCTCGAGTGGCCTCCCTCATCGGGGCTCCTCGTTGCCGGCCCCATGCAACAGCTGCATCTCTGCGGTTGTAGCAAAAACCATACGTGGTTCTAGAAAAAAAACATGTTCCTAGCAGTAACAAAAACACATGGTTCCGCAATCGCACAACAAAGAGTTAACAAAAAAATGGTTCCAACAAAAACCAACTGTATGATTCCGGCAAAAAATGTCCAATTCCAGCAAAAACAGTGCTTGTCGTCTCAGAACGCAACAAAAAAATTGGACGGTCCCAGCAAAAACAATGGTTGTCGTCCCCGGATCGCAGCAAAAGTTCTGGCCGGTCCCAGCAAAACAAACACACGGTTCCGACAAAAATAGGAGTAGCCCTGTCCCTTAATTTGCCGTCTGCCCCCTCATGGCAAAGATTCTTTGCCGTCCGCTTTAAAAAAGCAGACGGCAAAGAACCTCTTCATCAGATTTTTTTTGCCGTCTACTTTGCCGTCTGCTGACCGACGACAAAGCCTTTGCCGTCAGTGGTTCCCCCATTTGCCGTCCGCCATGGCAGACGACAAATTTCTGAATTTCAGTAGTGCCAGTCTGATCCAGCGACCATCATAGGAGGAACCCCGTGGCCGGGGAGGGGGTGGAAAAACTCCGAAGAGAAACAAGGGAAGCTTAGTCACTGGGTAATGGCGAGAGAAAGAGGGAGGAAGGGGATTGATCAGAAGAGTGGAGGAGCGGGCCCATGAAGAAGATAAGGGAGAGAATAAAACCAGTTTGCAAGGGGGGCACAAATACGACGTGGTGCAACCGGGTGCGCTGGATCGCACATGCATCCAACAACGTGCGCGAGGCCGACGGGTATGAACATTAGCCAGCCTTGTATGCTAAGTCCGATGCCCCGTGCACACGTTCTTATAAAAAGCATAATTGGCTACATTCCTTGTCAGTGCAAACCCTAACCTTCATCCGGCAATCGTTCCCATTCGGATGCCTAACTTCCTTCTCAAAGATGTCAAGTTCTAAATGACCCTCAAGCGTTCCTAAGTGTTTCAACATGGACTCGAGATCAGACCGTTCGCTCCGGACTCTGAAATCCAGACATAAACACCTTGTGCTACGTCGAACGTTCTTGTAAAACCATAATTGTGTACATTCCTTGTCGATGCAAAACCCTAACCGTCATCTAACGAATGACTTCCTCGTCCTTTTGCCCGTCTTGCTCCTCGAAAAATGGCATCGTCGAAATGATCCTCTGGTGGCCCTAGTTGTTCCATCATCGACTCGAGATCATTTGGTTTGATTCCGGCCGACACGAAGGATCAGTCGTCATTGCAAACCCTACGTCGACCTAACCCCAACGAGAAGAGATGCGTGGAACCCCGTAGGCTCTAGTGGCTCCATGCCGAAACAATAGGGTGGGGGGAGCAAGACCAGACATCCCTTGAGAAAAGCCGATGCGGGCCACGGTGGGAGACGAGAGGGACACCGCCGAACGCCGTAGAAGATGGCAGCGGGACAAAACTTGAATGACGAGGGGTGGGGAGCAGGACGAGACCGCCCCTGAGCGAATTGGATGCGGGCCGCGACGGGAGACGAGAGGGACACTGCTTAATGACGTAGAAGATGATGAGGGAACAAAACCCTAAGGCGTGAGGGAGGGGGGCTAATTTAGGAAATGTCTTATAGTTGGAATGCATTGATATTTGGTATAATTGGAATGCATTGATGAATAGGATATTTGTTATAATTGGAATGCATTAATGAGGGGCGCGGATAACGAGGGAGGCCCGGAAGGCCCAAGAAGGAGGAGGCCCAAGCAAGCAAGGAAGGAAGGGTTGTGTGAGGGAGAAGTAACGGAAGAGTTTGGGCGACAAGCCACCCCTCCCCGCATAAACAAACAACACCAAAAGCTCTTGAGCCAAAGAGACAAAGAGCCAAAGAGCGAGCGGCGCGGCCTTCCTCTGCCTCTGCCTCTGCCACCCCTCCCCTTCTCCCTCCAACCCAACCCAACCCAACCCAACGAGAAGCCGCCGCCGCCGCCGCCGGCTTTGCTCCTCCGACCGGACCAACACACAGCCCTACCGCCGTCCCGCAACTCGCAGCCTACCGCCTCCCGCCGCCGCCGCGTCCCTCGCCAACAACACACACCGCCAGCGTAAGTCCCCTCTCCTCTCCCACATCTTCTTCCTTGGGCTTAGATACAATACAACAGATTAGATCTCTCGGTCTCGGTCTCGGTCTCGGTTCCAATGCTGGATTACCTCGTTATTAACGGAACGGAATGAATCAACCCCAAGGCGTGCCCTGTATTGCTCGATCCAATCTATTTTACCGTCTATCTCTATCTGTATGACTGTATCTGTCTCTATTTTCTCTCAACAAATTTCAGTCTGCATTGCACGAATACTCTCTATTTCTTTCTTCTTTTTGTTTGTTTGTTTGTTATAGATTGATTGATTTATACCGCACCACTGTCCTGCTATTTACTTGTCTGTCTGTCTGTCTTTCACAAGGATGCATATCCCTTCATCACATATATATATATTCATATACACTACGACTACTTGTTTGCTAACAATTCGTTTCCTCATACATACATACATACAGATTCAGGATCAGGATCAGGATGGTGCGAACATATCTTTTGATGCCACAAGCTGAAAGGATTATATGCGGTTTCTTCACTGGGGATTCTCATGTTCAATAATACTTCACCATTGCACCTCATTCATTCATTCTCACCTAAGCCTTTTACCAATCTACATTTCCTTTTTAACCTAATATATAACATCTCACTTTCCATCCATCTCACTACACTAGCCACCACATCTCAATACCAATTTCCCCCTCCCTCATGGACATGCCGCCGCTCCCTCCTGGATACCGCTTCCACCCAACCGATGTCGAGCTCACCCTCTACTATCTCAAGAGGAAGCTGCTCGGCAAAAAGCTGCACTGCAACACCGTTGCAGAAGTCGACATCTACAAATTCCCCCCCTGGGAACTTCCAGGTATATACATTCTTCTTTTTATCTACTTTTTTATTCATTTATTTATCCCCACATGTTTATTTCAACTCTTCTAGCTAACCCTTTGTTTCTTCAACTTTGTTCAGCCAAATCGTCAATGCCCACTGGGGATCTCCAGTGGTACTTCTTCTGCACCCGCGGCAGGAAGTACTCTGTCGGGTATAGAACTAACCGCTCCACCGAAGGCGGCTACTGGAAAGCTACTGGGAAGGACAGGCAAGTGGTGTATGAAAACCGCACCGTTGGGATGAAGAGGACCTTGGTGTTTCATGCTGGCAAGGCGCCCAAGGGTACAAGGACCGACTGGGTCATGTATGAATATAGGCTCGCCCAAGGTGAAATACCTGACGCTGGTGCTAGACTGGTATGCTTCTTTGCCATCTTTTTTTTTTCCCGTACCAGTTTCAGTATCTATGCTACTATCTGTCAAAAAGAGATCAAATTATCAACGTTTGGACTACACACGTCCAGTGACAACGACGTAGCATGCCATGCACGATTCAGCAAATTATCGCTCAACACGTGTCTTAACTATTTAATGTTGAGTAAGACGCAAGCTTTCCTTTTCCAGTACGTACGAGCTGAACCGTTTTTTCCAACGTGCATTACAATACACGTGCCGCTAACGTACATTGAATGCTCCAAATGTCCTTTTGTTTCTGTTAAATTACATATCTCCTGAGATTTTATTTGGGAAAAAATAGCAATTACCTAGTATGTCTTTATTAATCAAAGAAAGAATCGCATCAATTACCTACGCTTTAAACTGAAGAAGGTAATTTATTCTTCAACCGAGAAAAAGTTAGCACTGACGTGATCTTTTCTGTTTGTTACTAGCAAAATGTTTGTTAGCGCCAGCAGTATGTTTATTCTTGTTTACCTCTTACTTATTGCAGGATGATTCTGTTCTCTGCAAAGTCCATAAGAAAAGCGGTCTAGGTCCCAAGATTGGGGAACAATATGGCGTTCCATTTGAGGAAGTGGAAGAGGAATTAAATGATGCTAAAGGGGACGCTTCCTGTTTATCCCCTTCCGCGCCCCCTGCTGCACCCCAGTCCGCCTCCGGACCAAGTCGTGGTGATGTGTTGAACTCTGCGGGTGAACAACTGGTTTCCCTGAGTCTTTCGCCATCAAATAATGGGGAGAGCGCTGCCAGTGGTGCCCGTCCTGACAGGGCTTCTTGCCCGGATGTTAATTGGGACAGCATACATGTACATCAGTTAGCTGATATCATCGGCCATATCTCGACGAATCCTGTAGGCCAAGATGGCCCATCGGTAATTTTCTTTCTGCGTCTGGCTGTCTGCTGCATGCTCGTTGGGTATATATTGAATTTCACTTTATTTGTTTTCTTCGGTTTGGATGCAGTCTGATTTGACGACCGCTAACCAAGACACAGAAGCACTGTCTGACAACAGCGAGTCTATATTTGACATAGCGCACCAAGTTGTCCCTTCTTCACTGGGTAGCAGCCTGTGCAAGCAGTGTGACAAGTGCGGCGTGCGGCTGGTGGACCCCTTGCTGGAACCGGTGGCAGGCGAACCGTACGTGGAGCTGAATGACCTGTTGTCGCGGTGCGGTGCTGCCGGGCATGTTCGAGATGGCAGCAGCAGCCAGGCAGTTGTGCTGTCGAATGGTGAGGGCCCTCCGCTGGATCTGGAGCTGAAGCTTGGGCTTGGGCTGGAGTCCTGTGACAGTGTTGGCCATAGTAGCGGCGCCGTATCTGCAGCAGCTTCTGGCTCAGGGGCCCCGTCTAGCTAGAAAAAGTGGTGGTCTCAGTGGTACGCTCTTGCCTGTCACATTAGTAGCCTTGTATTCTATTCGTGGTTGTGCATTAACCTTGTGTCAAGTAAAGTAAGATACTGACAAGGTGTGGCGTTATTTGGTTGTTGCTGTTGCAGGCATGGGTTGGTTCTTCGACGGCGTGAGACGGCGAAGGATCCACAAGCAAGCGTTTAATTTTATTGGTTGTGATGATGAGGCTGATAAATATGGAAGGAGGAGAATATGTGAATATTGGGAGGGTCCCTTCCCTCCCTTTCCTGGAGTTTTGTTAGTGATTGGATTGGATGGAGAAGCATTGGTTGGTTGGTTGGATTGAGAAGTAAAAAAGTTGACTGGTTGCAGGAGGGAGCATGGTGGTACATTTGATTTCATTAGATTAGGTTATTCCTCTAGGCTGGGCTGGGCTGATTGTAACAGCAGTCAGGCAGTCAGTCTAGAGTGGATTAATCAATCAAATCAGATTAGGATGCAGGTGTTGACTCTTGACTGTTTACTTGGTTGGTTGGTTGTACCTTACCTGTCCTGACCTGAGACTGTGACTATTAGGGATGATGATTATGAAGCAAACAAATTTTGCTTCCTTGCAAGTCTGCGTTGTTTATTGTTGATGTTGTTGTTGTTTTATATTGGTTGATTGAGTTTTTTTTGTTGGTTTAGGGTTTGATTAAATTAGGAATCCTATTGCTATTTTGTTTCCTTTTTAGTTGATTCAGATGTCGGCAATTTAATTTTAAACAAGATTCAGATGTCCGCAATTTAATTTCAAACAAGATTCAGATGTCGGCAATTTAATTTAATTTTAAAAAAGATTCAGATGTCAGAAATTTAATTTAATTTAAAAAAGATTCAGATGTCGGCATGACTTTTGTTTCTTGACCTTGAGAAAGGGAGCTTGTTGTTTTTGTTAACAAAGTTATTTATGGCAGATAAGTAGTTAACAAAGTACTAGGGAGCAAACAATATATTGTATTTTTCAATGATAATAAAATAGTGTACTGTTGGCATAGTCTGTTTTTCTTTTTCTTTTTGAGAATCTGGCATAGACTGTTAGTTTGTGTGCTAATTACAAGTAGGCCTTGCAAATATTACTCCCTTTGGTCTTTTTTATTCTGCATATATATAAATGATTTTTTAAGTTAAGTTTGATCAACTTTATAGGGAAAAATATCGGCAATCACGATACAAAATCAATATCATTAAATCCGTCATGATTTTAGTTTTTGTATTATTGTATATTTTTCATATAAATATGGTCAAACTTTGTGAAGTTTGACTTCAGACAAATCTTATATGCAGAGTAAAAAAACAAAACAATAGGGGTTCCTCCCCCTAGGTATTGATTCCCCCCTCTTCCCTTGCCTTGTCTAACGATATCCCGAATCAATCAAACAGCAAGAAAGAAAGGAGCTTAGGGCGCATTTGGTTAGATAGAGAAAAGTAAAAAAGTTTTGGGATGCTCTCTCCTCTCCACTCAAGTCAAAAGGTAGAGGCCAATATAGACACAATTTTAAGAAATTCATTTAGTACCTAATACATGCGGAATGTCGTACATAGAAGGAAACCCCGTCATGGGTCGAAAACCAGAGGCGACTTGGCTTCAACAGTACAAAGTAGATTGATATTGGTATTTATAATCCACATATGTGTTTGTGTTTAATTAGAATTAGTTTATGCCATATAGTTTAATGATGGCACAATCTCTTGTATATTTTATTACAGACTCGTAAACCGTCGACGGACAAGGTCCGTTTAAGGGTCATGTTGGAGATTAGAGCATCTTTAGCAGACCTAGTATAATGCACCGTCCCATGAAATAACTGTTAAAATACGGGTTGACGCGGGAAATGCTGTCTGACCAGACCCCGCAAACGCCTCCGACCCATAAAAGTTTTTGCGGCGCGCGACAACGTGCCCATCCCAACCCGCGAAAACACATGTTCTCCCTCTCGCCCCGTCGGTGTCTTGTATATATCGGGAGCGATTGATGGGTGGAACATTTCAACCCGCGCTTTTTCCCCATCCACCGTCATCGGGCTGTCACCTTCGATTCCGACCATACCAGCTGTCGGGATCACGTCGGCGGGCCGCCGCACGCCCAGATTGACCTCCACCACCCCCTCATGCTTCGGCTAGCCGGAAAGCTGCAGATCGGCGACTGTTTGTCGCGGCCACCGGATTTGGCATTTTCGGTCACCAGCGTTTGCGCCAAGCCATGAATTGGTTGGGGAGCACCCCGCGCAGCCTCGGCAAAGCGCCAGCGCCGCATGCAGGTGCTGGTTCGTCCTCTAGTCGCCATCGTCGGTTTGCCGACAAGGACTCTTCCGGCCGTCGCCCGAGCTCGGTGCTCGTGCAGCGGTTCGCCGGCTTGCCGATGTCGTTCATACAGTGCGACTACTGCACAGAGACAGTGTTGCGGCTCACATGTAGCACACGACAACACCTCAGATGGGTACTGTTCAAATGCAATAACGACGTGGTATGTTTTTTCTTTCTGTTTGAATTTGTCAACTTATTTGGTTAAATTTATGCAACCAAACATGTGCAATTAGAAAAGAAATTAAAGGAAAAGCAATGTCTAATTCTTTAGAATCAAAGCCGAAGAATGAAGAATGTAAGATCAACAACGAATGCATGGAGAAGATGTTGGTCCAACTAGTTGGAGCAGTTACGAAAGTTGGATATCTTCTAGAATGCCAAATTACGATTCTTGTTTTTTTGTCTTGCTATTTTAGCAAAGATTTGATGAATTATTATGTATCCAATGCTTTTTAAAAATAAAGAAGCAAATAAATGTATTTTCATGCTCGAAATTGAAATGCAAACAAGGGTCGACGATCGTTTTTTACGGATCCGTTTTATAGTTTAGTTTAGGGGTCGGGTCTGGTGGTGTCATCTCCTCTTTTCCCCTTCCTTTTTTTCTCTTCTCCTCTCCTCACCGCAAAGCAAAGCAAAGCAAACCCTCCCCACGACGAGCTGAGAAGAGAAGCAGATCTGCGATCCGATCCGGCCGGCGATCCCTTCTCCTCGCGGCGGTGCGGACGGGATCCATCCATCTGTCTGTGGAGCTCCGCGAGCAGCCATGGATTCGTCGACGGCGTCGTCCTCTCATCCGCAGCTGCAGCCGGACTTCGACTACCTGTTCAAGCTCCTCCTCATCGGCGACTCCGGCGTCGGCAAGAGCAGTCTCCTCCTCCGATTCACAGCAGACTCCTTCGAGGACCTATCACCAACCATCGGTACGTACCTTTCTATCTTCCTCTCAAATCCAATCTCTCAGACCTACCTACCTAACCCTAAGCCCGAAGGGAATAGAATTGGAATCCATCCATCCTAAGAGGAAATGAAATCAAATTTGATTGCAGGCGTCGACTTCAAGGTCAAGATGGTTAACATTGCCGGCAAGAAGCTCAAGCTCGCCGTCTGGGACACTGGTGCATCCCCTCTCTTTCTCTTTCTCTTTCTCTTTTTCATTTCTTTCTTTGCTTATTAATATTAATTTCTCCACTTACTTGCATCTCAAACACATACCCCCTCCCTCTGTTACACCAAATCTCACTGCTCTCTGCTCTCTGTTTTACTTTTCTTTTATATACGAGCTTGTTCAAATGTACTGTCCCACAATTAAATGAATTTCCCCATCATTTCCAACTGCTGTAGATTATATGTGCAATGCCTTTTGGCTTCTCATGATTTAACTCACATTGTATTATCTACCTGCTCTGCAGCTGGACAGGAAAGGTTTAGGACCTTGACCAGCTCTTACTACAGAGGGGCACAAGGGATCATTATGGGTAATTTTTTCTTTTCTGACTTCTGTTTGCACTGTTGAAGGCCGTGTCATACTCCTTTCTTCTCCTTGTCCTACATTGCTGGAACTTGATGCCACATCAACTAGGCTAGTCTTGACAATATACTATTCTGTCAATTTCCTTACGTTGATGAACTACACATCACCTTAGATGGTTGTGTTTTCAGTTATACATACATGATTAACTTGGCCAGCTTGACTTCTATCTAATGCGCTGTCTAATTTTGAGAGATGCCACTTAATGAATGCCTCGTCTGTTTTCCAGTGTACGATGTTACTCGCCGAGACACGTTCACAAATCTGTCTGACATATGGGCCAAGGAAATTGACCTGTATTCGACCAACCAGGACTGCATAAAGATGCTTGTAGGAAACAAAGTGGACAAGGTATTTCTGCTTGCACTTGTACATTTGTATGTCAGTTATAATCTGCGCTTGGCACAAGCACTACTTTATTATCTGCATTTGTGTTGACGCATGCTGCATAGTAGGTTTCTTGTGTGGATGTTTTTTCCCTGTCTTTAGAGCAGAGCTGAGTGTAGATGTTCCGTTTGGTAGGAAAGCGAGAGGGCTGTCACGAAGAAGGAAGGCATTGATTTTGCGAGGGAGTACGGGTGTTTATTTCTGGAATGCAGTGCAAAGACCAAAGTGAATGTGGAGCAGTGCTTTGAGGAGCTCGTGCTGAAGGTATGTGCTGTGACTTTGAGTTATTGATTCATTCTGTGTCTGGCAATGGTTGTCCCATGAAAATGCCCCCCCCCCCCTCCAAAAAAAAAAGCGGTTGTTGATGCACCAATGGTTGTACGCGCACTTGATTGATAGTGGAATGCTGCTTGTTCTGTTTATGTGTCCAGAGAAAGACCAGTATTATATATTAGATCTCTTGTTGGTCGGTCTTGTTACATGTGGAACCTTCCTTGTCTTAGAGATAGAACAGAAATGCTAGCGCAGATGATTCAGCATAGTTTGAGTATCAATTATCTGTATCGAATTGAGTTGTTTTTCTCATGTGTCAATTATTTGTATCTGAATGTTGCACACATGGTGACGCAGATATTAGACACGCCGAGCCTGCTGGCGGATGCGTCCTCTGGGGCGAAGAAGAACATCTTCAAGCAGAAGGCGCCGGAGGCTGATGCTGCGGCGAGCGGCTGCTGTTGATCTAATCCTGGGCGTCTATGTATCTATCTATCTATCTACGATCTATCTTTGTTGGTTGACGATGGATGAAAACGGTTGTTGTTGGACAAAGTGATGATGATACCTAGGCGGCAGCAGCCTGTTTGTTTCTGTTGTTGTTTTATTTTGCGTTTTGTGTTGATGTATATGAATCAGTTGGTGAGTCAGTCAGTGAGTGGACCTCCTCCTTGTTGAACCAGAATCACAAAACAGAAGACGGCGGTAGCTTCCTTGGTAGCTTTCAGCTCTCTATATAATGTACGTACGTACGTATTATTAATCAAGCTCTATAAACTTACTAGTACGTTTTAGGAATGAATGAATGCTTGTGAACCTGTACATCGCGGTTGTTTTTATTGTGGCCTGAATTGCAACACCAGCTGCCTTTTTGTTTTGTTGAGGGATCTGTATCTTTTTTTTTTTATCTGCTTCAAGAGCTTCCTTGCAGATTTCAAGATTTCCTTGTAAAATATCCTTCCTTCCTAGGGCTTTAAATTGGCCCTGGGAGCAGAATGGCTGCTTGTGGATCGGATCAACATGTCATTTGTGCTGTGCTGCTGGAAACTGTAATCCCAAATACATGAGGACCAATATATCCTTTCTATTGTTTATAACACGATTTTGCCCAGATTTCATAGCCTGATTTGATTAGGTGAAAAACTATAATAGCAGAACAGGTGGAGCTCAACTGATTGGCAGACAGTTGAGAAATGCAAGTATAAGCATACATACACATTTCTCAGTTCATGTCCAGTATGCTATGCACATGGATGGACAATATGTGATGACGCCTCAAGCATTTTATTACACTATATGGTCACATGTCGACAATTCTTAATAATAAGCAATAAACATGCACTAGTAGAAAACAGGGTTTTAATCCCGATTGGTAAGGGCCTTTAGTCTCGGTTCATCAACTGGGACTAATAACTTGGGACTAAAGCTTCCCTCTCCTTTAGTCCCGGTTTGCCACGACCCGGGACTAATTCCCTTCTATTTGTGTTATGTTGCAAAAGAGATTCTTCATACAGCCTAATTTTTTTGCGAGCATAAAGACATGACAAAATTTGGCTTGTACTTTGTAAAAAATAATTAGTTTGATATTTATCAAATTAAAGTTTTCTAGGAGCAAGTCATGGAATATTTTTTTTTCTTTCGTTGCAACACACGGGCATATGTGCCGGCAATAATACAGAGCCTATTGCTTTTGATGGTACGCCACGAAAAATTGCCTCCAAAATTGTAAAATATTATCCATCAATGCCACCAATAAGTGATAAAAAATGTTTCACACAGGGAAATCCCCACCTGGGCTGGCCCATGTAGCAGGGACCTCATATACTACGCTCAACGAGCTGGAAGAAGATGCAGCGTCCCAGTTTGGGCCCGCCCATGTACGGACGGCCTGTTTTGTAATTAAATATATTCTTATTAAACAATTTTTCTAAATGGAAAAACAATGTTTGGGAAACAAAAAAATGTTCAATTTTTCAAAAAAGTTAGTGTATTAAGGTTTTTATTGGAATTGAACAAAAGTTCAAAGTAGGCAGGTAACTGCAACGTCCTTTCGCTTCTGTTGGCGAGTCGCACCATAACTAATTTCTTTATTCCCCTAGGGCACCATCGCGAGGTAAGATTTCACATAGTATATGCATGTATTAATAATTATCGTTATGATTATACTTCCTCCGTTTTTAAATATAAATCTTTTTAAAGGTTTCACTAAATGACTACATACGGAGTAAAATGAATGAATGTACATTTTAAAGTATGTCTATATACACCTGTATGTAGTCTTTTAATAAAACCTCTTGACGGGACGGCCCCCCAGAATCTCATGACCAGCCGTGATGGATCGTGTGTTGCACGTGCGATGGTTTGACATGAAACGCATTAAAATGGTTCAGTAAAAAAACTGACTAAAAAGAGAAAAAAAATTCAAAATACAGGGTTGATGTTATCTTTATTGATTACTAGCACAAATGTCCGTACGTTGCAACGGGAGACATTGTTACATGTCTTATGTCTACAGTTATTTCCTTCTTTTTCGTCTCAGTTTGTCACATGTACATGTGTTACAACTGAATAAAAAATATTTAGACTCCTACAATGTTCGCATATGCTCTTTGGAAAGAAAAAATGGCCAGCTTGATTGATGAAGCACGTTAAATTCCTCGACAGGTTATCAACACCTTTTATTATGGTCACCAGTGTTCCATATATTTTCATTTTAATTACTCCCTTCGTTCTTAAATTTGTGCGTCATATATTTAAATTTGTGCGTGGGACAACAACCCTTAAAAGCGCCCCCATAGTTCTGTGTTTTATTAATATACTTGACTTGGTCCATCAGATTAGAATCAAAATTAGAGGATTCAGACATGGAGCTAGGGGACAGAAAAATCAAACAATGGTCGGTGTGATACATACCTCTCGTGTAGCCGCAGCAGGCGACATTGGAGTGCTCAGCAGATGATTTTCTACCTCCCGCAAAGTCGGCGCTTCTTTCTCCGGCGAACTCGGCGCTTCTTTCTCCGGCGAACTGATGACCCACAAGTATAGGGGATCAATCGTAGTCCTTTTGATAAGTAAGAGTGTCGAACCCAACAAGGAGCAGAAGGCTCTGATAAACGGTTTTCAGCAAGGTAATAACTGCAAGCACTGAAAGTAGCGGTAACAAGTGATGTTGTAGTGAGGTGAAACGTAGCAGGTGAAAAGTAACAAGTAACAAGTAACAAGTAATAGCAACGGTGCAGCAAAGTGGCCCAATCCCTTTTGTAACAAGGGACAAGCCTGAACAAAGTCTTATAAGAGGAAAAACGCTCCCGAGGACACACGGGAATTTCTGTCATGCTAGTTTCATCATGTTCATATAATTCACGTTCGTTACTTTGATAGTTTGACATGTGGGTGGACCGACGCTTGGGTACTGCCCTTACTTGGACAAGCATCCCACTTATGATTAACCCCTCTCGCAAGCAGCCGCAACTACGAAAGAAGAATTAAGACAACGTCTAACCATAGCATTAAACTAGTGGATCCAAATCAGCCCCTTACGAAGTAACACATAGACTAGGGTTTAAGCTTCTGTCACTCTAGCAACCCATCATCTACTTACTACTCCCCAATGCCTTCCTCTAGGCACAAATAATGTTGAAGTGTTATGTAGTCGACGTTCACATAACACCGCTAGAGGAAAAACAACATACAACATATCAAAATACCGAACGAATACCAAATTCACATGACTATTATTACCATGACTTATCTCATGTCCTCAGGAACAAAAGTAACTACTCACAAAGCATAATCATAATCATGATCAGAGGTGTAATGAGTAGCATCAAGGATCTGAACATCAACTCTTCCACCAAGTAATCCAACTAGCATCAACTACAAAGAGTAATCAACACTACTAGCAACCTTACAAGTACCAATCGAAGTCGTGAGACGGAGATTGGTTACAGGTAATGAACTAGTGTTTGGAGATGAGATGGTGCTGATGAAGATGTTGATGGAGATGACTCCCCTCCGACGAGAGGAGTGTTGGTGATGACGATGGCGACGATTTCCCCCTTCGGGAGGGAAGTTTCCCCGGCAGGATCGTCCTGCCGGAGCTCTAGATTGGTTCTGCTCAAGTTCCGCCTCGTGGCGGCGGAGAATCCACGAAAAAGCTCCGCCCTGATTTTTTTTCCGGACGAAACCCTTCATATAGCAGAAGAGGGGGCCAGTGGGCCACCAGGGTGCCCACAAGCCCTGTAGCCGCGACCAGGGGGCAGGCCGCGACCACCAGGCTTGTGGGCCCCTGGCAGCTCCCCTCTGGCACTTCTTTCGCCCAGTATTTTTTATATATTCCCAAAAAATTCCACGTTGATTTTCAGGGCATTTGGAGTTGCGCAGAATAGAGGACTCAGACTTGCTCCTTTTCGAGTCCAGAATTCCAGCTGCCGGTATTCTCCCTCTTCAAATAAACCTTGCAAAATAAGAGAGAAAAGACATAAGTATGGTACCACAAAGTATAATAACAGTCCATAAAGCGATAAATATAAACATGAAAGCATGATGCAAAATGGACGTATCAACTCCCCTAAGCTTAAACCTCGCTTGTCCTCAAGCGAAAACCAAGATCCATAACATGTTCACATGTTTAGGGATGAAGGTTTCGATAAAACATAATACGAACATGAGGGCATCATGATCTCACATAGATAACAATACATCATAAAGGTTTTATGGGAAAGTAACAATTCCTTCACAAAGCAAAGTATGAATCAAAAACCTTACCGAGAAGTAGCCAACAACAGTCCATAGTCATTGAAGCAATTGCAATTTATCATAACATCAGAAAGAGTCAAATAAGAGCTTGTAAAGCAAATCCACATACTCAATCATCTCTTTTGTTTTCCACAATTGTTACAACTCACGTGGTACTCATGGCATCAAAGTTTCAGTTGGACACAGAGAAAGATAGGGGCTTATAATTTTGCCTCCCAACCATTTACCTCAAGGGTAAAGTCAACAATAATAAAGCATAATTACTTATCTCCAAGTTGATATAAGAATATAGATCTTTCCCTAGCATATGACGTTCTCAAGATGAAGATGGAACAGGGAATTGGTGTTGATCACCATGACTTTCACAAGGACAAAAGTAAAGGTACAAGATATGCCCTTCGCAGAGGGAAGCAGAGGTTGTCATGCGCTTTTGAGGTTTGGATGTGTGTCCTCTTAGTGCGGAGGAACATCACTTTATATTGCCTCATGTGATAAAGAACTTTATTATGCAGTCTGTCGCTTTTATGTCTTCCTCATCACAGGTTCGTATAAAGCTTATTTTCCACACACTAATAGATCATACATATTAGAGAGCAATTTTTATTGCTTGCACCGATGACAACTTACTTGAGGGATCTTATTCAATCCATAGGTAGGTATGGTGGACACTTATGGCAAGACTGGTTTGAAGGTTTATGGATGCACAAGTAGTATCTCTACTTGGTGCGGGAGTTTTGGCTAATATGAGGTGGAAGCAATCGTCACATGCTAAGGGATCCCTAAACATATAACATTGTTTGGAATCAAGCAACCACAATTCATTATGTTGTCTTCCTTGTCCAACATCTACTTCTAAGCATGTAATAGTTTGGTGAGTTCTCACAATTGTAAAAGGTGTCTAAGATGATATATTTATATGTGAACCTGATACGTCCATTTTGCATCATGCTTTCATGTTGATATTTATTGCTTTATGGGCTGTTATATTACTTTGTGGTACCATATTTATGCCTTTTCTCTCTTATTTTGCAAGGTTTATTTGAAGAGGGAGAATTCAGGCAGCTGGAATTCTGGACTGGAAAAGGAGCAAATCTTAGTCCACTATTCTGCACATCTCCAAATGCCCTGAAAACTTACGTGGATTTTTTGGGATTATATAAAAAAATTGGGCGAAAGAAGTACCGGAGGGGGCCCACCAGGGCGCCACAAGCCCTGCACCGCCACCCCTGGTGGCGGAGGGCAAGCTTGTGGCTCCCTGACGGCCCACTAGCCCCCCTCTTTTGCTATATGAAGGGTTTCGTTCCAAAAAAAAAATATCATTGAGGAGCTTTTTCGTGGTTTCGCCGCCGCCACGCGGCGGAACTTGAGCAGATCCAATCTAGAGCTCCGGCAGGACGATCCTATCGGGGAAACTTCCCTCCCGGAGGGGGAAATCGTCGCCATCGTCATCACCAACACTCCTCTCGTCGGAGCGGAGGCATCTTCATCAACATCTTCATCAGCACCATCTCCTCTCCAATCCCTAGTTCATATCTTGTAACCAATCTTCGTCTCGCGACTCCGATTGGTACTTGTAAGGTTGCTAGTAGTGTTGATTACTCTTTGTAGTTGATGCTAGTTGGATTACTTGGTGGAAGAGTTTATGTTCAGATCCTTGATGCTATTCATTACACCTCTAATCATGATTATGATTATGCTTTGTGAGTAGTTACTTTTTTTCCCGAGGACATGGGATAAGTCATGCTGATAATAGTCATGTGAATTTGATATTCGTTTGGTATTTTGATATGCTGTATGTTGTCTTTTCCTATAGTGGTGTTATGTGAACGTTGACTACATAACACTTCACCATATTTGGGCCTAGAGGAAGGCATTGGGGAGTAATAAGTAGATGATGGGTTGCTGGAGTGACAGAAGCTTAAACCCTAGTCTATGCGTTGCTTCGTAAGGGGCTGATTTGGATCCACTAGTTTAATGCTATGGTTAGACGTTGTCTTAATTCTTCTTTTGTAGTTGCGGATGCTTGCGAGAGAGGTTAATCATAAGTGGGATGGTTGTCCAAGTAAGGGCAGTACCCAAGCGCCGGTCCAACCACATACGAACGTGAATCATATGAACATGATGAAACTAGCATGACAGAAATTCCCGTGTGTCCTCGGGAGCGTTTTTCCTCCTATAAGACTTTGTTCAGGCTTGTACCTTGCTAAAAAAGGGATTGGGCCACTTGCTGCACCATTGCTACTACTTGTTACTTGTTACTTTTCACCTGCTACGTTTCACCTCGCTACACCATCACTTGTTACCGCTACTTTCAGTGCTTGCAGTTATTACCTTGCTGAAAACCGTTTATCAGAGCCTTCTGCTCCTCGTTGGGTTCGACACTCTTACTTATCGAAAGGACTACGATTGATCCCCTATACTTGTGGGTCATCAAGACTCTTTTTTGGCGCCGTTGCCGGGGAGTGAAGCGCCTTTGGTAAGTGGAAATTGGTAAGGAAACATCTATATACTGTGCTGAAATTTATTGTCACTTGTCACTATGGAAACAGTTCCTTTGAGGAGTATGTTCGGGGTATCTTCACCACGAACGGAAGCACGAGGAGTTGTTACTCAACCTGAGGTACCTACTGAAAATATCTTTTATGAAATTCCTTCGGGTATGCTTGAGAAACTGCTGACTAATCCTTTTACAGGAGATGGATCTTCACATCCAGACTTTCATCTGATCTATGTAGATGAAGTTTGTGGTTTATTTAAGCTTGCAGGTTTGCCCGAGGATAAGGTAAAGAAGAAAGTCTTTCCTTTATCTTTGAAGGATAAGGCTTGATGATACTGGATCATGGGACTACAATCGGTTGAAATTGGAATTTCATCAAAAGTTTTATTCTATGCATTTAGTACATCGTGATCGTAACTTTATTCATAACTTTTGGCCTCGTGACAGGGAAAGCATAGCTCAAGCTTGGGGGAGGCTTAAATCAATGCTATATTCAAGCCCCAATCATGAGCTCTCGAGAGAAATCATCACTCAAAACTTTTATGCTCGGCTTTCTCATGAAGATCGTACCATGCTTGACACTTCTTGTACCGGTTCTTTTATGAAGAAGGATATTGATCACAAGTGGAATTTATTGGAAAGAATCAAACACAAGTCTGAAGATTGGGAGTTGGAGGAAGGTAAGGAGTCAGGTATGAATTTCTAGTTTGATTGCGTTAAATCTTTTGTTGAGACAAACACTTTTAGAGATTTTAGCGCTAAGTATGGACTTGAATCTGAGATAGTAGCTTCTCTATGTGAATCTTTTGCTGCTCATGTTGATCTTCCCAAAGAGAAGTGGTTTAAATATCATCCTCCTGTAGAAAGCAACATAACCAAAACCAATCTAGTTGAGGAGAAAGTCATTGCTTTTAGTGATCCTGTTGTTCCTTGTGCTTACACTGAGAAACCACCATACCCTTCTAGGATAAAGGATTATTCTAAAGCTCCAACTGTGATACATAGGGGTTACATTAGACCACTTGCACCCCCCGAGGAGATTAGAGTTGAACCTAGTGTTGCTATTATCAAAGATCTCTTAGTCGAAGACGTAGACGGGCATGTTATCAAATTCTGTGAGGACTCCGCTAGAATTGCTAAACCT
Source organism: Hordeum vulgare subsp. vulgare (assembly GCF_904849725.1). NCBI lineage: Eukaryota > Viridiplantae > Streptophyta > Magnoliopsida > Poales > Poaceae > Hordeum > Hordeum vulgare. The sequence continues at coordinate 664,874,670 of NC_058519.1, read as the reverse complement.
CACGCGAAAGACAAATACGGACCTGTAGTTGGCCTGCCCGTTGTTTCTGTCAAGATAGGAGATCACTGTTACCATGGTTTATGTGATATGGGAGCTAGTGTTAGTGCAATAACCCATTCTCTATATGATGAAATCAAAGATGAGATTGCACCTCCTGAGTTAGAACCCATTGATGTCACTATTAGCTAGCTAATAGAGACACTATCTGCCCTCTGGGAATTGTGAGAGACGTAGAAGTCCTGTGTGGTAAGACGAAGTATCCTACTGTTTTCCTCGTCCTTGGTACTGCACAAGATAGCTTTTGTCCCATCATATTTGGTAGTCCCTTTCTCAACACTGTCAATGCTCACATTGATTGCATTAAGCAGACCATCACTGTTAGTTTCGAGGGTGTGTCTCATGAATTTAACTTCTCCAAGTTTGGAAGACAACCCCATGAAAAAGATTCGTCTCGTAGGGATGAAATCATTGCTCTTGCCTCTATTGTTGTACCTCCTATGGATCCTTTAGAGCAATACCTGCTTGAGCATGAAAATGATATGCATATGGAGGAGAGAGATGAGATAGATAAAATTGTCTTAGAACAATATCCTATTCTCAAGAATAATGTGCCTATTGAACTGCTTGGGGATCCTCCCCCACCAAAGGGTGATCCTGTATTCGAGCTTAAACAGTTGCCCGATACTCTTAAGTATGCCTATCTTGATGAGAAGGAGATATATCCTGTCATTATTAGTGCTCTCCTCTCAGAGCACGAAGAAAAGAAGTTACTAAGAACTCTGAGGAAGCACCGTGCTGCTATTGGATATACTCTTGATGATCTTAAGGGTATTAGTCCTACTCTATGCCAGCACAAGATTAAAACTGATCCTGACTTCAAACCAGTTGCTGATCATCAAAGGAGATTGAATCCTAAGATGAAAGAGGTCGTTAGAAAAGAAATATTAAAGCTTCTGGAAGCAGGAATCATTTATCCTGTTGCTCATAGTGATTGGGTAAGTTTAGTACATAGCGTACCTAAGAAGGGAGGTATCACCGTCGTTCCTAATGATAAGGATGAACTAATCCCACAAAGGATTATTACCGGCTATAGGATGGTGATAGACTTCCGGAAACTGAACAAGGCAACCAGGAAAGATCATTATCCTTTGCCGTTTATCGACCAAATGCTAGAAAGGCTATCAAAACACACACACACTTCTGCTTTCTAGACGGTTATTCAGGTTTCTCACAAATACATGTTGCACAATCTGATCAGGAGAAAACCACTTTCGCCTGCCTCTTCGGTACCTTTGCTTATAGACGTATGCCTTTTGGCTTATGTAATGCACCTGCCACCTTTCAAAGATGTATGATGGCCATATTCTCTGACTTTTGTGAAAAGATTGTTGAGGTTTTCATGGATGACTTCTCCGTTTACGGGTCTTCCTTTGATGATTGCCTCAGTAACCTTGATCGAGTCTTACAGAGATGCGAAGATACCAACCTCGTCTTGAATTGGGAGAAGTGCCACTTTATGGTTAATGAAGGTATCGTCTTAGGAGACAAAATCTCTGAAAGAGGCATTGAAGTTGATAAGGCTAAGGTTGATGCAATTGAGAAAATGCCTTGCCCCACAGATATCAGAGGTATACGAAGTTTCCTAGGTCATGCTGGTTTCTATAGAAGGTTCATTAAAGACTTCTCTAAGATTTCTAGGCCTCTTACCAACCTCTTGCAGAAGGATGTTCCTTTTGTTTTTGATGAGGATTGTGAGGAAGCTTTCGAAATACTTAAGAAGGCTTTGATAACCGCACCTATTGTTCAACCACCTGATTTGAACTTGCCCTTTGAAATCATGTGCGACGCTAGTGATTATGCTATTGTTGCTGTTCTAGGACAAAGAGTTGACAAGAAGTTGAATGTTATTCACTACGCTAGTAAAACTCTAGACAGTGCCCAAAGAAACTATGCCACTACAGAAAAGGAGTTTTTAGCACTCGTGTTTGCATGTGAAAAGTTCAGATCTTACATAGTTGACTCCAAAGTCACTATTCACTCTAATCATGCTGCTATTAAGTACCTTATGGAGAAGAAGGACGCTAAGCCTAGACTGATCAGATGTGTTCTCCTGCTACAGGAATTTGATTTGCACGTCATTGACCGAAAGGGTGCTGATAACCCTATAGTAGATAACTTGTCTAGGCTAGAGAATGTCCTTGATGACCCACTACCTATTGATGACAGCTTTCCAGATGAGCAATTGAATGTCATCCGCACTTCACATAGTGCACCGTGGTATGCCGATTACGCAAACTATATCATAGCCAAATACATACCACCCAGTTTCACCTATCAGCAAAAGAAGAAATTCTTCTTTGATTTGAGACACTACTTTTGGGATGATCCTCACCTTTATAAGGAAGGAGTAGATGGTGTTATTAGATGTTGTGTGCCTAAACATGAACAGGGACAGATCTTGCAGAAGTGTCATTCCGAAGCCTACGGAGGACACCACGCTGGAGATAGAACTGCCCACAAGGTATTGCAATCAGATTTCTATTGGCCCACTCTCTTCAAGGATGCCCGTAAGTTTGTCTTGTCTTGTGACGAATGCCAAAGAATAGGGAATATCAATAAGCGTCAGGAAATGCCTATGAACTATTCACTTGTCATTGAACCATTTGATGTCTGGGGCTTTGATTATATGGGACCCTTCCCGAGTTCCAATGGGCACACTCACATCTAAGTTGCTGTGGATTACGTCACTAAGTGGGTAGAAGCTATCCCCACTAAAAATGCTGATCACCACACCTCTATTAAGATGCTTAAAGAAGTCATTTCCCAAGATTTGGAGTCCCTAGATATTTGATGACTGATGGCGGTTCACACTTCATTCATGGTGTTTTCCGCAAGATGCTCGCTAAGTATGATGTCAACCATAGAGTTGCATCTCCTTATCATCCTCAGTCTAGTGGTCAAGTGGAGTTGAGTAATAGGGAGATCAAATTGATCCTACAAAAGACCGTCAATAGATCTCGAAATAATTGGTCTAGCAAACTTTACGATGCACTATGGGCTTATAGGACTGATTATAAGAATCCCATAGGCATGTCGCCGTATAAAATGGTTTACGGAAAGGCGTGTCATTTACCTCTTGAGCTGGAACACAAAGCTTATTGGGCAATCAAAGAGCTCAACTTTGATTTCAAACTTGCCGGTGAGAGGCGGTTGTTTGATATCAGCTCGTTAGATGAATGGAGGGCCGAGGCATACGAGAATGCCAAGTTGTTCAAGGAAAAGGTTAAGAGATGGCACGACGAACGAATAGAGAAATGAGAGTTCAATGTAGGTGATTATGTCCTTCTATACAATTCTCGTTTAAGATTCTTCGCAGGCAAGCTTCTCTCTAAATGGGAAGGTCCTTATGTTATCGTGGAAGTATATCGTTTCGGTGCCATCAAAATCACTAACACGGAAGGAAATTTTACTAGAGTGGTAAATGGGCAAAGAATCAAGCATTACATCTATGGTACTCCCATAAATGTTGAGACCAATATCATCAATGTCATAACTCCAGAGGAGTACATAAGGGATGTTTATCAGCCTGTTTCAGACCCTGAAAACGAAGAAGTATCTGTTTCGGTAAGAAATTGGACTCCGATGCTTTTCCAATAGGAAATTTCCTCCGTTTTGGAATTTTTGGAAAATTAGAAAAATAAAAAGCAGTCCGGAGAGCGCACGAGGTGGCTACAAGTTTGGACACCGCCACCTACCCCTGGTGGCGGAGAGAGGGCTTGTGGGCACCTTGTGTGCCTCCCGGACTCTGTTTTCTTGCGGAGCACTCCTACTGGTCCAGAAAAAAATCAATATATATTCGCCCGAAGGTTTTGATCTCCGTATCGCGCAGTTTTCCTGTTTTTTCGTTTCGAGCTTGTTTCTGCCGCAGATCTAGGTCAAGATATCTTCTCAGGATTCAGAGGAGGAGAGCTATGTGGCTGACTACCTTGCTAACCCCAAGGTCTATGGAGACTTGGAACCATATGGCTGGACCACTGATGAGGAAGAGGACTATGAGCCCAAAGGGAAGGAACAAACGAGTTCCGATGAAGAGGAGGCTCCTCTACCTCAACCTGCAAACACCCATGTGGAGTTCAAGAAGTCAAGACTCCCCAACTCCAGGAAGAAGCCTAAGACCATATTTATCCCCTCTCGTTTCTTGCAGGAGAGTAAGCAGGAGCTTTGTCATAGAGTGTTGAAACTTGAGGAGGAAAACGACGACCTAAGGGAGCAGAACTTTTTGCTCAAGTGGAAATTAGACAAGCTCAAGACTGCTCCAACAACTCCACCACCATCACCGCCAAAGGAAGACAACTAAGCATTGGTATGGGCAATCCCCTTGGCTTCTGCCAAGCTTGGGGGAGTTGCCCTGGTATCGTATCACCTTTATATCTTTTGCTTTTATCTTTGTTTTAGTTCTTTCCTTTTCAGTTTTTATTTCTTCTCTTAGAGGAATAAGTCTTTAGTGTTTAGTTTGAGTCTTTTGCTTTTGTCTCTCCCCCGAGGTATTCGAGCTCGCGAGCTATATAATAAAGAGTATTTTAGTCAAGGGCTTTGCTTTGTGCCATGATCAAAAGTATGAAAAAACGATAGCATGAAAGATCATGAGACGATATTATGGAAAGTGATAGCTTCACATATGACACGTATGATGATTGAAACTTGTTGAGAATAAATCAACATAGACCTCAGTCATTGTTTCAATTAATAAGAAGTAATAAGGAAAGAGAGGTTCACACATAAATATATCATCTTAGACACTTTTTACAATTGTGAGCACTCACCAAACTATTACATGCTTAGGAGTAGATGTTGGACAAGGAAGACAACATAATGAATTGTGTTTGCTTGGTTTCAAACAATGTTATATGATTAGAGATCCCTTAGCATGTGACGATTGCTTCCACCTCACATTAGCCAAAACTCCCGCACCAAGTAGAGATACTACTTGTGCATCCATAAACCTCCAACCCAGTTTTGCCATGAGAGTCCACCATACCTACCTATGGATTGAATAAGATCCGTCAAGTAAGTTGTCAGCGGTGCAAGCAATAAAAATTGCTCTCTAATATGTATGATCTATTAGTGTGTGGAAAATAAGCTTTGTACGAACCTGTGATGAGGAAGACATAAAAGAGACAGACTGCATAATAAAGTTCTTTATCTCTTTCCTTATTACTTCTTATTAATTGCAACAATGACTGGGGTCTATGTTGGTCTATTCTCAACAAGTTTCAATCATCATACTGCTTATATGTGAAGGTATCACTTTCCATAAGATCATCTCATGATCTTTCATACTATCGTTCTTTTCATAGTTTTGATCACGGCACAAAACAAAGCCCTTGACTAAGATACTCTTTATTATATAGCTCGCAAGCTCGAATACATCGGGGGAGACACAAGGCAAAAGACTCAAACTAAACACTAAAGACATATTTCACTAAGAGAAGAAATAAAAACTGAAAAGGAAAGAACTAAAACAAAGGTAAAAGCAAAAGATATAAAGGTGATACGATACCAGGGCAACTCCCCCAAGCTTGGCATAAGCCAAGGGAGTTGCCCATACCAATTCTTAGTTCTCTTCCTTTGGTGGTGGTGGAGGAGTTGTTGCAGAGGTCTTGAGCTTGTCTAATTTCCACTTGAGCATAAAATTCTGCTCTCTCAAATCATCATTTTCCTCCTCAAGCTTCAACACCCTTTAACAAAGTTCCTGCTTACTCTCCTGCAAGAAATGAGAAGGGATAAACAAGTTCTTAGGCTTCTTCCTTGAGACAGGGAGGCTCGACTTCTTGAACTCCACATGAGTGCGTCCAGGTTGAGGTAGAGGAGCCTCCTCTTCATCGGAACTCGTTTGTTCCTCCCACTTGGGATCATAGTCCTCTTCCTCGTCAGTGGTCCAGCCATATGGTTCCAAGTCCCCATAGACCTTGGGGTTAGCAAGGTAATCAACCACATAGCTCTCCCCCTCTAAATCCCGAGAAGACATCTTGACCTAGATCTGCGGCAGAAAACACGCTCGAAACGAAAATAGAGGAAAACTGCGTGATACGGAGATCAAAACCCTCGGGCGTATATATAATGATTTTTTCTGGACCAGAAGGAGTGATCCGCAAGAAAACGGAGTCCGGGAGGCACACGAGGTGCCCACAAGCCTTGTAGCTGCGGCCAGGGGGAGGCCGCGGCTATCAAGCTTGTGGCTGCCTCATGCGCTCTCCGGAGTGCTTTTTATTTTTCTATTTTTCCATAAATTCCAAAACAGAGAAAATTTCCTACTCGAAAAGTTTTGGAGTCCAATTACTTACCAAAACACATACCTCTTCGTTTTCAGAGTCCGAAACAGGTTGATAAACATCCCTCCTCTGGAGTTATGATATTGATGATATTGGTCTCAACATTTATGGGAGTACCAGAGATATAATGCTTGATTCTTTGCCCATTTACCACTCTCGGGAAATTACCTTCCGTGTTATTGATTTTGATGGCACCGGAACGATATACTTCCTCGACAACGTAGGGACCTTCCCATTTAGAGAGAAGCTTGCCTGCGAAGAATCTTAAGCGAGAATTGTATAGCAGGACATAATCACCTACACTGAACTGACGTTTTTGTATTCTTTTATCGTGCCATCTCTTAACCTTTTCCTTGAACAACTTGGCATTCTCATATGCCTGGCCCCTACATTCATCTAATGAGCTGATATCAAACAACCGCTTCTCACCGGCAAGTTTGAAATCAAAGTTGAACTCTTTGATTGCCCAATAAGCTTTGTGTTCTAGCTCAAGAGGTAAATGACATGCCTTACCATAAACCATTTTATACGGCGACATGCCCATGGGATTCTTATAAGCAGTCCTATAAGCCCATGTTGGAAATATGCCCTAGAGGCAATAATAAATTAGTTATTATTATATTTCTTAGTTCATGATAATCGTTTATTATCCATGCTATAATTGTATTGATTGGAAACACAATACTTGTGTGGATACATAGACAAAACACTGTCCCTAGTAAGCCTCTAGTTGACTAGCTCGTTGATCAAAGATGGTCAAGGTTTCCTGGCCATAGGCAAGTGTTGTCACTTGATAACGGGATCACATCATTAGGAGAATCATGTGATGGACTAGACCCAAACTAATAGACGTAGCATGTTGATCGTGTCATTTTGTTGCTACTGTTTTCTGCGTGTCAAGTATTTGTTCCTATGACCATGAGATCATATAACCCACAGACACCGGAGGAATGCTTTGTGTGTATCAAACGTCGCAACGTAACTGGGTGACTATAAATATGCTCTACAGGTATCTCCGAAGGTGTTCGTTGAGTTAGTATGGATCGAGACTGGGATTTGTCACTCCGTGTGACGGAGAGGTATCTCGGGGCCCACTCGGTAATACAACATCACACACAAGCCTTGCAAGCAATGTGACTTAGTGTAAGTTGCGGGATCTTGTATTACGGAACGAGTAAAGAGACTTGTCGGTAAATGAGATTGAAATAGGTATGCGGATACTGATGATCAAATCTCGGGCAAGTAACATACCGAAGGACAAAGGGAATGACATACGGGATTATATGAATCCCTGACACTGAGGTTCAAACGATAAGATCTTCGTAGAATATGTAGGATCCAATATGGGCATCCAGGTCCCGCTATTGGATATTGACCGAGGAGTCTCTCGGGTCATGTCTACATAGTTCTCGAACCCGCAGGGTCTGCACACTTAAGGTTCAACGTTGTTTTATGCGTATTTGAGTTATATCGTTGGTTACCGAATGTTGCTCGGAGTCCCGGATGAGATCACGGAAGTCACGAGGGTTTCCGGAATGGTCCGGAAACGAAGATTGATATATAGGATGACCTCATTGTATTACCGGAAGGTTTTCGGAGTTACCGGGAATGTACCGGGAATGACGAATGGGTTCCGGGAGTTCATCGGGGGGGCCCACCCACCCCGGGGAAGCCCATGGGTGTTTGGGGTACCTCACCAGCCCTTAGTGGGCTGGTGAGATAGCCCAAGAGAGGCCTATGCGCATAGGAAAGAAAATCAAAGAGGAAAGGAAAAAAAAGAAGGGGGTGGGAAAGGGAAGAAGGACTCCACCTTCCAAACCAAGTAGATTTCGGTTTGGGAGGGGGAGACCTTCCCCCTTGGCTCGGCCGACTCCCTTGGGAGTCCTTGGACCCCAAGGCAAGTCTCCCCCCTCCTCCTCCTATATATAGTGGGGTTTTAGGGCTGATTTGTGACAACTTTTGCCACGGCAGCCCGACCACATATCTCCACGGTATCACCTCTAGATCGCGTTTCTGCGGAGCTCGGGCGGAGCCCTGCTGAGACAAGATCATCACCAACCTCCGGAGCGCCGTCACAATGCCGGAGAACTCTTCTACCTCTCCGTCTCTCTTGCTGGATCAAGAAGGCCGAGATCATCGTCGAGCTGTACGTGTGCGGAATGCGGAGGTGCCGTCCGTTCGGCACTAGATCATGGGACTGTTCGCGGGATAGTTCGCGGGGCGGATCGAGGGACGTGAGGACGTTCCACTACATCAACCGCATTCACTAACGCTTCTGCTGTACGGTCTACAAGGGTACGTAGATCACTCATCCCCTCTCGTAGATGGACATCACCAAGATAGGTCTTCGTGCGCGTAGGAAATTTTTTGTTTCCCATGCGACGTTCCCCAACAGCCCATAGTGCATCGTCAAGTTTGCTAGACCAATTCTTTCGGGATCTACTGACAGTCTTTTGTAAGATCAATTTGATCTCCCTATTACCCAACTCCACTTGACCACTAGACTGAGGATGATAAGGAGATGCAACTCTTTGGTTGACATCATACTTAGCGAGCATCTTGCGGAAAACACCATGAATGAAGTGTGAACCGCCATCAGTCACCAGATATCTAGGGACTCCAAATCGTGGGAAAATGACTTCTTTAAGCATCTTAATAGAGGTGTGGTGATCAACATTTCTAGTGGGGATAGCTTCTACCCACTTAGTGACGTAATCAACAGCAACTAAGATGTGAGTATACCCATTGGAACTCGGGAAGGGTCCCATATAATCAAAGCCCCAAACATCAAATGGTTGAATGACAAGTGAATAGTTCATAGGCATTTCCTGACGTTTACTGATGTTCCCTATTCTTTGGCATTCGTCACAAGACAAGACAAACTTACGTCCATCCTTGAAGAGAGTGGGCCAATAGAAACCTGATTGCAATAGCTTATGAGCAGTTCTATCTCCAGCATGGTGTCCTCCGTAGGCTTCAGAATGACAGTTCTGCAGGATCTGTCCCTGTTCATGTTCAGGCACACATCGTCTAATAACACCATCTACTCCTTCCTTATAAAGGTGAGGATCATCCCAAAAGTAGTGTCTCAAATCAAAGAAGCATTTCTTCTTTTGCTGGTAGGTGAAACTGGGTGGTATGTATTTGGCTACGATATAGTTTGCGTAATCAGCATACCACGGTGCATTATGTGAAGTACGGATGACATTCAATTGCTCATCAGGAAAACTGTCATCAATAGGTCGTGGGTCATCAAGGACATTCTCTAGCCTGGACAAGTTATCTGCTACAGGGTTATCAGCACCCTTTCGGTCAACAACGTGGAGATCAAATTCCTGTAGCAGGAGAACCCATCTGATTAGCCTAGGCTTAGCGTCCTTCTTCTCCATAAGGTACTTAATAGCAGCATGATCAGAGTGAATAATGACTTTGGAGTCAACTATATAAGATCTGAACTTTTCACATGCAAACACGACTGCTAAAAATTCCTTCTCCGTAGTAGCATAGTTTCTTTGGGCAATGTCTAGAGTTTTACTAGCGTAGTGAATAACATTCAACTTCTTGTCAACTCTTTGTCCTAGAACAACACCAACAGCATAATCACTAGCGTCGCACATGATTTCAAAGGGCAAGTTCCAATCAGGTGGTTGAACAATAGGTGCGGTTATCAAGGCCCTCTTGAGTATTTCGAAAGCTTCCTCACAATCCTCATCAAAAACAAAAGGAACATCCTTCTACAAGAGGTTGGTAAGAGGCCTAGAAATCTTAGAGAAGTCTTTAATGAACCTTCTGTAGAGACCAGCATGACCTAGGAAACATCGTATACCTCTGATATCTGTGGGGCAAGGCATTTTCTCAGTTGCATCAATCTTAGACTTATCAACTTCAATGCCTTTCTTAGAGATTTTGTGTCCTAAGGCGATGCCTTCATTAACCATGAAGTGGCATGTCTCCCAGTTCAAGACGAGGTTGGTATCTTTGCATCTCTATAAGACTCGATCAAGGTTGCTAAGGCAATCGTCAAAGGAAGAACCATAAACGGAGAAATCATCCGTGAAAACCTCAACAATCTTTTCACAAAAGTCAGAGAATATTGCCATCATACATCTTTGAAAGGTGGCAGGTGCATTGCATAAGCCAAAAGGCATACGTCTATAAGCAAAGGTACCGATGGGGCAGGTGAAAGTGGTTTTCTCCTGATCAGATTGTGCAACAGGTATTTGCGAGAAACCTGAATAACCGTCTAGAAAGCAGAAGTGTGTGTGTTTAGATAGCCTTTCTAGCATTTGGTCGATAAACGGCAAAGGATAATGGTCTTTCCTTATTGCCTTGTTCAGTTTCCGGAAGTCTATCACCATCCTATAGCCAGTAATAATCCTCTGTGGGATTAGTTCATTCTTATCATTAGGAACGACGGTGATACCTCCCTTCTTAGGTACGCAATGTACTGGACTTACCCAATCACGATGGGCAATAGGATAAATGATTCCTGCTTCCAGAAGCCTTAATATTTCTTTTCTCACGACCTCTTTCATCCTAGGATTTAACCTCCGTTGATGATCAGCGACTGGCTTAGAATCAGGATCGGTTTTAATCTTGTGCTGACATAGAGTGGGACTAATACCCTTAAGATCATCAAGAGTATATCCAATAGCAGCACAATGCTTCCCCAAAGTTTTTAATAACTTCTTCTCTTCGTGATTCGAGAGGTGAGCACTAATTATAACAGGATATATCTCCTTCTCATCAAGATAGGCATACTTAAGTGTATCTGGTAACTGTTTTAGCTCGAACACAGGATCACCCTTTGGTGGGGGAGGATCCCCAAGCAGTTCAACATGCATATTATTCTTAAGAATAGGATATTGTTCTAAAACAATTTTATCTATCTCACCTTTTTCATCCATATGCATATCATTTTCATGCTCAAGCAGATATTGCTCTAAAGGATCCGTAGGAGGCACGACAACAGAGGAAAGAGCAATGATTTCACCCCTACCAGACGACTCTTTTTCATGGGGTTGTCTTCCAAACTTGGAGAGGTTAAATTCATGAGACACACCCTCGAAACTAACAGTGACAGTCTGTTTAATGCAATCAATATGAGCATTGACAATGTTGAGAAAGGGTCTACCAAATATGATGGGACAAAAGCTATCTTGTGCAGTAGCAAGGACGAGGAAATCAGTAGGATACTTTGTCTTACCACACAGGACTTCTACGTCTCTCACAATTTCCACAGGGCAGATAGTGTCTCTATTAGCTAGCGTAATAGTGACATCAATGGGTTCTAACTCAGGAGGTGCAATCTCATCTTTGATTTCATCATATAGGGACCGGGGTATTGCACTAACACGAGCACCCATATCCCATAAACCATGATAACAGTGATCTCCTATCTTGACAGAAACAATGGGCATGCCAACTACAGGTCCGTATTTGTCTTTCGCGTGAGGTTTAGCAATTCTAGCGGAGTCCTCACAGAATTTGATAACATGCCCGTCTATGTCTTCGGCTAAGAGATCTTTGATAATAGCAACACTAGGTTCAACTCTAATTTCCGCAGGGGGTGCAAGTGGTCTAATGTAACCCCTACGTATCACAGTTGGAGCTTTAGAATAATCCTTTTTCCTAGCAGGGTAAGGTGGTTTCTCAGTGTAGGCACAAGGAACATTAGGATCATTATAGGCAATGACTTTCTCTTCAACTAGATTGGGTTTAACTATGTTGACTTCTACATGAGGATGATACTTAAACCACTTCTCTTTGGGAAGATCAATATGAGCAGCAAAAGATTCACATAGAGAAGCTACTATCTTAGAGTCAAGTCCATACTTAGCGCTAAAATCTCTAGAAGTGTTTGTTTCAACAAAAGATTTAACGCAATCAAACTGGAAATTCATACCTGACTCCTTACCTTCTTCAAGCTCCCAATCTTCAGAGTTACGCTTGATTCTTTCCAATAAATTCCACTTGTGGTCAATATCCTTCTTCATAAAAGAACCGGTACAAGAAGTGTCAAGCATGGTACGATCTTCATGAGAAAGCCGAGCATAAAAGTTTTGAGTGATAATTTCTCTCGAGAGCTCATGATTGGGGCATGAATATAGCATTGATTTAAGCCTCCCCCAAGCTTGATCTATGCTTTTCCTGTCACAAGGCCAAAAGTTATAAATATAATTCCGATCACGATGTACTAAATGCATAGGATAAAACTTTTGATGAAATTCCAATTTCAACCAATTGTAGTCCCATGATCCAGTATCATCACATAGCCTATACCATGTCAACGCCTTATCCTTCAAAGATAAAGGAAAGACTTTCTTCTTTACCTCATCCTCGGGCAAACCTGCAAGCTTAAATAAACCACAAACTTCATCTACATAGATTAGATGCAAGTCTGGATGTGATGATCCATCTCGTGTAAAAGGATTAGCCAGCAGTTTCTCAAGCATACCCGAAGGAATTTCATAAAAGATATTTTCAGTAGGTACCTTAGGTTGAGGAGCAACTCCTCGTGCTTCCCTTCGTGGTGAAGATACCCCGAACAAATTCCTCAAAGGAACAGTTTCCATAGTGACAAGTGACAATAAATTTCAGCACTGTATATAAATGTTTCCTTACCAAATTCCACTTACCAAAGGCGCTTCACTCTCCGGCAACGACACCAGAAAAGAGTCTTGATGACCCACAAGTATAGGGGATCAATCATAGTCCTTTCGATAAGTAAGAGTGTCGAACCCAACGAGGAGCAGAAGGCTCTCATAAACGGTTTTCAGCAAGGTAATAACTGCAAGCACTGAAAGTAGCGGTAACAAGTGATGGTGTAGTGAGGTGAAACGTAGCAGGTGAAAAGTAACAAGTAACAAGTAACAAGTAATAGCAACGGTGCAGCAAAGTGGCCCAATCCCTTTTGTAGCAAGGGACAAGCCTGAACAAAGTCTTATAAGAGGAAAAACGCTCCCGAGGACACACGGGAATTTCTGTCATGCTAGTTTCATCATGTTCATATGATTCGCGTTCGTTACTTTGATAGTTTGACATGTGGGTGGACCGGCGCTTGGGTACTGCCCTTACTTGGACAAGTATCCCACTTATGATTATCCCCTCTCGCAAGCATCCGCAACTACGAAAGAAGAATTAAGACAACGTCTAACCATAGCATTAAACTAGTGGATCCAATTCAGCCCTTAGGAAGTAACGCATAGACTGGGTTTAAGCTTCTGTCACTCTAGCAACCCATCATCTACTTACTACTCCCCAATGCCTTACTCTAGGCCCAAATAATGGTGAAGTGTTATGTATTCGACCTTCACATAACACCACTAGAGGAAAAACAACATACAACATATCAAAATACCGAACGAATACCAAATTCACATGATTATTATTAGGATGACTTATCCCATGTCCTCAGGAACAAAAGTAACTACTCACAAAGCATAATCATAATCATGATCAGAGGTATAATGAGTAGCATCAAGGATAGATACAATGATCCTTGAGAGATTCGCGATGTTTGACACTGTGAAAGTAGAAATCAAGAAGGAGCATCAATAGTTGATGGTTTGTAAAACCACTAAGTTTCAAGAAAGGCAAGGGCTAGAAGGGATACTTCGTGAAACAACAAAATAGTTGCTGCACTAATGAAGAGACCCAAGATTAAACCCAAACCTGAGACTAAGTGCTTCTGTAATGAGGGGAACAGTCACTGAGGCGGAGCAACTCTAGATACTTGGTAGATAAGAAGGCTGGCAAAAGTCGAAAGAAGTGTATTTGATATACATGATGTTGATGTGTACTTTACTAGTACTCCTAGTAGCATGAGGGTATTGGATACCGGTTCGGTTGCTAAGTGATTAGTAACACGAAATGAAAGCTACGGCATAAATGGAGACTAGCTAAAGGCGAGGTGACGATACGTGTTGGAAGTGTTTCCAAGGTTGATATGATCAAACGCCGCACGCTCCCTCTACCATCGGGATTGGTGTTAAACCTAAATAATTGTTATTTGGTGCTTGCGTTAAGCATGAACATGATTGGATCGTGTTTATTGCAATACGATTATTCATTTAAAGAGAATAATGGTTACTCTATTTTCTTGAATATTCACCTTCAATGGTTTATTGAATCTCGATCGTAGTGTTACACATGTTCATGATATTGGTGCCAAAAGATACGAGTTAATGATGATAGTACCACTTACTTGTGGCACTGCCGCTTGAGTCATGTTAGTATAAATTGCATGAAGAGGCTCCATGCTGATGGATCTTTGTACTCACCTGATTTCGAATCACTAGTGACATGCAAATCATACCACATGAGCAAGGCCTTGTTTTCATTGAGATGAAATAAGATAGTAACTTGTTGGAAGTGATACATTTTGATGTATGCAGTCCAATGGTTGTTGAGGCACGCAGTGGATATCATTATGTTCTTACTTCACTGACGATTTGAGTAGATACAGGAGTATTTACTTAATGAATCACAAGTCTCAAATGTTGAAAAGTTCAATTCTGTTTGAGAGTGAAATTCGTCGTAACAAGAGGATAAACTGTCTACGATATGATCATGGAAATGAATATCTGAGTTACGAGTTTTGATACGCAGTTAAGACAATGTGGAAATTGTTTCGCAGTTCATGCCACCTGGAACATCATAGTGTGATGATGTGTCTGAACGTCATAGCCACGCACTATTTGGTATGGTGCATACTATGATGTCTCTTATCGAATTACCACTGTCGTTTATGGGTTATGCATTAGAGACAACCGCACTCACTTTAAATAGGGCACTGCGTATTTCCGTTGAGATGACACAGTAAAGACTGAGGTTTAGAGAAATCTAAACTGTCGTTTCTTGAAAGTTTGGGGCTTCGACACTTATGTGAAAAAGTTTCAGTCTGATAAGCTCGAACCCAAAGCGGATAAATGCATCTTCATAGGATATCCAAAACAGTTGGGTACATCTCCTATCTCAGATCCGAAAGCAAAGTGTTTGTTTCTAGAAACGGATCCTTTCTCGAGGAAAGGTTTCTCTCGAAAGAATTGAGTGGGAGAGTGGTAGAACTTGATGAGGTTATTGAACCATCACTTCAACCAGTGTGTAGCAGGGCGCAGGAAGTTGTTCCTGTGGCGCCTACACCAATTGAAGTGGAAGCTGATGATGGTGATCATCGAGCATCAGATCAAGTTACTACAAGCCTCGTAGGTTGACAAGGTCACGTACTACTACAGAGTGGTACGGTAACCCTGTCTTGGAGGTCATGTTGTTGAGCAACAGTGAACCTACGAGTTATGGAGAAAGCGATGGTGGGCCCAGATTCCGACAAATGGCTGGAAGCCATGAAATCCGAGAGAGGATCCATGTATGAAAATAAAGTGTAGACTTTGGAAGAACTACTTGATGGTCAGAGGACTATTGAGTAAAGATGGGTCTTTAAAAGAAAGACAGACGATGATGGTGATAAGTCACTATTAAGAAAAGCTCGACTTGTCGCAAAGATGTTTCCGACAAGATCAAACTGTTGACTATGATGAGTCTTTCTCACTCGTAGCGATGCTAAAGGTCTGTTAGAATTATGTTAGTTGTTGATGCATTATTTATGAAATATTGCACATAGGATGTCAAAACATTGTTTTCTCAACGGTTTCTTTGAGCAAAAATTGTATGTGATACAACCAGAAGGTTTTTTCGATTCTAAAGATACTAGCAAGTATGCAAGCTCCAGTGATCCTTCAATGGACCGGTGCAAGCATCTCGGAGTTGGAATATACACTTTGATAAGATGATTAAAGATTTTGGGTTTGTACAAGGTTTATGAGAAACTTGTATTTCCAAAGAAGTGAGTGGGAGCACTATAGAATTTCTGATAGGTATATGTGGTTGACATATTGTGGATCAGAAGTAATGTACAATTTCTGTAAAGCATACAAGGTTGTTTGAAAGAAGTTTTCAAAGGAGTACCCGGATTATGCTACTTGAACATTGAGCATCAAAGATCTATGGAGATAGATCAAAAGCGCTTAATAGAAGTTTCAACAAGATGCATGCCTTGACAAGTTTTTGAAAGAGTTCAAAATAGATCAGCAAAGAAGGAGTTCTTGGTTGCGTTGTGAGGTGTGAATTTGAGTAAGACTCAAAACCCGACCACGGCAGAATAAAGAGAATAGACGAAGGTCGTCTTCTATGCCTTAGCCGTAGAATCTAAAGTATGCCATGCTGTGTACCGCACCTGATGTGTGCCTTGACTCAAAATCTGTTGAGAGGTACAGAGAGTGATCCATGATTGAATCACTAGCAGCGGTCAAAATTTATCCTTAGTAACTAATGGACTAAGGAATTTTTCTCGATTATGGAGGTGGTTAAAGAGTTCGTCGTTAAGGGTTACGTCGATGCAAGCTTTGACACTAATCCGAATAACTATGAGTAGTGAAACGGATTCGTATAGTAGAGTATATATATTTGGAGCATTTCCGAATAGCACGTAGTAGCAACATCTATAAGATGACATAAAGATTTGTAAAGAACGCACAGATCTGAAAGTTTCAGAACCGTTGACTAAAACCTCTCTCACGAGCAAGACGCGATCAGACCCGATAACTATATGGGTGTTGGATTCGTTGGAATCACATGGTGATGTGAACTAGATTATTGACTCTAGTGCAAGTGGGAGACTGTTGGAAATATGCCCTAGAGGCAATAATAAATTAGTTATTATTATATTTCTTAGTTCATGATAATCGTTTATTATCCATGCTATAATTGTATTGATTGGAAACACAATACTTGTGTGGATACATAGACAAAACACTGTCCCTAGTAAGCCTCTAGTTGACTAGCTCGTTGATCAAAGATGGTCAAGGTTTCCTGGCCATAGGCAAGTGTTGTCACTTGATAACGGGATCACATCATTAGGAGAATCATGTGATGGACTAGACCCAAACTAATAGACGTAGCATGTTGATCGTGTCATTTTGTTGCTACTGTTTTCTGCGTGTCAAGTATTTGTTCCTATGACCATGAGATCATATAACCCACGGACACCGGAGGAATGCTTTGTGTGTATCAAACGTCGCAACGTAACTGGGTGACTATAAATATGCTCTACAGGTATCTCCGAAGGTGTTCGTTGAGTTAGTATGGATCGAGACTCGGATTTGTCACTCCGTGTGACGGAGAGGTATCTCGGGGCCCACTCGGTAATACAACATCACACACAAGCCTTGCAAGCAATGTGACTTAGTGTAAGTTGCGGGATCTTGTATTACGGAACGAGTAAAGAGAC
This sequence comes from Hordeum vulgare subsp. vulgare, assembly GCF_904849725.1. NCBI lineage: Eukaryota > Viridiplantae > Streptophyta > Magnoliopsida > Poales > Poaceae > Hordeum > Hordeum vulgare. Next base: position 664,857,051 of record NC_058519.1, on the reverse strand, counting down.
TTGTCGGTAAATGAGATTGAAATAGGTATGCGGATACTGACGATCAAATCTCGGGCAAGTAACATACCGAAGGACAAAGGGAATGACATACGGGATTATATGAATCCCTGACACTGAGGTTCAAACGATAAGATCTTCGTAGAATATGTAGGATCCAATATGGGCATCCAGGTCCCGCTATTGGATATTGACCGAGGAGTCTCTCGGGTCATGTCTACATAGTTCTCGAACCCGCAGGGTCTGCACACTTAAGGTTCAACGTTGTTTTATGCGTATTTGAGTTATATCGTTGGTTACCGAATGTTGCTCGGAGTCCCGGATGAGATCACGGAAGTCACGAGGGTTTCCGGAATGGTCCGGAAACGAAGATTGATATATAGGATGACCTCATTGTATTACCGGAAGGTTTTCGGAGTTACCGGGAATGTACCGGGAATGACGAATGGGTTCCGGGAGTTCATCGGGGGGGCCCACCCACCCCGGGGAAGCCCATGGGTGTTTGGGGTACCTCACCAGCCCTTAGTGGGCTGGTGAGATAGCCCAAGAGAGGCCTATGCGCATAGGAAAGAAAATCAAAGAGGAAAGGAAAAAAAAGAAGGGGGTGGGAAAGGGAAGAAGGACTCCACCTTCCAAACCAAGTAGATTTCGGTTTGGGAGGGGGAGACCTTCCCCCTTGGCTCGGCCGACTCCCTTGGGAGTCCTTGGACCCCAAGGCAAGTCTCCCCCCTCCTCCTCCTATATATAGTGGGGTTTTAGGGCTGATTTGTGACAACTTTTGCCACGGCAGCCCGACCACATATCTCCACGGTATCACCTCTAGATCGCGTTTCTGCGGAGCTCGGGCGGAGCCCTGCTGAGACAAGATCATCACCAACCTCCGGAGCGCCGTCACAATGCCGGAGAACTCTTCTACCTCTCCGTATCTCTTGCTGGATCAAGAAGGCCGAGATCATCGTCGAGCTGTACGTGTGCGGAATGCGGAGGTGCCGTCCGTCCGGCACTAGATCGTGGGACTGTTCGCGGGATAGTTCGCGGGGCGGATCGAGGGACGTGAGGATGTTCCACTACATCAACCGCATTCACTAACGCTTCTGCTGTACGGTCTACAAGGGTACGTAGATCACTCATCCCCTCTCGTAGATGGACATCACCAAGATAGGTCTTCGTGCGCGTAGGAAATTTTTTGTTTCCCATGCGACGTTCCCCAACAGCCCATAGTGCATCGTCAAGTTTGCTAGACCAATTCTTTCGGGATCTACTGACAGTCTTTTGTAAGATCAATTTGATCTCCCTATTACCCAACTCCACTTGACCACTAGACTGAGGATGATAAGGAGATGCAACTCTTTGGTTGACATCATACTTAGCGAGCATCTTGCGGAAAACACCATGAATGAAGTGTGAACCGCCATCAGTCACCAGATATCTAGGGACTCCAAATCGTGGGAAAATGACTTCTTTAAGCATCTTAATAGAGGTGTGGTGATCGGCATTTCTAGTGGGGATAGCTTCTACCCACTTAGTGACGTAATCAACAGCAACTAAGATGTGAGTATACCCATTGGAACTCGGGAAGGGTCCCATATAATCAAAGCCCCAAACATCAAATGGTTGAATGACAAGTGAATAGTTCATAGGCATTTCCTGACGTTTACTGATGTTCCCTATTCTTTGGCATTCGTCACAAGACAAGACAAACTTATGTCCATCCTTGAAGAGAGTGGGCCAATAGAAACCTGATTGCAATAGCTTATGAGCAGTTCTATCTCCAGCATGGTGTCCTCCGTAGGCTTCAGAATGACAGTTCTGCAGGATCTGTCCCTGTTCATGTTCAGGCACACATCGTCTAATAACACCATCTACTCCTTCCTTATAAAGGTGAGGATCATCCCAAAAGTAGTGTCTCAAATCAAAGAAGCATTTCTTCTTTTGCTGGTAGGTGAAACTGGGTGGTATGTATTTGGCTACGATATAGTTTGCGTAATCAGCATACCACGGTGCATTATGTGAAGTACGGATGACATTCAATTGCTCATCAGGAAAACTGTCATCAATAGGTCGTGGGTCATCAAGGACATTCTCTAGCCTGGACAAGTTATCTGCTACAGGGTTATCAGCACCCTTTCGGTCAACAACGTGGAGATCAAATTCCTGTAGCAGGAGAACCCATCTGATTAGCCTAGGCTTAGCGTCCTTCTTCTCCATAAGGTACTTAATAGCAGCATGATCAGAGTGAATAATGACTTTGGAGTCAACTATATAAGATCTGAACTTTTCACATGCAAACACGACTGCTAAAAATTCCTTCTCCGTAGTAGCATAGTTTCTTTGGGCACTGTCTAGAGTTTTACTAGCGTAGTGAATAACATTCAACTTCTTGTCAACTCTTTGTCCTAGAACAACACCAACAGCATAATCACTAGCGTCGCACATGATTTCAAAGGGCAAGTTCCAATCAGGTGGTTGAACAATAGGTGCGGTTATCAAGGCCCTCTTGAGTATTTCGAAAGCTTCCTCACAATCCTCATCAAAAACAAAAGGAACATCCTTCTACAAGAGGTTGGTAAGAGGCCTAGAAATCTTAGAGAAGTCTTTAATGAACCTTCTGTAGAGACCAGCATGACCTAGGAAACATCGTATACCTCTGATATCTGTGGGGCAAGGCATTTTCTCAGTTGCATCAATCTTAGACTTATCAACTTCAATGCCTTTCTTAGAGATTTTGTGTCCTAAGGCGATGCCTTCATTAACCATGAAGTGGCATGTCTCCCAGTTCAAGACGAGGTTGGTATCTTTGCATCTCTATAAGACTCGATCAAGGTTGCTAAGGCAATCGTCAAAGGAAGAACCATAAACGGAGAAATCATCCGTGAAAACCTCAACAATCTTTTCACAAAAGTCAGAGAATATTGCCATCATACATCTTTGAAAGGTGGCAGGTGCATTGCATAAGCCAAAAGGCATACGTCTATAAGCAAAGGTACCGATGGGGCAGGTGAAAGTGGTTTTCTCCTGATCAGATTGTGCAACAGGTATTTGCGAGAAACCTGAATAACCATCTAGAAAGCAGAAGTGTGTGTGTTTAGATAGCCTTTCTAGCATTTGGTCGATAAACGGCAAAGGATAATGGTCTTTCCTTATTGCCTTGTTCAGTTTCCGGAAGTCTATCACCATCCTATAGCCAGTAATAATCCTCTGTGGGATTAGTTCATTCTTATCATTAGGAACGACGGTGATACCTCCCTTCTTAGGTACGCAATGTACTGGACTTACCCAATCACGATGGGCAATAGGATAAATGATTCCTGCTTCCAGAAGCCTTAATATTTCTTTTCTCACGACCTCTTTCATCCTAGGATTTAACCTCCGTTGATGATCAGCGACTGGCTTAGAATCAGGATCGGTTTTAATCTTGTGCTGACATAGAGTGGGACTAATACCCTTAAGATCATCAAGAGTATATCCAATAGCAGCACAATGCTTCCCCAAAGTTTTTAATAACTTCTTCTCTTCGTGATTCGAGAGGTGAGCACTAATTATAACAGGATATATCTCCTTCTCATCAAGATAGGCATACTTAAGTGTATCTGGTAACTGTTTTAGCTCGAACACAGGATCACCCTTTGGTGGGGGAGGATCCCCAAGCAGTTCAACATGCATATTATTCTTAAGAATAGGATATTGTTCTAAAACAATTTTATCTATCTCACCTTTTTCATCCATATGCATATCATTTTCATGCTCAAGCAGATATTGCTCTAAAGGATCCGTAGGAGGCACGACAACAGAGGAAAGAGCAATGATTTCACCCCTACCAGACGACTCTTTTTCATGGGGTTGTCTTCCAAACTTGGAGAGGTTAAATTCATGAGACACACCCTCGAAACTAACAGTGACAGTCTGTTTAATGCAATCAATATGAGCATTGACAATGTTGAGAAAGGGTCTACCAAATATGATGGGACAAAAGCTATCTTGTGCAGTAGCAAGGACGAGGAAATCAGTAGGATACTTTGTCTTACCACACAGGACTTCTACGTCTCTCACAATTTCCACAGGGCAGATAGTGTCTCTATTAGCTAGCGTAATAGTGACATCAATGGGTTCTAACTCAGGAGGTGCAATCTCATCTTTGATTTCATCATATAGGGACCGGGGTATTGCACTAACACGAGCACCCATATCACATAAACCATGATAACAGTGATCTCCTATCTTGACAGAAACAATGGGCATGCCAACTACAGGTCCGTATTTGTCTTTCGCGTGAGGTTTAGCAATTCTAGCGGAGTCCTCACAGAATTTGATAACATGCCCGTCTATGTCTTCGGCTAAGAGATCTTTGATAATAGCAACACTAGGTTCAACTCTAATTTCCGCAGGGGGTGCAAGTGGTCTAATGTAACCCCTACGTATCACAGTTGGAGCTTTAGAATAATCCTTTTTCCTAGCAGGGTAAGGTGGTTTCTCAGTGTAGGCACAAGGAACATTAGGATCATTATAGGCAATGACTTTCTCTTCAACTAGATTGGGTTTAACTATGTTGACTTCTACATGAGGATGATACTTAAACCACTTCTCTTTGGGAAGATCAATATGAGCAGCAAAAGATTCACATAGAGAAGCTACTATCTTAGAGTCAAGTCCATACTTAGCGCTAAAATCTCTAGAAGTGTTTGTTTCAACAAAAGATTTAACGCAATCAAACTGGAAATTCATACCTGACTCCTTACCTTCTTCAAGCTCCCAATCTTCAGAGTTACGCTTGATTCTTTCCAATAAATTCCACTTGTGGTCAATATCCTTCTTCATAAAAGAACCGGTACAAGAAGTGTCAAGCATGGTACGATCTTCATGAGAAAGCCGAGCATAAAAGTTTTGAGTGATAATTTCTCTCGAGAGCTCATGATTGGGGCATGAATATAGCATTGATTTAAGCCTCCCCCAAGCTTGATCTATGCTTTTCCTGTCACAAGGCCAAAAGTTATAAATATAATTCCGATCACGATGTACTAAATGCATAGGATAAAACTTTTGATGAAATTCCAATTTCAACCAATTGTAGTCCCATGATCCAGTATCATCACATAGCCTATACCATGTCAACGCCTTATCCTTCAAAGATAAAGGAAAGACTTTCTTCTTTACCTCATCCTCGGGCAAACCTGCAAGCTTAAATAAACCACAAACTTCATCTACATAGATTAGATGCAAGTCTGGATGTGATGATCCATCTCGTGTAAAAGGATTAGCCAGCAGTTTCTCAAGCATACCCGAAGGAATTTCATAAAAGATATTTTCAGTAGGTACCTTAGGTTGAGGAGCAACTCCTCGTGCTTCCCTTCGTGGTGAAGATACCCCGAACAAATTCCTCAAAGGAACAGTTTCCATAGTGACAAGTGACAATAAATTTCAGCACTGTATATAAATGTTTCCTTACCAAATTCCACTTACCAAAGGCGCTTCACTCTCCGGCAACGACACCAGAAAAGAGTCTTGATGACCCACAAGTATAGGGGATCAATCATAGTCCTTTCGATAAGTAAGAGTGTCGAACCCAACGAGGAGCAGAAGGCTCTCATAAACGGTTTTCAGCAAGGTAATAACTGCAAGCACTGAAAGTAGCGGTAACAAGTGATGGTGTAGTGAGGTGAAACGTAGCAGGTGAAAAGTAACAAGTAACAAGTAACAAGTAATAGCAACGGTGCAGCAAAGTGGCCCAATCCCTTTTGTAGCAAGGGACAAGCCTGAACAAAGTCTTATAAGAGGAAAAACGCTCCCGAGGACACACGGGAATTTCTGTCATGCTAGTTTCATCATGTTCATATGATTCGCGTTCGTTACTTTGATAGTTTGACATGTGGGTGGACCGGCGCTTGGGTACTGCCCTTACTTGGACAAGTATCCCACTTATGATTATCCCCTCTCGCAAGCATCCGCAACTACGAAAGAAGAATTAAGACAACGTCTAACCATAGCATTAAACTAGTGGATCCAATTCAGCCCTTAGGAAGTAACGCATAGACTGGGTTTAAGCTTCTGTCACTCTAGCAACCCATCATCTACTTACTACTCCCCAATGCCTTACTCTAGGCCCAAATAATGGTGAAGTGTTATGTATTCGACCTTCACATAACACCACTAGAGGAAAAACAACATACAACATATCAAAATACCGAACGAATACCAAATTCACATGATTATTATTAGGATGACTTATCCCATGTCCTCAGGAACAAAAGTAACTACTCACAAAGCATAATCATAATCATGATCAGAGGTATAATGAGTAGCATCAAGGATCTGAACATCAACTCTTCCACCAAGTAATCAAACTAGCATCAACTACAAAGAGTAATCAACACTACTAGGAACCTTACAAGTACCAATCGGAGTCACGAGACGGAGATTGGTTAGAGGTGATGAACTAGGGTTTGGAGATGAGATGGTGCTGATGAAGATGTTGATGGAGATGACTCCCCTCCGACGAGAGGAGTGTTGGTGATGACGATGGCGACGATTCCCCCCTCTGGGAGGGAAGTTTCCCCGACAGGATCATCCTGCCGGAGCTCTAGATTGGTTCTGCTCAAGTTCCGCCTCGTGGCAGCGGAGAATCCACGAAAAAGCTCTGCCCTGATTTTTTTTTCCGGACGAAACCCTTCATATAGCAGAAGAGGGGGGCCAGCGGGCCACCAGGGTGCCGACAAGCCCTGTAGCCGCGGCCAGGGAGGCAGGCCACGGCCACCAGGCTTGTGGGCCCCTGGGAGCTCCCCTCTAGCACTTCTTTCGCCCATTATTTTTTATATATTCCTAAAAAATTCCACGTTGATTTTCAGGGCATTTGGAGTTGCGCAGAATAGAGGACTCAGACTTGCTACTTTTCCAGTCCAGAATTCCAGCTGCCGATATTCTCCTTCTTCAAATAAACCTTGCAAAATAAGAGAGAAAAGGCATAAGTATGGTACCACAAAGTATAATAATAGTCCATAAAGCGATAAATATCAACATGAAAGCATGATGCAAAATGGACGTATCACGAACTAGGAGGCGACATTGGATGTCTCATGGACAATTGACCCGATGGAGATAGTTTCGTGGCAATTGACCTGATGAAGATTTCAGCCGAGGTAGTGTCCTTCTTATAGCATCCAGCAGCAATCCAGGACGGGCACTTCATCAATTTGAGTTTCACAAGGACACGGTTTGTACTTTTAATCGGACACCACCGCCACGGCAACGCACCACCGGCAACAGCCCAACGCACCACGGCGTGAAGCCTCGCAGCCTCGATGACTCACCACAAGAGAGCATGTCGGCCTCCCGCGCCGCCTAATGTCGGCCCGGCCTTGCCGTGCTCCGGCCTGACCATCCCCGTCGCCGCGCCGCCTCTGCCCGCTAGCCTCCCGCACCGCCAAATGTCGGCCCGGCCGTCCGCATCGCCACACTCGTCACACCCGGTCCTCTCCGCCTCCACGCGCCGTCGCCGGGCCATCGCCGGCGAGAAGGCCCCTCGCCAGGACGGGAATGGATAAGCCGAGAAGGGGGTTATGTAAAAAAATGAAACCTTTTTTAACTTAAAAGCGTATTGCAGGTTGAATATCGAAAGAGCGAGGGATATTTCTGTAAATTTGACCACGACGTAGTAGCTGCTTTGTTATTACTAGCAAAAGGGCCCGTGCGTTGCGACGGGAGAAAAAAACCACCATCTTCAATGACGATGACCACATTATGTTCATATGTTATCGCATGATTTCGAAAATTTGTTCACAAATGCAAGAAAATATTTCTTCTTTGTTCACAAGTTGAAACCATGTTCATATTTTTAAAAAAATATCATGGTTGTCAAAAAACTTGGTAACTCAAAGAATTATTCTGAATTTCAAGATTTTTTTAAATATACTATAATATTTTGATCCACCCGACAAGTAGGTATAGATGTCCAAGGTCAAAGAAAATATGATAAAAAACACAAGACCTTGTACCAATCTCCCTTTCAGAATTAGTGTCATATGGATAATAAAAATAAAACCCATCTGCACTAAGGATGCATGTAGGGGCTGCATGCAGGGCATCCTGCAAAACCCGCATATAGGGCTATCAAACGTCAATCCTATGTTAATCTAAAATTAGTATGCTTGCATGGGGGTATTGGCAGCCTCCTGCTTGCATCTCACTTCAGCAAGAGACAAAAAAAAATCTGAAGCTTTGGCATTGTCGTGCACCATGGATCATAGAGGCTAATACAACCATGTCGGTACTTTTCTGAGATAAACACAGAACTGTCAAGTTCTGTCAGGTCATTAAACTCAACGCATCTAAGTCTAACTACTCTACTGCTATATTACAACTGAAAACTAATATTTCAACCTTCCTGGGATGAATCAAAACAGCCAGGGATCACATGCATGGTGTGTTTAAAAAAAGGAAAACAAGACATCATTCTCACCTCAGGACTATCTGATGTGCTTGAAGCGCTAGGACTGTCAGAAACTTCACGGTTGCAAGACAAAAGAAGATCAAATAATCCTGAGGCTCATATACTTCATCCAAACCTGCTTCTTTCAGGGCTCTATATATTATCTCATACATCATTTGCATTGTTTTCTTTTACAATGCCAGACGAAGACAGAAAATTAGTGATTCAATATAAGTGAACCGAGATGCTCCATAATGAATACACAAGTAACATGGCACAGACAAAGGTGCCCAATCTAACCTGCCAGTAAAGAATTCTTTGTGCTATGAGACTAGTTGGTTTACCCTCAGGCCACATAGGAAGCACTATGTATGCGGAGAACCTCTTGTTCATCTTAATTTTAGTTGCAATTTTGAGAGCAATTTCAATTGGTACCAGATTGTTAGCCCCTGACAGACAACATATCGCAATCTTGAGTAGTCAATCAATAAATTTGGTGTATTCTGTATTTCCGTGAGAAGAATACTGAATCCAAAAGTGAAGAAAAATGCACTACATGCTAGTTAGGACTTGTTTTGGTTTAAAGCTAACTTTGCCACAACTAAACTGAGCTGTTTGGTTGTCCAGAACAGCATCCGAAGAGTATTGATAGAGGCCGAATGGTCACAACGACGCATGCTCGCAGCCGGCGCTCGCGGCCGGCGTACCCACCTGAAGCTATATCCCCTTCCACTCTCAACAATGCCCACGAGTGCAGCAAGGGTGGGCTCCCTTACCGGAGCACGCGCCCATGGAGTCCGCCTTCTCGTCCTCTCGGTCCTCCCATACCGGAGCAAGGGCGTCCTCCCCAACGACAACCAACACCATGTCCGCCGCCGGCCCGTCCGCGCCAGACGCACACAGAGAGGAGGCCGCCGCCCCGTCCGCGCCACACTCCCTCTGGTGGATAAGATAGAAGAAAGGATCGAGGACTGAATGTTCACAAATGCAGGGGTGTTTTTGCAAACATTAATCATTTTTTCACATATCCACTTAAAACAGGACTGCGGGTTAATGGACCGCGGGTTGATTATCTAAAATTGTGAGGATTTTTCTGCAAAATGACAAAAAACGATTTGTTCTGACTTAAAATTGGACTGCGGGTTAATTACCTGAAACTGTGAGGGCTTTTCTGCAAAATGACCGACGACGGACGCCAGCTGCGCGCTTTATTATTAGGGGAGATTAAAAATAAGATTAATTAGGATACGTCCGTTGCATGCTACGGAGCCGACAGTCGTTTTCCTGTGCCATCAGTGCTGAAAACAACTGGTGAAAACTTTAAAATATGGCGAGTAAGCTCAGCTGATATATCCTCCAAGTCCAAATAACTAATTAATTAAGTCTGGTGCTGGTGCAGAGATGGAGATGGAAATCCCTGCCAATGCATGGCAATGGCAACGGCAATGGCATCATCTCCGAAGCGCCGCCGCCGCCGCCGCCAAGCCGCTCCTCGTCGTCAATTTCCTGCTCCTAGCCGTCGGCACGGCCTGTGGCCCGCTTCTCCTCCGCCTCTACTTTGTGCACGGCGGTACCCGCAAGTGGCTCTCGAGCCTCCTCCAGACGGCCGGCTGGCCGCTCCTCCTCCTGCCGCTCTGCGCCTCCTTCTACTCCCGCTCCCGCCGCGGCCGCAGCCCAGAAGGAGTTGCCGTTGCCGGCGGCGTCCTCCTCATGACGCCCCGCCTCCTGGCCGCGTCCGTCGTCGTCGGCCTCATGACCGGCGCCGACAACTTGCTCTACGCCTACGGCCAGGCCTACCTCCCGGTCTCCACCTCCTCCATCCTCATCTCCACGCAGCTTGCCTTCACGGCCGCCTTCGCGCTGCTGCTCGTTCGCCACCGCTTCACTGCCTCCACGGTGAACGCGGTCGTGCTGCTCACCGTCGGCGCCGCCATGCTTGGGATGGACTCCGGAGGGGACCGGCCGACGGGCGTGTCGGGAGGGCACTACGCAGCTGGGTTCGGCACCACGCTTGGCGCCGCCGCGCTCTACGGCCTCATGCTGCCCGTCATGGAGCTCAGCCAGGCGTCGCACGACGGCGCGCTCACCTATACCCACGTCCTTGAGATGCAGGTCGTCATCGGGCTCACCGCCACAGCCTTCTGCGCCGTCGGCATGCTAGTCAACAACGATTTCCAGGTCACTTTTCAACTTCAACTTCAACTTGGCCTTGATTAATTCCTTCTACTACCTACGTACGTACTCTGCTGCGCGCCTATGCATGGATGGAGCCGCATTTTCTCCCGCCATCTCTTGCATTTGCCCTAGCTAAAACGACATTTATCATGTTTGGATTTGAAGATATATCATATTCTTTTTCTATTAGTTAATAACATGGCTCAAGATATATATATATATATATATATATATATATATATATATATATATATATATATATATATATATATATATATATATATGTGGGAACAACTTTGTTGGTCATGACATGAATGGGATGTTCTAGACCAAAATCTATGTCTTTTGGGTTCCTTCATATATATGTGCTTTTAATTAATATGATGATACTTATGCATGTTGTTCCATGAGGATATATAGAACAAACAACAGAATAAGATAATTTGCATATGTGCTTCTACAACCATTTGAAGATTTAGACAGTCTTTTGAATGGAATAGAAAAATATTTTTGTTAGCGAAATGAGTACTCCCTCTGTACCTAAATAATTGTATTTGGAAAGTACTCCCTCTGTACAATTATTTAGGAATGGAGGGAGTAATAGAGAAATCTTGTTGAAATGAAGGGAAACTACAAAATGACAATTTTCATTTTTTCTTGATTGAGTCAATAATGCCTTCCCTCGTTCAGGTTCTGAAAATAAGTTCCTCGGTATTGTAAAGTATGTGACGTTTTACACAAGCATACTATGTCCATGGCTTAATTTTCATATTTTTTCGTCAATATATTTTTAAAAATCTATTTTTGTTCAAATTGGATGACATTGTTTTGTCTAATACCTACTTCCTCAATACCTAAATAATTATAGTTAAGGAGAACTAGACTAGTTCTTTCCAACTACAATTATTTAGATACGGAGGGAGTACTATTTTTCTAGAATGTGGCCTACTGTGAAACTGAGACTGTCATTACATTTGTTGCTTCAAGTCTCTTCCTCATATATTCCACTTAACATGACAATGTTGACATCACATCATTGTCAAAAAAAATGTCTCACACACCATGACAAGGAAATACGGGACAGATGGAAAAGGACAAGTTGTACCAAAAAAAGGAGAGATTTAAATCATAATACCTTGGTATGACATATAGTCATGAAAATCAATCGGTCACAATCAACTTACTCCCTCCATCCGAATATATAGGGCCGAGTACATTTATTGAGGTTTGCTTAGAGAAATAATGCTTGACATGCATGTTAGTACGAAAAGTATGCCTCCAAATTTGTATGTGAAAGGAGTTTCTAATAATATAATTTTTGCATCATACATCTCATATATTACTAATCTTATCATGGTAAAAGACAACCTCGGAGAACGTAATAATCTATATATATTTGGATGGAGGGAGTGGCATATCATGAAGATTTATTCACTTTGATAGCCTTTAGTTAAAAGAGATTTCGTCTAGGATGTTTAGCTTTTTACTAGGATTTATAGTATATTCTCATACATTTTCCTCTATACTATGCTTCTATTATTATTTAGTAAGTACTCCCTCTGTAAAGAAATATAAGAGCGTTTAGATCACTAAAGTTATATTTTTTACTTTAATGATCTAAACGCTCTTATATTTCCTTACAGAGGGAGTACATAACAAATACCTGTTTTTTTTTACCAATGATAGTATAAACTACAAATTAGTACTATTTGACCCAAAGTTATTAACAGAAAAATGAAGAGTTTAATTTCAGCATGACAATGCAGGCAATCCTAGGAGAAGCCCGAGAGTTCGAACTTGGGCAGGCGGGCTACTACCTGTTGTTGGTTGGTACAGCCGTGGTGTTCCAGTGCTTCTGCCTCGGCGCGATCGGCGCCATCTTCTACAGTTCAGCGCTGCTTGCCGGAGTCATCATCACCGTGCTCATCCCTGTGACTGAGGTCCTCGCCGTTGTCTTCTTCCATGAACCCTTTAGCAGCACCAAGGGCGTCGCCCTCGGGATATCGCTCTGGGGCCTCGCATCCTATTTCTATGGTGAGGTGCCGAATAAGGCACTAGATACAGCTGAGCAACAGTCAAGTTTGTATGACGTTCCCGATTGTGAAAATTGAAGGAAAAGACACATGCTACTCAGAAATAAGCAAAGATATATATATATATATATATATATATATATATATATATATATATATATATATATATATATATATATATATATATATATATTATGAGGACCAGTCTTGGGTGCCATGGATGTCAGGGCACACATCAATTCGCCTGACAACTTGTGCTCGCTTGTAGCAGTAAAGATGTTCTTATGAGGACCAGTCTTGGGTGCCAATGGTTATTATTCCATTTAATCGACTATGAATAATTTCTCTTTATGCTAATCTTAGAATTTGTAAACAGATTCATTCTGAACAATGATAAGTAGTGTTGAGAAAAGAATGCAAGTAAATAGAGTCAGTTGATTATGTTTCAGATCAAAGTTTAAAAGCGCACTTAGCTGGATCAATATAGCTTTTCGAGAACCCTGACTTTTAACACTAAGCTGAAAATGACACTAGTATTTACTCCCTCCGTTCCTAAATATAAGTCCTTTTAACGGTTCTACTAAAGGACTATATACAGATGTATACAGACATACTTTAGAGTGTAAATTTATTCATTTTACTCCGTATGTAATTTACTAATAAAATCTCTAAAAAGACTCATGTTCAAGAACGGAGGGAGTAGATAATTCCTACTATAGATTAAAAGCGCCCTTAGCTGGATCAATATAGCTTTTGGAGAACCCTGCTGGATAAGGTTCGGAGAGTTCCAAGTCTCCACCAACTCACGGGGCAATCTATTCCGTACTAACCACCCGGCCTCGGCCGATGAGGTGCAAAACCCCGAAGCCTTGTCTCCGGGTCCCCTGTCCTACCATGGTCTTGGTCTCCTCCTCCTCGGAGAGAAGGCCTCGAGCTTGGAACCGACCACTCTGGCCGAACAAAGGGAAACAACTATTGCCGAATTGGTTTCCTTCCCGGAAGTCGCGAAGGTTAACTCCGAAATATCGCTTGAGTTAAACGAGACGCTCGACCAACTTGAGTCGCTCCAAATTTCGCTTACCCGAAGTACGACTTGCTCAAAGATCGGCTCCGAGATAGATTATGGGGACTTTAACGACACACCCACCACCCACTTGATCGCCACCATCGAAGATCTAACCGACGCACTAGACTACGTTGTTCGGTAACGTAGTAATTTCAAAAAAATCCCTATGCCACACAAAGGATCTATCTAGGAAAAACCAGCAAGGAGTAATGGGGTAGAGCATCTTCATACCTTTGAAGATTGTTAAGAGGAAGCGTTACAATGAACGCGGTCGATGGAGTCGTACTCGCAGCGATTCAGATCGCGGTGGATTTCGATCTATGTGCCGAATCACGACACCTCTGCGTTCAACACACGTTCAGCCCGGTGACGCCTCCCACGTCTTGATCCAGCAAGGAGGAGGGAGAGTTTGAGGGAGAGCACCGGAAGCACGACGTCATGGTGGCGGTGGAGCAACGTGGCACTCCGGTAGGGCTTCACCAAGCTATGCGGAGGACGAGGAGGAGAAAGGGTAGGGCTGCGCCGTGGAGGAAGAAGAAGTTGTGTGCAGCCCTCTCAAAACCCTTGGGTATATATAGGAGGGAGGGAGAGGGGCCGGCCACCCTAGGGTTTCCCCTAGGTGGTGCGGCTGCCCCCTCAGATGGGAGGCAAGGGGCGGCGGCCAGGGCAAGGGTGCGGCAGCCCTAGGGGTGGCTTTCCACCCAAGTCAAGCCCCCACGCCCTAGGGTTTTGGCCCACCTTGCCCCCTTGCGCCTTGGGCTGGGTGGTGGCGCACCAGCCCACTTTGGGCTGGTTCCCATCCACATCTCGCCTAGATAACTGTTGTAATTGGAGAGCATTTTTCAAGGCATATGGGTTGAACGAGGACATGAAGATTATCTTCGATCTTGGTAATGATGATGTTCGTGATAATAATATAGAAATTTGGGTGCATGCGGAGGATGACTTGATTCTAGTTCTACCTCCAGGTGTGTTTGTCAATAGATTTGTTAGGTAATTTATATTTATTATTGAGAAGTATCCAGTACTCACACGATTAAATTTCTTTATATTCAATTGCTAGCTTATTTCCGTGCTACAAGAACTACACGACAGATAATAGATCGGACCTACTATAGTTATGGATCCCAACTTACTTGGTTGGAGAAAAATCATCTCATCTTATTTATTCATGATGTTGACTATCATGCTAAAAATTACATGACTGACAACGTTTATCATGGATATATGCCACTAGTGCACCAGTTGAGCCCTTATAACATCATGTCAGACAACTTTGTAAGATTATTTTTACCATTGCGTCACTAATCCATCTTTTTTTATACATTGTTCTTAAGCAAAAATAGTTTGCTAACTATAGTATTATTATTAATGTTCTTAAATAGGTACTCCCGCCAGAGACCGTGCCTAAATGGATGTTTACCACCGGTGATTTGCAGATGGTTAGCTTACGGCCAACCCCGATTAATTACCGTGGTAAATACATGATATCTCAAAGTGAAGAAACTCTGAAAATCAAAGGATGGAGAAATGCAATACAAGCATCACGGTACCACTTGGAGAGGAATACTTATGCATCCCACAAGTTGGAGATAGGTTGTTCTGTGTTCTTCAATATGGAGATGTCGGAGTTCGCCTTTATTATGCTTTTTTATCTAAGAGAGAGCAGTAGTTAGTGTTTCAACCTTGTGATAACTTGGTTACTTACTAGTATGATAACAACCAGAATGATGAGGAGTTCACCTTTTTATGCTATTTTACCTAGAACAATGAAGAGTTTTTTAAGTAGTATGATAACAATTATAATGATGAGGAGTAATAAGATGTCGTGTAATGGTTCCTTCATTGCTATATGTACGTACTAGCTAGCGTCTAGTTGGCACCGACCAAGAACACCAACGGGCATAAGGAACCAAAGATGATAGACACAAAAAGAAAAGGGGGAAACACAATATGAAACCCCAAAACCCTCCAAAATCCCAAAACCCCTCTATTAAAAAAAAACAGCGCCTCACAGCTGCTAACGCGTGGCCGTCTTTTAGTCTCGGTTGGTGTCACAAATCGGGATTAAAGGTCTCCACCCCCTGGCGCCCCACAGCGGCCACGTGAAGCATCTTTAGGCCCGGCTCGTAAAACAAATGGAACTAAAAGTTTCGACCTTTTGTCCCGGTTGAAAAACCAGGACTAAAGGCCCTCCGGAACCGGGACTAATGACCCGTTTCCACAAGTGTTGCTTTTTTTGACAAGCTTAAGAAGAACGTCTTGAGGTCGTAACACACCATTTGAAAGATGAACAAGAGTGATATGAGATATGATTGGCCTAATGACCTACCGGTCTCATTATTACATTATCAGCAATGTCATAGAAATGTCGGAGTAAGTGAGTCGTGGTTCTTGAACCGGTAGTAATCAATTAAGTGTGTCATGGATAAAAGTCTAACAATGAGTATAGGTATATGTATGGAGCGCGGAAATATCAAGGTGCAAATGGGAGTACATACAAAGATGTATACATGTTCAAGCCCTTTGTGCTGGAGGTAGCATCCTTCTTCTTCTTTGTGGTTTTTGCTCTCATGCGTACAGTATGATTACAAAACATCGTAGCCCGGGCTTCGAGCAGGCTTATATAGATTGCACCCTGATCCAAAGCTACAACAGCTAGTTATCAATGTGGGAAATATGCCCTAGACGGAGTAATAAATGTATTATTAGATTTCCATGTTCATAATTAATTTATATTTCTATGATATAATTGCATTGGTTATTGAATATGAGACTTAGAGGGCAACCCAATTGCATGCGTGGAAACTTAAACACCAAATGAATCCCTAGTCATGCCTCTAAAATTAGCTCATGTATTGATGATGTTGATACTGTTTTCTTGATCATGAGCACTATTAGGATGCTATCAATAATGAGAACACTTTGGTATCACAACAATGGTTTTGTATAGACTCAACTCATAAATTACTACGAGATCACATCATTATTATGTTGTTAGTATTTTCATATAAAATGTGAACCTATACTTACTTACTTAGACCATGAGAATATCGTGTGCCAAGACGCCAGATGCTTACTTTGGAGTTGCCAAATGTCACACTGTAAATGGTTGATAATAGAAGTAACTTCCGGGTAAACCAGAATTGTATGTCTCGGTATCGGTAGTTTAAGAATGGGATTTGCTCCTCCAACGATGGGGGGATACTCTCTACGCCCACTCAGTATTACATTATCATCATTGGCCAAACATTTTTGATTGAGATCATAGGGATACCAGATTACGAATACGAGTGAAGATAATAAGACCAGTAACAAGGATAATGATATAGTGATCAAAGTACTTATCTCGAGGATATACAGATAATGTCTTGCCTCGGGTTTTGAAAGTTATCGTAAATAAAATGGAATGATATACGGTAACAAAAGATTCACTCGAGAACTTTGAATATTTGGGATTTAACAAGGGTGTCAAGATCCCTCTATTAACTGTTGACCAGAAGTTGTTCTAGGTCATGTACACTTATTTCGAATCTCCAGGGTCATATGCTTAAGGAATATTAATATTTATGAGGAGTCAAAGCGAATGAGTTAATGAGGTCAAAAGTGTATTAAATAATTAAGGACCGAGGTACTAGTACGTAGCAGTTGGAAACACATTTAATTAGACATCAACTTCTACTATGTAGCAGTTCAAAAAGGAAAGAAAACTAACAACATACCATGCATGGACTATGTATATATAGCACCCACACTAAATAGACATCCCCAAGAGCGAGCAAAAAAGAAGAAGATTGCCCTAATACACTGTGAAAGCGGTCCCTATGGACTTATTATATTACTCTATTCGCATAAATGGTCGATCGAGTGATAACGTGGTCCTTAGAACAAAACTGATGCAAGTTCTTTTTTGGCATGCTACTTTTCCAAATATAAGACAAGGGACATGTGCTGACACCATATTTGGCATGTCACAAACTGTGCTTGAGATTATCTAGAACCGAAACGTACTCAATATGGCCCATCCGAGTAAATATGCAACCATCTCTCCCTAATAATAAAGCAAATTGGATTTCTGGTCGTCCGTCGTGGCGTTTTTACAGAAAAACCCTTTTATTTTATGGTAATCAACCCGCAGTCCTTTGTTTAGTTAAAAAACGTTCCATTTTTATAGAAACACCCCTCCCCGTGGTCAAGGTCTTCTTATCCACATCCCTCCTCGACCAGCGCCCCCATCCCTCCACCCCGATGTCGCGCAGCGCTGCAGCTGTTGCCGCTGCTGCCGGTCGGCCGTTCTGCGCGAAGCCCGACATCGAGGGCGGGACCGCGGAGGTGTCGACGGAGCCGAAGATCTGCTCGCGGATGTCCTCGAAGCCGTGGCCGGGGTCCGAGTCGCCGTAGCCGGCCTTGTCGGTGACGAAGATCTCCGGGCCCGCTCCAAGGCCTCCGGCGCCGCCGCCGCCGCCTTCGACGCCAGGTCCAAGGCAGCCACCCGGGACGACGAGCCGCAGCTGCAGCCAAGGTCGCTCTGGGACCCACCCTACACGCCCAACCCCAAGATCCTCGACTGGGACGAGCAGCGGGCCGCCTGGAACCGCCGCCACCCGGAGACCCCGCCCTTCCTCAACGACGTCAAGCCGCGGGTCATGCTCGTCACGGGGTCCTCGCCCAAGCCCTGCGAGAACCCCGTCGGCGACCACTACCTCCTCAAGTCCATCAAGAACAAGATCGACTATTGCATTTCTGTAGTTTCTGTTGATGCCATCTAACATATTAAACTATAACCTCTGATTACTTCAACTCAACAGGCTGATGGGTTACTACATACTACCTGTGGGACACCGAACTATGTTGCTCCTGAGGTAACTGGTCCTTATACATTTGCAGTGATTCTGTTTTAACCAGGAACGAACATGCTTATATTCTAATGCTACCCAATATCCAGGTTATTGAAGATAAGGGCTATGATGGTGCGTTTGCAGACCTTTGGTCTTGCGGGGTAATTCTTTTTGTGATGCTTGCTGGATATCTGCCTTTTGAGGATGACAACGTCTCAGCCCTTTATAAAAAGGTAATATAGAAGGAATAAGTAAATACATAAGTGCCGATATTACTGGATGTATATTTGCATTTACCCTCTTTCGCTTGACAGATCTCTGGAGCTCAGTTTACTTGTCCCTCTTGGTTTTTTGATGGAGCTAAAAGACTGATTCCCAGGATTCTGGATCCTAATCCGTCAACTGTAAGATTTTTTTACACAAATTAGGAAAATTTTGTGAAACCCAAACAAGTTCACGAAACATATGTGATAACTTGATCGATCTTGTCATGTTCTTCCCTGCACTATGGAGGTAACATACGAACGAGATACATGGGATGCAGTATTTCACAGGTTCATCCAGAGAAACGAATATGTAGCCAAGAGAAACATGTTTTTTCAGATCCTTTTCTATCGCTGTGCTCTCTTTCACTTGGTTTAAATACAGGTCAACACGTTAGTTTTTTGTCTAGGCTCTTTCTTGTAGCCATCCCGGTGTTCAAGACCCGGCAAGGCCAGGCTAATTCTGGTGCTTTCTTCTTTCCTGCTCTGAACTGTGTAATGATGGTGGCAAATCTGTTGGTACGCGTAGAAACAACAAGCAGCCAGCACGCGACACCGAGCCACCACGCGCCTCCTCCCCTGCCGCTCCGTCGTCTGCCGGGACGACGTGCTGGGCCTTGCTGGACGGCGAGGACCAACGGATCAATGGCCGTCCACCCTAGGCCAAGGTGAGTGTGCCTGGAAATCTTTTCTCGCTGTATAATTTCTCTGTCTTGATTCTTTCATATGTGCCACATGAATAAACAAAGCACCATTATTTTGCTGGTAGAGAAAACAAAGCGCCATGATAGGCAGCTCCACGGTGTTGATATGATACGTCAGAAAAAGCAGTGTGCAGGCATCCCAATTCGCTCCAGATGACTCATTTATTCCACTGAAAATACACTCGCTCTAAACGACATCACCATTAAATTATTTGATCTGCCCATGTTATGTCAGCTTTGATTCAGTTGCAATTGAGTTTGTGTTGTTATCAAGGAAGAATATTGTTCTCAGTTATGATGACTAAATAACTGCCTGCTTACTTTGGGGAGTCTGGATGACTGTCATTTCCTATGTGCTTACTCTGCTTATTATCTGCATGTATAATGTTCTTTGCACGAGCATGATTTTCTATGTTATGAATTAAGGGAGTGAGTTGTAGCTTCCCTGCACGATGGTTGGTCTACATTAATGGAGATGATTGTTTAATTGGGGTGTTTTCACTCTTGACCTTCGGTACAACACAAACATGAGATGTACTCTTAACCCTCAACCTAACAGGCTAACACAAATCTTTCCCGATAGAAGCCATCGGAGGAGAAAGGAAAAGGAGGCACGTGATAAAGCGGTTGAGGCAGACCGGCTGCATAATCTAGAAGAAGCAGTAAAGCGGCTGCAGCAGGATCAAATCGACAGACAACAAGGTAGCGGCCAATCTCAGCGGCTCATGATAGTGTTGGAATTATGCCCTAGAGGCAATAATAAATATAGTTATTATTATAATTCCTGTATCAAGATAATCGTTTATTATCCATGCTATAATTATATTAAATGAAGACTCATTTACATGTGTGGATACATAGACAAAACACCGTCCCTAGCAAGCCTCTAGTTGGCTAGCCAGTTGATCAAAGATAGTCAGTGTCTTCTGATTATGAACAAGGTGTTGTTGCTTGATAACTGGATCACGTCATTAGGAGAATCACGTGATGGACTAGACCCAAACTAATAGACGTAGCATGTTGATCGTGTCATTTTGTTGCTACTGTTTTCTGCGTGTCAAGTATTTATTCCTATGACCATGAGATCATATAACTCACTGACACCGGAGGAATGCTTTGTGTGTATCAAACGTCGCAACGTAACTGGGTGACTATAAAGATGCTCTACAGGTATCTCCGAAGGTGTTAGTTGAGTTAGTATGGATCAAGACTGGGATTTGTCACTCCGTGTGACGGAGAGGTATCTCGGGGCCCACTCGGTAATACAACATCACACACAAGCCTTGCAAGCAATGTAGCTTAGTGTAAGTTACGGGATCTTGTATTACGGAACGAGTAAAGAGACTTGCCGGTAAACGAGATTGAAATAGGTATGCGGATACCGACGATCGAATCTCGGGCAAGTAACATACCGAAGGACAAAGGGAATGACATACGGGATTATATGAATCCTTGGCACTGAGGTTCAAACGATAAGATCTTCGTAGAATATGTAGGATCCAATATGGGCATCCAGGTCCCACTATTGGATATTGACCGAGGAGTCTCTCGGGTCATGTCTACATAGTTCTCGAACCCGCAGGGTCTGCACACTTAAGGTTCGACATTGTTTTATGCGTATTTGAGTTATATGGTTGGTTACTGAATGTTGTTCGGAGTCCCGGATGAGATCACGGACGTCACGAGGGTTTCCGGAATGGTTCGGAAACGAGATTGATATATAGGATGACCTCATTTGATTACCGGAAGGTTTTCGGAGTTACCGGGAATGTACCGGGAATGACGAATGGGTTCCGGGAGTTCACCGGGGGGGGGGGGCAACCCACCCCGGGGAAGCCCATAGGCCTTGAGGGTGCCACACCAGCCCTTAGTGGGCTGGTGGGACAGCCCAAAAGGGCCCTATGCGTCTAGGAAAGAAAATCAAAGAGAAAAAAAAGAGGAGGTGGGAAGGGAAGGAAGGACTCCCACCCACCAAACCAAGTCCAACTCGGTTTGGGGGGGGGGAGCCTTCCCTCTTGGACTCGGCCGACCCCCTTGGGGCTCCTTGAGCCCCAAGGCAAGGTCCCCTCCCTCCCAGCTATATATACAGAGGTTTTAGGGCTGATTTGAGACGACTTTTCCACGGCAGCCCGACCACATACCTCCACGGTTTTTTCCTCTAGATCGCGTTTCTACGGAGCTCGGGCGGAGCCCTGCCGAGATTAGATCATCACCAACCTCCGGAGCGCCGTCACGCTGCCGGAGAACTCTTCTACCTCTCCATCTCTCTTGCTGGATCAAGAAGGCCGAGATCATCGTCGAGCTGTACGTGTGCTGAACGCGGAGGTGCCATCCGTTCGGTACTAGATCGTGGGACTGATCGCGGGATTGTTCGCGGGGCGGATCGAGGGACGTGAGGACGTTCCACTACATCAACCGCGTTCACTAACGCTTCTGCTGTACGGTCTACAAGGGTACGTAGATCACTCATCCCCTCTCGTAGATGGACATCACCATGATAGGTCTTCGTGCGCGTAGGAAATTTTTTGTTTCCCATGCGATGTTCCCCAACAGTGGTATCAGAGCTAGGTTCATGCGTAGATGTCTTCTCGAGTAGAACACAAAAGTTTTTGTGGACGGTGATGTGCGTTTTGCTGCCCTCCTTAGTCTTTTCTTGATTCCGCGGTATTGTTGGATTCAAGCGGCTTGGACCGACATTACTCGTACGCTTACGAGAGACTGATTTCATCGCTACGAGTAACCCCGTTACTCAAAGATGACTGGCAAGTGTCGGTTTCTCCAACTTTAGTTGAATCGGATTTGACCGAGGAGGTCCTTGGATGAGGTTAAATAGCAACTCATATATCTCCGTTGTGGTGTTTGCGTAAGTAAGATGCGATCCTACTAGATACCCATGGTCACCACGTAAAACATGCGACAACAAAATTAGAGGACGTCTAACTTGTTTTTGCAGGGTATGCTTGTGATGTGATATGGCCAACGATGTGATGTGATATATTGGATGTATGAGATGATCATGTTGTAATAGAAAATATCGACTTGCACGTCGATGGTACGGCAACCGGCAGGAGCCATAGGGTTGTCTTTATACTAACGTTTGTGCTTGCAGATGCGTTTACTATTTTGCTAGGATGTAGCTTTAGTAGTAATAGCATGAGTAGCACGACAACCCCGATGGCAACACGTTGATGGAGATCATGGTGTGGCGCCGGTGACAAGAAGATCGTGCCGGTGCTTTGGTGATGGAGATCAAGAAGCACGTGATGATGGCCATATCATGTCACTTATGAATTGCATGTGATGTTAATCCTTTTATGCACCTTATTTTGCTTAGAGCGACGGTAGCATTATGAGGTGACCTCTCACTAAAATTTCAAGACGAAATTGTGTTCTCCCCGACTGTGCACCGTTGCTACAGTTCGTCGTTTCGAGATACCACGTGATGATCGGGTGTGATTGACTCAACGTTCACATACAACGGGTGCAAAACAGTTGCGCACGCGGAACACTCGGGTTAAGCTTGACGAGCCTAACATGTGCAGACATGGCCTCGGAACACATGAGACCGAAAGGTCGATCATGAATCATATAGATGATATGATTAGCATAGGGATGCTTACCACTGAAACTATACTCAACTCACGTGATGATCGGACTTGAGCTAGTGTAAGTGGATCATGAACCACTCAAATGACTAGAGAGATGTACTTTTTGAGTGTTAGTTTAGCAAATAATTTGATTAAGTTAAACTCTAATTATCTTGAACATAGTCTAAGTCCACTTTGAATATATTTGTGTTGTAGATCATGGCTCACGCGACTGTCACCCTGAATTTTAATACGTTCCTAGAGAAAGCTAAGTTGAAAGATGATGGAAGCAACTTTGTAGACTGGGCTCGTAATCTTAAGCTAATCTTACAAGCTGGGAAGAAGGATTATGTCCTTAATGCTGCGCTAGGAGATGAACCACCCGCTACGGCAGATCAGGATGTTAAGAACGCTTGGTTAGCACGTAAGGAGGACTACTCAGTAGTTCAATGTGCAGTTTTGTATGGCTTAGAACCGGGACTTCAACGTCGCTTTGAGCGTCATGGAGCATTTGAGATGTTCCAGGAGTTGAAGTTCATCTTTCAGCAGAACGCCCGGATCGAGAGGTACGAGACCTCCGATAAATTCTATGCTTGCAAAATGGAGGAGAACTCGTCTGTCAGTGAACATGTGCTCAAAATGTCTGGGTACTCAAACCGTCTAGCTGAGCTGGGGATTGAACTCCCGCAAGAGGCTATCACTGACAGAATCCTTCAATCACTGCCGCCAAGCTATAAAGGCTTTGTGTTGAACTACAACATGCAAGGGATGAACAAGTCACCCGGCGAGTTGTTTGCGATGCTGAAAGTCGCAGAGTCTGAACTCCGTAAAGAACATCAAGTGTTGATGGTGAATAAGACCACTAGTTTCAAGAGAAACGGCAAAGGCAAGAAGGGTAATTCAAAGAAGAGCGCCAAGCCTATTGCCAATCCGACGAAGAAACCCAAAGCTGGACCTAAGCCTAAAACAGAGTGCTACTATTGCAAGGGTATGGGTCACTGGAAGCGCAACTGCCCCAAGTATCTGGCTGATAAGAAGGCGGCCAAAGAAAAATCAGGTATATTTGATATACATGTTATTGATGTGTACTTAACCGGCTGTCGTAGTAGTGCATGGGTATTCGATACCGGTTCTGTTGCTCATATTTGCAACTCGAAACAGGAACTGCGGAATAGACGAAGGCTGGCGAAAGAGGAAGTGACGATGCGCGTAGGAAATGGTTCCAAGGTTGATGCAATCGCCGTCGGCACAGTTTCACTTCAGTTACCATCAGGATTAGTGATGAACTTAAATCATTGTTATTTAGTGCCTGCGTTGAGCATGAACATTATATCTGGATCTTGTTTAATGCGAGACGGTTACTCTTTTAAGTCAGAGAATAATGGTTGTTCTATTTCTATGAGTAACATCTTTTATGGTCATGCACCTAATGTGAGAGGATTGTTCATATTAAATCTTGATAGCGATACACATATACATAACATTGAGACCAAAAGAGTTAGAGTTAACAATGATAGCGCCATATTTTTGTGGCACTGCCGCTTAGGTCATATTGGTGTAAAGCGCATGAAGAAACTCCATGCTGATGGACTTTTGGAGTCACTTGACTTTGATTCACTTGAAACGTGCAAACCATGCCTCATGGGCAAGATGACTAAGACTCCATTCTCCGGAACTATGGAGGGTGCAAGTGACTTGTTGGAAATCATACATACCGATGTGTGTGGTCCGATGAGCGTAGAGGCACGCGGCGGATATCGTTATTTTCTCACCTTCACTGACGATTTGAGTAGATATGGTTATGTCTACTTGATTAAGCACAAGTCTGAAACATTTGAAAAGTTCAAGCAATTTCAGAGTGAAGTGGAAAATCATCGTCACAAGAAGATCAAGTTCCTACGGTCTGATCGTGGGGATGAATATCTGAGTTTCGAGTTTGGTGCTCACTTAAGACAATGTGGAATTGTTTCACAGTTGACACCGCCTGGAACACCACAGCGTAATGGTGTGTCCGAACATCGTAATCGTACTTGATTAGAGATGGTGCGATCTATGATGTCTCTTACCGATTTGCCGTTATCTTTTTGGGGTTGTGCATTAGAAACAACTGCATTCACTTTAAATAGGGCACCATCAAAATCCGTTGAGACGACACCATACGAACTGTGGTATGGCAAAAGGCCAAAGTTGTCGTTTCTTAAAGTTTGGGGATGTGATGCTTATGTCAAAAAGCTTCAGCCTGAAAAGCTGGAACCCAAAGCGGAAAAGTGCGTCTTAATAGGTTACCCAAAAGAAACAGTTGGGTACACCTTCTATCTCAAATCCGAGGGCAAAGTGTTTGTTGCTAAAAACGGAGCTTTTCTCGAGAAGGAGTTTCTCTCGAGAGAATTGAGTGGGAGGAAGATAGAACTTGAGGAGGTTGTCGAACCTCTCATCCCTCTGGATGGTGGCGCAGGGCAAGGGGAAACCTCTGTCATTGCGATGCCGGTTGAGGAGGAAGTTAATGATGATGATCATGAAACTCCGGTTCAAGTTTCTGTCGAACCACGCAGGTCGACGAGACCACGTGCTGCTCCAGAGTGGTACGGTAATCCCGTCTTATCAATCATGTTGTTAGACAACAATGAACCTGCAAATTATGAAGAAGCAATGGTGGGCCCAGATTCCAACAAATGGCTAGAAGCCATGAAGTCTGAGATAGGATCCATGTATGAGAACAAAGTGTGGACTTTGGAAGTACTACCTGAGGGCCGCAAGGCTATTCAGAACAAATGGATCTTTAAGGAGGGTGTCGATGCAAGCTTTGACACAGATCCGGACGACTCTAAGTCGCAAACCGGATACGTATTTATTCTTAATGGGGGTGCGGTAAGCTGGTGCAGTTCCAAGCAAAGCGTCGTAGCAGATTCTACATGTGAAGCGGAATACATGGCTGCCTCGGAGGCGGCTAAGGAGGGTGTCTGGATGAAGCAGTTCATGACGGATCTAGGAGTGGTGCCAAGCGCACTGAATCCAATAACCTTGTTCTGTGACAACACGGGTGCCATTGCTTTAGCAAAGGAACCACGGTTTCACAAGAAGACCAGACACATCAAACGACGCTTCAACCTCATCCGCGACTACGTCGAGGGAGAGGACGTAAATATATGCAAAGTGCACACGGATCTGAATGTAGCAGACCCGCTGACTAAACCTCTTCCACGGCCAAAGCATGATCAACACCAGAACTGTATGAGTGTTAGATTTATTACAATGTAATTCGCATGATGATGTGAGGGCTAGATTATTGACTCTAGTGCAAGTGGGAGACTGTTGGAATTATGCCCTAGAGGCAATAATAAATATAGTTATTATTATAATTCCTGTATCAAGATAATCGTTTATTATCCATGCTATAATTGTATTGAATGAAGACTCATTTACATGTGTGGATACATAGACAAAACACCGTCCCTAGCAAGCCTTTAGTTGGCTAGCCAGTTGATCAAAGATAGTCAGTGTCTTCTGATTATGAACAAGGTGTTGTTGCTTGATAACTGGATCACGTCATTAGGAGAATCACGTGATGGACTAGACCCAAACTAATAGACGTAGCATGTTGATCGTGTCATTTTGTTGCTACTGTTTTCTGCGTGTCAAGTATTTATTCCTATGACCATGAGATCATATAACTCACTGACACCGGAGGAATGCTTTGTGTGTATCAAACGTCGCAACGTAACTGGGTGACTATAAAGATGCTCTACAGGTATCTCCGAAGGTGTTAGTTGAGTTAGTATGGATCAAGACTGGGATTTGTCACTCCGTGTGATGGAGAGGTATCTCGGGGCCCACTCGGTAATACAACATCACACACAAGCCTTGCAAACAATGTAACTTATTGTAAGTTGCGGGATCTTGTATTACGGAACGAGTAAAGAGACTTGCCGATAAACGAGATTGAAATAGGTATGCGGATACTGACGATCGAATCTCGGGCAAGTAACATACCGAAGGACAAAGGGAATGACATACGGGATTATATGAATCCTTGGCACTGAGGTTCAAACGATAAGATCTTCGTAGAATATGTAGGATCCAATATGGGCATCCAGGTCCCACTATTGGATATTGACCGAGGAGTCTCTCGGGTCATGTCTACATAGTTCTCGAACCCGCAGGGTCTGCACACTTAAGGTTCGACATTGTTTTATGCGTATTTGAGTTATATGGTTGGTTACTGAATGATGTTCGGAGTCCCGGATGAGATCACGGACGTCACGAGGGTTTCCGGAATGGTTCGGAAACGAAGATTGATATATAGGATGACCTCATTTGATTACCGGAAGGTTTTCGGAGTTACCGGGAATGTACCGGGAATGACGAATGGGTTCCGGGAGTTCACCGGGGGGGGGGGCGCAACCCACCCCGGGGAAGCCCATAGGCCTTGAGGGTGCCACACCAGCCCTTAGTGGGCTGGTGGGACAGCCCAAAAGGGCCCTATGCGCCTAGGAAAGAAAATCAAAGAGAAAAAAAAAGAGGAGGTGGGAAGGGAAGGAAGGACTCCCACCCACCAAACCAAGTCCAACTCGGTTTGGGTGGGGGGAGCCTTCCCCCTGTTGGAATTATGCCCTAGAGGCAATAATAAATGTATAGTTATTATTATAATTCCTGTATCAAGATAATAGTTTATTATCCATGCTATAATTGTATTGAATGAAGACTCATTTACATGTGTGGATACATAGACAAAACACCGTCCCTAGCATGCCTCTAGTTGGCTAGCCAGTTGATCGATGATAGTCAGTGTCTTCTGATTATGAACAAGGTGTTGTTGCTTGATAACTGGATCACGTCATTGGGAGAATCACGTGATGGACTAGACCCAAACTAATAGACGTAGCATGTTGATCGTGTCATTTTGTTGCTACTGTTTTCTGCGTGTCAAGTATTTATTCCTATGACCATGAGATCATATAACTCACTGACACCGGAGGAATGCTTTATGTGTATCAAACGTCGCAACGTAACTGGGTGACTATAAAGATGCTCTACAGGTATCTCCGAAGGTGTTAGTTGAGTTAGTATGGATCAAGACTGGGATTTGTCACTCCGTGTGACGGAGAGGTATCTCGGGGCCCACTCGGTAATACAACATCACACACAAGCCTTGCAAGCAATGTAACTTAGTGTAAGTTGCGGGATCTTGTATTACGGAACGAGTAAAGAGACTTGCCGGTAAACGAGATTGAAATAGGTATGCGGATACTGACGATCGAATCTCGGGCAAGTAACATATCAAAGGACAAAGGGAATGACATACGGGATTATACGAATCCTTGGCACTGAGGTTCAAACGATAAGATCTTCGTAGAATATGTAGGATCCAATATGGGCATCCAGGTCCCGCTATTGGATATTGACCGAGGAGTCTCTCGGGTCATGTCTGCATAGTTCTCGAACCCGCAGGGTCTGCACACTTAAGGTTCGGCGTTGTTTTATGCGTATTTGAGTTATATGGTTGGTTACCGAATGTTGTTCGGAGTCCCGGATGAGATCACGGACGTCACGAGGGTTTCCGGAATGGTCCGGAAACGAAGATTGATAGATAGGATGACCTCATTTGATTACCGGAAGATTTTCGGAGTTACCGGGAATGTACCGGGAATGACGAATGGGTTCCGGGAGTTCACCGGAGGGGGGCAACCCACTCCGGGGAAGCCCATAGGCATTTGGGGGGGGTCACACCAGCCCTTAGTGGGCTGGTGGGACAGCCCACCAATCCCCTATGCGCCAAGAGAGAAAAAATCAAAGGAAAGGAAAAAAAAGGAGAAGTGGGAAGGGGGAAGGACTCCCTCCCACCAAACCAAGTAGGACTCGGTTTGGGGGGGGGAGAGTCCTCCCCCCTGGCTCGGCTGTGACGCCCTCGGCCTAATCGTACGCAATAGGAGTGGTACCGGGTACCAAGTCAATGACAAACTCGACAGCTCGAGCAGGGGGAATCCCCGGAAGTTCTTCTGGAAAGACACCTTGGAATTTTCGGACCACTGGAATGTTTTCAATCCCTTGAAGAGGCGACGCATTTAATGCATTCAAGGCATACAGCCGTGCCTCAGCATTACGAACGAGATGAGCATGGTAGCTTACTAGTTCATCTGAAGGGTGTAGGAGGTGGACGGTTTTGGTGGCACAAACGATCGACGCCGTATGAGCTTTCAACCTGTCCATCCCCAATATGAGATCAACCTGCTCGAATAGGGTCCTTGAAGCAGCGACGGAGCTGAGAAACATGGAAGACATCGTGAACCTGAGAAAGGTTCGCCGGTAGTTCCAATCGATAAGCCACTCTTCCACGCCTTTCGAGAACAGTGAAAGGACCAATATAACGAGGAGCTAACTTGCCCTTGATTCCGAAACGGTGTGCACCTCTCATTGGTGTAACACGAAGATAAGCCTTTTCGCCAGGTTGATAGACCATATCTTGATGATGACGGTCATACTGACTTTTCTGACGAGACTGAGCAGCCTTCAGATTCTCATGAATAATGCGGACTTGATCTTCGGCATGTTGAATAATATCCGGACCGAAGAGTGATCGTTCCCCAGTTTCTGACCAATTCAGAGGAGTTCGACACCTTCGCCCATACAATACTTCGAAAGGGGCCATCTTCAGACTAGCTTGATAGCTATTGTTGTACGAGAACTCGGCATACGGGAGAGATTCCTCCCATTTCTTACCGAAAGAAATGACACAAGCTCGAAGCATGTCCTCGAGAATTTGGTTGAGTCGTTCAACTTGTCCCTGGGATTGAGGATGAAATGCAGTGCTGAAGGACAGATGAGTCCCCATAGCCTTCTGAAAACTTTCCCAGAATTTTGAAGTAAACAAGCTGTCACGGTCTGAACTGATCACCAACGGAATACCGTGAAGTGAAACAACTCTTGACATATAAAGATCTGCCAGTTGACTAGCATTAATCGTTTCTTTGACGGCTAGGAAATGTGCAACTTTGGACAGTCGATCAATGACGACAAGGATAGCATCATTACCTTTCTGAGATCTGGGAAAACCAGTGACAAAGTCCATTTCAACGTGATCCCATTTCCACTCGGGAATAGAGATAGGTTGCAGAGTTCCCGCAGGCTTTTGGTGTTCTGCTTTGATACGCCGGCATATATCACATTCTGCCACATAGCGTGCAATGTCTTGTTTCATATTGGGCCACCAGAATCTTTGCCGGATGTCTTGGTACATCTTGGTACTACCCGGGTGAATAGACAATGGTGTGTCATGAGCTTCTTCCATCACCTTCCCAGTCATCCTGAGATTTTCCTTCTTATTTGGGACGAATAGGCGACCCTTGAAATACAAGGCGCCACCTTCATCAACAGTGAAAAAGGAGGGTTTACCCTTCGCAATATAACTCTTAATCCTGTCGACATCATCGTCAAAGTCTTGCAGATTCTTTATGGAGCTCACAAGATCTGGTTCAACCACTAGGTTACTGAGGGAACCCTGATTAACAACACGAAGGTTCATCTTTTGAAACTCTTCAGGAGGGGGAACAAGGTAACCCTGAGGAACAATGTGGAGGTTCAGCTTACGGAATTCCTCTTGCAGACGATCGTGAACCTGATGAACCTGGAGGTGGTTGCAGTATGACTTGCGACTTAAGGCATCAGCCATTACATTAGCCTTGCCAGGGGTATATGATATACTACAGTCAAAATCTGCTATACGCTCCATCCATCTTTGTTGGCGCAGGTTCAGCTCCGGTTGAGTGAACAAGTACTTCAGACTTTGATGGTCGGTGTAGATTTCACAGCGATTACCGACAAGGTATTGTCGCCATTCCTTCAATGCATGAATGACTGCGGCAAGCTCGAGATCATGAACTGGGTAGTTCTCTTCATGAGCACGCAGTTGACGTGAAGCATAAGCGATCACCTTGCGATCCTGCATTAGGACACAACCTATTCCTTGACGAGAAGCATCACAGTATATGACGAAATCCCTTTTTGTATCTGGAGGAGCAAGTACTGGAGCGAACGTCAGTTTGTCCTTGAGTGCCTGGAAACTTTCCTGACATTTATCAGTCCATTCATACTTAACACCTTTGTGAAGCAGGTTGGTTAAGGGCTTCGCAATCTTGGAGAAGTTCTCGACGAATCGACGGCAATAGCTGGCGAGTCCGAGAAAGCTTCTGACTTGCTTGACATTCTTCGGGGGAGTCCAGTCAAGAATAGCTTGAATTCGTTCGGGGTTGACCGCAATACCGTCCTTGGAAATCACATGACCAAGGTAAGTCACTTCGTCTAGCCAGAACTCACATTTGGAATACTTCGCATAGAGCTTATGCTCCCGAAGCTTATCCAGTACAAGACGAAGATGTTCAGCATGCTCTTCTTTGTTCTTCGAAAACACCAGAATATCATCCAGATATACCACGACAAATTTGTCGAGGTAATCCATGAATATATAATTCATCAATCGAGAGAAAGTTGCCGGTGCATTGGTTAAGCCGAAGGACATGACGGTGTACTCGTACGATCCATATCGAGTAACAAAGGCAGTCTTTGGAATATCCTCCTTGCGAACACGAATCTGGTGGTATCCCAATCTCAAGTCGAGCTTAGAGAAAACGGTAGAACCAGCAAGTTGATCATACAAATCATTTATCCGCGGGAGAAGATATTTGTTTTGAATAGTGGCCTGGTTGATAGGACGATAATCTTGAACCAATCGATTTGTCCCATCCTTCTTCTTAACAAAGAGAGAAGGTGCTCCCCAAGCAGAGGAACTCGGACGGATGAAACCCAGACGGAGCGAGTTGTCAATTTCTTGCTTAAGTTCAAGGAGTTCATGTGGTGGCATTTTATAAGGACGCTTGGCAATAGGAGTGGTACCGGGTACCAAGTCAATGACAAACTCGACAGCTCGAGCAGGGGGAATCCCCGGAAGTTCTTCTGGAAAGACACCTTGGAATTTTCGGACCACTGGAATGTTTTCAATCCCTTCAAGAGGCGACGCATTTAATGCATTCAAGGCATACAGCCGTGCCTCAGCATTACGGACGAGATGAGCATGGTAGCTTACTAGTTCATCTGAAGGGTGTAGGAGGTGGACGGTTTTGGTGGCACAAACGATCGACGCCGTATGAGCTTTCAACCTGTCCATCCCCAATATGAGATCAATGTTGGATGACTTTAGTAGGATGGGGTTGGCAAGGAATTCTAATCCTTCAATTTCAACTGGAACATGGGGGCAAACCACAGAGGTTCGGCATTCGCCCCCAGGGGTGTTTACCACTATCGGGATGTTCATCTCTTCGCTCCTAATGTCATGCATGTATGCAAAATTTTCCGACATGAAGGAATGCGATGCTCCTGTATCAAACAATACAGAAGCAGGTACTGAGTTAACGAGAAGTGTACCCATCACGGTAGCAGGCTGGTCTTGAGCTTGACCCATATCAATGTTGTTGGCCTGACCACGAACATAAGCAGGCTTAGCGTTGAAGTTGCGGTTCTGGTTGTTGCCACGGCCAGTTGCGGGAAGTGCCAGCTGATTCTGATTCTGCCTGCAGTCTCTAGCACGGTGACCTGGACGGCCACACTTGAAGCACAGCCCGTCCTCAGGACGGGAAGGAGGAACTCGAGGCGGTGGAGCTGGGAGCCTCGGCTGCCTAGGTGGTGGAGGAGGCAGGCGAGGTGCAGCATA
Organism: Hordeum vulgare subsp. vulgare; assembly: GCF_904849725.1. Taxonomy (NCBI): domain Eukaryota; kingdom Viridiplantae; phylum Streptophyta; class Magnoliopsida; order Poales; family Poaceae; genus Hordeum; species Hordeum vulgare. The sequence continues at coordinate 664,824,269 of NC_058519.1, read as the reverse complement.
GGACGGCCTCGGAGTAGGAGCAGGTGCATGGTACATGTTGTTGGGGATCCAGATCTTCCGCTTCTGTGCAGATGAGCTCGAAGATGAGCCCATGTCACGGTTGCGCTTGCTGCTATCTTTATATTCCTGCAGACCAGTCTCAACCTGAATAGCCTTGTTCACGAGGGTGGCGAAGTCAGCATAGTCCTGAACGAGGAGTGTCAGCTTGATATCAGGGTGGAGGCCTTCACGGAACTTCTCCTGCCTGCGTGCATCAGTCGCAATGTCTTCTTCAGCATAGCGAGATAATTCCAGAAATTCCCGCTGATAAGCATCCACAGTCTTGTTGCCCTGGACTAAGTTGCGGAACTCACGCTTCTTCCGGTCCATGATTCCCTGGGGAATGTATCGAGCACGGAAAGCAGCCTTGAACTCTGCCCAAGTGATGATAGTTCCATCGGGCTGAGAGCGCCTGTGGCTGTCCCACCATTGAGCAGCGGGACCCTTCAGAAAGTAGGCGGCAAAGTTGACATAGCTCGCCAGGGGCACATTGGCAGACTCCAGCTCATAAGAAATGTCACGGAGCCAGTCATCAGCATCAAGAGGCTGAGTTGAGCTGCGGTAGATCGCGGGGTTGAGACGGCAGAAGTCTTGCAGTGTCACGCCTTGTGGTTGGTTCATGTTCGGCCTTTGGAACTGATCCATGAGCCCTTGCATAAACTGACGGTTCAGCTCAAACTGTTGGATCATCCCCGCCATATACTCAGGAGGCGGGGGTGGTGCATCGTTGGCACGGCCACGCGGGCGGCCAGCTGGTCTAACCATCCTGTTAAATATTCAGCAGGGGTAGTTTAGCTTAAAGTAATCGAAAGGCATCGCACACATTCATGACGTAATCAAGCATAATGAAAGGGAAATGCGATAGATACTCCATAGTAGTTGAGTTCGACATACAGACCCATACATAAGTTCGATTACAGACTAACGATTAAAAACTCGAAATTTGGCGATAGCCCGGACGCATTTGACGATACCCTAGACTCAGTAGGCGGCGCGCAGGCACGCGGTGGAAGAGTACCACAACGAGATGTAGCGATAAGGCTACATCAACGTCGGAGAGGACGATCGAATCCTGGTAGCTGGCGGTGATAGAAGGTAGGGACAGGACCCTGTGTCCCGTTGTGACTCTGATGAGGGTACCGCATCCAGTCGAGCAGCCGAGGTCCAAGTGCAGGGGTTCTACCCCCAACATCAGTCCACTCGAGAGCTGATGGTAGCTCTGTCCTGCTCGGCTCGCGGATGCGCATAGGTGGAACCCTCGGACAGTGTGATGGCTGCAGCTCTATCAACGCGTCATAAAGACGAGCGCGCGTAGCATACAACTCCACAGTCAGAGCTCGGAAAGCACGATCCATTGCCTCAGTGTACTGCACTAGAATCCGCGCGTCGTACCGACGCGTCACGTAGGGGGCGCAGACAGCGACATAGGAACGGTCGCTGCGCTCCCGAACGTCAGAAGCGTAGGCAGTGAGATCAGATCCAGTCTCATCCCCAGCAGGAGCATGCGGGATGTATCTGAAAGGGCTCTCCTCCAGGTGAGGGTACGCTCCACGGAGTCGGGTGATGGCGATGTAGGCCGCATCGTGGACGGCCATCTCGACCGACACTCCAATACCACAGAACACGTGGCGCTCGAGGGTCTCGCCGCCCCTCTGGTCGAAGATGCGAACCTCAGCCTGGTACTGGCACTGGTTGTACTCGCGGAAATCCTCGAACACGGTGTACTCGGGGTACCAGCGATATCCCAGCCTGGTCATGAGATCGACCAAAATGGCCGGGAACCCAGTCGTCTCAGTGGCCTATGTCAGGCGCACGTGCTGTCTTGCGGGACGCATCTGAAAATAAGATTGACGGATGTCAATGACAGTGTGTGTAATACATATTCAGGAGAAAAAGAGTAGATAGTCCAGCGCTCCGGATTGATGTGATTCGAGAACCTAATGTTAGAGTTAGTAAAATCTTTGACCCGAAAGAGAAGAGCAAGTAGAGCCCAGAGTATAGGAAAGGAGTAAAAGATACTAATACCACCCAATTGAGATGTGGGCCCGTAAGCCACAACATCAGTGTTAGTAAGTTTTTCAAACACTAGACTCAACTTCGGCCAAGGAGTTGGAAAGGGGGCTACCTACAGGCAGTTGGCTCTGATACCAACTTGTGACGCCCTCGGCTTAATCGTACGCTAATCATACACGCAAATGCGTACGATCAAACCCAAGGACTCACGGGGAGATATCACAACACAACTCTAGACACAAATAAAATAACATCAGCTTCATATTACAAGCCAGGGCCTCGAGGGCTAGAATACGAAAGCTCGATAAGCACACGAGTCAGCGGAAGCAACAAATACCTGAGTACAGACATAAAACATGGGGTGCCTTAGAGAAGGCTAGCACAAAAGATACAACGATCGAACGAGGCGAGGCCTCCTGCCTGGGAACCTCCTAACTACTCCTGATCATCAGCGGCCTCCACGTAGTAGTAGGCACCGTCGGGGTAGCAGTCGTCGGTGGCGGGGACCTCCATCTCCTGGGCTCCATCATCTGGTCGCAGCAAACGGATCAAGGGGACAAGGGGGGAGCAAAGCAGCGGTGAGTACTCATCCGAAGTACTCGCAAGTCTTACATCAGAACTATTCTAATTATGCATCAGTATCAAAGAAGGGGGTTATATGTGGACTGACTGCAGCAATGCGAGAATAGAGAGAGAAGGCCTAGTCCTATCGAAGACTAGCATCTTCAGGGTCTTGCAGCAATAGACGAGAGTAGAACAGGGGTAACACATAAATAGTCATATTGTTGCAGCAATATTAAAGTGAGGTCACGCCTAAAGATCCTCCCTCGACTCCCTGCGAGGAAGCAATCCCGAGGCAAACTAATTCCAGTTAAGTAACAATTGTAGTTGTATAAGATCGGGGCACAACTCCAAGTCGTCCTGTAACCGTGGACACGGCTATCCGAATAGTTAATTTTCATCCCTGCAGGGGTGCACCACATGTCCCGTCACGCTCGATAACACTCTGGCCGGACATACTTTTCTGGGTCCTGCCCGGCCTCGGAATATCGACACGTCGCAGCCCCACCTAAGACTAATCAGAGAGGCCAGCCCGCCGGTCTAAATCCTAAGCACAAAGGGTTCATGGGCCCAGTTCCCCTTCACGCTCCTGCACGTGGCGTGGGCGGCCGACGTCAGTCCTAGCATCCCTTAATCACAAGCGCGATGCATCTCGGGACCACTCGGGCGCGCGCCGCTACACTGCTGGCATCTGAAAAGCTTCGGCTGATACCGCGACGCCGAGTACCCATAATTCTTCCCGCGTAGCCGGTTAGTGCGAAAAGGTCTCCGACCAACCCAGATCAAATACCCAAATCCATTAGCATCTTAATTAGGCCAACAACACAGTCTCGCGGGAATCCACCCGTCTTACAACTAATCACCAATGATCCCAGTAACATGGTCGAGTAACTGTGTGGTTGTAACATCGGGGGGAATCCGAGGTATCACCCTCGTTGGATCCCGAACGATGTACCCGTCAAGGTGGGCTTAGAGGAATCACCCTCGGGGGTCCCACACTCGCGGGGTTGCGCGATAGAGGCGTCATCGGGAATGGTGAAAGAGGAATCACCCTTGATAACCACGACCGACTAGCTATACTACAGAGATATCAGCAGGAGTACTTAGCGAGGTGTCACCCTCGGTACCCGATAGTATCGATGTAGCGTCGTACAACGAAGGGGGGTGAATGTGCTGTGTCGGGTCTGGCTCGTCGATCAGAGATCGAGATTTGAAAACAAGCGGGGCAACTGAGCTACGGGGTCAGAGGGGATGACTGCTCCACCTATACTAAGCATATTAAAGGTACAGGACTGAAAGTAGCAGTTCATCAAAAACAGGCTATGCATCAGATATAGGAGCTAACTACAACAGTAGCAAAATACTAATGCAAGCAGTAGGAAGAAAGACATAGGCGATATAGGAATGATCAAGGGGAATTTGCTTGCCTTGCTGCTCTGCGGCAAAAGACTGATCGGCAGGGTCGTAGATGTACCCGGCAGCAGCGTCAGTCTCGGGGTCTACCGGTAAGAAGAGGGGGAAGAAACAATAAATAATAGCACCGATGCAACACAAAGCATGACATGGAAAGATGCAGGCTAGACATGAGCTAACGCAGCAACATCCGTCATAGACGGGTCGGAAGAATATCTGACGATATTTTTCGGGTCTCGGGCTACTACCGGTTATACTGGAAACGATGGAAAAGTTCCATGTTTGCTATGCTAGGGACGCGTGACAGACGAACGGGCCGTGTATCCGGGTTCGTCTCGCTTTGCTGATCAACTTTCATGTTGAAAATATTTTGATCTGACTTACGGATTATTTAATATTAATTTTTAAAGTTTTATTAATTATTTAAGAATTAAAAACATATTTAAAAGATTTAGTAAAATCCTATTATGACATCATCGCGATGTCAGGCTGACATCACATTTGACTGGTCAACTGACCAGCGGGTCCCGAACGTCATAGGCACAAGTGTTATTTAAGATTAAATATTTATTAATCAGATTAATTCAACGAGGGACCCACGTGTCATACTCTAATTATGTTAATTAATTATTTTAAATAATATATCTATTTCTTTATTTATTTTAAGAAAACATTATTTTTAATTATCGCGTGGGGCCTCCCTGTCATTGACAGCGGTGCATTGGCCCCACCGGTAAGTGACCTAAGTTTTTTTTTTCTATTTTATTATTACGTACCTAACCGTGCAAATACCGTATTTCTTTAAATATCCAAATACACAAATACATATATCACATCTCATACATACATACATACATACATACGCATCTAATACACCACTTATGCTTTTTATTTTATTTTCTTTTCTCTCAACACTCATCTCCCTCTCTCTGTTAACAGAGACACAACTTTCTCTAACACCACCTAGAAGAACCTAAACTTCAAATCCTCCTACCGGAGTCCACCGCCGACGGATCGAGGCCCCGTTTGCCGGAACGGAACCGTGACGTCGAGGAGAACGGTAAGGTGGGAGGAGCCCGAGGAGGGGCTCACCGACGGTGACGTGACGGCCCGGTGAAGCCGGAGTTCGCACGAAGGTGACGGTGGAGACGGCGTGGAGGCGGTGACGGTGACGATGGTGGTGACGTGCCGGCGAGGAGGAGCCGGCCGGATCCGGCGTGGTGGAGGTGTCTCCCTGCCCGGTCCCTCCCGGACCGAGCGGGAGAAGGCCGACGAGGGGCCGGGGCGGTAGGCCGGCGAGGTGGAGGCCGAGGCAACCGGGGCCCCCTGCCGGCGGGGTGGAGGGGGTGGCTCGCCGGCGGGAAGGAGGGGCTCGGCCGGCGGGGAGAGGGGAGGGGCCGCCGGGGGAGGGAGGAGGCCGTGGCGGGAGGAGGCCGTGGAGGGAGGAGGTGGCCGTGGGGGAGGAGGCCGTGGGGGGGAGGAGGTGGCCGTGGGGGAGGAGGCCGCCGGCGGGAGGAGGTGGCCGCCGGGGATCTGCGGGAGGGAGAGGGCTCGGTGGGGGAGGCGAGATGGAAGTGGGGGAGAGAGTCACGGGAGGTGGGCTTCTCTCGTGGGGAGCCTCGGTGGGGGAGGAACTCTCGTGGGCAGAGAGAAAGAGAGACGCGAGAGGGGAGGGAGAGGTGGCGGCGTGGGGGTGGGGCCCCCCACGAGGGGGGGGCTGGCGGCGGCGCCCAGGGGGGGAGGGAGTTGGCGTGGGGCTGGCTTGACCGCCAGGGGGGCTAGGGTTTGGCCGGTTGGGCCCCTTTTGGCCCAGCTGGGCCGGTTGGGGGGGGGTTGTTCCCCTTTTTTTTTGATTTGTTTTGTTTTGTTTTACCTTTTTCCTTTTTATTATTTCTTTCTTTCAGTTTTCTTTCTTTCTTTTATTTTTATTTCTTTAATACTTTCCCCTTACATATATATCCTTTTAACACTTGTAATGAACCGATAAAGTGCTTCCCTTTGCTTTCAAATCATCGATCCGGACAGACGCGAATCCACGCGGGTCTGAGATGGGAATTCGATGACGTGCCATCATTAGCGGTTGATCACTGTAGCTTAATTACAATCACTACTGTAGCAAAAGTCGAGGATGTCACAATTCTCCCCTACTAACAAGAATTCTCGTCCCGAGAATTAAGAGGTAGAGGGAAAGAGCCCGGGGTATTCATCACGAAGATGATCCTCGCGTTCCCAAGTGGCTTCATCTTCAGAGTGATTTGACCACTGCACCTTAAGGAACTTAGTGACCTTGCGACGAGTCTTACGTTCAGCTTGGTCGAGAATGCGGACCGGATGCTCTTTATAAGAGAGGTCTTGCTGTAGCTCAAGCATATCGTGATCCACTGCTCGAATAGGGTCCTTGAAGCAGCGACGGAGCTGAGAAACATGGAAGACATCGTGAACCTGAGAAAGGTTCGCCGGTAGTTCCAATCGATAAGCCACTCTTCCACGCCTTTCGAGAACAGTGAAAGGACCAATATAACGAGGAGCTAACTTGCCCTTGATTCCGAAACGGTGTGCACCTCTCATTGGTGTAACACGAAGATAAGCCTTTTCGCCAGGTTGATAGACCATATCTTGATGATGACGGTCATACTGACTTTTCTGACGAGACTGAGCAGCCTTCAGATTCTCATGAATAATGCGGACTTGATCTTCGGCATGTTGAATAATATCCGGACCGAAGAGTGATCGTTCCCCAGTTTCTGACCAATTCAGAGGAGTTCGACACCTTCGCCCATACAATACTTCGAAAGGGGCCATCTTCAGACTAGCTTGATAGCTATTGTTGTACGAGAACTCGGCATACGGGAGAGATTCCTCCCATTTCTTACCGAAAGAAATGACACAAGCTCGAAGCATGTCCTCGAGAATTTGGTTGAGTCGTTCAACTTGTCCCTGGGATTGAGGATGAAATGCAGTGCTGAAGGACAGATGAGTCCCCATAGCCTTCTGAAAACTTTCCCAGAATTTTGAAGTAAACAAGCTGTCACGGTCCGAACTGATCACCAACGGAATACCGTGAAGTGAAACAACTCTTGACATATAAAGATCTGCCAGTTGACTAGCATTAATCGTTTCTTTGACGGCTAGGAAATGTGCAACTTTGGACAGTCGATCAATGACGACAAGGATAGCATCATTACCTTTCTGAGATCTGGGAAAACCAGTGACAAAGTCCATTTCAACGTGATCCCATTTCCACTCGGGAATAGAGATAGGTTGCAGAGTTCCCGCAGGCTTTTGGTGTTCTGCTTTGATACGCCGGCATATATCACATTCTGCCACATAGCGTGCAATGTCTTGTTTCATATTGGGCCACCAGAATCTTTGCCGGATGTCTTGGTACATCTTGGTACTACCCGGGTGAATAGACAATGGTGTGTCATGAGCTTCTTCCATCACCTTCCCAGTCATCCTGAGATTTTCCTTCTTATTTGGGACGAATAGGCGACCCTTGAAATACAAGGCGCCACCTTCATCAACAGTGAAAAAGGAGGGTTTGCCCTTCGCAATATAACTCTTAATCCTGTCGACATCATCGTCAAAGTCTTGCAGATTCTTTATGGAGCTCACAAGATCTGGTTCAACCACTAGGTTACTGAGGGAACCCTGATTAACAACACGAAGGTTCATCTTTTGAAACTCTTCAGGAGGGGGAACAAGGTAACCCTGAGGAACAATGTGGAGGTTCAGCTTACGGAATTCCTCTTGCAGACGATCGTGAACCTGATGAACCTGGAGGTGGTTGCAGTATGACTTGCGACTTAAGGCATCAGCCATTACATTAGCCTTGCCAGGGGTATATGATATACTACAGTCAAAATCTGCTATACGCTCCATCCATCTTTGTTGGCGCAGGTTCAGCTCCGGTTGAGTGAACAAGTACTTCAGACTTTGATGGTCGGTGTAGATTTCACAGCGATTACCGACAAGGTATTGTCGCCATTCCTTCAATGCATGAATGACTGCGGCAAGCTCGAGATCATGAACTGGGTAGTTCTCTTCATGAGCACGCAGTTGACGTGAAGCATAAGCGATCACCTTGCGATCCTGCATTAGGACACAACCTATTCCTTGACGAGAAGCATCACAGTATATGACGAAATCCCTTTTTGTATCTGGAGGAGCAAGTACTGGAGCGAACGTCAGTTTGTCCTTGAGTGCCTGGAAACTTTCCTGACATTTATCAGTCCATTCATACTTAACACCTTTGTGAAGCAGGTTGGTTAAGGGCTTCGCAATCTTGGAGAAGTTCTCGACGAATCGACGGCAATAGCTGGCGAGTCCGAGAAAGCTTCTGACTTGCTTGACATTCTTCGGGGGAGTCCAGTCAAGAATAGCTTGAATTCGTTCGGGGTTGACCGCAATACCGTCCTTGGAAATCACATGACCAAGGTAAGTCACTTCGTCTAGCCAGAACTCACATTTGGAATACTTCGCATAGAGCTTATGCTCCCGAAGCTTATCCAGTACAAGACGAAGATGTTCAGCATGCTCTTCTTTGTTCTTCGAAAACACCAGAATATCATCCAGATATACCACGACAAATTTGTCGAGGTAATCCATGAATATATAATTCATCAATCGAGAGAAAGTTGCCGGTGCATTGGTTAAGCCGAAGGACATGACGGTGTACTCGTACGATCCATATCGAGTAACAAAGGCAGTCTTTGGAATATCCTCCTTGCGAACACGAATCTGGTGGTATCCCAATCTCAAGTCGAGCTTAGAGAAAACGGTAGAACCAGCAAGTTGATCATACAAATCATTTATCCGCGGGAGAAGATATTTGTTTTGAATAGTGGCCTGGTTGATAGGACGATAATCTTGAACCAATCGATTTGTCCCATCCTTCTTCTTAACAAAGAGAGAAGGTGCTCCCCAAGCAGAGGAACTCGGACGGATGAAACCCAGACGGAGCGAGTTGTCAATTTCTTGCTTAAGTTCAAGGAGTTCATGTGGTGGCATTTTATAAGGACGCTTGGCAATAGGAGTGGTACCGGGTACCAAGTCAATGACAAACTCGACAGCTCGAGCAGGGGGAATCCCCGGAAGTTCTTCTGGAAAGACACCTTGGAATTTTCGGACCACTGGAATGTTTTCAATCCCTTCAAGAGGCGACGCATTTAATGCATTCAAGGCATACAGCCGTGCCTCAGCATTACGGACGAGATGAGCATGGTAGCTTACTAGTTCATCTGAAGGGTGTAGGAGGTGGACGGTTTTGGTGGCACAAACGATCGACGCCGTATGAGCTTTCAACCTGTCCATCCCCAATATGAGATCAATGTTGGATGACTTTAGTAGGATGGGGTTGGCAAGGAATTCTAATCCTTCAATTTCAACTGGAACATGGGGGCAAACCACAGAGGTTCGGCATTCGCCCCCAGGGGTGTTTACCACTATCGGGATGTTCATCTCTTCGCTCCTAATGTCATGCATGTATGCAAAATTTTCCGACATGAAGGAATGCGATGCTCCTGTATCAAACAATACAGAAGCAGGTACTGAGTTAACGAGAAGTGTACCCATCACGGTAGCAGGCTGGTCTTGAGCTTGACCCATATCAATGTTGTTGGCCTGACCACGAACATAAGCAGGCTTAGCGTTGAAGTTGCGGTTCTGGTTGTTGCCACGGCCAGTTGCGGGAAGTGCCAGCTGATTCTGATTCTGCCTGCAGTCTCTAGCACGGTGACCTGGACGGCCACACTTGAAGCACAGCCCGTCCTCAGGACGGGAAGGAGGAACTCGAGGCGGTGGAGCTGGGAGCCTCGGCTGCCTAGGTGGTGGAGGAGGCAGGCGAGGTGCAGCATAGGACGGCCTCGGAGTAGGAGCAGGTGCATGGTACATGTTGTTGGGGATCCAGATCTTCCGCTTCTGTGCAGATGAGCTCGAAGATGAGCCCATGTCACGGTTGCGCTTGCTGCTATCTTTATATTCCTGCAGACCAGTCTCAACCTGAATAGCCTTGTTCACGAGGGTGGCGAAGTCAGCATAGTCCTGAACGAGGAGTGTCAGCTTGATATCAGGGTGGAGGCCTTCACGGAACTTCTCCTGCCTGCGTGCATCAGTCGCAATGTCTTCTTCAGCATAGCGAGATAATTCCAGAAATTCCCGCTGATAAGCATCCACAGTCTTGTTGCCCTGGACTAAGTTGCGGAACTCACGCTTCTTCCGGTCCATGATTCCCTGGGGAATGTATCGAGCACGGAAAGCAGCCTTGAACTCTGCCCAAGTGATGATAGTTCCATCGGGCTGAGAGCGCCTGTGGCTGTCCCACCATTGAGCAGCGGGACCCTTCAGAAAGTAGGCGGCAAAGTTGACATAGCTCGCCAGGGGCACATTGGCAGACTCCAGCTCATAAGAAATGTCACGGAGCCAGTCATCAGCATCAAGAGGCTGAGTTGAGCTGCGGTAGATCGCGGGGTTGAGACGGCAGAAGTCTTGCAGTGTCACGCCTTGTGGTTGGTTCATGTTCGGCCTTTGGAACTGATCCATGAGCCCTTGCATAAACTGACGGTTCAGCTCAAACTGTTGGATCATCCCCGCCATATACTCAGGAGGCGGGGGTGGTGCATCGTTGGCACGGCCACGCGGGCGGCCAGCTGGTCTAACCATCCTGTTAAATATTCAGCAGGGGTAGTTTAGCTTAAAGTAATCGAAAGGCATCGCACGCATTCATGACGTAATCAAGCATAATGAAAGGGAAATGCGATAGATACTCCATAGTAGTTGAGTTCGACATACAGACCCATACATAAGTTCGATTACAGACTAACGATTAAAAACTCGAAATTTGGCGATAGCCCGGACGCATTTGACGATACCCTAGACTCAGTAGGCGGCGCGCAGGCACGCGGTGGAAGAGTACCACAACGAGATGTAGCGATAAGGCTACATCAACGTCGGAGAGGACGATCGAATCCTGGTAGCTGGCGGTGATAGAAGGTAGGGACAGGACCCTGTGTCCCGTTGTGACTCTGATGAGGGTACCGCATCCAGTCGAGCAGCCGAGGTCCAAGTGCAGGGGTTCTACCCCCAACATCAGTCCACTCGAGAGCTGATGGTAGCTCTGTCCTGCTCGGCTCGCGGATGCGCATAGGTGGAACCCTCGGACAGTGTGATGGCTGCAGCTCTGTCAACGCGTCGTAAAGACGAGCGCGCGTAGCATACAACTCCACAGTCAGAGCTCGGAAAGCACGATCCATTGCCTCAGTGTACTGCACTAGAATCCGCGCGTCGTACCGACGCGTCACGTAGGGGGCGCAGACAGCGACATAGGAACGGTCGCTGCGCTCCCGAACGTCAGAAGCGTAGGCAGTGAGATCAGATCCAGTCTCATCCCCAGCAGGAGCATGCGGGATGTATCTGAAAGGGCTCTCCTCCAGGTGAGGGTACGCTCCACGGAGTCGGGTGATGGCGATGTAGGCCGCATCGTGGACGGCCATCTCGACCGACACTCCAATACCACAGAACACGTGGCGCTCGAGGGTCTCGCCGCCCCTCTGGTCGAAGATGCGAACCTCAGCCTGGTACTGGCACTGGTTGTACTCGCGGAAATCCTCGAACACGGTGTACTCGGGGTACCAGCGATATCCCAGCCTGGTCATGAGATCGACCAAAATGGCCGGGAACCCAGTCGTCTCAGTGGCCTATGTCAGGCGCACGTGCTGTCTTGCGGGACGCATCTGAAAATAAGATTGACGGATGTCAATGACAGTGTGTGTAATACATATTCAGGAGAAAAAGAGTAGATAGTCCAGCGCTCCGGATTGATGTGATTCGAGAACCTAATGTTAGAGTTAGTAAAATCTTTGACCCGAAAGAGAAGAGCAAGTAGAGCCCAGAGTATAGGAAAGGAGTAAAAGATACTAATACCACCCAATTGAGATGTGGGCCCGTAAGCCACAACATCAGTGTTAGTAAGTTTTTCAAACACTAGACTCAACTTCGGCCAAGGAGTTGGAAAGGGGGCTACCTACAGGCAGTTGGCTCTGATACCAACTTGTGACGCCCTCGGCTTAATCGTACGCTAATCATACACGCAAATGCGTACGATCAAACCCAAGGACTCACGGGGAGATATCACAACACAACTCTAGACACAAATAAAATAACATCAGCTTCATATTACAAGCCAGGGCCTCGAGGGCTAGAATACGAAAGCTCGATAAGCACACGAGTCAGCGGAAGCAACAAATATCTGAGTACAGACATAAAACATGGGGTGCCTTAGAGAAGGCTAGCACAAAAGATACAACGATCGAACGAGACGAGGCCTCCTGCCTGGGAACCTCCTAACTACTCCTGATCATCAGCGGCCTCCACGTAGTAGTAGGCACCGTCGGGGTAGCAGTCGTCGGTGGCGGGGACCTCCATCTCCTGGGCTCCATCATCTGGTCGCAGCAAACGGATCAAGGGGGCAAGGGGGGAGCAAAGCAGCGGTGAGTACTCATCCGAAGTACTCGCAAGTCTTACATCAGAACTATTCTAATTATGCATCAGTATCAAAGAAGCGTGCCACCAAGAACGCTCCGCCGATGATTCCTAAGCGAAGGAGCCCCCCCAAAGCGCAAACGGTCGCCCCTCCCAAAGGTACCTCATGCTAATCTTCCTATCAGACCTTATGATCGTACCCCCGACGAAAAAACCAGGATAGCAAAGGAACATCATGATGCGCAGATGAAAAAGAAGGAACCCGAGCCCCGCCCGGAATACACCGAGAAGCAAATAGCATGGGCAAAAGACTTCATAACCCTTCCATCACAGTATGACTTACACTATAAGCCTGATGACTATACACGCACATTGCAGAAGGAAGTGAAAAAGAGCAGCTCACGTGCTAGTGCAAGTGGGAGCAAATCAAGTTCAACTACAAGCAAGAAAAAATCAGACGTTCCTCAGCTTGGACAACAGGCCAAACAGTCGATCCCACCCCTCAAGGTGTTAACCGAGAATGTTCCCCCTCCGATGCAGGGGCAAGCTTTTGAGAGAGCAAAGGAGTTGGCGGCTGAATGTGGTATCTCGGTTGAAGATTTGATGGCTTCCCGAGACGACAGGATACCCAAGGCTGTGGTAGCCCCTAAGCCACAGTTTGTCATGGGAGAGCCTTTGGTCAGCAAAGATGATCTCCCAACAAATATCCGTTACTTGCATCAATGGTACTTAAGTGAATCAAAGAATGGGAGAACGATGATCGTGCTGAGTGTCCCACGGGAGTACTACGGCCGCTCCGAAGAAATCCATATCGACTTTGATGAACTCTTCCAGATGTACAATGGCGACGCCCTCGACAAATCGCTTATGAGTTGCTATTGTCTGTAAGTTTTTCAATTCGTTGTCTACATATAACTTCTTTAGTTATTTCAATTCATTGTCTATATATAACTTGTACTCTATTATGCAGAATGAAGATTCTGGATTGTAAAAGTAAGACCATCCTAAATATTGGGTTTATTGACCCAGATAAAATACATATAGCGACGCTAACTAATAAACCCAAGGAGACGGAGGAAAACCTTCTAAGGTTTCTAATAGATCAAAATTTCTGTGACCACATACTGTTTCCATACAACTTCAGGTGAGGGTCTTTACTCTGTTGTGTCCATTCACTTATAAGTGTAATTGATAAGTTACTGACACACACACATATATATACATGTGCAGCTTCCATTGGATTCTGTTGGACATTCAAATTGATAAGGGAAGAGTTGATGCCTTCGTCCCATTATCGAGACCCTTGGAACAGTTCTAAAGCCTGCAGGACATGCTCCAAGGGTAATTTTAATCATTCTTGCGCTCTATCGGTCTCTTTCGATGATTTTCTGATATATCAATTAATGAAAAACTTAGCAAATCATTATCCTTGTCGGGCAGGGTTTGGAAGCGGTTCAAGTGCATGACTCCCGGTAACTTTCCTGAGAAGCTGACCTTTAGAACGGCTCAGGTAAGTAGTAGTATGATATACTTCTATTAATTTTCAATACATTTATGATGCTAGATTATTATTTTGGTTATGTATATTCTATTCTCGTAAAGTGCGACCAGCAGCCACGGGGAACGCATCTATGCGGATACTATGTTTGCGAGACCATTCGCACGTTTACCTCTGAGCTCAAGGATCACAGATTCGACGTAAGCAATGAACATTCACACCTCTATTTTTACCCGTCATTCTTTGTTATCATGATTGATATTCATATTCATCTCCTCTTCTTATATAGCACACGACCATGAGGACGAAGGTCCTACCAGAGCAACGCGCGATTGCTGTTGCAGAGGAGCTTGCGGGATTTCTGAGGACGGAAGCTATAGATGACAAATGACGATTTAGTGTAACTAGGGGTCATTACTGATGTTCGTCCATGTAATCGAATAGACGGGCTCTAGTCCCGATAATTCAGATCTGCATATAATTGTATATATATGCTCGCTTGTAAGATAAGTTAATCTTATATATATATATGCATAATTATTTCTATTTAAATTATACGAAAAGTAATTCCCGAACACCAAACGAGGCATCACGTTAATCTCCCGAACACCTAAACCCTAAAACCCAAAAATAATTTCATTAAAAAAAACCCAAAAATAAGAAAAATCTGAAAATCTTTAGTCCCGGTCCGTGTAACGAACCGGGACTAAAGGGCCTGCCCCTGGGGCGCTACGAGGCGCCCACGTGGAGCACCTTTAGTCCCGGCTAGTAACAGGGTCGGGTCTAAAGTTTAGGCCTTTAGTCACGCCCCTTTAGTCCCGGTTGGTGAACCGGGACTAAAGCCCCTTACGGGCCGGGGCTAAAGGCCCCGTCCCCACTAGTGAAACCACCCTACATGACATGTGACAATAGTGAAATAGTGGAGGTGGTGTGGGAGTAAATAGGTGGGAAGGCAATAGCCTAAGGGTTGGCTAAGTGTCCAAGTCTAAAAGCAGTAGAAGGCGGAGAGATCATTGCTTGCAATACCAAAGGTTATTTAGTGGAGAAAGAGAGAGAGAGATGGAGAGATTGGAAGTTAGTTGTTTGTAATGGTGTCGGAGTTTGAAGACGGATTTAATAGTAAGCATCTAGTAGTCTTGATGCCTTTAATACTGGAGGAGTAGTATATAGGATTGGCTGTGGACATGGCGGTGCAGTGGTTACCATCAAGGTAGTCCATTAAAAGATAGTCCATATACATACTAGAGTAGGTATTTAGGAAGACCGAGATGAAGTCCATTAAAAGAGCGGTCCGCGCACGTTGCGGCTACAAAATGCATAGGATTTGTTTGCAGGGACGGTGAAGCTGCCATCACATAATCCACGTACGTACAACGGCCGGAGTGATAAGGTGGCCGGGAAGATTAGCGGTCTTAGTCCTCACTAGCACAAATGTCCTTGCGTTGCAACGGGAGACATTGTTACATGTCTTATGACTATAGCTATTTCCCTTCTTTCTCGTCTTAGTTTGTCACGCGTACATGTGTTACAACTGAATAAAAAATCTTTAGACTCTTACAGTTTTCGTATATGCTCTTCGGAGAGGAAAAAAAGACCAGCTTAATTTATAAAGCACGTTAAATACCTCGATAGGTTATCAACACCTTTTATTATGCTCACCAGTGTTCCATATATTTTCATTTTAAGTACTCACTCCGTTTTAAAATTTGTGCGCCATATATTTAAATTTGTGCGTAAAACAACAGCCCCTAAAAGCGTCCCCACAGTTCTTTGTTTTACTAATATAAAAAATACATGCTCAATAGAAAAAATAACAAAATAAGCTTATGTGGGATTGAATGGAGGATTATGGGCTAAAAGGGTTGAGTTATAGCCATTTGGGCTACTAATATGCTAAAACGGCCGGAGACACAGGTTTTTAAATATGAATTTTGAAAATTACGTGACCAATTTTAATTTTTTTTCTGAGCGATTTTCATACATAACATGTTAGATTTGGAGGTAGGATTTAAAAGATATGAATGTTTTAAAAGTATTTGAATTTACACAAAAAATGAAGCAATAGGAAAGGAAAAACAGGAAAGTAACATGTAAAATAATAGCATATTTGAAATCTTCACTTTTTTCTAAGCGGTTTTCATATATAACATGTTAGAATTGGAGTAAGGATTTAAAAGATATGAATGTTTTAAAAGCATTTGAATTTACACAAAAAATGAAGCAATAGGAAAGGAATAACAGGCCAACGCTGGAGTCGAACCCAGGTCTCTGCAACAAGAGAGCAGTGCGTCGACCACCGGGCTAGGCACATGATTGTGTTGAAACATAGGTGGTACTTTATATATACCAGACCTAACGAACCGTTTTTTGTTTTCCCCACTTAAAAAGGGAGTGCGGGTTGAATACACAAAACATCAGGTTTTTTTTTGCAAAACCGCCATGACGGATGGCAGAAGCGCTGCGCGCTTTATTATTAGGGGAGATTTAGTATAAGAAGGTCTATCTATTTTACAATATGCGAATGTCACTATTCTCTTTATGGATAATGACCTAGATATAGCAAGAAACCTCAAGTTGCTTTTATGTCCATTCGAGGAGCTCTCTGCTCTCAAAATTAATTTTGTAAGAGCGAGCTTTTCCTGAGTAAATGGGTGGTCGGTTCCCAATTCGGTATCTCGGTATTCTGATTCACTATCGGCGCTTAACTATCACTGAGTGAAAGCATGTGGAAGAGAGACTTGAGAAACAGATAGTCAGCTGGAAGGCCAAACTCTTGTCATATGGGGGGCGATTGATTTTGATCAATTCCGTCCTCAGCAATATGGTTCAATACATGTTGTCTTTGTACCACTTACCGAAAGGAGTTCTTCAACGTCTTGATTATTTTAGATCCAGATTTTTTTGGCAATGCAATAATGAATCGAATAAATATAGGCTGGAGAGGTGGACTGTATTACGCCGCCCGAAAAGTCAAGGGGGCTTGGAATTCAAGATCTTGACATTAAAAATATCGCTCTTCTGAGTAAATGGGTTTACAAGTTACTCACTCATAATGGAGTGTGGCAGGAAATCATTCGTAATAAATACGTGGGGTCCAAATTCATTTCTCAAGTTCACTGGAAACCCGGTGATTCACATTTTTGGTATTGTGTCATGAGGGCAAACAAATTCTTTTTCAGTTTGGTACTTTCTCAGTTAGGGATAGTTTCCAGGTTCGATTCTAGGAAGATACCTGGCTAGGCACTAAGCTGCTGGAAGGGCAAGCTTATGTCATGGGAGTGTAGGCTAGTGCTAATTAATATAGTATTGACAAGCTTACCGATGTTTTTGTTATCATTCTTTAAAGTACCAGTAGGGGTACCGAAAAGAAATAGACTTCTATAGATCTCCATTCTTGTGGCAAACCGATGAGGGTAAGACGAAATATAGAATCGATAAATGGGATATCATGTGTAGACCCAAAGATCGGGGAGGGTTAGCGATAGAAAACCTACAAATTAAAAACAAATGTTTGTTGAGCAAATGGCTTTACAGACTATCGGTGGAGATGGAAGGTGCATTGGTACGAATTTTGCGTAACAAGTATTTACGTTCGATGACTCTGGCTCGGGTTACCGTGAAATCTGCAGATTCACCGTTCTGGAAAGGCTTAATGAGAGTAAAAAAAACCTTTTTTCATAGGGTGAAGTTTTACATTGGGAATGGCAACCCAGACAGGTTTTGGAAGGATACGTGGTTAGAGAAGATGCCTCTAGCCATCCAATATCCGGCCTTGTACAATATTTTTCAACGAAAGGAAGCATATGTTGCTACGATATTGCAGGCAGTCCCTCCAAATATTCAGTTCAGGAGATCTCTGGTTGGGGAAAGATGGAATATGTGGCTCCATTTGGTCCTTAGGTTGATGGAAGTTTAACTTTCAGATTTAACCAGACGGTATCCGTTGGAAGCTAACTACAAGCGGTAGTTTTTCCGTCAAATCAATGTACTTAGACCTGATTAATGCTGGGTCAGTACGAACCGCTCCACACATCTCGAAAATAAAAGTTCCTCTTAAGATTAAGATTTTTATGCGTGGTTTCTCCACAAAGGAGTGATTTTGACGAAAGACAACTTGGTTAAGCAAAGATGGGTTGATAGTTCTAGATGTTGTTTTTGTGATCATAATGAGACTTTTATGTCGAACTATTCGTATAGCCTTTATTATAAACCCTCCAACTAGCATGAACACGTTATTTGGGACGTGGCTAAATGGACTGGACGTAACGTCAGCTAGGTACATCCATATTGGAGTATGTGCAATGTTTTGTGCTATATGGAATTGTAGAAACGATATAATTTTTAACAGGAAAAACTTCAACAACTTTTTACAGGTTATGTAGACAACTACAACTTGAATCCGTACGTGGTCGTTACTTACGCATACGGAGTCCAGGAAGCTTTTGGTTACTGGGACCAACCGTTGGAAGACGGCACCTCGAGCTTTATCCATCCGATTTGGACGACGGCAGACAAATAGGCTAGGTGTATAGTCATCGTAGCCTGTTATCACATGGACAGATGGACCATATATTTTCCTTACTTATTTGATTCATGCTTCGGGGTAATCGTGGATCATACACTTTTGTGAAACTTGTTAAGTTAATAAAATGGCTGCATGCATCATCATCATGCTGCACAGGCCTAGGTAATCTTCCTTTAAAAAAGTGTTGGAAATAAGCGAGTAGGCGATCAGGGAGGATAATTAACAATATTTCATAGGTGAGTAGCCGCTCATCAAGTGCATCATTGGAGACAAAATTCTACAACAAGGAGAAAACAACATCTAGCTAGACCAAAGCTATTGTGGTAAGATGGCTGCTACTGTTAGACAACAAACCACCCTACATGACATGTGACAATAGTGAAATAGTGGAGGTGGTGTGGGAGTAAATAGGTGGGAAGGCAATAGCCTAAGGGTTGGCTAAGTGTCCAAGTCTAAAAGCAGTAGAAGGCGGAGAGATCATTGCTTGCAATACCAAAGGTTATTTAGTGGAGAAAGAGAGAGAGAGATGGAGAGATTGGAAGTTAGTTGTTTGTAATGGTGTCGGAGTTTGAAGACGGATTTAATAGTAAGCATCTAGTAGTCTTGATGCCTTTAATACTGGAGGAGTAGTATATAGGATTGGCTGTGGACATGGCGGTGCAGTGGTTACCATCAAGGTAGTCCATTAAAAGATAGTCCATATACATACTAGAGTAGGTATTTAGGAAGACCGAGATGAAGTCCATTAAAAGAGCGGTCCGCGCACGTTGCGGCTACAAAATGCATAGGATTTGTTTGCAGGGACGGTGAAGCTGCCATCACATAATCCACGTACGTACAACGGCCGGAGTGATAAGGTGGCCGGGAAGATTAGCGGTCTTAGTCCTCACTAGCACAAATGTCCTTGCGTTGCAACGGGAGACATTGTTACATGTCTTATGACTATAGCTATTTCCCTTCTTTCTCGTCTTAGTTTGTCACGCGTACATGTGTTACAACTGAATAAAAAATCTTTAGACTCTTACAGTTTTCGTATATGCTCTTCGGAGAGGAAAAAAAGACCAGCTTAATTTATAAAGCACGTTAAATACCTCGATAGGTTATCAACACCTTTTATTATGCTCACCAGTGTTCCATATATTTTCATTTTAAGTACTCACTCCGTTTTAAAATTTGTGCGCCATATATTTAAATTTGTGCGTAAAACAACAGCCCCTAAAAGCGTCCCCACAGTTCTTTGTTTTACTAATATAAAAAATACATGCTCAATAGAAAAAATAACAAAATAAGCTTATGTGGGATTGAATGGAGGATTATGGGCTAAAAGGGTTGAGTTATAGCCATTTGGGCTACTAATATGCTAAAACGGCCGGAGACACAGGTTTTTAAATATGAATTTTGAAAATTACGTGACCAATTTTAATTTTTTTTCTGAGCGATTTTCATACATAACATGTTAGATTTGGAGGTAGGATTTAAAAGATATGAATGTTTTAAAAGTATTTGAATTTACACAAAAAATGAAGCAATAGGAAAGGAAAAACAGGAAAGTAACATGTAAAATAATAGCATATTTGAAATCTTCACTTTTTTCTAAGCGATTTTCATATATAACATGTTAGAATTGGAGTAAGGATTTAAAAGATATGAATGTTTTAAAAGCATTTGAATTTACACAAAAAATGAAGCAATAGGAAAGGAATAACAGGCCAACGCTGGAGTCGAACCCAGGTCTCTGCAACAAGAGAGCAGTGCGTCGACCACCGGGCTAGGCACATGATTGTGTTGAAACATAGGTGGTACTTTATATATACCAGACCTAACGAACCGTTTTTTGTTTTCCCCACTTAAAAAGGGAGTGCGGGTTGAATACACAAAACATCAGGTTTTTTTTTGCAAAACCGCCATGACGGATGGCAGAAGCGCTGCGCGCTTTATTATTAGGGGAGATTTAGTATAAGAAGGTCTATCTATTTTACAATATGCGAATGTCACTATTCTCTTTATGGATAATGACCTAGATATAGCAAGAAACCTCAAGTTGCTTTTATGTCCATTCGAGGAGCTCTCTGCTCTCAAAATTAATTTTGTAAGAGCGAGCTTTTCCTGAGTAAATGGGTGGTCGGTTCCCAATTCGGTATCTCGGTATTCTGATTCACTATCGGCGCTTAACTATCACTGAGTGAAAGCATGTGGAAGAGAGACTTGAGAAACAGATAGTCAGCTGGAAGGCCAAACTCTTGTCATATGGGGGGCGATTGATTTTGATCAATTCCGTCCTCAGCAATATGGTTCAATACATGTTGTCTTTGTACCACTTACCGAAAGGAGTTCTTCAACGTCTTGATTATTTTAGATCCAGATTTTTTTGGCAATGCAATAATGAATCGAATAAATATAGGCTGGAGAGGTGGACTGTATTACGCCGCCCGAAAAGTCAAGGGGGCTTGGAATTCAAGATCTTGACATTAAAAATATCGCTCTTCTGAGTAAATGGGTTTACAAGTTACTCACTCATAATGGAGTGTGGCAGGAAATCATTCGTAATAAATACGTGGGGTCCAAATTCATTTCTCAAGTTCACTGGAAACCCGGTGATTCACATTTTTGGTATTGTGTCATGAGGGCAAACAAATTCTTTTTCAGTTTGGTACTTTCTCAGTTAGGGATAGTTTCCAGGTTCGATTCTAGGAAGATACCTGGCTAGGCACTAAGCTGCTGGAAGGGCAAGCTTATGTCATGGGAGTGTAGGCTAGTGCTAATTAATATAGTATTGACAAGCTTACCGATGTTTTTGTTATCATTCTTTAAAGTACCAGTAGGGGTACCGAAAAGAAATAGACTTCTATAGATCTCCATTCTTGTGGCAAACCGATGAGGGTAAGACGAAATATAGAATCGATAAATGGGATATCATGTGTAGACCCAAAGATCGGGGAGGGTTAGCGATAGAAAACCTACAAATTAAAAACAAATGTTTGTTGAGCAAATGGCTTTACAGACTATCGGTGGAGATGGAAGGTGCATTGGTACGAATTTTGCGTAACAAGTATTTACGTTCGATGACTCTGGCTCGGGTTACCGTGAAATCTGCAGATTCACCGTTCTGGAAAGGCTTAATGAGAGTAAAAAAAACCTTTTTTCATAGGGTGAAGTTTTACATTGGGAATGGCAACCCAGACAGGTTTTGGAAGGATACGTGGTTAGAGAAGATGCCTCTAGCCATCCAATATCCGGCCTTGTACAATATTTTTCAACGAAAGGAAGCATATGTTGCTACGATATTGCAGGCAGTCCCTCCAAATATTCAGTTCAGGAGATCTCTGGTTGGGGAAAGATGGAATATGTGGCTCCATTTGGTCCTTAGGTTGATGGAAGTTTAACTTTCAGATTTAACCAGACGGTATCCGTTGGAAGCTAACTACAAGCGGTAGTTTTTCCGTCAAATCAATGTACTTAGACCTGATTAATGCTGGGTCAGTACGAACCGCTCCACACATCTCGAAAATAAAAGTTCCTCTTAAGATTAAGATTTTTATGCGTGGTTTCTCCACAAAGGAGTGATTTTGACGAAAGACAACTTGGTTAAGCAAAGATGGGTTGATAGTTCTAGATGTTGTTTTTGTGATCATAATGAGACTTTTATGTCGAACTATTCGTATAGCCTTTATTATAAACCCTCCAACTAGCATGAACACGTTATTTGGGACGTGGCTAAATGGACTGGACGTAACGTCAGCTAGGTACATCCATATTGGAGTATGTGCAATGTTTTGTGCTATATGGAATTGTAGAAACGATATAATTTTTAACAGGAAAAACTTCAACAACTTTTTACAGGTTATGTAGACAACTACAACTTGAATCCGTACGTGGTCGTTACTTACGCATACGGAGTCCAGGAAGCTTTTGGTTACTGGGACCAACCGTTGGAAGACGGCACCTCGAGCTTTATCCATCCGATTTGGACGACGGCAGACAAATAGGCTAGGTGTATAGTCATCGTAGCCTGTTATCACATGGACAGATGGACCATATATTTTCCTTACTTATTTGATTCATGCTTCGGGGTAATCGTGGATCATACACTTTTGTGAAACTTGTTAAGTTAATAAAATGGCTGCATGCATCATCATCATGCTGCACAGGCCTAGGTAATCTTCCTTTAAAAAAGTGTTGGAAATAAGCGAGTAGGCGATCAGGGAGGATAATTAACAATATTTCATAGGTGAGTAGCCGCTCATCAAGTGCATCATTGGAGACAAAATTCTACAACAAGGAGAAAACAACATCTAGCTAGACCAAAGCTATTGTGGTAAGATGGCTGCTACTGTTAGACAACAAACCACCCTACATGACATGTGACAATAGTGAAATAGTGGAGGTGGTGTGGGAGTAAATAGGTGGGAAGGCAATAGCCTAAGGGTTGGCTAAGTGTCCAAGTCTAAAAGCAGTAGAAGGCGGAGAGATCATTGCTTGCAATACCAAAGGTTATTTAGTGGAGAAAGAGAGAGAGAGATGGAGAGATTGGAAGTTAGTTGTTTGTAATGGTGTCGGAGTTTGAAGACGGATTTAATAGTAAGCATCTAGTAGTCTTGATGCCTTTAATACTGGAGGAGTAGTATATAGGATTGGCTGTGGACATGGCGGTGCAGTGGTTACCATCAAGGTAGTCCATTAAAAGATAGTCCATATACATACTAGAGTAGGTATTTAGGAAGACCGAGATGAAGTCCATTAAAAGAGCGGTCCGCGCACGTTGCGGCTACAAAATGCATAGGATTTGTTTGCAGGGACGGTGAAGCTGCCATCACATAATCCACGTACGTACAACGGCCGGAGTGATAAGGTGGCCGGGAAGATTAGCGGTCTTAGTCCTCACTAGCACAAATGTCCTTGCGTTGCAACGGGAGACATTGTTACATGTCTTATGACTATAGCTATTTCCCTTCTTTCTCGTCTTAGTTTGTCACGCGTACATGTGTTACAACTGAATAAAAAATCTTTAGACTCTTACAGTTTTCGTATATGCTCTTCGGAGAGGAAAAAAAGACCAGCTTAATTTATAAAGCACGTTAAATACCTCGATAGGTTATCAACACCTTTTATTATGCTCACCAGTGTTCCATATATTTTCATTTTAAGTACTCACTCCGTTTTAAAATTTGTGCGCCATATATTTAAATTTGTGCGTAAAACAACAGCCCCTAAAAGCGTCCCCACAGTTCTTTGTTTTACTAATATAAAAAATACATGCTCAATAGAAAAAATAACAAAATAAGCTTATGTGGGATTGAATGGAGGATTATGGGCTAAAAGGGTTGAGTTATAGCCATTTGGGCTACTAATATGCTAAAACGGCCGGAGACACAGGTTTTTAAATATGAATTTTGAAAATTACGTGACCAATTTTAATTTTTTTTCTGAGCGATTTTCATACATAACATGTTAGATTTGGAGGTAGGATTTAAAAGATATGAATGTTTTAAAAGTATTTGAATTTACACAAAAAATGAAGCAATAGGAAAGGAAAAACAGGAAAGTAACATGTAAAATAATAGCATATTTGAAATCTTCACTTTTTTCTAAGCGATTTTCATATATAACATGTTAGAATTGGAGTAAGGATTTAAAAGATATGAATGTTTTAAAAGCATTTGAATTTACACAAAAAATGAAGCAATAGGAAAGGAATAACAGGCCAACGCTGGAGTCGAACCCAGGTCTCTGCAACAAGAGAGCAGTGCGTCGACCACCGGGCTAGGCACATGATTGTGTTGAAACATAGGTGGTACTTTATATATACCAGACCTAACGAACCGTTTTTTGTTTTCCCCACTTAAAAAGGGAGTGCGGGTTGAATACACAAAACATCAGGTTTTTTTTTGCAAAACCGCCATGACGGATGGCAGAAGCGCTGCACGCTTTATTATTAGGGGAGATTTAGTATAAGAAGGTCTATCTATTTTACAATATGCGAATGTCACTATTCTCTTTATGGATAATGACCTAGATATAGCAAGAAACCTCAAGTTGCTTTTATGTCCATTCGAGGAGCTCTCTGCTCTCAAAATTAATTTTGTAAGAGCGAGCTTTTCCTGAGTAAATGGGTGGTCGGTTCCCAATTCGGTATCTCGGTATTCTGATTCACTATCGGCGCTTAACTATCACTGAGTGAAAGCATGTGGAAGAGAGACTTGAGAAACAGATAGTCAGCTGGAAGGCCAAACTCTTGTCATATGGGGGGCGATTGATTTTGATCAATTCCGTCCTCAGCAATATGGTTCAATACATGTTGTCTTTGTACCACTTACCGAAAGGAGTTCTTCAACGTCTTGATTATTTTAGATCCAGATTTTTTTGGCAATGCAATAATGAATCGAATAAATATAGGCTGGAGAGGTGGACTGTATTACGCCGCCCGAAAAGTCAAGGGGGCTTGGAATTCAAGATCTTGACATTAAAAATATCGCTCTTCTGAGTAAATGGGTTTACAAGTTACTCACTCATAATGGAGTGTGGCAGGAAATCATTCGTAATAAATACGTGGGGTCCAAATTCATTTCTCAAGTTCACTGGAAACCCGGTGATTCACATTTTTGGTATTGTGTCATGAGGGCAAACAAATTCTTTTTCAGTTTGGTACTTTCTCAGTTAGGGATAGTTTCCAGGTTCGATTCTAGGAAGATACCTGGCTAGGCACTAAGCTGCTGGAAGGGCAAGCTTATGTCATGGGAGTGTAGGCTAGTGCTAATTAATATAGTATTGACAAGCTTACCGATGTTTTTGTTATCATTCTTTAAAGTACCAGTAGGGGTACCGAAAAGAAATAGACTTCTATAGATCTCCATTCTTGTGGCAAACCGATGAGGGTAAGACGAAATATAGAATCGATAAATGGGATATCATGTGTAGACCCAAAGATCGGGGAGGGTTAGCGATAGAAAACCTACAAATTAAAAACAAATGTTTGTTGAGCAAATGGCTTTACAGACTATCGGTGGAGATGGAAGGTGCATTGGTACGAATTTTGCGTAACAAGTATTTACGTTCGATGACTCTGGCTCGGGTTACCGTGAAATCTGCAGATTCACCGTTCTGGAAAGGCTTAATGAGAGTAAAAAAAACCTTTTTTCATAGGGTGAAGTTTTACATTGGGAATGGCAACCCAGACAGGTTTTGGAAGGATACGTGGTTAGAGAAGATGCCTCTAGCCATCCAATATCCGGCCTTGTACAATATTTTTCAACGAAAGGAAGCATATGTTGCTACGATATTGCAGGCAGTCCCTCCAAATATTCAGTTCAGGAGATCTCTGGTTGGGGAAAGATGGAATATGTGGCTCCATTTGGTCCTTAGGTTGATGGAAGTTTAACTTTCAGATTTAACCAGACGGTATCCGTTGGAAGCTAACTACAAGCGGTAGTTTTTCCGTCAAATCAATGTACTTAGACCTGATTAATGCTGGGTCAGTACGAACCGCTCCACACATCTCGAAAATAAAAGTTCCTCTTAAGATTAAGATTTTTATGCGTGGTTTCTCCACAAAGGAGTGATTTTGACGAAAGACAACTTGGTTAAGCAAAGATGGGTTGATAGTTCTAGATGTTGTTTTTGTGATCATAATGAGACTTTTATGTCGAACTATTCGTATAGCCTTTATTATAAACCCTCCAACTAGCATGAACACGTTATTTGGGACGTGGCTAAATGGACTGGACGTAACGTCAGCTAGGTACATCCATATTGGAGTATGTGCAATGTTTTGTGCTATATGGAATTGTAGAAACGATATAATTTTTAACAGGAAAAACTTCAACAACTTTTTACAGGTTATGTAGACAACTACAACTTGAATCCGTACGTGGTCGTTACTTACGCATACGGAGTCCAGGAAGCTTTTGGTTACTGGGACCAACCGTTGGAAGACGGCACCTCGAGCTTTATCCATCCGATTTGGACGACGGCAGACAAATAGGCTAGGTGTATAGTCATCGTAGCCTGTTATCACATGGACAGATGGACCATATATTTTCCTTACTTATTTGATTCATGCTTCGGGGTAATCGTGGATCATACACTTTTGTGAAACTTGTTAAGTTAATAAAATGGCTGCATGCATCATCATCATGCTGCACAGGCCTAGGTAATCTTCCTTTAAAAAAGTGTTGGAAATAAGCGAGTAGGCGATCAGGGAGGATAATTAACAATATTTCATAGGTGAGTAGCCGCTCATCAAGTGCATCATTGGAGACAAAATTCTACAACAAGGAGAAAACAACATCTAGCTAGACCAAAGCTATTGTGGTAAGATGGCTGCTACTGTTAGACAACAAACCACCCTACATGACATGTGACAATAGTGAAATAGTGGAGGTGGTGTGGGAGTAAATAGGTGGGAAGGCAATAGCCTAAGGGTTGGCTAAGTGTCCAAGTCTAAAAGCAGTAGAAGGCGGAGAGATCATTGCTTGCAATACCAAAGGTTATTTAGTGGAGAAAGAGAGAGAGAGATGGAGAGATTGGAAGTTAGTTGTTTGTAATGGTGTCGGAGTTTGAAGACGGATTTAATAGTAAGCATCTAGTAGTCTTGATGCCTTTAATACTGGAGGAGTAGTATATAGGATTGGCTGTGGACATGGCGGTGCAGTGGTTACCATCAAGGTAGTCCATTAAAAGATAGTCCATATACATACTAGAGTAGGTATTTAGGAAGACCGAGATGAAGTCCATTAAAAGAGCGGTCCGCGCACGTTGCGGCTACAAAATGCATAGGATTTGTTTGCAGGGACGGTGAAGCTGCCATCACATAATCCACGTACGTACAACGGCCGGAGTGATAAGGTGGCCGGGAAGATTAGCGGTCTTAGTCCTCACTAGCACAAATGTCCTTGCGTTGCAACGGGAGACATTGTTACATGTCTTATGACTATAGCTATTTCCCTTCTTTCTCGTCTTAGTTTGTCACGCGTACATGTGTTACAACTGAATAAAAAATCTTTAGACTCTTACAGTTTTCGTATATGCTCTTCGGAGAGGAAAAAAAGACCAGCTTAATTTATAAAGCACGTTAAATACCTCGATAGGTTATCAACACCTTTTATTATGCTCACCAGTGTTCCATATATTTTCATTTTAAGTACTCACTCCGTTTTAAAATTTGTGCGCCATATATTTAAATTTGTGCGTAAAACAACAGCCCCTAAAAGCGTCCCCACAGTTCTTTGTTTTACTAATATAAAAAATACATGCTCAATAGAAAAAATAACAAAATAAGCTTATGTGGGATTGAATGGAGGATTATGGGCTAAAAGGGTTGAGTTATAGCCATTTGGGCTACTAATATGCTAAAACGACCGGAGACACAGGTTTTTAAATATGAATTTTGAAAATTACGTGACCAATTTTAATTTTTTTTCTGAGCGATTTTCATACATAACATGTTAGATTTGGAGGTAGGATTTAAAAGATATGAATGTTTTAAAAGTATTTGAATTTACACAAAAAATGAAGCAATAGGAAAGGAAAAACAGGAAAGTAACATGTAAAATAATAGCATATTTGAAATCTTCACTTTTTTCTAAGCGATTTTCATATATAACATGTTAGAATTGGAGTAAGGATTTAAAAGATATGAATGTTTTAAAAGCATTTGAATTTACACAAAAAATGAAGCAATAGGAAAGGAATAACAGGCCAACGCTGGAGTCGAACCCAGGTCTCTGCAACAAGAGAGCAGTGCGTCGACCACCGGGCTAGGCACATGATTGTGTTGAAACATAGGTGGTACTTTATATATACCAGACCTAACGAACCGTTTTTTGTTTTCCCCACTTAAAAAGGGAGTGCGGGTTGAATACACAAAACATCAGGTTTTTTTTTGCAAAACCGCCATGACGGATGGCAGAAGCGCTGCGCGCTTTATTATTAGGGGAGATTTAGTATAAGAAGGTCTATCTATTTTACAATATGCGAATGTCACTATTCTCTTTATGGATAATGACCTAGATATAGCAAGAAACCTCAAGTTGCTTTTATGTCCATTCGAGGAGCTCTCTGCTCTCAAAATTAATTTTGTAAGAGCGAGCTTTTCCTGAGTAAATGGGTGGTCGGTTCCCAATTCGGTATCTCGGTATTCTGATTCACTATCGGCGCTTAACTATCACTGAGTGAAAGCATGTGGAAGAGAGACTTGAGAAACAGATAGTCAGCTGGAAGGCCAAACTCTTGTCATATGGGGGGCGATTGATTTTGATCAATTCCGTCCTCAGCAATATGGTTCAATACATGTTGTCTTTGTACCACTTACCGAAAGGAGTTCTTCAACGTCTTGATTATTTTAGATCCAGATTTTTTTGGCAATGCAATAATGAATCGAATAAATATAGGCTGGAGAGGTGGACTGTATTACGCCGCCCGAAAAGTCAAGGGGGCTTGGAATTCAAGATCTTGACATTAAAAATATCGCTCTTCTGAGTAAATGGGTTTACAAGTTACTCACTCATAATGGAGTGTGGCAGGAAATCATTCGTAATAAATACGTGGGGTCCAAATTCATTTCTCAAGTTCACTGGAAACCCGGTGATTCACATTTTTGGTATTGTGTCATGAGGGCAAACAAATTCTTTTTCAGTTTGGTACTTTCTCAGTTAGGGATAGTTTCCAGGTTCGATTCTAGGAAGATACCTGGCTAGGCACTAAGCTGCTGGAAGGGCAAGCTTATGTCATGGGAGTGTAGGCTAGTGCTAATTAATATAGTATTGACAAGCTTACCGATGTTTTTGTTATCATTCTTTAAAGTACCAGTAGGGGTACCGAAAAGAAATAGACTTCTATAGATCTCCATTCTTGTGGCAAACCGATGAGGGTAAGACGAAATATAGAATCGATAAATGGGATATCATGTGTAGACCCAAAGATCGGGGAGGGTTAGCGATAGAAAACCTACAAATTAAAAACAAATGTTTGTTGAGCAAATGGCTTTACAGACTATCGGTGGAGATGGAAGGTGCATTGGTACGAATTTTGCGTAACAAGTATTTACGTTCGATGACTCTGGCTCGGGTTACCGTGAAATCTGCAGATTCACCGTTCTGGAAAGGCTTAATGAGAGTAAAAAAAACCTTTTTTCATAGGGTGAAGTTTTACATTGGGAATGGCAACCCAGACAGGTTTTGGAAGGATACGTGGTTAGAGAAGATGCCTCTAGCCATCCAATATCCGGCCTTGTACAATATTTTTCAACGAAAGGAAGCATATGTTGCTACGATATTGCAGGCAGTCCCTCCAAATATTCAGTTCAGGAGATCTCTGGTTGGGGAAAGATGGAATATGTGGCTCCATTTGGTCCTTAGGTTGATGGAAGTTTAACTTTCAGATTTAACCAGACGGTATCCGTTGGAAGCTAACTACAAGCGGTAGTTTTTCCGTCAAATCAATGTACTTAGACCTGATTAATGCTGGGTCAGTACGAACCGCTCCACACATCTCGAAAATAAAAGTTCCTCTTAAGATTAAGATTTTTATGCGTGGTTTCTCCACAAAGGAGTGATTTTGACGAAAGACAACTTGGTTAAGCAAAGATGGGTTGATAGTTCTAGATGTTGTTTTTGTGATCATAATGAGACTTTTATGTCGAACTATTCGTATAGCCTTTATTATAAACCCTCCAACTAGCATGAACACGTTATTTGGGACGTGGCTAAATGGACTGGACGTAACGTCAGCTAGGTACATCCATATTGGAGTATGTGCAATGTTTTGTGCTATATGGAATTGTAGAAACGATATAATTTTTAACAGGAAAAACTTCAACAACTTTTTACAGGTTATGTAGACAACTACAACTTGAATCCGTACGTGGTCGTTACTTACGCATACGGAGTCCAGGAAGCTTTTGGTTACTGGGACCAACCGTTGGAAGACGGCACCTCGAGCTTTATCCATCCGATTTGGACGACGGCAGACAAATAGGCTAGGTGTATAGTCATCGTAGCCTGTTATCACATGGACAGATGGACCATATATTTTCCTTACTTATTTGATTCATGCTTCGGGGTAATCGTGGATCATACACTTTTGTGAAACTTGTTAAGTTAATAAAATGGCTGCATGCATCATCATCATGCTGCACAGGCCTAGGTAATCTTCCTTTAAAAAAGTGTTGGAAATAAGCGAGTAGGCGATCAGGGAGGATAATTAACAATATTTCATAGGTGAGTAGCCGCTCATCAAGTGCATCATTGGAGACAAAATTCTACAACAAGGAGAAAACAACATCTAGCTAGACCAAAGCTATTGTGGTAAGATGGCTGCTACTGTTAGACAACAAACCACCCTACATGACATGTGACAATAGTGAAATAGTGGAGGTGGTGTGGGAGTAAATAGGTGGGAAGGCAATAGCCTAAGGGTTGGCTAAGTGTCCAAGTCTAAAAGCAGTAGAAGGCGGAGAGATCATTGCTTGCAATACCAAAGGTTATTTAGTGGAGAAAGAGAGAGAGAGATGGAGAGATTGGAAGTTAGTTGTTTGTAATGGTGTCGGAGTTTGAAGACGGATTTAATAGTAAGCATCTAGTAGTCTTGATGCCTTTAATACTGGAGGAGTAGTATATAGGATTGGCTGTGGACATGGCGGTGCAGTGGTTACCATCAAGGTAGTCCATTAAAAGATAGTCCATATACATACTAGAGTAGGTATTTAGGAAGACCGAGATGAAGTCCATTAAAAGAGCGGTCCGCGCACGTTGCGGCTACATATATATATATATGCATAGGATTTGTTTGTCAGCTGCCATCACATAATCGGCACTCCATCACTTACGTACAACGGCCGGAGTGAATAAGCATGAAAAACGGTACTTGTAGGACTCCTCCACGACTTTGTGATAGTAATATTACTATTAATGCACTGGACCCCGACACATTCGCCGGCGATTCCCGCGCCGTGATCGATTTCCTCGCCGGCTACTACGGCGACGTGGAGAGGTACCCTGTGCAGTCGGAAGCGGAGGCGGGCAGCCTCCGTAGGGTTTTACCTGATGCGGCGCCCGAAACCGGGGAGGCGATTGATGGAATCCTGGAGGACGTAGGGCAACACATCCTCCCTGGACTCACACACTTCCAGAGCCCCAACTTCTTTGCCTACTACCCTGCCAACGCCAGCACTGCCGGCTTCGTCGGCGAGATGCTCTGCGCCGGCCTCAACGTCGTACCTTTCACATGGGCCGCCTCGCCTATGGCAACCGAGCTTGAATGCCTCATGCTGGACTGGATGGGCAAGCTCATGTGCCTTCCGGACCGCTTCCTCTTCTCAGGCAGCGGCGGCGGCGGCGGCGTGCTGCACGGAAGCACATGCGAGTCTGTGGTATGCACCCTTGCCGCCGCACGGGACCGCGCGCTCAAACGGCTCATGACCCATGAAGCCATCCTGAAGCTGGTGGTGTACGCCTCGGACCAGAGCCACACCACCTTCCAGAAGGGGGCCAGGATTGTAGGGATCCCGCCGTCAAACTTCCGTGTCATCCCGACGTCGGCCGCGTCCAGCTACGGCCTGACCGCCGAGAGCGTCCGGGACGCGGTGGAGGCGGACCTCGCCAGCGGGCTCGTGCCGCTCTACCTGTGCGCCACGGTGGGCACCACCGGCGTGGGCGCGGTCGACCCGGTGGGTGAGCTCGGGGAGGTGGCGCGGCGCTACGGGATGTGGCTCCACGTCGACGCCGCCTACGCCGGCAGCGCGCTCATCTGCCCCGAGTTCCAGGGTTACATGGAGGGCGCGGAGCTGGCAGACTCGGTGAGCATGAACCCGCACAAGTGGTTCCTCACCAACATGGACTGCTGCTGTCTCTGGGTGGCCACCCCATCCCAGCTCACCTCGGAGTACCTCAACGACGTCAGCAGCTGCGACGCGGAGGGGAGGCGGTGGTGGACTACAAGGACTGGCAGATTGCCCTGGCACGCCGATTCCGCGCCATCAAGCTGTGGGTCGTTCTCCGGCGGTACGGCGCGGCGGGCCTACGGGCGCACATCAGGAGGCATGTGGAGATGGCCAAGTGGTTGGAGCAGGTGTTCAAGGCCGACGAGCGGTTCGAGGTGGTGGCGCCGAGGAGATTCTCGCTGGTGTGCTTCCGCCTCCGACCACGACCACGACCACGACCACGACCATGCCCAAGTGGCTATGGAGATGGCCAAGTGCAAGCTTCTCAAGGCGTCGATCCTGCTGCGGTGGTGGACGCCTTGAACCGTAAGCTTCTCAAGGCGTCGATCCTGCTGCGGTGGTGGACGCCTTGAACCGTAAGCTTCTCAAGGCGGTGAACGCCAGCGGGAGGGCCTTCATGGTACACACTGTGGTGGACAACAAGTTCGTCATCCGTGTGGCAATAGGTGCCACCATGACACACATGCACCACGTCCGTAACGTATTTCACCTCATACAGGAGAAAGCCACACAAATATACACGCGCAACTAGCTACCACTACTTCCCTATATATCCCTATTATTAAGGATTTAACCTACCTACTACTCCCACATAATCATTCCCTTCAAAATAATTAAGCTCTATCCAACGGATATCTAGCTACTTGTGTTCCCAAAAAACCGGATCCAACGATATGTAACATGCATCTTAATTAATATTACTACTTTCTATATATTCTCAAACAAACAAAACAAAACAAAAAAGCTTGAATAATCTCATGCTTGTAACCTTTTTTGGTTTGGTCCTATAATAACTTGGTGGTTCCTTTTATTGTGGCAACGCTTGTCGACCCTTACATGATTGTTTTTTTGTCCGCCTATCTATTGGTGCGCTCAACGAGCGGTGATGCATTTTAGATTTCGACCAATTTTTAAATTAATTAAAAGTACATACATTATTACCGCCAAAAGTCCATTTGTACACTAACTAAAAATTTAAAAAACATGAGTAAACCCAAGATCTAGTGGCCCTCGTCGATCACTGGCTTCGTCGTTGAGGTCGATATATATATCCATGGAAACGACCAAGATATTGTTGTCGGGCGCCTGCTGCACCTTTGCGCCCACCCACTACCACTAATACGTAGCGCATGTGGCCACGGCTATGGCTCGGCCGCGACGACCTATATATACTCCGGCCGATTCGACCAGTGCAAATGGCGAGCTCGTCGATTGGGAAGTCTTTGATTGATGGCCTTCTTCGGGGCCTCCTCCTCCACCAACACCGACTATGGCTCCTCGGTGAACCCATGCATGTATCCCCCAGTGCGTGGAGTCTACCGGCCGTGAACGTCAGGTTTGTAGTGGAGGTCAATCGACAACAAAGCGCGACAACCGCGTGCGTGCAGTAGTCTACCATACGTGAACGTCAGGTTGTAGTGGAGGTCAACCGACAACAAAGCGCGACGTCCTGTGGTTGACATGCATGGGTGGCACTCCAACCCTATCCAGGTTCAAATATCATCCATGTCGTCGTAGGTTCATGTTTTGCTAGGTCATGGGGATGCCATTCTCCCAATAGAGCTGGCACCAAGATGCGGTCGCGTGTTGGTGGCGCATCCCCCGACCATGTCATGTGTGCAACTGCGCGCGTGTTAAGATGCTATATTTCAACTTGAGAGAAATAAGTTAGTGATGATAACCTGGTTAGTTAGTTATCTTGTAATATAGCAGTTATCTTGTAACCTTTACCTAATAATACTAAAGCGGCTATTGCTTCAACGGAAAGTCCTTTGTCGTCGTTTTTGCACAAACACCCCTGCTATTTTATGTATTCAATCCGCGGTCCCTATGTAAGTGGATCTAGAAATAAAATATTTCGATCCAACCCGTGGTCATCCCCTTCCTCTTATCCCAAGCGACCCGATGCGCCGCCGGCAGCTCTCCGGGGTGCCCACCTTGTGCTTGGTCGCCATCAGCAGCGAGTTGTGCTTGGCCGCCGTAAGTAATCACTAGCCTCTGGGCTCGAGACGTAGGGTCGTTACCAGTCCCGAGTGGGGGCCGAACTCGTACATCTGAGTGCAACCACTACGCCATAGCTAGGCTTCACCCCTCGTTCGTACCCATGATACTATTGTCAGGATCACTCCCACGACAGTGGCCACTGGCGATGACGAGGGCAAGGAGCCGGTGAGGGACGCTGCTGGCAGTCGGGGTCGAGTCGTGCCCGTGTCGCCTAAGCTAGGCGACATGGGCACCATGCAGGCGAGAAAGCTTTTTTCTTCTTTTTATACAAGTGCAATTCTTCAGTTTGGCGATAAGTATAAAAAGTCACTAAATAAAAAAAAGGCCAACAAAAAAAGTTTGAAAATATAATTTCTGCCTTCTAACTAACATACACTTTAATGGGTGATTATAAAATACAGCTACCAACACACGACTTCTTAATGTCCAGATGTTACTTGTTAACATATGGTTTCCTTAACAATTGCTCATTAATAGTGATAGTTAACCAAAAATATGCAGTTCAATTAATTTTCTTGTTAACAGGTGATTGTAATATATAACAACGAATTCTTATTATATTTATTGTTAGGTTGACAATTTAATGACTGGTCATCAAATGTGACCTGCAACCTACTCCCTTCATCACAGTTTATAAGACGTGCGCGTGTAACTAGGTCGTTAATTTAACTTATATAAATTATATTATCTAACATAAAAATTATATCATTAGAAAATAGAACATCTAAAGTTTCTAATGATATATTTTTTATAATATATGCCTCTTATTAAGTTGGTCAAATTAACGATCTAGATACGCGTGTCGGACTTATAAACTGAAACGGAGGAAGCATAATAGTTGGGTCTAACTAATATTTTATTTCTTATTAATGTGTGATTTTGAAATGGAGTATAGGTACTACTAAAAAGTGACAATATGTAATAATTACCAAACAATTATATCATAAAATTCTTATGTCATGTGTTGTGAGATCTTTACCTTAATTAATAACTGCTCATTCGTTGGAAAAGGACAGCTCATGGAGAATTATATGTATGCCAGGCACTCGGCAAAGCCATTGCTGAGTGCAACATTTGGCAAATGTTGGCATTGTTAACTTTGCGGAGTTCTTTTTCATGGACACTATGGAATCACGTGGAAAATATATTTGCCGAGTGGAAAACTGCATACTTGGAAAATGAATAACTAGACAAAATGAAGTGAAAAAATTCAGATGCGCTGCCTGGCGTTGCACTCGGCAAAGGTACAACGACTTTGTCGAGTACTGTTACATTTGGCAAATAGTATAATTTTAGTACAATCAAAAACATTCAATAGTTGCCTACGTGTCCGCTTGTGGGTATTCAGATATGTATGTATGCGTGCCCGCTGGCGGGTATTCAGGTATGTATACATTCATTCCGGCTTGGGGGTATTCAGGTATGTATACATTCATTCCGGCTTGGGGGTATTCAGGTATTTGTACATTCATGCGGGCATGCCGGTATACATCGGCTTGTGGATATATGGATACCCAGGTGCTACCATATTTTTTTATATTCTAATGCAGAAGTGGAAAAGAATACATAAAGCCCAGAAACAAAATACGGAAACAGACACCATTCGAAATTAACACGGAGCAGAACAACGAGAACACGGAGACGGGTGCGTGCCTACATTGAAATTTAAAGGCACGTAGAACCATAGGGAGAAACACATTCGAACCAACAAACATGTTCAATTGATAGCATGACTTCAATAATACAATGATGTACCATGGTTATATAATACCATATCCATTTGTTCATAAATTTCCAATTTTGGCAAAATTTGAGGACATCAAACAAGCCATAAATACATTATCTATGTCAAATAAAACTTGAAGTAGAGCGGAATGCACATGTATTGTTGGTGTGTGTACTTGCATCTTGACATCGATCACTACTCGAATCTGGCATTGCGTCGAGTTCTTATCTTTTGCCGAGTTCATTCCATTGCAATCTTGGTAAACTTATGCATCTGCCAAGTTTGGTCCAAACTGCACTCAGCAATGGGCCAAGGGGCTATTCCGCAGGCCTAATAAGGCTACAACCCAAGACATGAGATATCACGGAGGATACCTGCCACACGACTAACTGCCTATAGTCGGATGATCAACCACCCCCCCCCCTCCCTAACGGACATGAACAAGCAGCCAGTCACCAAGAAGACGAGAGCACTTGGAGAGCCTATACACTAGTGGGGACGGGGCCTATAGTCCCGGCTCGTAAGGGGCTTTAGTCCCGGTTCACCAACCGGGACCAAAGGGCGGGACTAAAGGCCCTTTAGTCCCGGCCCTGTTCCAAGCCGGGACCAAAGGTGCTTCACGTGGGCGCCTCGGAGCGTCCTCAGGGGCAGGCCCTTTAGTCCCGGGTCTTAACACGGACCGGGACTAAAGAGTTTCTGCATATTTTGTTTATTTTAGGGTTTTAGGGTTTTAGGGTTTAGGTGTTCGGGAGATTAACGTGATGCCTCGTTTGGTGTTCGGGAATTAGTTTTCATATAATTCTAAATATACATGTTTATGCATATATATATATATAAGATTAACTTATCTTACAAGCGAGCATATATATAGAATTATATGGAGATCTGAATTATCGGGACTAGAGCCCGTCTATTCGATTACATGGACCAACATCAATAATGGCCCCTAGCTACACTATATCGTCCTTTGTCATCTATAGCCTCCGTCCTCAGAAAGGTCGCAAGCTCCTCTGCAACAGCAATCGCGCGTTGCTCTGGTAGGACCTTCTCCCTCATGGCCGTGTACTATATAAGAAGAGGAGATGAATATGAATATCAATCATGATAACTAAGAATGACGGGTAAAAATAGAGGTGTGAATGTTCATTGCTTACGTCGTATCTGTGATCCTTGTGCTCAGAGGTAAACGTGCGAATGGTCTCGCAAACATAGTATCCGCATAGATGCGTCCCCCGTGGCTGCTGGTCGCACTTTACGAGAATAGAATATATATAATCAAAATAATAATCTAGCATCATAAATGTATTGAAAATAGAAGTATATCATACTACTACTTACCTGAGCCGCTCTAAAGGTCAGCTTCTCATGCTCGATACCGGGAGTCATGCACTTGAACCGCTTCCAAACCCTGCCCGACAAGGAAAATGATTTGCTAAGTTTTTCATTAATTGATATATCAGAAAATCATCGAAAGATACCGATAGAGCGCAAGAATGATTGAAATTACCCTTGGAGCATGTCCTGCAGGCTTTGGAACTGTTCCAAGGGTCTCGATAATGGGTCGAAGGCATCAACTCTTCCCTTATCAATTTGAATGTCCAACAGAATCCAATGAAAGCTACACATGTATATATATATGTCAGTAACTTATCAATT
Organism: Hordeum vulgare subsp. vulgare; assembly: GCF_904849725.1. NCBI lineage: Eukaryota > Viridiplantae > Streptophyta > Magnoliopsida > Poales > Poaceae > Hordeum > Hordeum vulgare. Next base: position 664,786,423 of record NC_058519.1, on the reverse strand, counting down.
ACACTTACAAGTGAATGGACACAACAGAGTAAAGACCCTCACCTGAAGTTTTATGGAAACAGTATGTGGTCACAGAAATTTTGATCTGTTAGAAACCTTAGAAGGTTTTCCTCCGTCTCCTTGGGTTTATCAGTTAGCGTCGCTATGCTATATGTATTTTATTTGGGTCAATAAACCCAATATTTAGGATGTTCCTACTTTTACATTCCAGAATCTTCATTCTGCATAACAGAGTACAAGTTATATGTAGACAATGAATTGAAATAACTAAACAAGTTATATGTAGACAGCGAATTGAAAAACTTACAGACAATAGCAACTCATAAGCGATTTGTCGAGGGCGTCGGCATTGTACATCTGGAAGAGTTCATCAAAGTCGATATTCTTATATTCTTTGGGGCGTTTTTTTTTGCTTCAATTATGTACTTTTATATTCTTTGGGGCGTTTTTTTTGCTCCAATTTTTATATTCTTTGGGGCGTTTTTTTTGCTTCAATTATGTACTTTTCCTTCGTTGCTAAATGTAATACTACTTTTTAAATATTCCATCAAAGATTTTTATATACAACATAATTTATAGTATAGATTCATTTATTTTGTTTTTATGTAGTTTATAATAAAAATCTATGAAAGGTATTTAGGAACGGAGAAAGTTGACAACAACACGTACATTGGTTTGTCCCTTCTTTATCATTTCTGTGGTCTAAACACCAAAGTGCTCTTGTGAGCTCGACGTGAGATATGCACCCTTTGCTATAGTTAAATACAAAAACATACTTCAAAATTTTACAAAACAATTTTGCTAAGGCTCAGTCAACTGAGATTTCATTATCTCCCAGTCGATGTTATATTTTTTTTTAATCTTCCATTCAGATTCATACAGAAAAATTCTTTTCTTCTTTTAATTCTTCTTACGTACTTGATGGTCATTTTTGTTTTGCGGTTTTTGCTTCCGTTTTTGCAGCCTTTTTGTTTTAGCAAAAAAGCCACAAAAGCTCCTTAATAGGGCATTTTTTTCTTCGACTTTCGGGTTAGGAATCAATATTGTTATATGATGGTATAAATCGAAAGCTGAAACAAAATGCACCTATTTAGGAGCTCTTTTGACTCTCTTTTTTGTTGCCAGAGTGGACAAACTTAAAAGCAGAAGAAAAAGTCCACACAAACAGGGCCTATGTCAGTTGACTAAGACTTGGTTATGGGCCAGCTCTTTTGATCAGTGGCTTATGCCTAAGCTGCGGTGGAAATAAGCCCTTGATAAGTTGCGGGTGAAAATAACCCCATGAGAATAAGCCACTCAGTTCTTTTGTTCGAGCTTATGTTTCTGAGTTCTCTGGTGTAAAATCTACAATACCCCTAAAATGCAATTGTATGACCTTGACTGAAGTTTTTGGTATACCATAGCAACAGCTTCATTCATATTCTCTTCCACTTGCAAAAATGCTACCAGCATCAACCCAAACAACAATAAAATCCTAGTGCTTGCATACGAATTTCTGAATACCTTCATTAGTAACATTCATCATTTTTTACAGCAAGCACAAACTTAGACCATGACAAAAAAAATAGGTGCATGTGAGCACTGCACTTCCTGAAGATATATCAAGAAAAATCAGCTACATGTGAAACATTTTTCAAATCCATGAACATGTTACCTGACATGCTGAAATGATATTTTTTTTCAAACCCAAAAATTTTGAAACAGTTCTTCAAATGCGTGAACTTTTTAAAAAATCTGCATTTCTTTTTCAAAATTTGTGAAATATTTTTAGAAATCTGCAAACGTTTTAATTTTCATGATTTTCTTGAAATTAAACTGGCAGTTGTTTTTCCTAGGAGACCATCCACAGAAAAAAAAAACACTAGCTTCTTTTCGAAAATAAAAGAAAAACAAACTAGCAGGCGAAGATAAGAGCGTGTGAAGTAGCCCGCTGGAATGCATGCGGGTGCCAGCTGCCAAAAATATTAGGAAACGAACTACAGTGACAAAACTTAAACACTGCACATCCTGCGATTACTTATAAAAATTTGCAACCAGTTATTTCCTTTTCTGCTTATTTCATTCCTTTTTTTCGTTTTTGTTTGTTTTATCTTCATTTTTCATTTTTATTAATTTCTAAAACATGAATTTTTCAAACAGAAAGAAATCTTAAAGCACGAACAACTTTTTAAATCCGGAACATTTTTTAAAATCTTGAGAACAAATTTTAAAAAGGAGAACAATTTGGAAAATTGTGAACAAATTCGGAAATGTGAACAATTTTTTAAAGCATGGACATTTTTTGAATCTTGTGAATAGAATTTTGAAATAGATAACAATTTTGAAAATATCGCAATATTTTGAAAGCACGAACAAATTTTAAAGAACGAACATTTTTGAATATTGAGAACAAATTTTGAAAAATCCTGAACAAATTTGGAAGCGTGAACAACTTTCCAAAGCATGAACAGTTTTTGAATCTTGAGAACAAAATTTTGAAACGGAGAAAAAATTTGAAACAGCACGAACAAAATTGAAAGAGTGAACAAAATTTGAAGCACCCACTTTTTTTTTAATCTTGTGACCAAACTTTGAAACCAAGACCAATTTTTAAAAGTCCTGAACAAATTTGGAAGTGCAAAAAAAAATTTAAGCACAAACATTTTCTGAATCTTGAGAACAAATTTTTTAAACGGAGAAAAATTTCGAAAAACGCCGAACAAATTTGGAAGCGTGAACAATTTTTTAAAAACATGACATTTTTTAGAATCTTGAGACCTAAATTTTGAAATGGAGAAGAATTTTGAAAAACCACAAACAAATTTGAAAGAGTGAACAAAATTTTGAAGCACCAACTTTTTTTTAATCTTTTGACCTAATTTTGAAACCAAGACCAATTTTTAAAAGTCCTGAACAAATTTGGAAGTGGAAATTTTTTTTAAAGCACAAACATTTTTTGTATCTTGAGAATAAATTTTTGAAACCGACAAAAATTTTGAATAACCCGAACAAATTTGGAAGCGCGATCAAATTTTTAAAGAACAAACGTTTTCTAAATCTTGAGAACAAATTTTGAAAAACCCTGAACAAATTTGATAGCGTGAACAATTTTTTAAGGCACGAACATTTTGTAAATTTTAAGAACAAATTTTGAAACCAATAACAAATTTGGAAACGCGAACAATTTTTGAAGGCACGAAGATTTTCTAAATCTTGAGAACAAATTTTGAAACCAATAACAAATTTGAAAAATTCCAAACAAATTTGAAAGCGCGAACAATTTTTTAAGGCACGAAATTTGTCTAAATTTCGAGAACAAATTTTGAAACCAATAACAAATTTGGAAGTGCGGACAATTTTTTAAGGCACGAACATTTTCTAAATTTTGAGAACAAATTTTGAAACGAATAACAAATTTGGAAACGCGAACAATTTTTCAAGGCACGAACATTTTCTAATATTGATAACAAATTTTGAAACCAATAAAAAATGTGAAAAATCCTGACAAATTTGGAAGCGCGAACAATTTTTTAAGGCACGAACAGTTTTTGAATCTTAAGAATGAATTATAGTATTCGTTACTGGGCCGTTGATTCGGTTTTTTCTTCAGTGAGAGAAGATTCTATCTCGCTTAGCTCCAGCACAAAAGGAGCGCGACTATACGTTGCTTCTAGCAGCCAGCATAGACGGCCGCCTCGCCTACAAGAGAAGATGTTGTAGTGTGCCTGGTCAGTTAGTTTTCGTTCCTTGTGATGCTACATTTTGTCATTAATTTTATTTATGTTTTTGAAAATAAAAGTCTCATATATAATTTTAGAAAAACGTGTGTAGCATTCCCATAAAATGTTGACACAATTTTAAAAGGACATTTGCACAACTTTCGAAAAACATTGATAGAATTCAAACAATATTCTTATATATTTAAAAAATGTTCAAATCATTCAAAATAGAATGTTCTTGACATTTATTTATACAATGTACAAAGATGCTCGCGTAAATAAAAAAATTAGGTACAATTCAGTTAAACATATGTGACACTTTTGCGAAATGTATATATAATTTAAAATATGTTTGCATAGTTTATCAAAAAAAATCATGAAACTAAAAATAATAAACATTTATTTTCAAAATGGTTAACATGTATTTAAACAATGTTTAAAACAAGTATTCTGAAACAAATGCACATCATGCATTTTAAAATGTTCGACGTGTACCGAATCTTTTTTTAGGTGCATATGAAAAAGTAATACCTCAGTTTCTATTTACTCCTCATATTAAATTTTTAAGAAGTAAAACTTTACAAAATGTTATCAAGTTTGTATAGAAAAAGATTAGCATATACAACACCAAATCAATACGTTAGATTCATCAGTGAATACTTTTTAAAATTAAAATACATGTATTATTTTTTAAACTTGGTCATACTTTATAAAGTCTAACTTTAGCCAGAGTAAATATGCGGACTAAATAAAAATGGTGAGTGTACAAGGTGTGTTAGAAAAGGTAGACTAGTACTGTTTCGGTTTCTAAATATAAGTCTTCTTAACGATTGCACTAGAAGACTACATACGAATGTATATATAGACATAATCTAGATTGTACATGTTTCATATATTGTCTTGTGAAACAATATTAGAAAAACATATATTTAGAAACGAAGAGAGTAGTAAAGAGTAAACACATGCATGCAATGCGTGGAGTAGATGGAGAGAGTAGTAGGCTGCTAGCGAGCTTGTGACCCACTAGGTAACTTGGATGTTGACGACGCCACACTAGGTAGTGATGATGATGTCGATCATAGCACGCTTGCATACCTGCATTATGACAGTATGATGCATTTTCTTTAAATGTTTGAAGATGCATGCTGAGTTAATTGTCACTTCCCTCGGTTAAACTTAGTGTCCACTAGCTTAATTGGGTTGAGAAGAAGGAGCATTAGCTAGCTAGCTAGGTGATCATCCTCATCCATAACGATGAGATGAGATGAGAATCCATATATATATATTACTATACCCCAACTAAAATATTGCAGCTAGCCGAGTTATAGTGGCAGCCGGCCGGTCTCGCCGAGTGCGCGCACATCTAAATATATCTACATACGTTGATATATCAGAATTAATATATGGATTCAAATCATGGGCCATCTTATCTGACGTACGTTCGCATTCATTCAGATTCAGTTGAGAGCACCATGCATCTTCTCTCCATCCACATCCACGTCACGTGTCTATAAATATAACGAAACGATCGAATCGATTGGATTCAGCTTCCTTCTGTCCTGCATGCATGGAGCTACCTTGATCCAGGCACCTTCAAATTTGAACCATCATCCAAATCCAGATCAAACAAAAACTATATAAGAGTATCACAATAAATAAATGGGCATCAAGCAGCAGCATGCCACCACTCGTGCAGCAGCTGCCGCCGTGCTGCTGCTCGTGGCGGCCGCCCGTGGCGCAGCGGCACAAGGATACGGCAGAGGAGGTCGATATGAATATGGCGGTAGTGATGACGGTGGTGGTGGCGTTGGGTACGGTGGTCATCACTGGGGAGGCGGAGGTGGATACGGGTATGGCCGTAGTAGTGATGACGGTGGTCATCACTGGGGAGGCGGTCTGAGCATGGATTACTACTCCATGACGTGCCCGCACGCCGACGAGATCGTGCGCGGCGTGGTCTTCAAGGCGCTGGAAAAGGACCCGAACCTCGCCGCGTCCCTGCTCCGGCTCCACTTCCATGACTGCTTCGTCCGCGGCTGCGACGCCTCCGTGCTCCTCGACTCCACCAAGGCACACGGCACCGCCGAGAAGGACGCGCTCACCAACAAGTCTTTGCGCGGCTTCGAGGTCATCGACGCCGTCAAGGCCGCCCTGGAGGCGCAGTGCCCCGGCACCGTCTCCTGCGCCGACGTGCTGGCCCTCGCCGCCCGGGACTCCGTCTACATGGCCGGGGACCTCTACTACATGGTGCCCATGGGACGCAAGGACGGTTACGTCTCCCGCGCCGCTGACACCTCCGCGCTCCCCGCCGCGACGCTCAATGCGTCCGAGCTCATCAAGGTGTTCGTCCGTGACCACGGCTTCACGGTGCCGGAGCTCGTCGCGCTCTCCGGCGGCCACACGCTGGGCCAGGCCCACTGCGCCAACTTCAAGAACCGGCTCAGTGGCTTGGGCAACAGGGTGGACCCCACGATGGACGCCTGGATGGCGGCATCGCTGGCGAAGACGTGCAAGAAGGGCGGCGACGGGGCCACAGCCAAGCTCGACGCCACCAGCAACGCCTTCGACGCCGAGTACTTCAAGGGCTTGCAGGCCAGGAGGGGTCTGCTCACGTCCGACCAGACGCTGCTCAACGGGTCGCCGGAGACGGCCATGTATGTGAACCAGTTCGCGGACAGCCCGGACGCCTTCTTCGACGCGTTCGTGCAGGGCATGGGAAGGATGGGTCAGCTGGATCTCAACTCCGACGGCAACGTGAGGATCAGCTGCAGGGTGATCAACTAATTTCAACTGTGCATGCAGGGTACAGCATGAAAAATACAGTAATAACTAATTAAGGTTATTGATCGATGTTGGGTCTGGGAGGCAGCAGCGTCTACCTGCAGCTTATGATACTTATTTGTATTTGCAGTGCAACTCTGAAACCATTTTAATTTGTAGTAGGCTTGAATCTAGTACTAGAGTTGCTGGCTTGCTGCTCTCTCAAAATAATATGCAAGCAAGCAGAAGCAAGCAAGCTGCAGGCTCATGGAATCGCAGTTGATTTCTCCACTTATCTTGTCCGATTCAATCATCATCATCATCATCATGAATACTCCTATAAAGCAAGCAAGCTGCACGGATGGAGAGAGGTGTTTGTGCTGCGAATAACTTACCAGCTTTTCTCTGTTATGTTCCTTTTATTCAGTGAAGGAAGCACTGCCAGATCGCTCAGGCTACCAGATAGTGCCATCCCACGACCTCGAGCGAGCGTGCTCCTGGCACTCCTACTCTGTCGCCGCAGATCACACATACCACGTCTATGACTAAGCAAACGAAAGATCCTAACAAACTACGGCTCAGTCATAGCTCAGCTTATTTGCTAACTGAACATAACTGACGAAACTGAACGAACAGTCGAACTGACGGACTATCGGAACTGAAACTCCTTACTTGAGCACCTGTTACCTGACTGACATTCTCCCCCTTACGAGACGGCCGTGCACGCGGCTGTGGTTGTCGCCATGTACTCAGCTTCACACGAGGAGAGAGCAACCATTTTCTGCTTCTGAGACGGCCAACTGACCGCACACCCCCCGAAGACGAACACCGTGCGAGACGTGCTCTTTCTGTCACAAACATCACCGACGAAATACGCATCGCTGTAGCCGACCAGCTGCGGTTCCAACTCCCCCTTTTTGTATCTGCACCCGAAGTTCAGAGTACCAGCCACATACCTCACCAGGTGCTTGACTGCCGCCCAATGCTCTGTCGTGGGCGCTTCCATGAACCTGCTGACAAAGCCTACCACGAATGAGATGTGCGGCCTTGTGTGCACCAGATACCGGAGGCTTACGACGATGCTGTGGTAAAGCTTCTTGTCTGTCAGAGGGTTAGTGCTCTTCTTGCTCAGCTTCAGACGTGGTTCCATCGGGATGTGCACAAGGTGGCACCCTGTCAGTACGCCCCTGTCCATGATCTTGGCCGCGTAGCTTGCCTGCTTAAGGGTGATCGCTCGATGCCGAGGTAGTAGCTCAGCAGTCCAAGGTCCCTCATGGAGAAGACGTACTGCATCTGTTGCTTGAAGCATGTGATGGCCTCCATGCTTGATCCGGTGACGATAAGGTCGTCGATGTAGACACCCAGCAGCAACCGCTAGTCACCGTTGCACCGCATGTACACTGCATGCTCCGACGGATTCCTCTAGAACCCAAGGGACACCACTGTGTCGTCCAACTTGGTGCCTGGCAGAGCCCGTACAGAGCCTTGGAGAGCCGAAGCACCTTCTCCTCCTCGCCAGTGCGCTTGAAGCCAGGGGGCTGGGCGACGTACACTTCCTCCTGCAATTCTCCTTCCTCCTGCAATTCTCCGTTCAGGAACGTAGACTCGACATCCTGGTGATGCACCTCCCACCCAGCTTTAGCTGCGATCGCAAGGAGTAGACGCACAGACTCGAGCCGAGCAACCGAGGCGAACACCTCGTCGTAGTCCACCCCTGGACGAAATACTTTCAAATGCTCGCCAATGGCAGACATAGAAAGAAACGTATATTCGCTCTTGACCAGGAGGAAGGCCGAATACGAGGGGGATGCACCACTCAGAAATTTTATTACGAAGTATTATAAAGAGATTTTTGGACCTTTAGCTGAAACAACTTTTCAGTTGGACGAGTCTATTACTCATGACATTCCTCAAGTTTTGGAAGTGGAAAATGAATTATTAACCTCTCCGTTCTCTGAGGACGAAATTCGAACCGCGGTGTCCCAAATGGAACACAACAAGGCTCCGGGACCGGATGGCTTTCCGGCAGAGTTTTATCAATGTTTTTTGGACGTGATAAAGGCAGACTTGGTTCAGTTGTTTAACCAACTGCATACCGAAGACCTTGACATTTCTCGTTTAAACTATGGGGAAATTATCCTGTTGCCTAAGATTAAGGAGGCTAGTCGTATTCAACAATATCGACCAATTTGCCTTTTAAATGTAAGTTTTAAAATCTTTACGAAGGTCGCAACTAATTGGTTGAACGGGGTGGCTGACCATGTCGTCAAACCCACTCAAACAACATTCATGCAGGGCCGCAACATATTAGATAGAGTTGTCGTGCTGCATGAAACTGTACATGAGCTTCACCACAAAAAGTTGAATGGAGTCATCTTTAAAATAGATTTTGAAAAAGCCTATGATAAAGTTAAGTGACCCTTTCTGTTGCATGTTGTAAACTTTACGCGTGAAGGTTTTTTTTTTTGCCAAAATGGTGTCGTTGGGTCGAGAGCTTTGTTTTTGGAGGTAGTGTGGCCATCAAAGTTAACGATGATGTTTGTAACTATTCTCAGACAAGGAAGGGGCTTCGCCAAGGGGACCCCGCATCCCCTATTTTATTTAACATTGTGGCCGACATGCTAGCTATCCTTGTTGAGCGGGCTAAGCTGGCCGGTCAAGTTAGAGGTGTCATTCCACATTTGGTAGAAGATGGTCTATCTATTCTACAATATGCGGATGACACTATACTTTTCATGGATCATGATCTAGATAAATCAAGAAATCTCAAGTTGCTTTGATGTCCTTTTGAGGAACTTTCTGGTCTCAAAATTAATTTTCATAAGAGCGAACTTTTTTGCTTTGGCGATGCTGCAGAATCAGCACCTTAGTATGCTGAGATTTTTGGATGCCAGCTCGGGCAGTTCCCGATTCGATATCTGGGTATTCCCATACACTATCGGCGTTTAACTATCGCTGAGTGGAAGCATGTGGAAGAGAGACTTGAGAAATGACTAGCCAGCTGGAAGGCCAAACTATTGTCTTACGGGGGGCGATTGATCTTGATCAATTCTGTTCTCAGCAACATGGTTTTATACATGTTGTCATTCTTCCACCTCCCAAAAGGGGTTCTTCAGCGCCTCGATTACTTTAGATCCAGATTTTTTTTAGCAGAGTGATAATGAATCCAAGAAATATCGTCTGGCTAGGTGGAGTCTACTATGTAGACCTAAAAGTCAAGGGGGACTCGGAATTCAAGACCTTGAGATTAAAAACATTGCTCTTCTCAGCAAATAGGTTTACAAACTACTCATTGAGAATGGGGTGTGGCAGGAAATCATTCATAACAAGTATATGGGATCCAAAGCCATTTCTCAAGTTCATTGGAAACCCGGGGATTCACATTTTTGGTGTGGCGTGATGAAGGCCAAGCAATTCTTTTTCCAATTTGAAACCTTCTCAGTTAGGGACGGTTCTCAGGTTCGATTTGGGAAGACACCTGGCTCATGACCAACCTACTCATGGTGCAATACCCGAGCTTGTATAGGATTGTCAGACATAAATTTGTCATGATCAAACAAGTTTTGTTACAAGAAAACCCTGATATTTCTTTCCGTAGGGATCTTTTAGGTCCTGGCCTGGCAGCATGGAATGAATTACTCATTTGCTTGGAGGATATTCAGCTGTCAGGTGAATCGGACATTTTTCAATGGAATTTGCATCAGAATGGAAAATTTTCAGTCAAATCCATGTATGATGCAATGGTTCATTGTGATGTTCCGGTAGATAACATGAAATTGTGGAAGCTCAAAATTCCTCTAAGAGTGAAGATATTCCTCTGGTTTTTAAATAGAGGAGTTATCTTAACTAGAGATAATCTGGCACGACACAAATGGCATGGTAACAAGATATGTGTCTTTTGCCAACATGACGAGTCTATTAAACACTTCTTTTTTGAGTGTAAGTTCGCTCGGGCAATTTGGGCCATAGTTCAAGTAGCTTCAAATTTATACCAGGAATGATGTGATTTGTAATAATAAATGTATCTCATCTCCAATGCAGGTTATTCATGTATGTACACAATGGATCTGTACTTGGTCTATCCTGTAGAGGCCGGGTGACAGGGACCTTTTTAGGATGGCGTCTACACGGCTGGAGTGTACGGCCAGGGAAGTTTTCTACCCCCATGGATGGCGATGTGATCTTCGGATAGGATCTGCCACACCTTAGGTTGGACTTGATTTATTTTCTTAGATGTAAAGCGAATTTTATTTTCGGGTAGTTTGGACTTTTTGGTTGTGTGCATCAAGCTATGCAGAGGTCGGGCTTTCTTTCGATGCGATTGTATCACCTCGATATATCTATTCAATGAAATGTCCTTTATCGAAAAAAGAAAGAATTATGCCATGTGTAGGCGGATCAACATCTTGGCGACGTATTTGAAGGCCAAATACCTATTGTGGTCGATTGCTTTACACACTGTTTGGATTGTATCTAATTAACCCACATGCTCCCTCTTTGCTTTTTGCTTGATCAATTGCTTGCTGAGAGGAAAAAAAATTGAGTTATTGTTTATCATTTATGACATTCAGAGGAAAAGTGAATTCAGTTTATGAAGTTGTTACAATATGAAGCATGCATGAGACACCTTGAGTTTATTAAAGTTGTTGAGGAGATGCAACTCCTCGAGGAACACTGGGATAAAACCCGATTGGCTAACGAAATGTAACCTCTTGTAGTTTTTACCTACCTTTTTTAATGTCTCTTTGAAGAAGAAATGACTGCCCATGCTTGGACAAATCGTGCACAGCCAACCTAAGTTGCAATGGACATATATATACTTGGCCAACTCCGATCCGCTTAGTTCTTGTACGTATATAAGAATCCCATGCATGTTTAGCCAGTTCTTGGAGTAGTTGGACGTACGGTATATATAGCACTATATATTTCCCTTAGGGATCAGGTAACTTGTTAACCCAAACAGTGAGTAGCTAGGGTTAGACCCGGCCCCTTGGACGTTGGGGGCGCTAGCTAGCTAGTGTTAGAGGTACCCCTGCAGGTAGGTATCGCCCTCCGGATGTGAAAATCAAATCTCAGATCTGGTAACAATTGTTAACCTAGCTAGCTAAACAGTCAATGGTTAGCATCGATCTACACCAAACAAACATACATACTACTACTTAATCAGTAGGGTGTCATGGACGATGTGGCCTATAGATCCACGCCAAGACATTAATTAATTAAGCTAGCTAGCTATATATATTATCTTGGGACCATTCAAGCAAGCATGTGCACATGTCCGTCGCGCTGCTGCTGCAAATAGATAGATAGATTAGTCTAATAAATTATATAAATTATATATATATATTCTGATCTGTTAAAGACGACCAAGCTAGCTAGTTGGTCTAGAGAACTACTGACTCCACTAAAAGCAAGTACAATAGAGCTGAGTCAGCTGGCTATAAGGAATAAAGTAGTATATTTTTGTTTAGTTGGAGGAGAGAGAAGAGGAGAGAGAAGGTAAGCGGGCTTTTAGCTAAGAGCCAGCTCTAGCACGTGCTCCTAGACACTTTGTGAGTATGAAAGGTGGACCATATAATAAATAAGTAGTATACTCTTCTAACCAACTATTGTACATGTTAGCTATAAGATGGGCTATAGGTGACATGGCATGAGCTTACAGTCGGCAGCCGGCTCTACTATTGTACTTACTCTAAGTAATGCATGCACATAACCAAGCAATGCAATATATATGGTGGAAGAAGACAGCTAGCACATCGATCATACGTACCAGACAATGTGTAACCCAAAAATAACCTCAACCAGTCCAAGTGTTTAATATTAGTATTAGTCCGAAGGTATATACTATATATCTGCAAAAAATCAACATTGCAGGAGTAGTTCTTTTGTTTGTTTTTTGACTGGAATTGTACTACGTAGGAGTAGTTTGTAGAAGCATTAAACGGTCATCAATATCGGTAACTTATTGTTAAGTCAAACAGCCTGTACTTAGAGGGTGTTTAGATTCAAGGGACTAAAACTAGTCTAACTAAAACTAGTCTCTATAAAAGGCTAAAGTTTCAAGCACCCCTGACTAAAGAGAGGCTAAAACTAGTCTTGAGGCTAAAATCTTTTAGTCAGGGGTACCCCTACTAAAACGTGCATTAGTCCTCTCTCTCCTCATTTAACTCCTCAGACGAGTTCTGGATTGAATGGTTTGCAGGATAATAAATGCTCATTAACTTGATTTTAGTCTCTTTAGTATTTGGATTCAAGCATGGGTGAGGCTAGTTTTAGAACACCGTGCTTCTGTTCCATGAAAGAGGGGGGCGAGTCGTCTTGTGCCGTTGACGTGTGTTATCTGAAAATTTAACACATCCGGTTAGTCCTTTGCGGTACTGTCATCAATCACCAAAATTACTTAGGCATAAACTATGCCCCAACAGCTAGCAAGTTTTAGTCTCACTACTTTTAGTCATGGGACTAAAACATATCCGAGCACCCTTTTAACCTAGATTTTGCTGCTCCGAAATAAACATAACCTTACTTCAAAACTACAGTTTTCAGTAGTACTCTGTTGAGAGAGTCGTTGGAGGCTTTGCAGCTTGCACTAGATCTAGACACACATACGTACATACTTAATTAAGTCTAGAGAATGTCGTCATCTGGCCTATAGATCCACGCCAAACTATATACTTAGACCCCGTTTGGTTTATAAGTCCAGGATTTTTTTTGTTTCAACTTATAAATCCTAAGTCCATAAAAAGTTCCTACTTGTTTGATTTTTAGGACTTATCATGTACCAAAAGACGATATTACAACTATAAGGCCCTGTTTGATTCATAAGTCCTAAACTTTTTTTAGTCCGAACTTATGAGTGCTAAGTCCCTAAAAAGTTCTTGCCTGTTTGGTTCCTAGGACTTAACATGAACTAAAAGACCATATTACAACTATAAGTTTCTATAAGTCCCTCCTTAAGAGTCTTATTTCATAAGTTCCAAATACCCATTTTAAGTCCCTATAAGTCCCTCGTGTTTGGTTTAGATGAGACTTAAAGGAACTTATAAGTTCTAAGTCTCTAATAAATCCCTGTAACCAAACACCCCCTAAGTCCCTATAAGACTCTCCTTGAGAGTCTTATTTCATAAGTCCCAAACGTCCATTTTAAGTTCCTATAAGTCCCTCCTGTTTGAGTTAGATGGGATTTAAATAGACTTATTAAGTCCCTAATAAGTCTCTGTAACCAGACACCCACCTACTTGCAGGACAAGAAGAGCTCGCCTAGCCTAAGTGATGTGCAAATCAATTGAATTAATATTATTATTACGGGTGCTTCATCCTGAGCACATATAATTAAAGGAAGCCGGCCGGCCGGCCTAGTAGTGGATCCTGCGCTAGCTCTTGCCCATCCATCTTCTCTTCTCACACCACTGCCCTCCCCTCATCCTCTGAGCGCCGCCGTCGTTCCTTCGCCGGATCCCCTCTCGCGCCTCCACCAGCCACCGCGCCTCCACTGATCCTTTGAGCACCGCCGTCGTTCCTTCGCCGGATCCCCTCTCGCGCGCGCCTCCACCAGCCACCGCACCTCCCCCTGATCCTTTGAGCACCGCCGCCGTTCCTTCTCGCGCTAGGGGAGGGGGAGGGGAGGCCAACTTGCACTGCAACTGAAGCTAGCTGAGGTGATAATCGATCCATCGGCAAAACATGTTTATTCTCACGCACGCGTATTCATACTTTGACTAGTTGGTGTTGATTATTTTGTGTACTAGTACTAGTTAAGTTTTAGCTAGCTGTACCTGCTACTTGCACTGTGATTAATCAGAAATATGCATATATATTTGGGCTATAATTAACAAACAGCTGGTTGGTGTGGTGTAGGCAACGCAGCAAGGAAGCAATGGCGGCTGTCCTTGATGCTTTCGCAGCCCGTCTGATGAACACCATCCTGGACATGGGGGAAAAGAAGATGGGCATCCTTCTGGGCGTCTCCCAAGAGATCAACAAGCTGAAAGCCAACGTGGAACCCCTCCGGAACCTCCTCACCGATGCCGAGAGGAGGCGCATCATTGACAGGAGCGTGCAGGCATGGGTGACCATGCTCAAGACCGCCATGTACGAGGCCACTGACATCCTTGATCTCTGCCAGCTAGAGGCCTTGGACCGACAGGACAAGCAGCACTCCAGCGGCTTATGCCTCCGGCTCCGGGAGAAGCTGCCATTTCTAGGGTGCCTGGGGGAAAAGCTGCAGCCCTTTCTCTTTTGCGTGCAGAACCCTGGATTCGCCAACGAGGTAGGCAGCCGCATCAAGAATCTCAACGAGGAGCTGGCCACCATCTACCAGGGTGCCGCTAACTTCAACTTCATTGACCTTGCCTCCTACGAGCAACGGAGGAGGCCGCCGACCTCCTACCCCAGGCCCAGGCGCGAGAATGCACAGTTTGTCCAGTCAGATCTTGTGGGTGACCAGATCAACAAGAATACAGAACAACTGGAGCATATGCTGATCGCCGACAGACGCCACGAGCATGACAGCAGCGCCGTCAGGGTGGTGGCCATAGTTGGCCAAGGCGGCATAGGCAAGAGCACCCTCGCCAAGAAGATCTTGGCAAGCGAGGCCATCAAGGAGGAGTTCAAAATCAAGATATGGCTGAGCGTCACGCAGCAGTTCACCCCGATGGGCCTGCTAAGGGCCGCCATCTCCCATGCCGGGGGGAATCATGGCGATGAGAAGGACGAAACCATACTTGTGAACGTCCTCACCGACACCCTATCAAAGAACAAGTTTCTGTTGGTCATGGATGATGTGTGGGACAAAGAAGCATGGGAAAACGTGCTCCGAACCCCGGTTCTTAATGCCGCCGATACACAGCCAGGAAGCCGAGTCTTGGTTACCTCAAGAAAGGCTGGTGTCGTACGGAGCATGGGAGCTTCCATCCTGCGTGTCAACACACTAAACGATGAAGATGCTTGGTGTTTGCTAAAGAAACAGCTGCCACAGCCACAGGTCAGTAATTCATCTGTTCTACAAACAAGTAGTACAATATTTTGGACATCAATTTACCTCAGACTTTATCTAGCTAGCAGTACCTGTTGCACATTTGGGGTTGGGTGTATGATAATCATATGTGTACGTTTGTACATCAATTCTATTACATTTTACAGTTTCTTTTGACCGCTGTTTTTGATACGTATATATAGGTTAATGGAAAATTGTGTTAATTGATCATGCCAAATTTAATGGTTCCATTTTCATATGGCAAATTGTAAGGTATCCGATACAATTTGTTATCGGTATAGGTTGCTTTGGAATACAAAGTGGATAGAAACCCTTTTTCGTCATTTATCCACGTTTTTTAGTACGGACGAACACAAAGTCCTACCTTGGCAAGAAAATGAAAACTTTGATATGTGAGGATATGAATCCATAATAGGTCAAAATTAAATTTAGATTGAAAAATATAGAGAACTGTGGATAAATTCGTAATATTAAAATTTTAGTTTAGGTTGAAATATGTTTACTTAGTAGAAATTTGAGTTCTTCCAAAGTTGTGTATTTTGCAAGCTGGAAAGCTATGTTTCAAGTCTTAGTTTTGAATTTATATTTAACCAGACTTTGTAAAATTTGGAATTTTTAATTCTGATTATGTATAACACCGTTTTTTATCTATAAAACTGTTGTATTTTGCATAACTACAGACACCATACAATTTTTATATTTTCTACGGGACATTATTCCTGTAGAAGTACTACACATGTTTTGGTTTGATCAAATATATTTTCTTCTTTTATATTCAAAAAGATATTGTTCTTCCTAATTTCAGGAGCAAAACTGTAGTTCATACACCAATACTTACTCTCTGATGATCTTTGGATCAGTGCTGCCTAGTGTTGGAATACTATGTATCTGAATATAATATAAAGTTGTGTATCATAAAAAGGAAATGCAAACTCATGTATATACGAAAATGTACAAGTGCAACTATGGATATTATCGTTACTAAGTTTTCCTATACTGTTGGCAGGTCGGTGTTGAAAGAGATTTTGATGAGCTGAAAGATATTGGGATGAAGATTGTAAAAAAATGTGATGGGCTACCACTTGCCATTAAAGTTATGGGTGGACTCTTAAGCAAGAGGGATCCTAAGGAACATGACTGGGAGATTGTTTTGCACAAGAATCTTGGGTGGAAAGAAGAAGATGGGTCACAAGGGGAACTAAACTACTCAGTATGCTTGAGCTACGATGATTTATCTCCAGATTTGAAGCAATGCTTTCTCTACTATGCACTTTTGCCAAAGGGTTCAGGTTATAGAAAGAAAAGAATTATTAGCATGTGGATTAGTGAAGGGTTTGTTCAGCATGATGAGAGGTCAGGGTCAGACCAAGTCGATCTAGAAGAAATAGGGGCCGAGTATCATCAGGAGTTGGAGGGTAGGAATCTTTTGGAGCCTGATGATTCAAATAGGAACAGGTGGGAGTACACTCTGCATGATGTTGTCCGCTCATTTGCCCAATTTATGGCTAAAGAAGAAGCTTTCGTGGTTCAGAAGGATCAAGTTGACATTAGAAATGTTGTTCCAGAAAATAAATATTTCTGCCGTCTCTCAATAAAAGCAACTCATTCAGAACTAGAGTGGACCATCCTAGAGAAGCAAAAAAGATTGAGGACGTTATTATTGATAGGATGTAAGATTAAACCTGGTGGTTCATTGAGGAATTTTGCTAGTCTACGGGTATTGGATATAAGCTCCGAGGAATCTGATGGGTTAGTGGACTGTTTGTGTGAGCTGAGGCACCTAAGATACCTGGCATTCTCCAATGCAAACATATGTAGGCTTCCCGGTGAGATCCATAAGATGAGGTTCCTTGAGCACATTCAGCTCGATGGCTGTACAAAGTTGGAAAACCTCCCTAACAGCATCACAAAACTAGCATGTTTAAGATATCTTGACTTGCGTGGGTCCAGTGTAGATGTTATACCAAGAGGGTTCGGTGGTTTAACAAATTTGAGAAGCCTTCATGGCTTCCCAGTAAAGACGGATGGGGGCTGGTGCAGTTTAGAAGAGCTGGGGGCTCTTTCACGTCTTGGATTTCTTTCAGTCCGAAGTATAGAAAATGTGGCTGGCAGTTGTGTGGCTAAAAGGGCCATGATTAGCAACAAGAAGAATCTAGAATATTTGGAGTTAAGTTGCTACAAGGATGATGGGGTAGAGCAACAGGAGAGGATAGAGTCTGTATTTGATGAGCTGTGCCCTTCAGCTGCTAGATTGGAGACACTAATAATATCAAGATATTTTGGTCGTCGGCTACCAAATTGGTTGCAGTCCCCAGCGGCAACAACCTTTAAGAGCTTGAAGCTTATTGATCTAATGCACATAACCCACTGCACCCGACTACCTGATGGTTTGTGCAGGATCCACGGTTTGGAAGAGCTGAGGGTCATAGATGCTCCAGCCATCGAGCATGTCGGGCCTGAGTTCCAGTCCCAGACCCATGAAGATGCAGCAAGGAGGGGAGATGGAGGTGCCGCATTCCCGAACCTGAGGAGACTGGTGTTGGGTGGGCTTTCCGGATGGAAGGAGTGGGGCTGGGAGGATGAGGAGCAGAGCAAAGTCATAGCCATGCCAGGTCTGGAGTTTCTCCACCTCAGGGACTGCAAGCTGACACACCTTCCCCCAGGCCTTGCTAGTGACCGCAGGCATAATCTGAGAACCATTCATCTACGGGATCTCTCGCTCCTGGAGTATGTGGGGAATTTCCCCTGTGTTGTGGAGCTCTGTGTGTACTCCTGCCCTGAGCTGAGGAGGATCAGCGGCCTCGCCAAGCTGCGGACGGTCGACATATTGGATTGCCCAAAGCTGAAGCTGCTGGAGGGTGTCGAAGCGCTGGAGAGCCTGGAGCTGGATTGGGAACACTGGGAGGTTAGTGGGCGTGGAGCAGATGCGAGGTGCACACCCAAGGCCAAGGCCAAGCAGGGACATCAAGACTGTGAGCTCCCACAAGACTTTGTTATAAGCAGGTAGCTTTGAACCTAGCTACCAGCTCATGTATTAATTTCTCCATCGTTTTCAGCACACGACTACAACAGTATTGGTGCTCACTAATCCTTTTAATGATTTTCTTTCTATTTATGTATTCATGAATTTTCTTAAATGTTTTTGAAATATTTAATTCTGAAAAAAAATGAATACATTTAGTTCTTTTTCTAAGAAATGAGGAATTTAAATACATCCACAAGGATTTGAAATGTTCGTGCATTTTTCAAATAATGTTCAGATTTTTAGAAAATGCTGGAACTGTTTTTAAAAGTTCATTAATTTTAAAAATATTCATTCATTCAAAATTTAAAATAAGAAAAAACAAACAAGAAAATAGTTCTTAAAATCTGAAAGAAAACCACTAAAAAGGCTTCTGAAAACAAAGAGAAAAAAAGGTGAAGAATATATAATCTTTTCAAAACCAGGAAAAAACATACAAGGTCGGTTGGTTAACTCACAACATGGGCCCTTTTAGTAGCACTTATCCTTTCCCCTTCCTGATCCCAATATGGGCCTCAGCCCAATAGCAAGGACACAAGCGGTTTCATCAAATCAAAAAAATTAAGAACGCCAATGTTTACTCTGGTTAAGTGATTTGAACGTGGGAAATCATTTTACCACGTGACGCGTGAGGTAAACAATCTAAATAATTCAAAATAAACGTAGGAAACATATTTGTTCTGCTTTGTTACTTTTTTCTTCTTATTATTTTCAGTGTATTTGTTCTTCTTTTTTTACTTTTCATTTATTTCATTACGTTACTTTCTTCCCTTTAGAAATTTTATTAAATGAGTGCTTGGAGTTGGATTGGAAACACTGGGAGATTGGTGGACCAGATACGAGGTGCACACAAAGATAACGTTGTTGCCGTCTCGTAATTTGAAGTTATGCACTCATCAGTCAATAATATATATATATATATATATGTACTCACAGGAGTAGGTTCTAAAAATCTGAAAAATTACGAACCTCTGGAAAATTTGCATATCAATCAGCAGAAAAAAGAATCAACTCAAAAGCTCTTCCAGAATAAAAATTTGTAGACTATAGATTAATCGACTGTATACTAGTGGTAGAGCTTCAACTCCACAGAGGGAGTACATGTATGTTTCGCGTGTAGCACATCAGAACATCGAGGAAACACACAGAGCATGCACAAACTGGCTTAAATTTTTAAAATTAGTCTATTTTTTTCATAATCCAATTTCATTTGAATTTAAAAACTTCACAAATTAAAAATATTTTGCAGATTAAAGATACGCTCGCAATAACAAAACACATTCGGGAATTCAAGAAATGGCATGGATTTCAAACTATTAAGAAAAAAGCAAAAAACACAGATAAATAAAAGAGTAAATTCCAGTTTTATCGCCCATTTTGACTTGTAACACTAATTACCACATTTAGTGAGATTTCTTTGTTTTACCCTATTTAGCAGAAGTATTGCCGCAATTTACCCTGTTTAATATTTTGTGTGCATTCTGACCGACATGTCCAATTGTGTTGTCCCAATTTATCATCTGTTAATATTTTTGGAGTTGATGGTATTCTCCTATTATTTATAACAAGTCGTTCTCCTATTATTTGCAACAGATCAGGGACATACAATGCGAAAAAATTGTGTTATGATAACTATTTTGCCTATTTATTCCCTCGGTCATGATGCCAATTCATCTCCTGATTCATGGATCATGTTGTCAAATTATGTCTCTTTTATCAAATATACTGTATTTATGCTTGACACTACTGTCAAAATTGATTAATATAGGCTACAAATTGCTTTGGATGCACATGTTCAAAACTGATTGAATAATGCTTTCCAATTTTCCGACCAGAACAGAGCCCGCATACTTGCCCGGTCCGTAATTTTTTTTACCGCGGCCCGCAAAACGTACGCCCGACCATTATATCTACGGTTCCGCGGCACGTTTCCGGGTCGAAACCCTACCCCCCGCCGCCGTCGAGCCCCCGCGATTCCCCACCCCTTCTCCACATTTCTCGCCGCCGGCGACCACCTCCCCCGCCTCCAGCCGCAATGTGGAGCTCCGGACGCGGCTCCGGCAGCAGATCCGGCGGCGAAAGCGACCCGGAGCGCGAGCGGCGCGTTCGCTCGGACGCCGCGAGGAAGCGCGGGGCCCGGAGGTGGACCAACCGCGGCATGTCGCCGCCGGCGAGCTTCCTCGTTTGGGAGACGGAGGAGTACAACCGTCGGCATGGCTCGTCCTCGGCCGCGGGCTCGTCCTACACCGGTAGCTCCTCCTCTTCCGGCGCGCACCCTCTCCCTGTGAAGAGGCGGTGGTCGGAGGAGTCGGAGGAGCCGGAGGACGTCGTCGCCGTCAAGGAGGAGTCCGAGGAGCTCGGCCACCGCGGAGTCGTCGGGCCGGAGGACTTCATCGTCGACGTGGACGCGGTTGCGGCCGCCATTGCCGAGCGTAGCTTGCACGAGGAGGCGGAGCGCCAACGCCACGACGAGGAGATCGAAGACCTCCAGTGGTGGCAGGCGGTCGAGGCCAACCTCGCTGCCAAGGCGAAGGACGACGAGTGGCGGCGCATCCGCGAGGAGCAGAGGACGATGTACATCGATCTCTGCAGCTCCAACGAGGAGGACTGAGCTCGTACTGATGTAGTATGTAGTATGTAATATATGTAGCGTGTAGTATGAACTTTCCGCGAAGCTATATTTTCAAATTATGCAGTTTCATCTACGGTTTCTGTTCGGCCGCGCTAATTTGCGACCCATAAACGAAATCTCCGTGAAACTGCAAACGCGTTTTTTTCTATCAAGTTTCTTCAGATAATAAAGTCAGGCTGCACCACCACAATGGATGAAATGAAATTATAAAACCATGCCAACAACAATGTAAACCATGTTGTATTTTCAGTACCCTGCTTCATCATCCATCCATTATACTTACAGACAGCACCACGGAACCAAAACTACCTACAGTTTTACTCCAGCGCCAAGTTAACTCACCGACTAGATACATTGGGACTTGGGCACGATGCTTTAACAACATAGGTGACAGCTCAACTACTACGCACACAAGACGGTTTCGATTACAGCCTTGCTCCTGCGCCCTAACTCGGTGAAAATCGATGGTCAGCAGCCGGTCATCAGTGTGTTGACCGGAACGACTCCGACGACCTGAGAGGAATGCCATCGCTATACTCATCAGTTTGCTTGAAGGACCGCGTCGATGAAATGGTTGGAAGACGGAATGAAGAAGAGTTTGATAGGCCTGCAGCGGCACATAACAGATAACTTGGTTTCAGAGCATGCCACCAACTAAGAAACATGAAAAATCTCAGTCTGGAGGAAAAAAACCCATACTAGTACCATCAGCCATGTCCTTTGTTTTGTGAAGTAGAAATGTTCCCGAGAAGATCGTGACGAAGCCACACATCTCTGTCACGATCTGTGTTGGATTTTGCCGATCCCAGTCCTGCGCGTAGATACAAATGAAATGACATGCAAAGCAACAACTAAGATGTTCTGACAGACACTACTTGAACTTCTCGACACACACTCTGTACTACCTGAACGAAATGCCATGAAAGACAGAAAGAAACAAAAGATCGCTTAAGCAATAGAATCATCATCATCATACCTTGAACATAATCACACTAGCCAAGATGGTTAGCGATGTGAACATTGTATAATATATGGGGGATACAACTGCTGTATTAAACGTGTCAAGGGCCTGCAATGCATTCAGGAAGGAAATCAGTTGTCATTTAAAAAATGTCTTGGTTAGAAAAGTGCGGCTATTTTGATACAGTTAGCTGAGCTAAGAATTTGTAAAGCAGCCACCACTAACGAACTTGTATTTTAGCTAATCATATCTCTGTAACACACATACCCTCCACCAAGGAACCAGACAGTTGAGGCTCTAATAATAGTGATATAGATTAGAAGGGGTGAAAAACAATAGAAACTGCATGCTGTTTCTCCTTGGTTTATGTCTATACTATAGTTTAGAACTCCAACAACCTACATATTATGCTAGGTCATGGGTAGGTGGTTCAGTGGGAGAAAATCAAGTATATACCTTGTTCAAGTAATTCATTTGAGTAATGATGCATGAGATGACAACCATAGTAAAAACCCATGTCTGGGGATATATGAGTTGGTTTGTTCCGGAAAAGGTCAGCTTCAACGCTATCCCAAGAGCTTTCACACTCATGACCTGCACATGTCAACGGACACGTTTTCAACAAAATATGCTAGTAGAGAACGATAGATACAGGGTCAGAGATACAAAACTAGAGAAGAGAACATACCGAGATGGAACCTACAAGAGAGCAAACACCAATATACACCATGACATGGGTTTGTCCATAAAGTGGAACAAACTTGAACACAAGAAGAGCGACAATAGCAAGTACTACGGCCACATAACACATGAAGGCTGGAAAACAGCATCAGCTGGTTAGCACTTGCTGTTAATCACACTTTAGTTGGGCTGAGTGACACTTGAAGGAACATTCAGAAATTGGGCAGAAGCAAACAACGTATACCTGGTTCAGTAGCCAGACCCCAAACTTCAGTCACCGACTCAATTTGACGCTCTTGAGGGGCATGGAGGACAATGGTGGTGGATCCCACGACACATAGGACGCATCCGAGAACGCCGAATATGTGCAGCTTCTCACGCAGCATTACGTGTGCAAGTACAGCACTGCAATACAAGACAAACACCCAGATTAATGATGAAACCAGTAAGAATCTCCTGGGAGGAAACACAGGAAGGAAGGATACTGTAACCAGAAGCCTTGCCTGATGATTATGCTGAGAGCACCAAGAGGAGTAACCAAAATGGCTGGTGCAAATGCATAAGCTACGAAATTTGCAACTTCCCCAACAACCACTGCAAAGGAATTTAGAAATGTAGACGGTATCCCGATAAGTGAAGGTACCTATATTATAGAGAAATAAAATACTAAGTAGAACACAGGGAAGAGTGGTTGCTTACTTGTTATCATGCCAACCCACCAAAGAGGCTCATATAAATAAGAGTAACCACCAACCCCTGTGATAACATGGAGCATCATCAGTAGTTTAGTACAGTTATTAGTTATACACATGAAGCACAAGGCTAGGGATATGACAGTTGTATACACATGGTCACGGATTTAGCAGCTTAGGATGTTATATAACAGTTTTGGGGCAGCATCAACAAGTTTATTTTGTCCAGAGAGCTTCAGTGAGCAGCAAGCAGAGTAAGCAGTGTGCGGCAGTAAGATGACAAACCCAATTCTGAGCATTAGATTTATGAATTACAGTGTGGTGCGACGCCTGATGCCATTAACATTGGAAGGACACAGAATGTCAAAATAGGCTAAATTGTGCGCGACACGCCATATATATATAGTATAACACTCAGTGCAATCTGACAGTAAGTAACTCGGTTTCTTCTGAATACAAGGGAGACAAACAAGCATGAGGGGAAATCTGTCTGTGATAAGACGGACACAATAAAGCTCCAACTTGTGGTGTGAAGGACTGCCACAATCACATGGATATTGGAGCGAATAATACAGTACGAGTAGTAAACTAGAGTAGTAGAGTGAGTGTGTTAAAGAATGAAGGAGATGGGGATGGCATTTGTGTGCAGAGGAGGATAGGGGGCTGTATCCAATCCATCCATCCAACAACTCGGGTGCCAGTGGCGAATCGGAGTTAAAAGAAGTGATTTTTCAAGCAGAATCGCGCCACCGGAACGGAAGGGGAAGGGGAAGGGGAAGGGGGGTTACGTACCGGCCCTGACGCCGCCGGAGGAGGAGGCGGCCTTTTTGAGTCCCTTCTTCTTGATGATGAAGCTGGCGCCGATGAAGAGGCTGGAGGAGATGGCCAGCACCAGCCCCTTGATGTTGTCCGACGACATGCCCGTGTACCAACCCCCGCCCCCCGACGCCGACGCCGACGCCGACCCGGCGCCGGCCGAGGCTTCGTCCATGACGAGACCTAACGCCGCAACGAGGAGGAGGGGGAGGACAAGCGAGGCCGCGTCCGCCTCATGCGGCGCCTAACTAGGCGAGATCGGCGGGGGCGTGCTTCTTGTGTCCACGGGAGGAGCGGGAGCAAGTCAGTCGGGCAGCGGCGGGGCGGGGGGTGGTGGCGCGGCGCGGCGCGGCGAGGGTTGGTCGTTGCTTGTTGCGTTGGGCACAATTACTCTCTTCCCAATATTTTTCTTCTTCTTTTTTTCTTCTTCACGCGGAGCAGAATTATTTAGTACGTACTCCCCTGTTCCTAAATACTACTCCCTCCGTCCGAAAATACTTGTCTTAAGGATAAATGTATCTAGACTTATTTTAGTTATAGATACATCAATTATATCCATTTTTAGGACAAGTATTTCCGAACGGAGGGAATACTTGTTGTCGAGGAGAATTAGGAACAGAGCGAGTACTAAATAATTCTGCTCCGCGTGATATGAAGGGAGTATTTCAGAACAAGCACTCTGTTTTTTTCTGCCATGTTTTCTTTTCTTATATTACTGTTTTTCATCTGTGAAAGTTAGGATTGTTTGTTTGTGGGATCGAGCATCCTTTCTAATATGAAATAAGTAGCTAACGCGTCCCTGCAATGTACCAAAAGAAAATTTATCCTGATTAAGTGAAGCTTCGTGCGGAATTTTGTTTTCCCCCTAGTATCAGGCGACTAGGGTTATTCAGTCCTCCGACGGTGTCATCGTCGTGAGTTTTCTCCAGCGAATCCTTCTTCACTGTTTTAGCCCCCTTACCCATCCGCTCATCTCCCTACCCTCCCCCCCCCCCCCCCCCCCCCGAGGATTCCCCCGGGGTTCCTCCTGGTCCAAGAGGTGCGGCGACTGTATCTAGGGTTTTAGGGGTTTATCTGATCTTGGCTATCACAATCGACTCGATCATGTCGGAGTCGCAGGAAAACCTGGGGAAGCAGGATGCAGGGGTAGGAGCGACAAGCAACCTACTGGAGAGGCTGACACTACAAGATGACGAGGCTGGTGATCTGATCTAGGAGGAAGAACTTGAAGCCGAGGATATTAAACCCAAGTGGTTAGCCCTGGGGCGCTTACTCACAACGAAAAACTACATCCATAATGCGTTGATTGCAGAGATGATGGCTGCTTGGAATCCCGCCCTCAAGGTGGTTTGGAGAAGGATTGATGCAAACCTTTTCTCGGTTCAGTTTAACTGTCTTGGAGATTGAAAAAAGGCTATACACCAGGGGTCGTGGGACCTCAAAGGCCATGTTGTGATCCTGGCAGAATATGATGGATTCACTAACCCAGAGAAAGTTAAGCTAGATAAGCTCGAGACTTGGCATAAACTACCTGATGGTGTGCTTAAAAGTGAGAGGGCACTAGGGAATCTAGCTCAACGGATCGGTGAGGTTCAGGTTACTCTTCCTAATGGTTTTGCAGGCGAATTTATTCGCGTCAGAGTCAAATTGGATGTGAACAAAAAACTCACACGAGTGGTTGGCATCACAAAGGGTGGAGAAGCAGAGAAATACTTGGTGAAATTTGAAAAGCTGCCCACCTTCTGCCATGCTTGTGGGCTGATGGGGCATTGGTATGAGGAGTGCGGCAGAGGAGAGCATGATGTAACCAAATTTGAGTGGGGGAATTTCCTTCTTACTCCGAGACGGGGAAGAGGAGGAGGTCGTAGTAATGGTGGCCGAGGGAGAGATTCCCGGTCTTTCGGCCCCTCCAATGGTAGAAGGGAAGGTGATGATGAGGATGACTGGACAGACGCTTTTGGAAGAGGCAGAGGACGGGGTATGCATGATTCTGCAAACTGGCGGTATAACACTGCCTACAATCAGCCAGCTACCACACATGAACCAGGATGTGCTGATAAGGAAGCCCCGATGACTGAGAATGCAGGAAATCTGAGCCTGGATGAGACCAAAATGCAGGTTGTGGTGGCGATGGATACAAATGTCCTAGGGAAACGATATGTAGAGGATTCGGGAGCTACCGCGAATCGTAGCAACGAAGGGCTCCCGCAGGTGGGTGCTGGAGCGATTGTTCCCACGGGTAATACAACGAATAAGGTGGACAAATTTGATGGGGGAAATAATGGGAGCATTGAGCTAATGGGGACACCACAGAAAAATGGAAATAAGAAGAAGATGAAAGGTGGAGACGGTGAAGCAATTGCAAACAGTTCCAATGTTGTATTGACGGCCTCCTCAGCGGAGGTTCGCCGGGATCAATGAAAACCCTAGCATGGAACTGCTGTGGGATGCTTTCGCCCACGGCAGTTCGTGAGCTCTTGCACTTGCAAGGACGTGTGAAAGCGGATGTGGTTTTTCTGTCTGAATCGCATCTGAACAAAATAAAGGCGAATGAAATCAAGAGTAAGTTAGGGTTTGATCATATGCATGTCGTAGAAAGTGATGGTCGGTCTAGAGGGCTTGTACTCTTTTATAATAACTCCAATGAAGTGGTTTTGAATTACTCACCGCCTAATTTCATTGGTGGATTTGTGATGGATGGCAACGATGCGGCTTGGCGCTTGACTGGATTCTATGGAGAACCCAACTGGGACCTGAAACACCTATCTTGGTCTTATTTGAGGACGTTGCATAGCAACCTGGAGGGGCCTTGGATGATCATAGGAGATTTCAATGAGATACTAGTAGCTAGTGAAAAGGAGGCAACATGGAGGGGCCTTGGATGATCCGACGGAGGTCAGGATCGACCTTCTCTGTCATTGGATAAGGAGCGTGGGCGGAATTATTACATGACGCAAGGGTTATTTTGTAAACTCAAAACGTTTTTTTTTTCAGATCCACTTACATAGGGACTGTGGGTTGAATACCCAGAAGCGGACGGGTTTTTGTGCAAAACTGACGACGACTTACTACAGAAACAATCGACGCTTTATTATTATTAGGGAGAGAATGGCCAACCAACCAATAGACAAGGTGGCGCGGCATGGGCTTTTTGAGGAAAAGAGCAGCGATTTTCATTTATAATAACCAACAGGTAATTGACGCACGGTGGGCGGCAATGTACGGGTGTAACCAACAACCGTTTGACGATTGATTTACCATGCATCTATATCATGGATTTATAGTTTCATTGCCTGCAAAAAAGGATTAATAAGTTGATCCTGGTTCTTTTTTGTTGTTGCAGGGTAATAATTAAGTTGATCCTAGCTAATGGAATGAAAAGGACAGGAACTACTCCCTTCGTCTTAAAATAAATGTTGCTGCTGTAATACAAAATTTATACTAACTTAGTATTAAATGTGCGACACTTATTTTAGAACGTAGGAAGTACTATATAGGCGCCTGTGAGCGGTCGTTGGCGACTGGCCGGTCAAATAACTTATTTGCTCCTCACTCCCTGCACAAAAAAGAAAAAAAGGCTAGCTCCTCATGCCGTCCTTAATTTGCTTTCTTATCTGCCACGTAGACGTACTACTACATGGCTTACGCGTCCGGCTCGTGTCGGTGACCAGTTTCCGGCTACTCTATCTATTATAATATATCCTCCAAGATTTCCATGTTGCCACGAGCAAACGAACCAAAGCTGTCTTTTCTTGGGAAGTCACGCATCTTTGGTTCGTCGTCGATCGAAATGTCCCCCAAAAACTCAACCCAGCGCCTCTGCTTGTACTTATAGTGATTGAGATGGTTTCATTAGTAGTTCCTCTTTACCTAAACAATTATATTTACTTAAAAAACTAGACTATTTTCTTTCAACTGTAATTATTTAGATACAGAGGTACTCCCTATATTATAAACAAAAAAAGTCCGTCTTTCGCTACTCCGCCAAAAACCAAAATTGTGTTTGGAGGCCGAGCTCCATGAAGGCTTCAAACGCGTATATGACCCGCATCGATCTCACATATATTCGTCATTCAAGCTCATCATTGGTCTTCTTCGGCGTGGCGGGCAACAGATTCATATCCTTCACCTTAAAATATGTTGACCACAAGCTCATTCCACGCGGCCCCGAGGAGGAGATGGTCGCCCGGCTTGCGCTCCGCTGCTCCCGGGAGGCGACCGCCCTTCGACAACACTCAGACTCGCAGCATCGGATATCCATTGTGTCGGCACAGCTGGTGATTGGATCCGGTGTTCCTCCGTCACCGGAAACGGTGTGGTCTGTCTTGCATCCAAACATCGTGGCGGACAAGCAACCCCTCCGTTGGCGCCCCCGAGGACACACATTGTGCGAGGCAGCGGGCGCGGGAGGCGGCAGAGGCCCTCGCAGCGGTGGACGTTAGTTAGGCGAGTGCGGCCGCTGCAACCACGTCTTAGTGGACATCGTCTTTTTCCATGAAGGATTCGTCATCGATCAGACGTCCACCGGCACTGTTCGGTTTACAGGCTCTGACCAGGAAAAGTAGGTCATGGAAGACTGCGGGAGTTCGACCGTCGTGAGCTGGCTAGTGTCCCATGTCCTCATTGACAGCCGAACCGACACTACGAGGAACGCAACCAACCGCTGGACATGGACATGACGAAGCCGAACGAGTTCCGCTTATATTAGATTCATATTGCATGTAATAATATAAATGCAAGATATCAGATTATAAAATGCATTATTTGAGACGTAACCGGTCAGTGTCTGTGTACGCGTCCGGAAGCGTTCACGGATGTTTAACGAACTCAATTTTTTAAAATTACGGCCGTTGATGCTCTAAAAAAAGGAGGAGGGAGGGTTGCCTCGCTGCTCGTGGGGCGCGAGCCGAGCTGGGGATTTGGATGAGGGCATCATCTCTACGACAGCTCGGGATTCATATTAACAGGGTCGCCACGTTGAGGGCATCACAAGACACGTGCAGCATCTCTACGGCAGTTGACATGGGCCAACCTCGATAGTCTTTTCCTTTACAACCAATTAGAGTATCGGAATGGATGGACGGCTATATATATAATAATAGTGAAGTGCCGACACAAAGTTGCAAGTTGCTCCGACGGAACACGTCAACGACTCTAAACCCGCCGCCGTCGCAAATCGAATATATGCAATGCAATGAAGAAAAACAAGTTAATCTGGAAACTGAAACTATATATATATATATATATATATATATATATATATATATATATACATAATCAATCTAAATTCGAATTCATTTGTATATAATTTATTTAGGATTAATTTTATTCAGATCTTGGGTATTATTTGGGCCGTACGCAGTACGTGTATTGTATATAGAAAAATTATACGCACACACACACACACATATATATATGTATACATCATATATTAGAAAAATGTTTGATATATATGACAGGCGTTTTTATAATACAAAAAATGTTCACCGTATATTTAAATGTTCATCTAAGTAATATTTAGGCTGGAAACTTGAAAATCATATGCATGGATCTGTTTAAAGAACTATTTTCAGAATTTAAACTATAGATCAAAGCTACATTTGAACACTTTTGCAATATCCAAATGTCACTTTTTTCGTGAATCGGATGGAGTATTGTTTTGCTATCACATACTACTTTCGAACTCGTCCCCGTTGGCTACTACTTAGATTGTATTTTGGCACTTAAGATGTTATATCAGCAGTCAAACCGTACTGGGTCATGTTTCTTTGTGTTTCCCCATTTTACAAAAAAGTTCACTATATATAATAGGATGTATGTATATGTGTATAATTTTTTCTATATACGGTATGCACATTTCATACGGCCCGGGGAATATCTAAGATCTGATGAACCAATCTGTGATAGGATGGTTAGAGAGACTGTGGTATCCCCAACCATCAGGGTTTAAGTCACGATGCTCTCATTAGTTTCTAGATTTATTTTAGGATTTTCGACGATGCGTTACGTTTCCGTCAACGACGAGGTGCTTACGATGACCTCGTAAATTTGAAGATGATATGTCAGCTCGGTCTTTCGGACATGCTCATAGGGATGAGATATGCATGTATGTATTTATAAGGATGGGTGTATACACGTGTACATAAACGCATACGTTTATACTGTACAAGGTATAATTAAATAGATGTATGCGGAGACAAAGAAGTTGCGTCGCAGTGGCAATACTAATATCTGTTGACATGCTCCCCTCCACAAGCTTCCGTTTCTCGCTACACACGACCTGCAGTCCGGGTCCCACACTACAAAGCAAGCAAGCAGGGGCTCCACGTCAGGATCGGCGTTTCCTTTCCTTTCTTCTTTGTCACTTGTGAGTCAACCAACCTCCAGGGTGACATGGACGCCACGAGAGCAATGGAGGTGCGCACATTTGCCGGTGACGCGTGTACGTAGTTTGCAGGTGGCAGGGAAAGCTGCCGGTGCCGACCAAATCTGCATCCTATACGTCCATCGCGTAGCCAACCAACGGCTGCGATCCGACCATCCGAGCTATATATATATATATATATACGGCCGGCGCAAATCCATCTATCCGTCCATTGCCCAAGGAGAGGAGGAGACAGGCATCAGCCATGGCGGAGATGGAGCACGCCTTGATTGATCATCTCCTGCCGGGCTTCCGGTTCCATCCCACGGATCAGGAGCTCGTAAGCTTCTTCCTCCGGCGCAAGGTCTTCCAGCAGGGACACGGTGGATTCATCCCGGACGTGGACCTCTACAAGTTCGAACCACACCAGCTACCAGGTATGCACGGCGGTGATCACCTCTTTCAAATCACACACATGATCCATTCCTGTAATTTAACCCGTCCGTCACTACCATTTAAGAAAATGAACGCTAGCTAGCTGCGCGGTAAGCTATGTTTTTCGCCATTTTGGATGACCAATTTCAAAACAAGAAATCTCTCCTTTCTAATCCATACATACCGATCCATCTCTCGCATCACTTTAAATCAGGCAGATTATGTACGTCATGCATATATATCGCTGCAGTATTATATATATGAATATGAATTTTTACTTGCTTTATTTCCTTTTTCATTTTACTAGCTACTAGTACCAATCAAGTTATTTCTTTTCATTTCCAAATCAAACAGAGTATATATATGTCAACTCACTTTCCTTACGTTCCTTGTGTTTCGCCTACATGCGCGCACAGCCAAATCATTCTCACCCAGCACAACCGACCCGGAGGCAAAAGTTGAGTGCTACTTTTTCACGCCGAGGGGACGAAAGTACCCAACCGGGCTTCGCATGCTCAGGGCGACTGTCAAAGGGTTCTGGAAGTCTACCGGGAAGGACCGACCCGTCATGCACAACACCATCATCGTCGGCATGAAGAAGACACTTGTGTTCCACCTCGGGCGAGCGCCTCGCGGCACGCGGACCGACTGGGTCATGCACGAGTACCGTCTCCATGGCAACCACGACCATCACATCCAGGTATCTTCATTTGGTTTTCATGTCTTGATACAATAATTGAGCTCCACGCCTCACATACACCTGCATGGTTAATTTCTTCAGGACACATACGCGTTGTGTCGGGTCTTCAACAAGAACATGATGTCCTCCGCGATGAATCTGTATGGTGATGCTGACACGGATGAGGATCTAATGCAGCTCTTGCCAGACGACATCGAGATAGACACAGATTTGATGGACCATGTGTCTGACCGCAACGGCTCGCACGAGGATCCGAAGCATTTCGTGCTTGGCGGTGTCGAGATTGGCAATGATATCATGCATTCTATGCTCGATGGCGTCGGAACATACATGGATCCCATACGGGTCGATGCCGAGTCCGATGGTGCCGAAGTGGTGAATGATTTTATGCAGTCTATCCTCAGTGGCTTTGGTGCAAACACGGATCACATACATGCCGAGTCTGTGTCCGATGCTCCCAACGCGGACATGGATCTGATGCAGTACACGCTTGGCGGCGGCGGCACAGACGACAATCCCATACCTGTCGAGTCCATGTCCGATGAAGCAAGCACGTCCAAGGATATGATGCAGTTCGGGTTCGGTGGCATGGGCACATACAATAATTTCATACAGACCGAGCCTGAGGTCGGCGATGGCGTTGACACGGATAAGATAGATAAGTTTCTCTTCGATGGCGAAGACACGGGCAATGTAGAGATGCAGATTCTCACTGATGGGGCCAACAAGGAACAAGAAGGGATGCAAGGTGTGAGTGGCGGCACCAACCCGGACGAGGACAACTCTGAAAACTCCTGGTACATCAAATACCTCGCGGAAGAGGATAACTCATGGACGCAGTCCCCCTTGAACGACTTGTTGTACACTAGCGACGACATGGGGATGATCCAGTTCAACTTGGACGATATTTGGCTCTAGAGTGTGGCTGGCATGCAGGGCACAATAAAGAAAGAAACTGCAAAGGAAAGAATGAGAAGACTCCTACTCCATTATGTACATATAGCTAGGTTGATCGTTGAGACATATGTTGTTGTATTTCCTTTTTATGTTTACAAATAATGTTTAGCAGAGTCCATTGTATATGTAAACGTGGAGGTCTCTTCAAGTTCATTAAGAATTCCTTTTGAGAGTACTCTGCCTGCTATTAATAGAAATTGAGATGTGAAGAATTCAGAAAGCGTACGTACGTGTATATCAAGGTCGACTCCTCTAGTTTAGAATTTAGATTATGCATCCACTAATTAAAGCACATACTTCAAGTGAAGGTCGACACCTTTACATTATGGATCCGCTAATTAAAGCACATCCTTCAATTTCTTCACTTGTTACCATCAACAGAAAAAAAAACACCCTCCTCCGACTGCTATCTGGATTTCTGAAGGCATCAATGCATTCCCGCTAGCTCCTCCTCAGACGTGGCATGTATACTTGGATCGTGTCCACTAAATACCTTTATCCTTTTAAAAAATTACAAATTTTATAGATAGGTAAAAGTGTACTTATTTATTTGTGAAGATTATTCGCGGCCTACATATGAAGTCACACCATCAATTTTCACCTTTATGTTAAATTAATTTGAATCTGTGTAGCATGATGCGTTAGATAAGTCTTTCGAAGATGCTCATATGACTAAGATGTGTATACATACGTTTTTAATATAGTGTATGTATGTATGCACGTCTCTATTTGTACGGTGTTGAAATAACATGTGCTTATATTTTTATTGTGTTCTTCATTCTAAAAAGGAAAAAAAAAACTCTATAAGCCTTGGTTGCGAAGAAAAGGGAAGACTGATGGCACGCTCAAGCAACTTCATCTTCTTCATCTATAAGAGAATGTGTAGTAAGGGAATGAATCCCGGCGGTAGGTTCGTACCTGTCTTGTGCGCGGAGTCAGCTGGTGGCACCAAGGATGATTCGCCGGCCGGCGTTGGTCTCGTCGTCCCCGGGCGGCACCTCCCCGCCGGCCGTCGTCGGTCTTCACCTCTTCGCCATCGAGATGGGGTCCGTCCGGCACGGAAGATACGCCGTCGTCGGTCTTCACCTCTTCGCCATCGAGATGGGGTCCGTCCGGCACGGAAGATACGCCGTCGTCGGTCTTCACCTCTTCGCCATCGAGATGGGGTCCGTCCGGCACGGAAGATACGCCGTCGTCGGTCGTCTTGGCATCCTCGGCCCACACCTCTTGGCCGGCGTGCGCCGATCGAGATGGGGTCCGGCACGGAAGATACGCCCTGCCCCTGCGTTTCGCCGTCGTCGGCCTCGATCGGCATCCCGACTCCAGAGATCCAGAGGCAGCATGCACCTCCTCGCCGGGGACTGCTCCACGCATCCATCTCCTGGTGCTTCACGTATCGGCCGACGTGTGGCAGCTCACACGTCCAGTCCAGGTGAGCTCGGAGTTGGAGTTGGAGGGATCGGCCTCGCTGGATCACCTCCTCTGTGTTGAGGGCCTCCAGTCGGAAGATCGGAGCCGGAGGTCGTCTCCAGTTGGATCTGGATCTATGATTGTATGCATCAATTGATGCAGAGGCCGAGGGTTTTAACCTTCTTTACTAAGAAAAAAAAAGTTGGATGTGGAACTCTGGAAGCGATGCCGATGCGTTCAATCGGGAGGAAGAAGATGCTCTAATAAGCGAGTAAATAATAGAAGCATGTGCAGCTTGCTACTAATCAATCAATAGCTAGAACAAGATAATATACTCTATAATGGTCATAGAGTCAAACTCATTAATTAGACCAAGCTTCGGTTAAGTAGAATAAAAACGATCCTGAAAGCTACCCCTGCTGGCTTCCAAGATATACATTTTGATTTTGAAAATACAAATTTGTATAGTTTCTATACCTAAGTAGTCACCTATGCGCTATAGAAAAATCACGTTTTACTGTGCAAAAGCCTATAAGCCGAGAGCTATTTTTCGGATACTCAGCTTATGTTCTTCTAAGCAGCGGCAGCTACAAAGCAATCGGCTTATAACAACCTCTAAGCCGAGTGGTGCAAAATAGCTCTCGGCTTCAAGAAGGCACACGATATCTGCTGGAAAAGGACACTCGGCTTACAGCTCGCGGTCGGCAAAGATATGTGCCATGTGTCACATTGGTCCTTAGAGCATCTCCAACAATCGCGTTAAACAAACGCCGCGTCGAAAATTAGGTCATTTTAGCGCACGCGCATCTCGGCGGGTGGCTCCAGCGGACGCGCAATAACCGCGCGCGCTATAAGGACTTGGGCGCGCGATCGGATTCGCTATCTCGTGCGGTGTATTTAGGGCGTCCGCTTCCTCGCGCGCCACACTCAAGCGCTCGCGCCGCACTCTCTCCTCTCCGCCTCCTACGCCTCGCACGCGCCGGCACCCCGCTCACCCCACTGTACAGCCGCGACCCCTCCCCCGCCGCCACCGCCGCTCACCCCACTGTACAGCCGGAAACCCTAGCGCGGGGAGCGGTGGCCTCGCCATCGCCGGAGCTCTGCGGAGCATCGGCCTCGCGCGCAGCCTCTTCTTGCCGCCGCGGATGACCACGGCGACGGGTGGCGTCGCGCCGGCGCCGCCCCCTCGAAGCTCCCCAATGCGGTGCGGCCGAAGAAGGGCAAGAAATCCGCGAAGAAGAACAAGGCGGCGGACGGCTCCGGCAGCTCGAAGGCGAGGGAAAAGAAGCTTGCAGGGCGTTTGACGGGCGCACGGCTACCAAAGCGCCGGCGAGCTCACTTGTTCATTGCATTTTTTGATGAATGTTTCAAACTCATTTTGTGTTCAAAATGCCATATATGTGAAATGCCCGGCGAGTCGCGCGCGCTGCATTTTTTGCACGCTGCATTTTAGCGCGGCTGTTGAAGCCAGCGCTGGCGGACGCGCTATACCAGCCGAAGCGCGCGCGGCAAACAAGTTTTTTGCGCGCGACGCGAAGCACGGTTGTTGAAGATGCTCTTAGTTTATATATAACATGTGTGACCGGACTCAACCCTTGATTTATATATAAACCGTGCGGCAGTTGGTCCTAGGGTTACATAAACGGTCACGTGTCTTGCCGTTAGTGCCAGGACGCCTTCATGTATAAACCGTGTGCCCGTTGGCACTCAGCTTACATGGAGTTTCTCGGCTTATATACAAGCTGACTGTTTTCAATGTGGCTCTCGGCTTACACCTTATAAGCCGGTCCATAGTAAGTGGTGTGATATTTTTTTTTCGTGTAGTGATGTCATTCAGCACTCGAGGATCCATGACCGACCCCTTGAAATTTTGAACATGCTATTCTGCATGCTCTGTGTCTACAAAGACCGTCTGCATCATCCCTATTTCATCTGTGTAATCCTCCTTGTGAGACGATTCAACTTATTGCTCGTGGATGTATTCCATGTCCGAATACATTGCTACGAAGAAGGGAGAAAAATTTATCAATAATTTAGCGCGGGCATGTCACAAAACACTTGTCCGGTGTGGTGACTCCCACGAACGAAATCTGTGGGTACCTGCGCGGTGGATGAATGGGATGTACGGAACGATAATGTGGCGGCCAGGTGTACGGGGTGGTACATCCGAGGTGTTTGCCAGTGAGGAAGCAGATACATAGAGTGCAACGTTTGCGCATCCTCCTCCTCTTGCTAGAGTTGGGCTTAGGTTATACTCCATCTGTTCCGAAATATAAGTCTTTTAAGAGATTTTACTAGTGGGCTACATACGTAACAAAATGAATGAATGTACATTCTAAAGTATGTCTATATACATCGCATGTAGATTTTTAATGAAACCTTTAAAAAGACTTATATTTAGAAACGGAGGAAGTACTCCATAAATGTGTTTTTTTGTGCATGTGTTGTTTAGTGTCCTTCTCTATTACTGCATATGCATGTTTCAGGGTTGGAATGACTTTGGGCGGGCGATGACAACCGAGAATATTGCAGTGTGGTTGCAAACATATATATGAGAGATATGTTGCATGCATGGATTTGGGCACCTCAAGATCTTGACCTTAAGTCGGATTCGACGGCAAGGAATGAAGTGCGTCACAACTCGGCCATAGGATAGAGGGTGTCAACATTGCAAGAATCCAATCTATGAGAAACTAATACACAAAATGTTTTCGAGTTGGGGTTGCACCAAGCTTTGGACATATGGTGTTTCCTTGGATAAGACTACACTAGTAAAAAATGACCCATTTGTCTCGGTTTCAGAGGCCCATTAGCCCAGGTTCTTGAACCGGAACTAAATGGTCGGGACTAAAGCCCAAAACCTTTAGTCCCGGTTCGCTTACGAACCGGGATCGAATAGTCTTCACGTGGCCGCTGCGGGGAGCCCGAGCAGGAGGGCGTTTAGTCCCGGTTGGTCACACCAACCGGGACAACATGGCATCCACGCGTCAGCATCTGGTCAGAGCTGGGTTTCTTTAACGCGCGGGGGGGGGGGGGACGGTTAATTTAGTGGTTTCATATTGTATTAGCTAGCTAATAGAGAGAAGTGTCCGCTCTTTCTCCGTGCTTGGTCGACGCTAGGTACTATAGATAGAGAGAGAACATGACGCTAGCTAATAAGAAAATAAAGGAAACCATTTACAATACTTAACATCTTTTACAATGCCTAACATCATCTATCTAAGATCCAATCACAAATAGCTCACATGGTATTCTTCGGCTTTAGGTATGACGTGGTCAAGAAAGAATCCCGCCAATTCCTCTTGAATTGCTCATATGTCATCATCTGATAGGGGTTCATCCCGCTTCTTCCAGATCTAATTTAAAGAAGGGGGTCAATACATGCATATATATATATATATATATATATATATATATATATATGAATAAAACTCAACATAATTGATGGTAATATTACTTGTATTTAGAATGCAGGGTTAGATTACTTGGTTTTTTAGATGGTGATTTGTAGATGGGGTCTTCTCTAGATGGAGTTCTAGATGGGGGTTTCTAGATGGGGATTTATAGATGGGGGATTTATAGATGTGGGTTTCTACATGGGGATTTATAGATGGGGTTTTTCTAGATGAGGTTTTTTGGGTTAATGCTTAACATCTCTGTAGACTATTGTTTTTTGTATTTGACAGCAAATACTAAAACTAGGGATGTGGTTGTATTTGACAGCAAATACAAAAACAAGGTAGAGGTGTTTGTAGATGTAATTGTCTCAATAAATACAAAAACTAGGGATGTGCTTGAATGCTACAGAGATTTAATGAGACTTAGGTTTTTTAATTAGAATCTTGATTGCTGCATGTGGATGTGGTAATGCTTCCCGTTTCCCTCTACCTTGCTTTTTCCCCAAACAGATTTGCTTTTTCCCCCATCAGATATAAAGTTGGATGATTGGAAGTTCGAAAAAAATTGCTGATTATGAAGACTAGTTTTCATATGGATGAATAACTATGACGTGCTGAAACTGGAATATAGCTTATGGAAGAAAGTGATGTTTGATGAGAAGTAAAATGTGGCAATCGATACGTCTCGAAGTGATTTTGATCTGTGGCAAGCAATTGAAACTCATACTTCAATGTGTTGTTGTAAGTTGTGAAACTATTTTCTTGAAATAAATTCTTTAAATGTATGAAACTAAGATTTCTTTTATTTGTAATTTGTTATTTCAGTGTCATATGTATTGAAATAGCTGTTGAAATATAATTTCACTCTTTTTTGTGTGAAATGAATTTCGAATGAATTATGAAAGGTGTGTGAAATTCATTGAGACATGGTTTGCAAGACATGATTTATGACCTGTGAAATTCAGTGAAATCAATTGAATTCATTGAGAATCCAGTGAAATCAATTGAATTCATTGAGAAGGTGATAAATGAATACAATTGTTTGTTATTTGATTGTGTGAAATCAAAGTTAGCACGACAACCCCGATGGCGACACGTTGATGGAGATCATGGTGTGACGCCGGTGCCAAGAAGATCGTGCCGGTGCTTTGGTGATGGAGATCAAGAAGCACGTGATGATGGCCATATCATGTCACTTATGAATTGCATGTGATGTTAATCCTTTTATGCACCTTATTTTGCTTAGAACGACGGTAGCATTATGAGGTGATTTCTCACTAAAATTTCAAGACGAAATTGTGTTCTCCCCGACTGTGCACCGTTGCTACAGTTCGTCGTTTCGAGACACCACGTGATGATCGGGTGTGATAGACTCAACGTTCACATACAACGGGTGCAAAACAGTTGCGCACGCGGAACACTCGGGTTAAGCTTGACGAGCCTAGCATGTGCAGACATGGCCTCGGAACACATGAGACCGAAAGGTCGAGCATGAATCGTATAGTTGATATGATTAGCATAGAGATGCTTACCACTGAAACTATTCTCGACTCAC
This sequence comes from Hordeum vulgare subsp. vulgare, assembly GCF_904849725.1. Classification (NCBI taxonomy): domain Eukaryota; kingdom Viridiplantae; phylum Streptophyta; class Magnoliopsida; order Poales; family Poaceae; genus Hordeum; species Hordeum vulgare. The sequence goes on along the minus strand of NC_058519.1, from coordinate 664,747,347 downwards.
GTGATGATCGGACTTGAGATAGTGGATTTGGATCATGTACCACTCAAATGACTAGAGAGATGTACTTTTTGAGTGGGAGTTCTTAAGTAATATGATTAATTGAACTAATTGTCATGAACATAGTCTAAATGGTCTTTGCGAATTATGATGTAGCTTGCGCTATAGCTCTACTGTTTTTATATGTTCCTAGAGAAAATTTAGTTGAAAATTGATAGTAGCAAACTTTGCAGACTGAGTCTGTAAAACCGAGGATTGTCCTCGTTGCTACGCAGAAGGCTTATGTCCTTAATGCACCACTCGGTGTGCTGCACCTCGAGCGTCGTCTGTGAATGCTATGAACATCCGACATACACGTTTCTGATGACTACACGATAGTTCAAGTGCAAAATACTTAATGGCTTAGAAGCAAGGCGCCGAAAACGTTGTAAAACGTCACGGAACATAAGTGATGTTCTAAAGAGATGAAATTGTGATTTCATGCTTGTGCCCTTGTTAAGAGGTACGAGACCTCCAACAAGATTCTTTGTCCACAAAGTAAAGGAGAAAAGCTCAATCGTTGAGCGTGTGCTCAGATTGTCTGAGTACGACAATCACTTGAATCAAGTGGGAGTTAATATTCCAGATGAGATAGTGATGGTTCTCCAAAGTCACTGCCACCAAGCTTTGAGAGCTTCGTGATGAACTATAACATATCAAGGATAGATACAATGATCCTTGAGCGATTCGCGATGTTTGACACTGCGAAAGTAGAAATCAAGAAGGAGCATCAATAGTTGATGGTTTGTAAAACCACTAAGTTTCAAGAAAGGCAAGGGCTAGAAGGGATACTTCGTGAAATGGCAAAACAGTTGTTGCACTAATGAAGAGACCCAAGATTAAACCCAAACCCGAGACTAAGTGCTTCTGTAATGAGGGGAACAGTCACTGAGGCGGAGCAACTCTAGATACTTGGTAGATAAGAAGGCTGGCAAAAGTCGAAAGAAGTGTATTTGATATACATGATGTTGGTGTGTACTTTACTAGTACTCCTAGTAGCATGAGGGTATTGGATACCGGTTCGGTTGCTAAGTGATTAGTAACATGAAATGAAAGCTACGGCATAAACGGAGACTAGCTAAAGGCAAGGTGACGATACGTGTTGGAAGTGTTTCCAAGGTTGATATGATCAAACGCCGCACGCTCCCTCTACCATCGGGATTGGTGTTAAACCTAAATAATTGTTATTTGGTGCTTGCGTTAAGCATGAACATGATTGGATCGTGTTTATTGCAATACGATTATTCATTTAAAGAGAATAATGGTTACTCTATTTTCTTGAATATTCACCTTCAATGGTTTATTGAATCTCGATCTTAGTGTTACACATGTTCATGATATTGGTGCCAAAAGATACGAGTTAATGATGATAGTACCACTTACTTGTGGCACTGCCGCTTGAGTCATGTTAGTATAAATTGCATGAAGAGGCTCCATGCTGATGGATCTTTGTACTCACCTGATTTCGAATCACTAGTGACATGCAAATCATACCACATGAGCAAGGCCTTGTTTTCATTGAGATGAAATAAGATAGTAACTTGTTGGAAGTGATACATTTTGATGTATGTAGTCCAATGGGTGCTGAGGCACGCAGTGGATTTCATTATGTTCTTACTTCACTGACGATTTGAGTAGATACAGGAGTATTTACTTAATGAATCACAAGTCTGAAATGTTGAAAAGTTCAATTCCGTTTCAGAGTGAAGTTCGTCGTAACAAGAGGATAAACTGTCTACGATATGATCATGGAAATGAATATCTGAGTTACGAGTTTTGGTACGCAGTTAAGACAATGTGGAAATTGTTTCGCAGTTCATGCCACCTCGAACATCATAGTGTGATGATGTGTCTGAACGTCATAGCCACGCACTATTTGGTATGGTGCATACTATGATGTCTCTTATCGAATTACCACTATCGTTTATGGGTTATGCATTAGAGACAACCGCACTCACTTTAAATAGGGCACCGCGTATTTCCGTTGAAATGACACAGTATAGACTGAGGTTTAGAGAAATCTTAACTGTCGTTTATTGAAAGTTTGGGGCTTCGACACTTATGTGAAAAAGTTTCAGTCTGATAAGCTCGAACCCAAAACGGATAAATGCATCTTCATAGGATATCCAAAACAGTTGGGTACATCTCCTATCTCAGATCCGGAAGCAAAGTGTTTGTTTCTAGAAATGGATCCTTTCTCGAGGAAAGGTTTCTCTCGAAAGAATTGAGTGGGAGAGTGGTAGAACTTGATGAGGTTATTGAACCATCGCTTCAACCAGTGTGTAGCAGGGCGCAGGAAGTTGTTCCTGTGGCACCTACACCAATTGAAGTGGAAGCTGATGATGGTGATCATCGAGCATCAGATCAAGTTACTACAAGCCTCGTAGGTTGACAAGGTCGCGTACTGCTACAGAGTGGTACGGTAACCCTGTCTTGGAGGTCATGTTGTTGAGCAACAGTGAACCTACGAGTTATGGAGAAAGCGATGGTGGGCCCAGATTCCGACAAATGGCTAGAAGGCATGAAATCCGAGAGAGGATCCATGTATGAAAACAAAGTGTAGACTTTGGAAGAACTACTTGATGGTCAGAGGACTATTGAGTAAAGATGGGTCTTTAAAAGAAAGACAGACGATGATGGTGATAAGTCACTATTAAGAAAAGCTCGACTTGTCGCAAAGATGTTTCCGACAAGATCAAACTGTTGACTATGATGAGTCTTTCTCACTCGTAGCGATGCTAAAGGTCTGTTAGAATTATGTTAGTTGTTGATGCATTATTTATGAAATATTGCACATAGGATGTCAAAACATTGTTTTCTCAACGGTTTCTTTGAGCAAACATTGTATGTGATACAACCAGAAGGTTTTGTCGATCCTAAAGATACTAGCAAGTATGCAAGCTCCAGTGATCCTTCAATGGACTGGTGCAAGCATCTCGGAGTTGGAATATACACTTTGATGAGATGATCAAAGATTTTGGGTTTGTACAAGGTTTATGAGAAACTTGTATTTCCAAAGAAGTGAGTGGGAGCACTATAGAATTTCTGATAGGTATATGTGGTTGACATATTGTGGATCATAAGTAATGTAGAATTTCTGTAAAGCATACAAGGTTGTTTGAAAGAAGTTTTCAAAGGAGTACCTGGATTACGCTACTTGAACGTTGAGCATCAAAGATCTATGGAGATAGATCAAAAGCGCTTAATAGAAGTTTCAACAAGATGCATGCCTTGACAAGTTTTTGAAAGAGTTCAAAATAGATCAGCAAAGAAGGAGTTCTTGGTTGCGTTGTGAGGTGTGAATTTGAGTAAGACTCAAAACCCGACCACGGCAGAATAAAGAGAAGATACGAAGGTCGTCTTCTATGCCTTAGCCGTAGAATCTAAAGTATGCCATGCTGTGTACCGCACCTGATGTGTGCCTTGACTCAAAATCTGTTGAGAGGTACAGAGAGTGATCCATGATTGAATCTCTAGCAGCGGTCAAAATTTATCCTTAGTAACTAATGGACTAAGGAATTTTTCTCGATTATGGGGGTGGTTAAAGAGTTCGTCGTAAAGGGTTACGTTGATGCAAGCTTTGACACTAATCCGAATAACTATGAGTAGTGAACCGGATTCGTATAGTAGAGTATATATATTTGGAGCATTTCTGAATAGCACGTAGTAGCAGCATCTATAAGATGACATAAAGATTTGTAAAGAACGCACGGATGTGAAAGTTTCAGAACCGTTGACTAAAACCTCTCTCACGAGCAAGACGTGATCAGACCCCATAACTATATGGGTGTTGGATTCGTTGGAATCACATGGTGATGTGAACTAGATTATTGACTCTAGTGCAAGTGGGAGACTGTTGGAAATATGCCCTAGAGGCAATAATAAATTAGTTATTATTATATTTCTTAGTTCATGATAATCGTTTATTATCCATGCTATAATTGTATTGATTGGAAACACAATACTTGTGTGGATACATAGACAAAACACTGTCCCTAGTAAGCCTCTAGTTGACTAGCTCGTTGATCAAAGATGGTCAAGGTTTCTTGGCCATAGGCAAGTGTTGTCACTTGATAATGGGATCACATCATTAGGAGAATCATGTGATGGACTAGACCCAAACTAATAGACGTAGCATGTTGATCGTGTCATTTTGTTGCTACTGTTTTCTGCGTGTCAAGTATTTGTTCCTATGACCATGAGATCATATAACTCACGGACACCGGAGGAATGCTTTGTGTGTATCAAACGTCGCAACGTAACTGGGTGACTATAAAGATGCTCTACAGGTATCTCCGAAGGTGTTCGTTGAGTTAGTATGAATCGAGACTGGGATTTGTCACTCCGTGTGACGGAGAGGTATCTCGGGGCCCACTCGGTAATACAACATCACTCACAAGCCTTGCAAGCAATGTGACTTAGTGTAAGTTGCGGGATCTTGTATTACGGAACGAGTAAAGAGACTTGCTGGTAAACGAGATTGAAATAGGTATGCGGATACTGACGATCGAATCTCGGGCAAGTAACATACCGAAGGACAAAGGGAATGACATACGGGATTATATGAATCCTTGGCACTGAGGTTCAAACGATAAGATCTTCGTAGAATATGTAGGATCCAATATGGGCATCCAGGTCCCGCTATTGGATATTGACCAAGGAGTCTCTCGGGTCATGTCTACATAGTTCTCGAAACCGCAGGGTCTGCACACTTAAGGTTCGACGTTGTTTTATGCGTATTTGAGTTATATGGTTGGTTACCGAATGTTGTTCGGAGTCCCGGATGAGATCACGGACGTCACGAGGGTTTCCGGAATGGTCCGGAAACGAAGATTGATATATAGGATGGCCTCATTTGATTACCGGAAGGTTTTCGGAGTTACCGGGAATGTACCGGGAATGACGAATGGGTTCCGGGAGTTCATCGGGGGGGCCCACCCACCCCGGGTAAGCCCATGGGTGTTTGGGGTGCCATGTTGGAAATATGCCCTAGAGGCAATAATAAATTAGTTATTATTATATTTCTTAGTTCATGATAATCGTTTATTATCCATGCTATAATTGTATTGATTGGAAACACAATACTTGTGTGGATACATAGACAAAACACTGTCCCTAGTAAGCCTCTAGTTGACTAGCTCGTTGATCAAAGATGGTCAAGGTTTCCTGGCCATAGGCAAGTGTTGTCACTTGAAAACGGGATCACATCATTAGGAGAATCATGTGATGGACTAGACCCAAACTAATAGACGTAGCATGTTGATCGTGTCATTTTGTTGCTACTGTTTTCTGCGTGTCAAGTATTTGTTCCTATGACCATGAGATCATATAACTCACGGACACCGGAGGAATGCTTTGTGTGTATCAAACGTCACAACGTAACTGGGTGACTATAAAGATGCTCTACAGGTATCTCCGAAGGTGTTCGTTGAGTTAGTATGGATCAAGACTGGGATTTGTCACTCCGTGTGACGGAGAGGTATCTCGGGGCCCACTCGGTAATACAACATCACACACAAGCCTTGCAAGCATTGTAACTTAATGTAAGTTGCGGGATCTTGTATTACGGAACGAGTAAAGAGACTTGCCGGTAAACGAGATTGAAATAGGTATGCGGATACTAACGATCGAATCTCGGGCAAGTAACATACCGAAGGACAAAGGGAATGACATACGGGATTATATGAATCCTTGGCACTGAGGTTCAAACGATAAGATCTTCATAGAATATGTAGGATCCAATATGGGCATCCAGGTCCCGCTATTGGATATTGACCGAGGAGTCTCTCGGGTCATGTCTACATAGTTCTCGAACCCGCAGGGTCTGCACACTTAAGGTTCGACGTTGTTTTATGCGTATTTGAGTTATATGGTTGGTTACCGAATGTTGTTCGGAGTCCCGGATGAGATCACGGACGTCACGAGGGTTTCCGGAATGGTCCGGAAACGAAGATTGATATATAGGATGACCTCATTTGGTTACCGGAAGGTTTTCGTGCATTACCGGAAAAGTTTCGGGCTCATCGGTAGTGTACCGGGAGTGCCGGGAGGGGTGCCGGGGACCATCGGGAGGGGTGTCACGCCCCAAGGGGTCTCATGGGCTATGGGAAGAGATAAACCAGCCCCTAGTGGGCTGGAATAAGTTCCCACTAAGGCCCATAAGGTTTGAGAAGGAAAAAACACAAGGTGGAAAGAGTTTCCAAGTGGGAAGGTGGAATCCTACTCCAAGTAGGATTGGAGTAGGACTCCTCCACCTCCAATTTCGGCCAAACCTTTAGGTTTTGAGGCTGCCTCCTCCCCTCCCTCCCACCTATATATATGGAGGTTTTAGGGCTGATTTGAGACGACTTTCTCACGGCTGCCCGACCACATACCTCCATAGTTTTTCCTCTAGATCGCGTTTCTGCGGAGCTCGGGCGGAGCCCTGCTGAGACAAGATCATCACCAACCTCCGGAGCGCCGTCACGCTGCTGGAGAACTCTTCTACCTCTCCGTCTCTCTTGCTGGATCAATAAGGCCGAGATCATCGTCGAGTTGTACGTGTGCTGAACGCGGAGGTGCCGTCCGTTCGGTACTAGATCGTGGGACTGATCGCGGGATTGTTCGCGGGGCGGATCGAGGGACGTGAGGATGTTCCACTACATCAACCGCGTTCACTAACGCTTCTGCTGTACGATCTACAAGGGTACGTAGATCACTCATCCCCTCTCGTAGATGGACATCACCATGATAGGTCTTCGTGCGCGTAGGAAAATTTTTGTTTCCCATGCGACGTTCCCCAACAGTGGCATCATGAGCTAGGTTCATGCGTAGATGTCTTCTCGAGTAGAACACAAAAGTTTTTGTGGGCGGTGATGTGCGTTTTGCTGCCCTCCTTAGTCTTTTCTTGATTCCGCGGTATTGTTGGATTGAAGCGGCTTGGACCGACATTACTCGTACGCTTACGAGAGACTGGTTTCATCGTTACGAGTAACCCCCTTTGCTCAAAGATGACTGGCAAGTGACTGTTTCTCCAACTTTAGTTGAATCGGATTTTACCGAGGAGGTCCTTGGATGAGGTTAAATAGCAACTCATATATCTCCGTTGTGGTGTTTGCGTAAGTAAGATGCGATCCTACTAGATACCCTCGGTCACCACGTAAAACATGCAACAACAAAATTAGAGGACGTCTAACTTGTTTTTGCAGGGTATGATTGTGATGTGATATGGCCAACGATGTGATGTGATATATTGGATGTATGAGATGATCATGTTGTAATAGAAATATCGACTTGCACGTTGATGGTACGGCAACCGGCAGGAGCCATAGGGTTGTCTTTATACTAACGTTTGTGCTTGCAGATGCGTTTACTATTTTGCTAGGATGTAGCTTTAGTAGTAATAGCATAAGTAGCACGACAACCCCGATGGCAACACGTTGATGGATGATCATGGTGTGGCGCCGGTGACAAGAAGATCGTGCCGGTGCTTTGGTGATGGAGATCAAGAAGCACGTGATGATGGCCATATCATGTCACTTATGAATTGCATGTGATGTTAATCCTTTTATGCACCTTATTTTGCTTAGAACGACGGTAGCATTATGAGGTGATCTCTCACTAAAATTTCAAGACGAAATTGTGTTCTCCCCGACTGTGCACCGTTGCGACAGTTCTTCGTTTCGAGACACCACGTGATGATCGGGTGTGATAGACTCAACGTTCACATACAACGGGTGCAAAACAGTTGCACACGCAGAACACTCGGGTTAAGCTTGACGAGCCTAGCATGTGCAGACATGGCCTCGGAACACATGAGACCGAAAGGTCGAGCATGAATCGTATAGTTGATATGATTAGCATAGGGATGCTTACCACTGAAACTATTCTCGACTCACGTGATGATCGGACTTGAGATAGTGGATTTGGATCATGTACCACTCAAATGACTAGAGAGATGTACTTTTTGAGTGGGAGTTCTTAAGTAATATGATTAATTGAACTAATTTTCATGAACATAGTCTAATGGTCTTTGCGAATTACGATGTAGCTTGCGCTATAGCTCTACTGTTTTTTATGTTCCTAGAGAAAATTTAGTTGAAAATTGATAGTAGCAAACTTTGCAGACTGAGTCTGTAAAACCGAGGATTGTCCTCGTTGCTACGCAGAAGGCTTATGTCCTTAATGCACCACTCGGTGTGCTGCACCTCGAGCGTCGTCTGTGGATGCTATGAACATCCGACATACACGTTACTGATGACTACACGATAGTTCAGTGCAAGATACTTAATGGCTTAGAAGCAAGGCGCCGAAAACGTTGTAAAATGTCACGGAACATAATTGATGTTCCGAAGAGATGAAATTGTGATTTCATGCTTGTGCCCTTGTTAAGAGGTACGAGACCTCCAAACAAGATTCTTTGTCCACAAAGTAAAGGAGAAAAGCTCAATCGTTGAGCGTGTGCTCAGATTGTCTGAGTACGACAATCACTTGAATCAGGTGGGAGTTAATCTTCCAGATGAGATAGTGATGGTTCTCCAAAGTCACTGCCACCAAGCTATGAGAGCTTCGTGATGAACTATAACATATCAAGGATAGATACAATGATCCTTGAGCGATTCGTGATGTTTTGACACTGCGAAAGTAGAAATCAAAAAGGAGCATCAATAGTTGATGGTTAGTAAAACCACTAAGTTTCAAGAAAGGCGAGGGCTAGAAGGGATACTTCGTGAAACAGCAAAACAGTTGCTGCGCTAATGAAGAGACCCAAGACTAAACCCAAACCCGAGACTAAGTGCTTCTCTAATGAGGGGAACAATCATTGAGGCGGAACAACTCTAGATACTTGGTAGATAAGAAGGGTGGCAAAAGTCGAGAGGAGTATATTTGATATACATAATGTTGATGTGTACTTTACTAGTACTCCTAGTAGCACGAGGGTATTGGATACCAGTTCGGTTGCTAAGTGATTAGTAACGCGAAATGAAAGCTACGGCGTAAACGGAGACTAGCTAAAGGCGAGGTGACGATACGTGTTGGAAGTGTTTCCAAGGTTGATATGATCAAACGTCGCATGCTCCCTCTACCATCGGGATTGGTGTTAAACCGAAATAATTGTTATTTGGTGCTTGCGTTAAGCATGAACATGATTGGATCGTGTTTGTTGCAATACGATTATTCATTTAAAGAGAATAATGGTTACTCTGTTTGCTTGAATAATCACCTTTAATGGTTTATTGAATCTCGATCGTAGTGTTACACATGTTCATAATATTGGTGCCAAAAGATACGAGGTAATGATGATAGTACCACTTACTTGTGGCACTACGGCTTGAGTCATGTTAGTATAAATTGCATGAAGAGGCTCCATGCTGATGGATCTTTATACTCACTTGATTTTGAATCACTAGTGACATGCAAATCATACCACATGAGCAAGGCCTTATTTTCATTGATATGAAACAATATAGTAACTTGTTGGAAGTGATACATTTGATGTATGCAGTCCAATGAGTGCTGAGGCACGCAGTGGATATCATTATGTTCTTACTTCACTGACCACTTGAGTAGATACAGGAGTATTTACTTAATGAATCACAAGTCTGAAATATTGAAAAGTTCAATTCCGTTTCAGAGTGAAGTTCGTCGTAACAAGAGGATGAAGTGTCTACGATATGATCATAGAAATGAATATCTGAGTTACGAGTTTTTGGTACACAGTTAAGACAATGTGGAAATTGTTTCACAGTTCATGCCACCTGGAACATCATAGTGTGATGATGTGTCTGAACGTCATAGCCACGCACTATTTAGTATGGTGCATACTGTGATGTCTCTTATCGAATTACCACTATCGTTTATGGATTATGCATTAGAGACAACCGCATTCACTTTAAATAGGGCACCGCGTATTTCCGTTGAGATGACACAGTATAGACTGAGGTTTGGAGAAATCTAAACTGTCGTTTCTTGAAAGTTTGGGGCTTCGACACTTATGTGAAAAAATTTCAGTCTGATAAGCTCAAACCCAAAGCGGATAAATGCATCTTCATAGGATATCCAAAACAGTTGGGTACATCTCCTATCTCAGATCCGAAAGCAAAGTGTTTGTTTATAGAAACGATCCTTTCTCGAGGAAAGGTTTCTCTCGAAAGAATTGAGTGGGAGGGTAGTAGAACTTGATGAGGTTATTGAACCATCACTTCAAACCAGTGTGTAGCAGGGCGCAGGAAGTTGTTCCTGTGGCGCCTACACCAATTGAAGTGGAAGCTGATGATGGTGATCATCAAGCATCGGATCAAGTTACTACAAGCCTCGTAGGTCGACAAGGTCGCGTACTGCTGCAGAGTAGTACGGTAACCCTGTCTTGGAGGTCATGTTGTTGAGAAACAGTGAACCTACGAGTTATGGAGAAAGCGATGGTGGGCCCAGATTCCGACAAATGGCTGCAAGCCATGAAATCCGAGAGAGGATCCATGTGTGAAAACAAAGTGTAGACTTTGGTAGAACTACTTGATGGTCATAGGACTATTGAGTAAAAATGGATCTTTAAAAGAAGACAGACAATGATGGTGATAAGTCACTATTAAGAAAAGCTCGACTTGTCGCAAAGATGTTTTCGACAAGATCAAACAGTTGACTATGATGATACTTTCTCACTCGTAGCGATGCTAAAGGTCTGTTGGAATTATGTTAGTAGTTGCTGCATTATTTATGAAATATTGCACGTAGGATGTCAAAACATTGTTTCCTCGACGGTTTCCTTGAGCAAACATTGTATGAGATACAACCATGAGGTTTTGTCGATCCTAAGGATACTAACAAGTATGCAAACTCCAGCGATCCTTCAATGGACTGGTGCAAGCATCTCGGAGTTGGAATAAGCACTTTGATGAGATGATCAAAGATTTTGGGTTTGTACAAGGTTTATGAGAAACTTGTATTTCCAAAGAAGTGAGTGGGAGCACTATAGAATTTCTGATAAGTATATGTGGTTGACATATTGTGGATCAGAAGTAATGTAGAATTTCTGTAAAGCATACAAGGTTGTTTGAAAGGAGTTTTCAAAGGAATACCTGGATTGAGCTACTTGAACGTTGAGCATCAAAGATCTATGGAGATAGATCGAAAGCGCTTAATGGAAGTTTCAACAAGATGCATGCCTTGACAAGTTTTTGAAAGAGTTCAAAATAGACCAGCAAAGAAGGAGTTCTTGGTTGCGTTGTGAGGTGTGAATTTGAGTAAGACTCAAAACCCGACCACGGCAGAATAAAGAGAATAGACGAAGGTCGTCTTCTATGCCTTAGCCGTAGAATCTAAAGTATGTCATGCTGTGTACCGCACCTGATGTGTGCCTTGACTCAAAGTATGTTGAGAGGTACAGAGAGTGATCCATGATTGAATCACTAGCAGCGGTCAAAATTTATCCTTAGTAACTAATGGACTAAGGAATTTTTCTCGATTATGGAGGTGGTTAAAGAGTTCGTCGTAAAGGGTTACGTCGATGCAAGCTTTGACACTAATCCGAATAACTATGAGTAGTGAAACGGATTTGTATAGTAGAGTAGATATTTGGAGCATTTCCGAATAGCACGTAGTAGCAGCATCTATAAGATGATATAAAGATTTGTAAAGAACGCACGGATCTGAAAGTTTCAGAACCGTTGACTAAAACCTCTCTCACGAGCAAGACGTGATCAGACCCCATATTGGTGTTGGATTCGTTGGAATCACATGGTGATGTGAACTAGATTATTGACTCTAGTGCAAGTGGGAGACTGTTGGAAATATGCCCTAGAGGCAATAATAAATTAGTTATTATTATATTTCTTAGTTCATGATAATCGTTTATTATCCATGCTATAATTGTATTGATTGGAAACACAATACTTGTGTGGATACATAGACAAAACACTGTCCCTAGTAAGCCTCTAGTTGACTAGCTCGTTGATCAAAGATGGTCAAGGTTTCCTGGCCATAGGCAAGTGTTGTCACTTGATAACGGGATCACATCATTAGGAGAATCATGTGATGGACTAGACCCAAACTAATAGACGTAGCATGTTGATCGTGTCATTTTGTTGCTACTGTTTTCTGCGTGTCAAGTATTTGTTCCTATGACCATGAGATCATATAACTCACGGACACCGGAGGAATGCTTTGTGTGTATCAAACGTCGCAACGTAACTGGGTGACTATAAAGATGCTCTACAGGTATCTCCGAAGGTGTTCGTTGAGTTAGTATGGATCTAGACTGGGATTTGTCACTCCGTGTGACGGAGAGGTATCTCGGGGCCCACTCGGTAATACAACATCACACACAAGCCTTGCAAGCATTGTAACTTAATGTAAGTTGCGGGATCTTGTATTACGGAACGAGTAAAGAGACTTGCCGGTAAACGAGATTGAAATAGGTATGCGGATACTAACGATCGAATCTCGGGCAAGTAACATACCGAAGGACAAAGGGAATGACATACGGGATTATATGAATCCTTGGCACTGAGGTTCAAACGATAAGATCTTCGTAGAATATGTAGGATCCAATATGGGCATCCAGGTCCCGCTATTGGATATTGACCGAGGAGTCTCTCGGGTCATGTCTACATAGTTCTCGAACCCGCAGGGTCTGCACACTTAAGGTTCGACGTTGTTTTATGCGTATTTGAGTTATATGGTTGGTTACCGAATGTTGTTCGGAGTCCCGGATGAGATCACGGACGTCACGAGGGTTTCCGGAATGGTCCGGAAACGAAGATTGATATATAGGATGACCTCATTTGGTTACCGGAAGGTTTTCGTGCATTACCGGAAAAGTTTCGGGCTCATCGGTAGTGTACCGGGAGTGCCGGGAGGGGTGCCGGGGACCATCGGGAGGGGTGTCACGCCCCAAGGGGTCTCATGGGCTATGGGAAGAGATAAACCAGCCCCTAGTGGGCTGGAATAAGTTCCCACTAAGGCCCATAAGGTTTGAGAAGGAAAAAACACAAGGTGGAAAGAGTTTCCAAGTGGGAAGGTGGAATCCTACTCCAAGTAGGATTGGAGTAGGACTCCTCCACCTCCAATTTCGGCCAAACCTTTAGGTTTTGAGGCTGCCTCCTCCCCTCCCTCCCACCTATATATATGGAGGTTTTAGGGCTGATTTGAGACGACTTTCTCACGGCTGCCCGACCACATACCTCCATAGTTTTTCCTCTAGATCGCGTTTCTGCGGAGCTCGGGCGGAGCCCTGCTGAGACAAGATCATCACCAACCTCCGGAGCGCCGTCACGCTGCTGGAGAACTCTTCTACCTCTCCGTCTCTCTTGCTGGATCAATAAGGCCGAGATCATTGTCGAGTTGTACGTGTGCTGAACGCGGAGGTGCCGTCCGTTCGGTACTAGATCGTGGGACTGATCGCGGGATTGTTCGCGGGGCGGGTCGAGGGACGTGAGGACGTTCCACTACATCAACCGCGTTCACTAACGCTTCTGCTGTACGATCTACAAGGGTACGTAGATCACTCATCCCCTCTCGTAGATGGACATCACCATGATAGGTCTTCGTGCGCGTAGGAAAATTTTTGTTTCCCATGCGACGTTCCCCAACATGCCACACCAGCCCTTAGTGGGTTGGTGAGACAGCCCAAGAGAGGCCTATGCGCATAGAAAAGAAAATCAAAGAGGAAAGGAAAAAAAGGAAGGAGGTGGGAAAGGGAAGAAGGACTCCACCTTCCAAACCAAGTGGATTTCGGTTTGGGAGGGGGAGACCGTCTTCGTGCGCGTAGGAAAATTTTTGTTTCCCATGCGACGTTCCCCAACAATATATGCATTTGTAGTTTACTATCATATTGCATAATGTATCCAATTGTTTCAACAAATTTAGTTTAAGATGTTATATCCAACTAGTGGCTTAAGTTATCTGTATTTTACCAACTGAATAACCCAATTCTAGGCTGCATTTCATCCTTTAGGCTACCTTTTTTTGTGAGCCATGGCAGACACTTTCATCTCTCTGGTTAACTATGAACAATATCTCATCTTTCTTTTGTTGGCTTGTTGATGTTGCAACTGGTGAACGTATATAAATTAGTAGGACTTGATGTAAAAAAGCAAGGTGGTACTATTTAATTTCCATTTATTTTTCTGATCTGAGTCCTTGGCGGATCACTGCACGATAGCCCAGCCGTGTGACAAAATATATTTGACACGGTCGGGCGAAGAAAAACGTTTCAAAACCAGTCATTTTATAAAAATACCCCTCGATTTTCCAGTATTCAACCCGCACTCCGTTTTTGAGTTAAAAAACGAATCTTTTTTTTGCATTTTTCAGGAACCCCCTGATGTTTCAGGTAATCAACCTGCAGCCCGGATTTAAGTCAGAAAACGAATCATTTTTTTGTATTTTTTAGAAAATCCCCTGATGTTTCAGGTAATCAACCCGCCCTCCGTATTTTAACAAAAAAATCCTAACTTTTGAGTTAATCAATCCACATTTTATCTAAAACAAAATTATCCATATCTTTTAAACCGTAACTCCGATTTTAACATGTTATATATGAAATTTGATTAAAAAAATGTGTAGAATCTAAATAGGATGTTATTTTTAGCTGTTGAATACTTCTTAAATATTATTTTTGGTGCAAACTTAATCTGTAGTGCACGGTCCTTTTTTTCTCTTTTTCCGGCGACGATACGAATTGCAATAAACATCCACTAAATTGCAATAAACAATGCCTAACATCATCTATCTAAGATCCAATCACAAATAGCTCACATGGTATTCTTCGGCTTTAGGTATGACGTGGTCAAGAAAGAATCCCGCCAATTCCTCTTGAATTGCTCATATGTCATCATCTGATAGGGGTTCATCCCGCTTCTTCCAGATCTAATTTAAAGAAGGGGGTCAATACATGCATATATATATATATATATATATATATATATATATATATATGAATAAAACTCAACATAATTGATGGTAATATTACTTGTATTTAGAATGCAGGGTTAGATTACTTGGTTTTTTAGATGGTGATTTGTAGATGGGGTCTTCTCTAGATGGAGTTCTAGATGGGGGTTTCTAGATGGGGATTTATAGATGGGGGATTTATAGATGTGGGTTTCTACATGGGGATTTATAGATGGGGTTTTTCTAGATGAGGTTTTTTGGGTTAATGCTTAACATCTCTGTAGACTATTGTTTTTTGTATTTGACAGCAAATACTAAAACTAGGGATGTGGTTGTATTTGACAGCAAATACAAAAACAAGGTAGAGGTGTTTGTAGATGTAATTGTCTCAATAAATACAAAAACTAGGGATGTGCTTGAATGCTACAGAGATTTAATGAGACTTAGGTTTTTTAATTAGAATCTTGATTGCTGCATGTGGATGTGGTAATGCTTCCCGTTTCCCTCTACCTTGCTTTTTCCCCAAACAGATTTGCTTTTCCCCCCATCAGATATAAAGTTGGATGATTGGAAGTTCGAAAAAAATTGCTGATTATGAAGACTAGTTTTCATATGGATGAATAACTATGACCTGCTGAAACTGGAATATAGCTTATGGAAGAAAGTGATGTTTGATGAGAAGTAAAATGTGGCAATCGATACGTCTCGAAGTGATTTTGATCTGTGGCAAGCAATTGAAACTCATACTTCAATGTGTTGTTGTAAGTTGTGAAACTATTTTCTTGAAATAAATTCTTTAAATGTATGAAACTAAGATTTCTTTTATTTGTAATTTGTTATTTCAGTGTGATATGTATTGAAATAGCTGTTGAAATATAATTTCACTCTTTTTTGGGTGAAATGAATTTGGAATGAATTATGAAAGGTGTGTGAAATTCATTGAGACATGGTTTGCAAGACATGATTTATGACCTGTGAAATTCAGTGAAATCAATTGAATTCATTGAGAATCCAGTGAAATCAATTGAATTCATTGAGAAGGTGATAAATGAATACAATTGTTTGTTATTTGATTGTGTGAAATCAAAGTTAGCACGACAACCCCGATGGCGACACGTTGATGGAGATCATGATGATGGAGATCATGGTGTGACGCCGGTGACAAGAAGATCGTGCCGGTGCTTTGGTGATGGAGATCAAGAAGCACGTGATGATGGCCATATCATGTCACTTATGAATTGCATGTGATGTTAATCCTTTTATGCACCTTATTTTGCTTAGAACGACGGTAGCATTATGAGGTGATTTCTCACTAAAATTTCAAGACGAAATTGTGTTCTCCCCGACTGTGCACCGTTGCTACAGTTCGTCGTTTCGAGACACCACGTGATGATCGGGTGTGATAGACTCAACGTTCACATACAACGGGTGCAAAACAGTTGCGCACGCGGAACACTCGGGTTAAGCTTGACGAGCCTAGCATGTGCAGACATGGCCTCGGAACACATGAGACCGAAAGGTCGAGCATGAATCGTATAGTTGATATGATTAGCATACAGATGCTTACCACTGAAACTATTCTCGACTCACGTGATGATCGGACTTGAGATAGTGGATTTGGATCATGTACCACTCAAATGACTAGAGAGATGTACTTTTTGAGTGGGAGTTCTTAAGTAATATGATTAATTGAACTAATTGTCATGAACATAGTCTAAATGGTCTTTGCGAATTATGATGTAGCTTGCGCTATAGCTCTACTGTTTTTATATGTTCCTAGAGAAAATTTAGTTGAAAATTGATAGTAGCAAACTTTGCAGACTGAGTCTGTAAAACCGAGGATTGTCCTCGTTGCTACGCAGAAGGCTTATGTCCTTAATGCACCACTCGGTGTGCTGCACCTCGAGCGTCGTCTGTGAATGCTATGAACATCCGACATACACGTTTCTGATGACTACACGATAGTTCAAGTGCAAAATACTTAATGGCTTAGAAGCAAGGCGCCGAAAACGTTGTAAAACGTCACGGAACATAAGTGATGTTCTAAAGAGATGAAATTGTGATTTCATGCTTGTGCCCTTGTTAAGAGGTACGAGACCTCCAACAAGATTCTTTGTCCACAAAGTAAAGGAGAAAAGCTCAATCGTTGAGCGTGTGCTCAGATTGTCTGAGTACGACAATCACTTGAATCAAGTGGGAGTTAATATTCCAGATGAGATAGTGATGGTTCTCCAAAGTCACTGCCACCAAGCTTTGAGAGCTTCGTGATGAACTATAACATATCAAGGATAGATACAATGATCCTTGAGCGATTCGCGATGTTTGACACTGCGAAAGTAGAAATCAAGAAGGAGCATCAATATTTGATGGTTTGTAAAACCACTAAGTTTCAAGAAAGGCAAGGGCTAGAAGGGATACTTCGTGAAATGGCAAAACAGTTGTTGCACTAATGAAGAGACCCAAGATTAAACCCAAACCCGAGACTAAGTGCTTCTATAATGAGGGGAACAGTCACTGAGGCGGAGCAACTCTAGATACTTGGTAGATAAGAAGGCTGGCAAAAGTCGAAAGAAGTGTATTTGATATACATGATGTTGGTGTGTACTTTACTAGTACTCCTAGTAGCATGAGGGTATTGGATACCGGTTCGGTTGCTAAGTGATTAGTAACATGAAATGAAAGCTACGGCATAAACGGAGACTAGCTAAAGGCAAGGTGACGATACGTGTTGGAAGTGTTTCCAAGGTTGATATGATCAAACGCCGCACGCTCCCTCTACCATCGGGATTGGTGTTAAACCTAAATAATTGTTATTTGGTGCTTGCGTTAAGCATGAACATGATTGGATCGTGTTTATTGCAATACGATTATTCATTTAAAGAGAATAATGGTTACTCTATTTTCTTGAATATTCACCTTCAATGGTTTATTGAATCTCGATCTTAGTGTTACACATGTTCATGATATTGGTGCCAAAAGATACGAGTTAATGATGATAGTACCACTTACTTGTGGCACTGCCGCTTGAGTCATGTTAGTATAAATTGCATGAAGAGGCTCCATGCTGATGGATCTTTGTACTCACCTGATTTCGAATCACTAGTGACATGCAAATCATACCACATGAGCAAGGCCTTGTTTTCATTGAGATGAAATAAGATAGTAACTTGTTGGAAGTGATACATTTTGATGTATGTAGTCCAATGGGTGCTGAGGCACGCAGTGGATATCATTATGTTCTTACTTCACTGACGATTTGAGTAGATACAGGAGTATTTACTTAATGAATCACAAGTCTGAAATGTTGAAAAGTTCAATTCCGTTTCAGAGTGAAGTTCGTCGTAACAAGAGGATAAACTGTCTACGATATGATCATGGAAATGAATATCTGAGTTACGAGTTTTGGTACGCAGTTAAGACAATGTGGAAATTGTTTCGCAGTTCATGCCACCTGGAACATCATAGTGTGATGATGTGTCTGAACGTCATAGCCACACACTATTTGGTATGGTGCATACTATGATGTCTCTTATCGAATTACCACTATCGTTTATGGGTTATGCATTAGAGACAACCGCACTCACTTTAAATAGGGCACTGCGTATTTCCGTTGAAATGACACAGTATAGACTGAGGTTTAGAGAAATCTTAACTGTCGTTTATTGAAAGTTTGGGGCTTCGACACTTATGTGAAAAAGTTTCAGTCTGATAAGCTCGAACCCAAAACGGATAAATGCATCTTCATAGGATATCCAAAACAGTTGGGTACATCTCCTATCTCAGATCCGGAAGCAAAGTGTTTGTTTCTAGAAATGGATCCTTTCTCGAGGAAAGGTTTCTCTCGAAAGAATTGAGTGGGAGAGTGGTAGAACTTGATGAGGTTATTGAACCATCGCTTCAACCAGTGTGTAGCAGGGCGCAGGAAGTTGTTCCTGTGGCACCTACACCAATTGAAGTGGAAGCTGATGATGGTGATCATCGAGCATCAGATCAAGTTACTACAAGCCTCGTAGGTTGACAAGGTCGCGTACTGCTACAGAGTGGTACGGTAACCCTGTCTTGGAGGTCATGTTGTTGAGCAACAGTGAACCTACGAGTTATGGAGAAAGCGATGGTGGGCCCAGATTCCGACAAATGGCTAGAAGGCATGAAATCCGAGAGAGGATCCATGTATGAAAACAAAGTGTAGACTTTGGAAGAACTACTTGATGGTCAGAGGACTATTGAGTAAAGATGGGTCTTTAAAAGAAAGACAGACGATGATGGTGATAAGTCACTATTAAGAAAAGCTCGACTTGTCGCAAAGATGTTTCCGACAAGATCAAACTGTTGACTATGATGAGTCTTTCTCACTCGTAGCGATGCTAAAGGTCTGTTAGAATTATGTTAGTTGTTGATGCATTATTTATGAAATATTGCACATAGGATGTCAAAACATTGTTTTCTCAACGGTTTCTTTGAGCAAACATTGTATGTGATACAACCAGAAGGTTTTGTCGATCCTAAAGATACTAGCAAGTATGCAAGCTCCAGTGATCCTTCAATGGACTGGTGCAAGCATCTCGGAGTTGGAATATACACTTTGATGAGATGATCAAAGATTTTTGGTTTGTACAAGGTTTATGAGAAACTTGTATTTCCAAAGAAGTGAGTGGGAGCACTATAGAATTTCTGATAGGTATATGTGGTTGACATATTGTGGATCATAAGTAATGTAGAATTTCTGTAAAGCATACAAGGTTGTTTGAAAGAAGTTTTCAAAGGAGTACCTGGATTACGCTACTTGAACGTTGAGCATCAAAGATCTATGGAGATAGATCAAAAGCGCTTAATAGAAGTTTCAACAAGATGCATGCCTTGACAAGTTTTTGAAAGAGTTCAAAATAGATCAGCAAAGAAGGAGTTCTTGGTTGCGTTGTGAGGTGTGAATTTGAGTAAGACTCAAAACCCGACCACGGCAGAATAAAGAGAAGATACGAAGGTCGTCTTCTATGCCTTAGCCGTAGAATCTAAAGTATGCCATGCTGTGTACCGCACCTGATGTGTGCCTTGACTCAAAATCTGTTGAGAGGTACAGAGAGTGATCCATGATTGAATCTCTAGCAGCGGTCAAAATTTATCCTTAGTAACTAATGGACTAAGGAATTTTTCTCGATTATGGGGGTGGTTAAAGAGTTCGTCGTAAAGGGTTACGTTGATGCAAGCTTTGACACTAATCCGAATAACTATGAGTAGTGAACCGGATTCGTATAGTAGAGTATATATATTTGGAGCATTTCTGAATAGCACGTAGTAGCAGCATCTATAAGATGACATAAAGATTTGTAAAGAACGCACGGATGTGAAAGTTTCAGAACCGTTGACTAAAACCTCTCTCACGAGCAAGACGTGATCAGACCCCATAACTATATGGGTGTTGGATTCGTTGGAATCACATGGTGATGTGAACTAGATTATTGACTCTAGTGCAAGTGGGAGACTGTTGGAAATATGCCCTAGAGGCAATAATAAATTAGTTATTATTATATTTCTTAGTTCATGATAATCGTTTATTATCCATGCTATAATTGTATTGATTGGAAACACAATACTTGTGTGGATACATAGACAAAACACTGTCCCTAGTAAGCCTCTAGTTGACTAGCTCGTTGATCAAAGATGGTCAAGGTTTCTTGGCCATAGGCAAGTGTTGTCACTTGATAATGGGATCACATCATTAGGAGAATCATGTGATGGACTAGACCCAAACTAATAGACGTAGCATGTTGATCGTGTTATTTTGTTGCTACTGTTTTCTGCGTGTCAAGTATTTGTTCCTATGACCATGAGATCATATAACTCACGGACACCGGAGGAATGCTTTGTGTGTATCAAACGTCGCAACGTAACTGGGTGACTATAAAGATGCTCTACAGGTATCTCCGAAGGTGTTCGTTGAGTTAGTATGAATCGAGACTGGGATTTGTCACTCCGTGTGACGGAGAGGTATCTCGGGGCCCACTCGGTAATACAACATCACTCACAAGCCTTGCAAGCAATGTGACTTAGTGTAAGTTGCGGGATCTTGTATTACGGAATGAGTAAAGAGACTTGCCGGTAAACGAGATTGAAATAGGTATGCGGATACTGACGATCGAATCTCGGGCAAGTAACATACCGAAGGACAAAGGGAATGACATACGGGATTATATGAATCCTTGGCACTGAGGTTCAAACGATAAGATCTTCGTAGAATATGTAGGATCCAATATGGGCATCCAGGTCCCGCTATTGGATATTGACCAAGGAGTCTCTCGGGTCATGTCTACATAGTTCTCGAAACCGCAGGGTCTGCACACTTAAGGTTCGACGTTGTTTTATGCGTATTTGAGTTATATGGTTGGTTACCGAATGTTGTTCGGAGTCCCGGATGAGATCACGGACGTCACGAGGGTTTCCGGAATGGTCCGGAAACGAAGATTGATATATAGGATGACCTCATTTGATTACCGGAAGGTTTTCGGAGTTACCGGGAATGTACCGGGAATGACGAATGGGTTCCGGGAGTTCATCGGGGGGGCCCACCCACCCCGGGTAAGCCCATGGGTGTTTGGGGTGCCACACCAGCCCTTAGTGGGTTGGTGAGACAGCCCAAGAGAGGCCTATGCGCATAGAAAAGAAAATCAAAGAGGAAAGGAAAAAAAAGGAAGGAGGTGGGAAAGGGAAGAAGGACTCCACCTTCCAAACCAAGTGGATTTCGGTTTGGGAGGGGGAGACTGTCTTCGTGCGCGTAGGAAAATTTTTGTTTCCCATGCGACGTTCCCCAACAATATATGCATTTGTAGTTTACTATCATATTGCATAATGTATCCAATTGTTTCAACAAATTTAGTTTAAGATGTTATATCCAACTAGTGGCTTAAGTTATCTGTACTTTACCAACTGAATAACCCAATTCTAGGCTGCATTTCATCCTTTAGGCTACCTTTTTTTGTGAGCCATGGCAGACACTTTCATCTCTCTGGTTAACTATGAACAATATCTCATCTTTCTTTTGTTGGCTTGTTGATGTTGCAACTGGTGAACGTATATAAATTAGTAGGACTTGATGTAAAAAAGCAAGGTGGTACTATTTAATTTCCATTTATTTTTCTGATCTGAGTCCTTGGCGGATCACTGCACGATAGCCCAGCCGTGTGACAAAATATATTTGACACGGTCGGGCGAAGAAAAACGTTTCAAAACCAGTCATTTTATAAAAATACCCCTCGATTTTCCAGTATTCAACCCGCACTCCGTTTTTGAGTTAAAAAACGAATCTTTTTTTTGCATTTTTCAGGAACCCCCTGATGTTTCAGGTAATCAACCTGCAGCCCGGATTTAAGTCAGAAAACGAATCATTTTTTTGTATTTTTTCGAAAATCCCCTGATGTTTCAGGTAATCAACCCGCCCTCCGTATTTTAACAAAAAAATCCTAACTTTTCAGTTAATCAATCCACATTTTATCTAAAACAAAATTATCCATATCTTTTAAACCGTAACTCCGATTTTAACATGTTATATATGAAATTTGATTAAAAAAATGTGTAGAATCTAAATAGGATGTTATTTTTAGCTGTTGAATACTTCTTAAATATTATTTTTGGTGCAAACTTAATCTGTAGTGCACGGTCCTTTTTTTCTCTTTTTCCGGCGACGATACGAATTGCAATAAACATCCACTAAATTGCAATAAACAATGCCTAACATCATCTATCTAAGATCCAATCACAAATAGCTCACATGGTATTCTTCGGCTTTAGGTATGACGTGGTCAAGAAAGAATCCCGCCAATTCCTCTTGAATTGCTCATATGTCATCATCTGATAGGGGTTCATCCCGCTTCTTCCAGATCTAATTTAAAGAAGGGGGTCAATACATGCATATATATATATATATATATATATATATATATATATATATATATATATATATATATATATATATATGAATAAAACTCAACATAATTGATGGTAATATTACTTGTATTTAGAATGCAGGGTTAGATTACTTGGTTTTTTAGATGGTGATTTGTAGATGGGGTCTTCTCTAGATGGAGTTCTAGATGGGGGTTTCTAGATGGGGATTTATAGATGGGGGATTTATAGATGTGGGTTTCTACATGGGGATTTATAGATGGGGTTTTTCTAGATGAGGTTTTTTGGGTTAATGCTTAACATCTCTGTAGACTATTGTTTTTTGTATTTGACAGCAAATACTAAAACTAGGGATGTGGTTGTATTTGACAGCAAATACAAAAACAAGGTAGAGGTGTTTGTAGATGTAATTGTCTCAATAAATACAAAAACTAGGGATGTGCTTGAATGCTACAGAGATTTAATGAGACTTAGGTTTTTTAATTAGAATCTTGATTGCTGCATGTGGATGTGGTAATGCTTCCCGTTTCCCTCTACCTTGCTTTTTCCCCAAACAGATTTGCTTTTTCCCCCATCAGATATAAAGTTGGATGATTGGAAGTTCGAAAAAAATTGCTGATTATGAAGACTAGTTTTCATATGGATGAATAACTATGACCTGCTGAAACTGGAATATAGCTTATGGAAGAAAGTGATGTTTGATGAGAAGTAAAATGTGGCAATCGATACGTCTCGAAGTGATTTTGATCTGTGGCAAGCAATTGAAACTCATACTTCAATGTGTTGTTGTAAGTTGTGAAACTATTTTCTTGAAATAAATTCTTTAAATGTATGAAACTAAGATTTCTTTTATTTGTAATTTGTTATTTCAGTGTGATATGTATTGAAATAGCTGTTGAAATATAATTTCACTCTTTTTTGGGTGAAATGAATTTGGAATGAATTATGAAAGGTGTGTGAAATTCATTGAGACATGGTTTGCAAGACATGATTTATGACCTGTGAAATTCAGTGAAATCAATTGAATTCATTGAGAATCCAGTGAAATCAATTGAATTCATTGAGAAGGTGATAAATGAATACAATTGTTTGTTATTTGATTGTGTGAAATCAAAGTTAGCACGACAACCCCGATGGCGACACGTTGATGGAGATCATGATGATGGAGATCATGGTGTGACGCCGGTGACAAGAAGATCGTGCCGGTGCTTTGGTGATGGAGATCAAGAAGCACGTGATGATGGCCATATCATGTCACTTATGAATTGCATGTGATGTTAATCCTTTTATGCACCTTATTTTGCTTAGAACGACGGTAGCATTATGAGGTGATTTCTCACTAAAATTTCAAGACGAAATTGTGTTCTCCCCGACTGTGCACCGTTGCTACAGTTCGTCGTTTCGAGACACCACGTGATGATCGGGTGTGATAGACTCAACGTTCACATACAACGGGTGCAAAACAGTTGCGCACGCGGAACACTCGGGTTAAGCTTGACGAGCCTAGCATGTGCAGACATGGCCTCGGAACACATGAGACCGAAAGGTCGAGCATGAATCGTATAGTTGATATGATTAGCATACAGATGCTTACCACTGAAACTATTCTCGACTCACGTGATGATCGGACTTGAGATAGTGGATTTGGATCATGTACCACTCAAATGACTAGAGAGATGTACTTTTTGAGTGGGAGTTCTTAAGTAATATGATTAATTGAACTAATTGTCATGAACATAGTCTAAATGGTCTTTGCGAATTATGATGTAGCTTGCGCTATAGCTCTACTGTTTTTATATGTTCCTAGAGAAAATTTAGTTGAAAATTGATAGTAGCAAACTTTGCAGACTGAGTCTGTAAAACCGAGGATTGTCCTCGTTGCTACGCAGAAGGCTTATGTCCTTAATGCACCACTCGGTGTGCTGCACCTCGAGCGTCGTCTGTGAATGCTATGAACATCCGACATACACGTTTCTGATGACTACACGATAGTTCAAGTGCAAAATACTTAATGGCTTAGAAGCAAGGCACCGAAAACGTTGTAAAACGTCACGGAACATAAGTGATGTTCTAAAGAGATGAAATTGTGATTTCATGCTTGTGCCCTTGTTAAGAGGTACGAGACCTCCAACAAGATTCTTTGTCCACAAAGTAAAGGAGAAAAGCTCAATCGTTGAGCGTGTGCTCAGATTGTCTGAGTACGACAATCACTTGAATCAAGTGGGAGTTAATATTCCAGATGAGATAGTGATGGTTCTCCAAAGTCACTGCCACCAAGCTTTGAGAGCTTCGTGATGAACTATAACATATCAAGGATAGATACAATGATCCTTGAGCGATTCGCGATGTTTGACACTGCGAAAGTAGAAATCAAGAAGGAGCATCAATAGTTGATGGTTTGTAAAACCACTAAGTTTCAAGAAAGGCAAGGGCTAGAAGGGATACTTCGTGAAATGGCAAAACAGTTGTTGCACTAATGAAGAGACCCAAGATTAAACCCAAACCCGAGACTAAGTGCTTCTGTAATGAGGGGAACAGTCACTGAGGCGGAGCAACTCTAGATACTTGGTAGATAAGAAGGCTGGCAAAAGTCGAAAGAAGTGTATTTGATATACATGATGTTGGTGTGTACTTTACTAGTACTCCTAGTAGCATGAGGGTATTGGATACCGGTTCGGTTGCTAAGTGATTAGTAACATGAAATGAAAGCTACGGCATAAACGGAGACTAGCTAAAGGCAAGGTGACGATACGTGTTGGAAGTGTTTCCAAGGTTGATATGATCAAACGCCGCACGCTCCCTCTACCATCGGGATTGGTGTTAAACCTAAATAATTGTTATTTGGTGCTTGCGTTAAGCATGAACATGATTGGATCGTGTTTATTGCAATACGATTATTCATTTAAAGAGAATAATGGTTACTCTATTTTCTTGAATATTCACCTTCAATGGTTTATTGAATCTCGATCTTAGTGTTACACATGTTCATGATATTGGTGCCAAAAGATACGAGTTAATGATGATAGTACCACTTACTTGTGGCACTGCCGCTTGAGTCATGTTAGTATAAATTGCATGAAGAGGCTCCATGCTGATGGATCTTTGTACTCACCTGATTTCGAATCACTAGTGACATGCAAATCATACCACATGAGCAAGGCCTTGTTTTCATTGAGATGAAATAAGATAGTAACTTGTTGGAAGTGATACATTTTGATGTATGTAGTCCAATGGGTGCTGAGGCACGCAGTGGATTTCATTATGTTCTTACTTCACTGACGATTTGAGTAGATACAGGAGTATTTACTTAATGAATCACAAGTCTGAAATGTTGAAAAGTTCAATTCCGTTTCAGAGTGAAGTTCGTCGTAACAAGAGGATAAACTGTCTACGATATGATCATGGAAATGAATATCTGAGTTACGAGTTTTGGTACGCAGTTAAGACAATGTGGAAATTGTTTCGCAGTTCATGCCACCTGGAACATCATAGTGTGATGATGTGTCTGAACGTCATAGCCACGCACTATTTGGTATGGTGCATACTATGATGTCTCTTATCGAATTACCACTATCGTTTATGGGTTATGCATTAGAGACAACCGCACTCACTTTAAATAGGGCACCGCGTATTTCCGTTGAAATGACACAGTATAGACTGAGGTTTAGAGAAATCTTAACTGTCGTTTATTGAAAGTTTGGGGCTTCGACACTTATGTGAAAAAGTTTCAGTCTGATAAGCTCGAACCCAAAACGGATAAATGCATCTTCATAGGATATCCAAAACAGTTGGGTACATCTCCTATCTCAGATCCGGAAGCAAAGTGTTTGTTTCTAGAAATGGATCCTTTCTCGAGGAAAGGTTTCTCTCGAAAGAATTGAGTGGGAGAGTGGTAGAACTTGATGAGGTTATTGAACCATCGCTTCAACCAGTGTGTAGCAGGGCGCAGGAAGTTGTTCCTGTGGCACCTACACCAATTGAAGTGGAAGCTGATGATGGTGATCATCGAGCATCAGATCAAGTTACTACAAGCCTCGTAGGTTGACAAGGTCGCGTACTGCTACAGAGTGGTACGGTAACCCTGTCTTGGAGGTCATGTTGTTGAGCAACAGTGAACCTACGAGTTATGGAGAAAGCGATGGTGGGCCCAGATTCCGACAAATGGCTAGAAGGCATGAAATCCGAGAGAGGATCCATGTATGAAAACAAAGTGTAGACTTTGGAAGAACTACTTGATGGTCAGAGGACTATTGAGTAAAGATGGGTCTTTAAAAGAAAGACAGACGATGATGGTGATAAGTCACTATTAAGAAAAGCTCGACTTGTCGCAAAGATGTTTCCGACAAGATCAAACTGTTGACTATGATGAGTCTTTCTCACTCGTAGCGATGCTAAAGGTCTGTTAGAATTATGTTAGTTGTTGATGCATTATTTATGAAATATTGCACATAGGATGTCAAAACATTGTTTTCTCAACGGTTTCTTTGAGCAAACATTGTATGTGATACAACCAGAAGGTTTTGTCGATCCTAAAGATACTAGCAAGTATGCAAGCTCCAGTGATCCTTCAATGGACTGGTGCAAGCATCTCGGAGTTGGAATATACACTTTGATGAGATGATCAAAGATTTTTGGTTTGTACAAGGTTTATGAGAAACTTGTATTTCCAAAGAAGTGAGTGGGAGCACTATAGAATTTCTGATAGGTATATGTGGTTGACATATTGTGGATCATAAGTAATGTAGAATTTCTGTAAAGCATACAAGGTTGTTTGAAAGAAGTTTTCAAAGGAGTACCTGGATTACGCTACTTGAACGTTGAGCATCAAAGATCTATGGAGATAGATCAAAAGCGCTTAATAGAAGTTTCAACAAGATGCATGCCTTGACAAGTTTTTGAAAGAGTTCAAAATAGATCAGCAAAGAAGGAGTTCTTGGTTGCGTTGTGAGGTGTGAATTTGAGTAAGACTCAAAACCCGACCACGGCAGAATAAAGAGAAGATACGAAGGTCGTCTTCTATGCCTTAGCCGTAGAATCTAAAGTATGCCATGCTGTGTACCGCACCTGATGTGTGCCTTGACTCAAAATCTGTTGAGAGGTACAGAGAGTGATCCATGATTGAATCTCTAGCAGCGGTCAAAATTTATCCTTAGTAACTAATGGACTAAGGAATTTTTCTCGATTATGGGGGTGGTTAAAGAGTTCGTCGTAAAGGGTTACGTTGATGCAAGCTTTGACACTAATCCGAATAACTATGAGTAGTGAACCGGATTCGTATAGTAGAGTATATATATTTGGAGCATTTCTGAATAGCACGTAGTAGCAGCATCTATAAGATGACATAAAGATTTGTAAAGAACGCACGGATGTGAAAGTTTCAGAACCGTTGACTAAAACCTCTCTCACGAGCAAGACGTGATCAGACCCCATAACTATATGGGTGTTGGATTCGTTGGAATCACATGGTGATGTGAACTAGATTATTGACTCTAGTGCAAGTGGGAGACTGTTGGAAATATGCCCTAGAGGCAATAATAAATTAGTTATTATTATATTTCTTAGTTCATGATAATCGTTTATTATCCATGCTATAATTGTATTGATTGGAAACACAATACTTGTGTGGATACATAGACAAAACACTGTCCCTAGTAAGCCTCTAGTTGACTAGCTCGTTGATCAAAGATGGTCAAGGTTTCTTGGCCATAGGCAAGTGTTGTCACTTGATAATGGGATCACATCATTAGGAGAATCATGTGATGGACTAGACCCAAACTAATAGACGTAGCATGTTGATCGTGTCATTTTGTTGCTACTGTTTTCTGCGTGTCAAGTATTTGTTCCTATGACCATGAGATCATATAACTCACGGACACCGGAGGAATGCTTTGTGTGTATCAAACGTCGCAACGTAACTGGGTGACTATAAAGATGCTCTACAGGTATCTCCGAAGGTGTTCGTTGAGTTAGTATGAATCGAGACTGGGATTTGTCACTCCGTGTGACGGAGAGGTATCTCGGGGCCCACTCGGTAATACAACATCACTCACAAGCCTTGCAAGCAATGTGACTTAGTGTAAGTTGCGGGATCTTGTATTACGGAACGAGTAAAGAGACTTGCCGGTAAACGAGATTGAAATAGGTATGCGGATACTGACGATCGAATCTCGGGCAAGTAACATACCGAAGGACAAAGGGAATGACATACGGGATTATATGAATCCTTGGCACTGAGGTTCAAACGATAAGATCTTCGTAGAATATGTAGGATCCAATATGGGCATCCAGGTCCCGCTATTGGATATTGACCAAGGAGTCTCTCGGGTCATGTCTACATAGTTCTCGAAACCGCAGGGTCTGCACACTTAAGGTTCGACGTTGTTTTATGCGTATTTGAGTTATATGGTTGGTTACCGAATGTTGTTCGGAGTCCCGGATGAGATCACGGACGTCACGAGGGTTTCCGGAATGGTCCGGAAACGAAGATTGATATATAGGATGACCTCATTTGATTACCGGAAGGTTTTCGGAGTTACCGGGAATGTACCGGGAATGACGAATGGGTTCCGGGAGTTCATCGGGGGGGCCCACCCACCCCGGGTAAGCCCATGGGTGTTTGGGGTGCCACACCAGCCCTTAGTGGGTTGGTGAGACAGCCCAAGAGAGGCCTATGCGCATAGAAAAGAAAATCAAAGAGGAAAGGAAAAAAAAGGAAGGAGGTGGGAAAGGGAAGAAGGACTCCACCTTCCAAACCAAGTGGATTTCGGTTTGGGAGGGGGAGACCGTCTTCGTGCGCGTAGGAAAATTTTTGTTTCCCATGTGACGTTCCCCAACAATATATGCATTTGTAGTTTACTATCATATTGCATAATGTATCCAATTGTTTCAACAAATTTAGTTTAAGATGTTATATCCAACTAGTGGCTTAAGTTATCTGTACTTTACCAACTGAATAACCCAATTCTAGGCTGCATTTCATCCTTTAGGCTACCTTTTTTTGTGAGCCATGGCAGACACTTTCATCTCTCTGGTTAACTATGAACAATATCTCATCTTTCTTTTGTTGGCTTGTTGATGTTGCAACTGGTGAACGTATATAAATTAGTAGGACTTGATGTAAAAAAGCAAGGTGGTACTATTTAATTTCCATTTATTTTTCTGATCTGAGTCCTTGGCGGATCACTGCACGATAGCCCAGCCGTGTGACAAAATATATTTGACACGGTCGGGCGAAGAAAAACGTTTCAAAACCAGTCATTTTATAAAAATACCCCTCGATTTTCCAGTATTCAACCCGCACTCCGTTTTTGAGTTAAAAAACGAATCTTTTTTTTGCATTTTTCAGGAACCCCCTGATGTTTCAGGTAATCAACCTGCAGCCCGGATTTAAGTCAGAAAACGAATCATTTTTTTGTATTTTTTCGAAAATCCCCTGATGTTTCAGGTAATCAACCCGCCCTCCGTATTTTAACAAAAAAATCCTAACTTTTCAGTTAATCAATCCACATTTTATCTAAAACAAAATTATCCATATCTTTTAAACCGTAACTCCGATTTTAACATGTTATATATGAAATTTGATTAAAAAAATGTGTAGAATCTAAATAGGATGTTATTTTTAGCTGTTGAATACTTCTTAAATATTATTTTTGGTGCAAACTTAATCTGTAGTGCACGGTCCTTTTTTTCTCTTTTTCCGGCGACGATACGAATTGCAATAAACATCCACTAAATTGCAATAAACAATGCCTAACATCATCTATCTAAGATCCAATCACAAATAGCTCACATGGTATTCTTCGGCTTTAGGTATGACGTGGTCAAGAAAGAATCCCGCCAATTCCTCTTGAATTGCTCACATGTCATCATCTGATAGGGGTTCATCCCGCTTCTTCCAGATCTAATTTAAAGAAGGGGGTCAATACATGCATATATATATATATATATATATATATATATATGAATAAAACTCAACATAATTGATGGTAATATTACTTGTATTTAGAATGCAGGGTTAGATTACTTGGTTTTTTAGATGGTGATTTGTAGATGGGGTCTTCTCTAGATGGAGTTCTAGATGGGGGTTTCTAGATGGGGATTTATAGATGGGGGATTTATAGATGTGGGTTTCTACATGGGGATTTATAGATGGGGTTTTTCTAGATGAGGTTTTTTGGGTTAATGCTTAACATCTCTGTAGACTATTGTTTTTTGTATTTGACAGCAAATACTAAAACTAGGGATGTGGTTGTATTTGACAGCAAATACAAAAACAAGGTAGAGGTGTTTGTAGATGTAATTGTCTCAATAAATACAAAAACTAGGGATGTGCTTGAATGCTACAGAGATTTAATGAGACTTAGGTTTTTTAATTAGAATCTTGATTGCTGCATGTGGATGTGGTAATGCTTCCCGTTTCCCTCTACCTTGCTTTTTCCCCAAACAGATTTGCTTTTTCCCCCATCAGATATAAAGTTGGATGATTGGAAGTTCGAAAAAAATTGCTGATTATGAAGACTAGTTTTCATATGGATGAATAACTATGACCTGCTGAAACTGGAATATAGCTTATGGAAGAAAGTGATGTTTGATGAGAAGTAAAATGTGGCAATCGATACGTCTCGAAGTGATTTTGATCTGTGGCAAGCAATTGAAACTCATACTTCAATGTGTTGTTGTAAGTTGTGAAACTATTTTCTTGAAATAATTTCTTTAAATGTATGAAACTAAGATTTCTTTTATTTGTAATTTGTTATTTCAGTGTGATATGTATTGAAATGCGTTTTCATTGTGTGAGCACTAAAGCCATCGTCGGCAACACAATTATGATGTTATGTAAAAATATATTGCGTTCAGAGCGTGTGTTATTTTCTCTTCCGTTGGAACGCACGAGCTCTTTTTTTAGTTATTAGGTAAAGATAGTAGTGAACCATCCAATTCTGATAGGTTGCAGTTAAGCCAACGTGGATCGTGTGGTGGCACACCCTGCAACTCATCTGTGCAACGACCGGCGCTTGGTTGGTGTGTTTGGAGTAGCCAAGCTCTCCAGCCAGACCTCGTCGGCCACGGTGGCGAACTTGTCGTCGTTACGGTGCCACCTCCAGACGGCGGTCGTCTCGTTTACAATCCTCAGTCGCCCGTGTCCGAAGCTCGCCTCACGGAACAAGGAAAGCGGCGCCGATTTGTGATCCTTGATGAATCTTCAATAGTAAACAAGAAGAAGAATCCATATAGTATATATAGAGAAAAATCATTTGAAATACTATAGTATTAATTAATTACGGCGCAGATGAATGAAGAGCAGTAGCAATCACGTACTTGGAAGCAAGGCCTTCCCTGTTGCCACCATCGCCGATGGTGATGTACACTGGACCCCGGGCGTCGGCCTTGTTGTCGTAGATCCTCGTCTACCTCATGCATGCATGGAATGGAATTAGTTAGTTAGTTAGCTTGATTAATTATTACTTCCTAATACTTGTAGCTGGAGTATTTGAATTAGTGTTTTCCAACAACAAGAACAAATATTTAAGTACATACAGTATATAGGGGATGCATGGTTGAAGAGTAGAAAAGATGTAGAGTACACAATATATATAGAGGATCGGAGTACTACTCCACTTACGAAGCGCTCATAGGCATGGACATGTCCGGCGAAGACGACGTCGACGTTGGCCTCATAGAGGAGCCTCTCCATGGCGGTGCGCATGCTCTCGCCCACTTCCTCGTCCTGGTGCGCCTCGTTGGTGTTGTACCACGGCGCGTGCAGCAGCACCACCAGCCACGGCGTCCTCTGCCGGTCCACGCCGGCGAGGTCCCTCTTCAACCATGCATGTTGCTCCGACCCCTCCTGGAAGCTGGCGTAGGATCCCAGCATGAGGACGTGTACCGCGCCGCCGGCCGCGTCGAAGGAGTAATAGAGGTTGGATTTGGAGCCGCTCTCCTCGTGCGGCATGCGCCACCGATTGTTGTAGGCGACGAACCCATCCTCATGCTCATTCTCATGGTTACCCTCCGTCACCATCCACGGCCGGGCGCTCGCCAGCGGCTGAACCAGACGACCGAACGAGTCCCACAGCGGCTGCACCCTGTCCGCGTACGATAGGTCGCCGGGGAGCAGCAGCATGTCGTAGTCTGCGTCGCGGATGTGCGACAGCGTCGACTTGGTCCAGCCCGTCTGCCCGAGGTCGCCGATGACAACCAGCTCGATGGGCAGGTTCGCCAGAGGAGTCCTGAGGGACATGTCGGCGTCGCCGTCGCCGACCTTCCCGCACCGGTAGTAGTAGGTGGTGCTGGGCTTGAGCGGGCCGATCGTCACCTCATGTATCGCGCCGGAGGAGTAGTAGGAGGAGCAGCGGTACGTCGTATGGCTTCCCTCGGCGGACGCCGTGTAGTTCCCAGGAGATGTGCCGTACTCCACCACCGACGGCGCAGACGCAGTACGCCGGTCGTCGGTGACCCACGAGATCCTCATGTGCTTGCTTCCCACGCTTGAAATGTGCACCTAAAGGGTACCATGCATGTCATTTCAATTTTCAAGTTCCAAGACGTGAGTCAAGTTTATGAAAGCAACTAATTCCAAATTCTTGCAAACTCCATGCATGCACCCCACAAGTCAAGAGTTATGATCGACCCTTAATTACCTGTTGTGGATAGTTTGGCGGCTTGTTTTGCGCCGTCAACACCAGCGGTCTCGGCGGCGGCCGGACATACTCATCGGCCTGGGTGCGCCTGAACATCACCGACGTTTGACGATGTCTGAAGATCAATGTAATAATTTAGCTTGGTTGGGAATAACTAACAAGAAGGAAATTTCATCCAAAGTAAGATTTGTGTTGTAGCTCATACTTATTCCAAAGAACTATAAACGAGCTAAGAAGACATTTAAATAATTGTTCTGTTTAAAATCAAATTGAAGTAGAGCGAAAGAAGCGTGGGAATTGGAATCAAATACCAATGGCCAGAATGCCACAAGAGATGGGGTGGGAGATCGTCCTCGTTGATGAGACAATTGGGCATTGGATGTATTGTATTTATAGAGGGTGATCCTACGGCAACTCGTGATGTTGTGGTTTCCACAGGGAATCTTAGACCTTTCGGTTACAAGGAATAAGACAGTAAACAATATCACTTGGTGGAAAAAAAAGCTGAGAATGGAGATTAGCCATGTGTCCTAATTATAGGTAATGAACGTCTATTTGGGATATTTATCAATTCCATCTATCAAAATATCAATTTATGTATTTTACAGACATATTTGTACGGGTTACGAAGACTCAAACATGAATGTTTATTTTTAACCACACATCCGTCTGAAAACAAGGCAAAACGCCGTTTCAATAAAAGAGCATAAAAATGTAGAGTGTTAGAAAACCATATTTTATTATTCTCAATTCATGCCATCAACGATAACAATATAAGAGGTGGCATAAAAAGATAACAATATAATTGCGCGGCCCACGGTTGGGCTTGTACGCCGGTTTCGCGGAGTAGAGCGCCGTGCTAATGCTAAACTGCTGCAAGTTTTGTGCTGAGCTTCTATGATGTTGGTACTGGACTACCATCCACTGCATTCCACTGTATTTGGACCAACAGGTTAATTTAAATCTAGTGCAAAATCAACCTATAAAACGTTGAACTCCATAATGAGAAAATAATGCAAAAATAGGGTGGTTAGTGGAAAAGATAATGTGCAAATAATGTGTGCTAATTTACTTTACTTGAAACAGCTCTTAGATCATCAATAATTACCATAAATATGAAAAAGAAGCGGAATTTCCCCGTTTTTTCGACTGTATATCATGCATTATTCTGATAAGTGATTCAAAATTACGACAAAAACTGTGTGCTAATAAAAATCTTCTCTATTGGGACAGAAAAATTCACATGCAAAATAAAGGGAAGTACACTGCCATATCCAAAACACTTCAAATACTCTGTTTTCCTGAGGCAGAAATCTTACGCCTAGAAATCATCCCTAGTAGCTTCGTTTGTCTAAATCGACCGCTACCTCGTGCAATAGGTAGATATATAAGTCTAAGTTGATACTCCCTTGTTGCCTCGCTCCACCCGAGCACCACAACCATGGCAAATTTCAAGCCGTTCCGGTGTAGACTCGTTTCTCCCTTTTTTGTATTTTTAAAATTAATCATAAGCTGTATCGAGTTTGAAAATTTTCTAGGCGAATACGTTGGAGCAAGTCAATATATTTCTAACGCCATATCATCTGCTACTTATCAATAAGTAATTTGAAAATAATGTCCAAAAGCAGTGCTTAAAATCCAAAATTCAAAAAGGAAATAAAGTATATTGTAAACTGCTCTTAAATTGCTTTGAAATTTGGAAAATGAATGAAATGAAAAAACTACGCCTAGTCTACAGCTTACCAATGCAATATCATTTGAATCAATCAGAATAGCAGTTTGAAAATCTCGCCCAAAATACAGTAAAAAATAGACAAGTTCGAGGAAACATTGTTTAGTATATTTGACTTGTAGAACAAAAAAGTTGATTAATTTTTGTAGCTATCCAACGATATATATAACATGCATCTCTCTAATGAGCGATTCAAAAATCATGCTAGAAGTAATCTCCCCGAAAAAGAAAGAATCTGGATGTTCCGTCAAGAAGTTCAGAAGTATTCAAGCGTGCAGAGTCCACCACCATATCAAAAAATTACCTATATATAAATAAGAGAATATTAAATAATTGGTTGATGAAGACGTCCAGCATATGGTTCCATTTTATCAGCTTCTTATTGTTGATGGAGATGTCCGGCATATGGTTCCATTTTTCTTCTTTTGCATTCTTCACTGCCACCCATATCCCTTCTTATTGTTGATGGAGACGGACGGCATGTTGTTTCATTTTATCATCTTCTCGTTGTTGATGGAAACAGCCGGTATATGGTTCCACTTTTGTTCTTTTGCATTCTTCACTGCTGCCAATATCCATTCTCATTTTTTATGGAGACGACCGGCATATGGTTCCATTTTATCAGCTTTTGACAGTTGGAAGAGGCACACAACCTTACAGTTGAATAGATTGATTCCTTGACAACTGTTACAAAGGGTACTAAAGGTTTCGCCATAGTCCACGCCTTCTCGTTGAGTGAAACCACGAACAACCCATTTGGCCTTGTAGCGCGCCAAGGATCCGTCATTGTTGAACTTGTGACGAAAGATCCATTTCCCCGTGACGACATTCACACCTGCAGGCTTAGGCACCAAAGACCACGTAAAGTTATCCATTAGGGCATGATATTCATCGAGCATGGCTTGTCGCCAATGAGGGTCTTTGAGAGCGGACTTGTAGGTGGGTGGAATGGGTGAGATGGCGGTAGAGGAAGCAGCCGTGAGGAATAAGCGTTTGGGCATGAGATAACCAGCCTTGGCACGTGTGGACATTCGGTGTGCATTGTTGGGTGGATGTACTGGAATGGCATGTGGCGGTAGATGTGGCGGATGGGGTGTGGCTGGAGCGGAAGGCGAGGCCGATTCGGTGGGGCCCGCGGGTTGTTGGGAGGTAGTGGGCGGCGAATCAGGCGCTGACTCCGAGGAAGTAGCAGATGAGGTGACAGACGAAGCGGGCGCGGCAGGCGAGGTGGATAGGGGAGGCGCGCGATTCGGTGGGGCGAGGTGGATAGGGGAGGCGCGCGATTCAGTGGGGCAGGGGAACAAGGTGGCCCGGGCGGAGGAAACGAGGAGTGGGCGGACGACGCGGGCGAGCCATCCGGGGAAGGACACGGGGCAGGGGAGTGCGCGGGCGCCGGTGCGCTGCATGCGGTAGTGGGCAGCAATGATTGGCGGGGCCCGGGCGGATCAGTTGGTGCGTGATCCAAGAGATTCGGGTGTGGGGGAGCGGCTGCATGGGGATTGGTTGTGGACGTGGTTGGCGTGTGAACTGGTGGGTGTGGCCGGTAGGGAAATACATGCTCATCAAAAATTACATGGCGCGAGACAATAACCCGACGGGATGTGAGGTCGTAGCAGCGATACCCTTTGTGCTCTAATGGGTAGCCGAGGAAGACACAAGGGGAGGAGCGTGGGGAGAGTTTGTTGTCCATAGTAGCATAAAGATTCGGGTAGCAGAGACAGCCAAAAACGCGTAGGTGAGTATAGTCCGGTTGCACGCCATGGAGGAGAAAGTATGGTGTGTACGGGGTGATGGCACGAGAGGGTCGTCGGTCTAGTAAATAAGTGGCGGTGTGGAGAGCCTCAACCCAAAAGTGTGGAGTGAGGTTGGCTTGGAGAAGCAGCGTGCGTAAGATGTCATTGGTAGTGCGGAGGAGGCGTTCTGCTTTGCCGTTTTGTGGTGAAGTGTGGGGGCAAGAGAACCGATATGCTATGCCGTTGGAGGAGAAGAAGGAGCGAAGAGAGTTGTTGATGAATTCACCACCGTTATCACATTGCATGCTTTTGATGACGACATGAAATTGTGTGTGGACAAAAGTGAAGACGCGCTGGAGTACGGTGGATGTCTCATGTTTGTTACGCAAGGGGAACGTCCAGGAGTAGTGTGTGTAGTCGTCAAGGATGACCAAATAGTATTGAAAACCGGAGAAGCTCACAACAGGGGAAGTCCATAAATCACAGTGAATTAAATCAAAGGCAGCATATGTTTTGCTAGATGAAGAAGAAAAGGGAAGACGTGTCTGATGCCCAAGTTGGCAAGCACTACAAGGTGAGTGGTGAGCTTTATTACAATCATGAAGAAAATCACGAGACATAGTAGAAAGGGTAGATGTGCTGGGGTGGCCGAGACGACGATGCCATAGGTCCGAAGTGGTGGCGAGGAGAGCGGATGGCCGAGCTGGTGTGTTGCCGTTGAAAGGGTATAGGTCGCCGGTACTAGCGGAGATCATGAGAACCTGTCGAGTGTGAAGATCCTTCACAAGAAAACCACAAGGAAAGAATTCAATAGAGCATGAGTTATTGGTGGTAAATTTGCGAACGGAAATAAGACTAGTAACGACGTTGGAAGATACCAACACATCGGTGAGGTGAAAATGGTGTGGTTGGAGGGTGGTGGAGCCAGTGGCTGTGACGGGGATGTGATGAACCATTGCCAACAAGGATGCTCGAGGGAACATGCCGTAATGAATGACTAAGCGAGGTCAGGTTACCTTGTGTGCCAGTCACATGGGACGAAGCGCCGCTGCCCAAATACCACTCGGGGTTGGGGTTGGAGTTGAGGCCGGAGTTGGTGAAGGCGGCGTTGAGCATGGCGAGATGTTCCCACGACGGCGGCCCGGCGTTGTACGGTGCAGGTGGTGGTGTGGGATGGTACATGGGGTAGGCCTGGGCATGCGCACCAGGGCGGGGACCCAGGACACCAGCAGCGTTGGGAGGGATCCAGCCGGGGCGTGGTGACGGAAGAGCCATGCCGTAGGGGGCGAAGTACCCAGTGAAGGGCGAAAAGGCTGGCGGCGACGGGTTGCCGCGTCCAGAGGAGTCACCGCGACCACGACCACGGCCACGGCCACGTTCGCGACCGCGATCACCTTCGTCGGAGCGGTCACCGCGGCCACGACCAGTGGGCGTCTGGGGAGGATGGGGGTGTCCGTGGGCGCGATCGGCAGCGGGGCGATCGGGAACGGAGGAGGCACTGCTATGTACGCGATCACCGCCAGTGATGGCGAAGGCGGATGCGCTTTCCTCGACAGCACGCTGGGCCTGAGATTCCTCGGCGAGGACGACTCGAGAGAGCACGGCGTCGAAGGGGAGCTCCTGGTCGCCGAGGACGACGCGGATGGTTTCGAGCCGCTTGTCGAGGTCGTGGAGGAACTGGGTGGTGAGGTCACACTCGGTGACGGCGTGATCGATGTCGGCGAGACCGTCGGTGAGGAGCTTCATGCGGCGGGCGTATTCGGAGACGGAGAGGTGACCTTGCTTGAGGTTGCGGTACTGCCGATTCAGCAGCATGAAACAAGCGGCGCGGTTGGCGAGGAAGAAGTCGCGGATCTTCTTCCAGATGGCGTAGGAGGTGGTGGCACCGACGACATGGTCGATCATGGGGTCGGCAAGAGTGGCGTAGAGCCATAGCGCGACATGAGCATCGAGCTCACGGTAGGCCGCGTCGGTGTTGGGTGGTGGAGGGTGCTCGATGAGATAGAGAACGCCGTAGCGAACGAGGACCATGATGAAGAACGATTCCACTTGTGATAATTGTGGTCGGCGGGGTTGAGGAAGAACTTGATGTGGTTGGTGATGTGATCCGAGAAAATGGGGGTGGCGAGGGTTGGATGGCGACGGCGCAGGAGCCGGTGGTGTAGAGGAGAAGAGGGGGGCGAACTGAGAGCCAGAGGCGGCGATGGAGCCAGAGAAAACGAACGGCGGAGGAGGGGGAGCCGAGGTGGCCGAGGATGCGGCGGCGGCGGCGGCAGTGTCCGGAGAGGAGGAGGTGTGCGGCAGCGTGCCGGGACTGAGGGCAGCGGAGGAGTGGGAGGAGGCGTCCATGGCGGCCTGGTAACTGATACCAAGTTGAATAGATTGATTCCTTGACAAGTGTTACAAAGGGTTACAAGAGGTATATATGAGGGGAGAGCCACGACCTATACAAGTGGCTAGTGGCCAACGTGGTCTACCCCTGATCCTACTTACAAGGAGATGAAACAAGTGGTCAAGTAATCTAACAATAAGACTGGCTATAAGACTGCTTATAGCCAGCAGTTGGCTATACTATTAACCATGCTCTTACTGTTAGACCCATCATTTACTTCTCTTTCCGGTGTGTGGGTGTGTGTGTGTGTGGGGGGGGTACCCG
This sequence comes from Hordeum vulgare subsp. vulgare, assembly GCF_904849725.1. Taxonomy (NCBI): domain Eukaryota; kingdom Viridiplantae; phylum Streptophyta; class Magnoliopsida; order Poales; family Poaceae; genus Hordeum; species Hordeum vulgare. Next base: position 664,707,786 of record NC_058519.1, on the reverse strand, counting down.
CACGATGACGTGAAGTACGTGCATATATTTATAACCTCAACGTCAAAAAGAAAAATTGATAGAAGGGGAAAAAAAAAGACCCGTGTTAAAAAAGCCAACTAGTAGCGGCTTTGCATTGGCTCTAGTCCCCAGCTTCCATCGTAATTGTAAAGTCCATAATTAGGATTAGTCGACGACGTTGTTCCTGCCTCGCCCATTGCCCTGCTCTACTCGGCTGCTCCCAAGAGTGAAGAGTCCATGACCCAAGCGTGCTCTCAAACTCTGCTCGGCTGCCGATCTGATTCAGTCATTCAGATATTTGGCTGCTGCCTGTTGCACTTGTCAATTCTTCCCTTTCCTCTTCAAGCAAATATTACATGCGTGCAAGTATTTGTGGGAGGTGCCATATATTACACGCGTGAATTTATATGTGGGAGATGCCATATATTACATGCGTGCAAGTATTTGTGGTTACATGTACTTACTATTAGATTCTGTGACAAGCATCTGTAAATAATAAAACTTAATTAAGGTAAAACGCAACCGTAGTCTTAAGTTCAAATTTCTATAATTTATCCCATATGCTTTCAATCATTAAAGTCATGTGTGATATTCTGTCATTACCGCTTCAAATGTAAAGTTTTCTCAAGCCTACTACTAACCCTATAGCGATCATTCATGCGCTCCTAACCTATGATGGATACCATAGGACAGCAACATATCCACACACAATTCAAAACAACCATACAAATATCCCCAATTGACCATAGGACAAAAAAGAACTACCCAAACATAACAAAGATGCAATAGATCATCCACAAATAATTTATAACATGAAACACTATGTTCACATTATCGCATAGGGGATTACAGAGGTTTATAAGAGAGTGAACCACTATAGATAGAGAGTAGATAGTGATGGAGCTGGCGGTGAAGACGGCGGCATGGCGAGGAAGAGGTTGCGTAGGTGGCAGTGTAGGGCACCTCCTACTCTGACCGATTATCATGGGGGAGCACCCCCCTTATCCACCTTCTTCCATGGCTTCTTGGGTCTGTAACAGATGAGCCCCCCTCCCCTTATAGATGAGAGCCAAGGGGGAGGCAAAATCGTGGTTTTTGGTGATTTCCCCAAAAATTATAGTTTCCTCTCTTTATATATGCCAAGATGGTCTTCGTTGGTTCTCCAATCAATGCCCCTTTGATCCAAGATATCTTGGGCACCTATAGAGCCTTGATATGGTCTCCGCTCGGCCACCATGAATCCATAGGTCGAGGTATGGTCGAATCCACCAAGTTGGGTACGAGTCTCAGTCAATCTCGTCACCAACTTTTGGGTTCCCGTAATCAGATAGGTGACGTAAATAAAATGGATCCACAGGTCGCATACTAACCCCGTTTTCTACAACTTTGTAGTTTTGACTTTTTCCGTTTGACACCATATTCAGGCCTCCATGAGAAGATCTCTAAAATTTGTTTTTTAGGGGGGGGGGGGGGGGGGGGGGCTGGCGGTGGAGACAGATTTCAGGAAAGTCATGAGTGTAAAAAAAAGAATTTGTGTACTCTTTCAACTATTAATAGGTTTGTACAAGTAAATAAATCAAAATATGCCAAATATGATGGAAAATATCATAATAAACTACATAGTTCGCCGGTATGTTTTTGACATATCACACAGTTATCTCTATCAGAGTGAGCAGTTCAGGACTTGTAAAAAATTACTTTGGCTGGCAAACATGGTAGTTAAACTTGGCAATCATGGCTGTTAACATTGGCAATCCATTAGTGTGAACATCGGCAATCTTGGGAAGTTAATCCTGGAAGTTAGCATCACCCGCGCAAAAAATGAATGAAACAAAATGTTAGTATATTCCAATATCAACCGTTAGCTTGCTCGTCTATGGTAAGTTGGCTATTTCAATCGGAGCAGTTAGTATGTCCATGTAGTATTTTGGGCAAAAAAAAGGTCAAAAATGATGTTAGTTTTTTGATAGCTGTTCTTAAACCATAGAGAGTATTAAAAGGTGGTGTACACGATTTTTTTCACTAACAGATATATATCCTATGGTATATATTATTTGCATCGTTCTGACAAACGGTTTGAATTTTATTTAAAAATGATAAAATCTTGTTTATGTAAATTTTTAGAATGTGAAATTTCTTTAAAAAGAATTCCAATTTTAGAAAAATGTTCATAATGTAAAATATTTTCCTTACCAATAGCTTTCCAACAATATATCACTTGTATCGTTCGGACAAACTGTATGAAAGGTAGGACAAAAAACAGCGCGAAAAACAAAGTCAGAAAAAGTCCAATTGGTGGTTTAGCTAGAAAAAACGTGCAGTTCGCCTTTTGTGTTTCACATATCTGCGAAGGGGATGCAGAATAGTTATTGAACTGATCCACTGTCCAAACTGAGTCCAAGGGTCGTTCTTTATACTCTAACACCCCCGGCGTCTAGCCTATTTTAGGCCTTAGCTGTGCACAACGCACACGGGAGTATATTTTCTTCCGTTACATGGTATTGAACCCTGAACCTCTAGTTTCAAGTTTTATGCACCTAAGTGATACGTCTTCAACGTATCTATAATTTTTTTATTGTTTCATGCTATTGTATTATCATTTTAAAACACTTTTTAGGCACTTATCTATCAATTTATATTGTTTTTTGACACTAACCTATTGACCCAGTGCCCAGTTCAAGTTGCTGTTTTCTGCTTGTTTTTCCATTTTTCAGGTTCCAGTACCAAATGAAGCCCAATTGACCTGAAACTTTTTGTGATTTTTTCTGAACCAAAATAAGACTGTGGAGCATTGGAAGAAGGTCGGGAGGTACATGAGGCACCCAATAGCCATCAGACCGCGGCCAGGGGCGCGGCCTGATGGCTTGTGGCCGCCTCGTGGTTCTCCCGAGGAGGTCCCGAAACACTTTTTACGCTGCCGCAAGTCTCTGTTCCGACGAAAGACCATCTCAAGCTCCGTTCCGGTACTCTGCCGGGGGGACAATCACAGGGGGCTTTTTTCATCAACCTTGCTGCATTCATGATGATGTGTGAGTTGTTCACCACACACCTACGGTTCCATAGCAGCACCTAGATGGCATATCTCTCTCTGTCTTTGATCTTCAATACAATGATCATCGTGACTTCACTTTGATCCATATGATGTAACTCTTTTGTATGATGCGTTTGTTGGGATATGATGAATTGTGGGTTTTTGTTCATATTATTCATGATAAATGTTTAAGTCTCCACTGATATATAATATGATTTTTATGTGCATGATTATGATAGCTTCGTAATTCTCTCCGATCTATTGAAATAGTTTGGCCAACTAGATTGATATTTCTTCGGTGAGAGAGGTGCGTTGTAGTAGGTTCGACCTGGCGAGTTTCTATATCCCAGTAACAAAAGGTGACAAGTTGCGTATTCGTGATTCTGATACTAAGGGTAAAATGATGGTGTTTATTCATATTATTTGAATTTACTTTGTCTACATCATGTTATCTTACTCCAATCATTAATTCATTCGTCATGAACTTAATACGTAGAGAGGGAAGCATAGAAGCACTTTGGAAGTAAAGTAATAGTAATAGGTGCAGGCAGGAGTCGAACTATTTGTTTATGGGCGTGAGGCTTATATTTACATGATCATTGCCGTGAAAATTGTGTAACTATCCGCTCTTTTATCAATTACCCAACAGTAATTTGTTTACCCACCATATGCTTATTTTCATGAGAGATGTGATACGTCTCAAACATATCTATAATTTTTGATGGTTTCACGCTGTTATCTTGTCTTCTTTGGTTGTTTTATGTATCTTTTTAATATCTTTTTGGGACTAACTTATTAATTCAGTGCCAAGTGTTAGTTCCTGTTTTTTTTCCGTGTTTTTGACTCTTTTCAGATCTGATTTTGGAACGGAGTCCAAACAGAAGAAAAACCCTGAAATGATTTTTTCCCGAACGGAAGAAGACCAGGGGGCTTTTGGGCCAAGCCAGGTGGGCTCCAGGGAGCCCACAAGCCCCCACTCCGCCACCAGGGGGAGGCGGCGGTGGGAAGGCTTGTGGCCTCCCTGGCCACCTCCTGACCTAGATCTTTGGCCTATAAATTCCCAAATATTCCGCAAAAACCAGGGGAGCCTCAAAAATACTTTTCCGCCGCCGCAAGCTTCCGTTTCCGCGAGATCTCATCTGGAGACCCTTCCCAGCATCCTGCCGGAGGGGACTTTGGAGTTGGAGGGCTTCTTCATCATCATCATCGCCCCTCCAATGACTCGTGAGTAGTTCACTTCAGACCTAAGGGTCCGTAGTTAGTAGCTAGATGGCTTCTTCTCTCTCTTGGATCTTCAATACAAAGTTCTCCATGATCTTCATGGAGATCTATCCAATGTAATCTTCTTCGGCGATGTGTTTGTCGAGATCCGATGAATTGTGGATTTGTGATCAGATTATCTATGATATATATTTGAGTCTTTACTGATTTCTTTTATGCATGATTTGATATCCTTGTAAGTCTCTCCGAGTCTTGGGTTTTGTTTGTCCAACTAGATCTATGATTCTTGCAATGGGAGAAGTGCTTGGTTTTGGGTTCTACCATGTGGTGACCTTTCCCGGTGACAGTAGGGGCAGCAAGGCACACATCAAGTAGTTGCCATCAAGGGTAAAAAGATGGGGTTTTATCATTGGTTTGAGATTATCCCTCTACATCATGTCATCTTGCTTAAGGCGTCACTCTGTTCTTATGGACTTAATACACTAGATGCATGCTGGATAGCGGTCGACGTGTGGAGTAATAGTAGTAGATGCAGAAAGTATCGATGTACTTGTTTCGGACGTGATGCCTATAGAAATAATCATTGCATAGATATCGTCACGACTTTGCGCGGTTCTATCAATTGCTCGACAGTAATTTGTTCACCCACCGTCTACTTGCTTTCATGAGAGAAGCCACTAGTAAACACTACGGCCCCCGGGTCTATTCACATCCATCGTTTACACTTCCGCCTTTACTTTGCTTTGTTACTTTGTTGCTTTCAGTTCTCACTTGGCAAACAATCTATAAGGGATTGACAACCCCTTCATAGCGTTGGGTGCAAGCTTTTGTGTTTGTGCAGGATCTTGAGATACTCTTCCGCCGGATTGATACCTTGGTTCTCAAACTGAGGGAAACACTTACCATCGTTGTGCTACATCACCCTTTCCGCTTCGAGGGAACAGCAACGCAAGGCTCCAAGGCCACGGGGGAAATCCTTTGCATACTTGCCTAGGAAGTCCCTTAAGGCGTAGTCGTAGCTGAAGGATTCCTGGTGTCATCGACACAACTACTTCTTGGCGCCGTTGCAAGGGATACACAGAAAACATCAGAAGTATGTCTGGCGCCATTGCCGGGGAGGAGAAATCAAGATCTATCCAAGTAGGTCTCACAAACTCTTCTCTTGTATTTACTTTTGTTGCCAGTTGCCTCTCATTTTCCTCTCCCCCACTTCACATTTGCCGTTTTCTCCTTTGCCTTTTTCGTTCGCCCTTTTCTCTCGCTTGCTTTTTGTTCGCTTGTGTGCCATGTGCCCTCAATATGCTTGCATCTTCGCTTGCTGAAAATCTAGTGATATGGATCCTCATCCACTTGCTAGTCTCTTTAAGGGACCCACTCGTGTGGAACAAATTGCTAGTGAGTTGAGGGCAATTGACTATCTCTTTGGAGTTTTTGCGTAAGATGCGTGAATCTGAAAATTGTGAGGAAGAAATTCATGAAGTGATTCACGAGGGCTCCTTGGATGAAAAGCATGATTGCAATGATTTCACTATAAATCCTATTAGTGACAATCATGCTAAAAATATGCAAAACCCTAAGCTTGGGGATGCTAGTTTTGCTTTGTCCACTACTTGTTGCAATAATCATGATTGGGGTGATGATCTTTCTTATGATCTTGAAAATTTGTTCAAACCTCATGATGAATATGATATTTGCAACAATACGGAAAAGGGATTGGAGAAGTCATGACTTTATTTGATGATAATCCCACTATTTTTGAAGAGCGTCAACTTTGCATGCATGTGGATCATGAAAAGAATATCCTATGGGATAGCTATATTGTTGAATTTGAATATGATCCTGTTGGGGAACGTCGCAAGGGAAACAAAAAATTTCCTACGCGCACGAAGACCTATCATGGTGATGTCCATCTACGAGAGGGGATGAGTGATCTACGTACCCTTGTAGACCGTACAGCAGAAGCGTTAGTGAACGCGATTGATGTAGTGGAACATCCTCACGTCCCTCGATCCGCCCCGCGAAAAATCCCGCGATCAGTCCCACGATCTAGTACAGAACGGACGGCACCTCCGTGTTCAGCACACGTACAGCTCGACGATGATCTCGGCCTTCTTGATCCAGCAAGAGAGACGGAGAGGTAGAAGAGTTCTCCGGCAGCGTGACTGCGCTCCGGAGGTTGGTGATGATCTCGTCTCAGCAGGGCTCCGCCCGAGCTCCGCAGAAACGCGATCTAGAGGAAAAACCGTGGAGGTATGTGGTCGGGCTGCCGTGGAAAAGTCGTCTCAAATCAGCCCTAAAACCTCCGTATATATAGGTGGGAGGGAGGGGACCTTGCCTTGGGGCTCAAGGAGCCCCAAGGGGGCCGGCCGAGCCAAGGGGGGAAGGCTCCCCCCCCAAACCGAGTTGGACTTGGTTTGGTGGGTGGGAGTCCTTCCTTTCCTTCCCACCTCCCCCTTTTTTTTCTTTCTCTTTGATTTTTCTTTTTTATGCGCATAGGGCCCCTTTGGGCTGTCCCACCAGCCCACTAAGGGCTGGTGCGCCACCCTCATGGCCTATGGGCTTCCCCGGGGTGGGTTGCCCCCCCGGTGAACTCCCGGAACCCATTCGTCATTCCCGGTACATTCCCGGTAACTCCGAAAACCTTCCGGTAATCAAATGAGGTCATCCTATATATCAATCTTCGTTTCCGGACCATTCCGGAAACCCTCGTGACGTCCGTGATCTCATCCGGGACTCCGAACAACATTCGGTAACCAACCATATAACTCAAATACGCATAAAACAACGTCGAACCTTAAGTGTGCAGACCCTGCGGGTTCGAGAACTATGTAGACATGACCCGAGAGACTCCTCGGTCAATATCCAATAACGGGACCTGGATGCCCATATTGGATCCTACATATTCTACGAAGAACTTATCGTTTGAACCTCAGTGCCAAGGATTCATATAATCCCGTATGTCATTCCCTTTGTCCTTCGGTATGTTACTTGCCCGAGATTCGATCGTCAGTATCCGCATACCTATTTCAATCTCGTTTACCGGCAAGTCTCTTTACTCGTTCCGTAATACAAGATCCCGCAACTTACACTAAGTTACATTGCTTCAAGGCTTGTGTGTGATGTTATATTACCGAGTGGGCCCCGAGATACCTCTCCGTCACACGGAGTGACAAATCCCAGGCTTGATCCATACTAACTCAACGAACACCTTCGGAGATACCTGTAGAGCATCTTTATAGTCACCCAGTTACGTTGCGACGTTTGATACACACAAAGCATTCCTCCGGTGTCCGTGAGTTATATGATCTCATGGTCATAGGAACAAATACTTGACACGCAGAAAACAGTAGCAACAAAATGACACGATCAACATGCTACGTCTATTAGTTTGGGTCTAGTCCATCACATGATTCTCCTAATGATGTGATCCCGTTATCAAGTGACAACACTTGCTTATGGCCAGGAAACCTTGACCATCTTTGATCAACGAGCTAGTTAACTAGAGGCTTACTAGGGACAGTGTTTTGTCTATGTATCCACACAAGTATTGTGTTTCCAATCAATACAATTATAGCATGGACAATAAACGATTATCATGAACTAAGAAATATAATAATAACTAATTTATTATTGCCTCTAGGGCATATTTCCAACAGTCTCCCACATGTAATTGCTATGAGAGAGGAAACTATTTTGGTAGAAACTTTCTTGTTACCAAATTACCTCTCATTATGTTGAGATTGCTATTGTCTCTTTTTTCTTCCCTGCATATGGCAACTATTAGTTGTCTTGACAATTTGTTTTCGTACAAAATGCCTATGCATAGGAAGTATGTTAGACTTAGATGTGATTTTCACATGCTTTAGGATGCTCTCATTGTGCTTCAATTCTTGTCTTTTGTGTGAGCATCATTGAATGCCTAGCTAAGGGCGTTAAACAAAAGCGCTTGTTGGGAGGCAACCCAACGAATCTATCCTTTTTCTTTCTGTTTTGTGTTTTCCACACTTTCGTAATTCTGTTATGATTGTGTTTTTTTGTGTTTCTTTTTGTGTTTGTGCCAAGAAAAACCGTTATGATTAGTCTTGGGGATGATCGTTTGGTCATGCTGGAAAAGACAGAAACTTTCTGCTCACGAAAAGAATTTTCATTTTTTTGTCAGAGATTTTGAATTGATTCTTTTTGCTACTGTTTGCTATGCAAATTCTTCAGACTGTCGTAATGTTTCAGAATTGTTGAAGTACCAAAGATATACAAAACATATAGATTGCTACAGACTGATCTGCTGTTAACAAATTCTGTTTTTGTTGTGTTGGTTGCTTATTTTGATGAAACTATGGATAGTATCGAGGGGTATTAGCCATGGAAGATTGAAAGTACAGTAACCCAACATCAGCACAAGCAGAATTTAAGTTTGCTAGAGTACCTAAGGAAGTGGTGGTTTGCTTTCTTGTACTAATGTTATCACGAGTTTCTGTTTAAGTTTCGTGTTGTGAAGTTTTCAAGTTTTGGGTGAAGTTCTTATGGACAAAGAGATAAAGAGTGGCAAGAGCTCAAGCTTGGGGATGCCCAAGCCACCCCAAGAGATTCAAGGATGCCGTAAAAGCCTATGCTTGGGATGCCCCGGGAAGGCATTCCCTCTCTCGTCTTCAATCCATCGGTAACGTTACTTGGGGCTATATTTTTATTCACCACATGTTATGCGTTTTTGCTTGGAGCGTCTTGTATCGTAGGAGTCTTTTATTTTTGTTGTTTCACAATCATCCTTGTTGCACACCTAGAGAGAGAGACATGCACACACCGTGATTTTGTCGAGCTTCACTTATATCTTTTGGTAGACAATTCAGATCACATGTGCTTCACTTATATCTTTTGAGCTAGATACTTTTGCTCTATGTGCTTCACTTATATCTTTTAGAGCGCAGCGGTGCATGGCTTGGTAGTTGATCTATTCTTTGAAAGTAGTCTCAAAAGGGGTAGTTATCCAAAGGGATACGAAAACTTTCACCTTCATGTGCATTGAATAGTTAGAGAAGTTTGATTCATCTCAATTAGTTTTGAGTTGTGGTTATGGTAATATTGAAGTCATGCTAGTAAGGTGTTGTTGATCTAGAATACTTGTATTGAAGTTAGTGATTCCCGTAGCATGCACGTATAGTGAACCGCTATGTGATTAAATCTGAGCATGATTAGTATATTGATTGTCATCCTTTGCGTGGCGGTCGGGATCGCGCGATGGTTTATACCTACCAACCCTTCCCCTAGGAGTATGCATTGAATGCTTTGTTTAGATTACTAATAAATCTTTTGCAACAAGTATATGATTTCTTCATGACTAATGTTGAGTCCATGGTTTAGATGCACTTTCACCTTCCACCATCACTATCTTCTTAGTGCCGTGCAAGTTTGATTGGAAACGTCGCATGGGAAACAAAAATTTTCCTACGCGCACGAAGACCTATCATGGTGATGTCCATCTACGAGAGGGGATGAGAGATCTACGTACCCTTGTAGATCGTACAGCAGAAGCGTTAGAGAACGCGGTTGATGTAGTGGAACGTCCTCACGTCCCTCGATGCGCCCCGCGAACAATCCCGCGATCAGTCCCACGATCTAGTACCGAACGGACGGCACCTCCGCGTTCAGCACACGTACAGCTTGACGATGATCTCGGCCTTCTTGATCCAGCAAGAGAGACGGAGAGGTAGAAGAGTTCTCCGGCAGCGTGACGGCGCTCCGGAGGTTGGTGATGTCCTTGTCTCAGCAGGGCTCCGCCCGAGCTCCGCAGAAACGCGATCTAGAGGAAAAACCGTGGAGGTATGTGGTCGGGCTGCCGTGGAAAAGTCGTCTCAAATCAGCCCTAAAACCTCCGTATATATAGCTGGGAGGGAGGGGGCCTTGCCTTGGGGCTCAAGGAGCCCCAAGGGGGTCGGACGAGTCCAAGGGGGAGGACTCTCCCCCCCCCAAACCGAGTTGGACTAGGTTTGGTGGGAGGGAGTCCCCCTCCCTTCCCACCTCCTCCTTTTTTTTTTCTTTTTCCTTTGATTTCTTATCCTTGGCGCATAGGGCCCTTTTGGGCTGTCCCACCAGCCCACTAAAGGCTGGTGCGCCACCCTTATGGCCTATGGGCTTCCCCGGGGTGGGTTGCCCCCCCCGGTGAACTCCCGGAACCCATTCGTCATTCCCGGTACATTCCCGGTAACTCCGAAAACCTTCCGGTAATCAAATGAGGTCATCCTATATATCATTCTTCGTTTCCGGACCATTCCGGAAACCTTCGTGACGTCCGTGATCTCATCCGGGACTCCGAACAACATTCGGTAACCAACCATATAACTCAAATACGCATAAAACAACGTCGAACCTTAAGTGTGCAGACCCTGCGGGTTCGAGAACTATGTAGACATGACCCGAGAGACTCCTCGGTCAATATCCAATAGCGGGACCTGGATGCCCATATTGGATCCTACATATTCTACGAAGATCTTATCGTTTGAACCTCAGTGCCAAGGATTCGTATAATCCCGTATGTCATTCCCTTTGTCCTTCGGTATGTTACTTGCCCGAGATTCGATCGTCAGTATCCACATACCTATTTCAATCTCGTTTACCGGCAAGTCTCTTTACTCGTTCCGTAATACAAGATCCCGCAACTTACACTAAGTTACATTGCTTGCAAGGCTTGTGTGTGATGTTGTATTACCGAGTGGGCCCCGAGATACCTCTCCGTCACACGGAGTGACAAATCCCAGTCTTGATCCATACTAACTCAACTAACACCTTCGGAGATACCTATAGAGCATCTTTATAGTCACCCAGTTACGTTGCGACGTTTGATACACACAAAGCATTCCTCCGGTGTCAGTGAGTTATATGATCTCATGGTCATAGGAATAAATACTTGACACGCAGAAAACAGTAGCAACAAAATGACACGATCAACATGCTACGTCTATTAGTTTGGGTCTAGTCCATCACGTGATTCTCCCAATGACGTGATCCAGTTATCAAGCAACAACACCTTGTTCATAATCAGAAGACACTGACTATCATCGATCAACTGGCTAGCCAACTAGAGGCATGCTAGGGACGGTGTTTTGTCTATGTATCCACACATGTAAATGAGTCTTCATTCAATACAATTATCGCATGGATAATAAACTATTATCTTGATACAGGAATTATAATAATAACCATATTTATTATTGCCTCTAGGGCATAATTCCAACAGTCTCCCACTTGCACTAGAGTCAATAATCTAGCCCTCACATCACCATGTGAATTACATTGTAATAAATCTAACACCCATACAGTTCTGGTGTCGATCATGTTTTGGCCGTGGAAGAGGTTTAGTCAGCGGGTCTGCTACATTCAGATCCGTGTGCACTTTGCATATATTTACATCCTCTTCCTCGACGTAGTCGCGGATGAGGTTGAAGCGTCGTTTGATGTGTCTGGTCTTCTTGTGAAACCGTGGTTCCTTTGCTAAGGCAATGGCACCAGTGTTGTCACAGAACAAGGTTATTGGATCCAGCGCACTTGGCACCACTCCAAGATCCGTCATGAACTGCTTCATCCAGACACCCTCCTTAGCCGCCTCCGAGGCAGCCATGTACTCCGCTTCACATGTAGAATCTGCTACGACGCTTTGCTTGGAACTGCACCAGCTTACTGCACCCCCATTAAGAATAAATACGTATCCGGTTTGCGACTTAGAGTCGTCCGGATCGGTGTCAAAGCTTGCATCGACGTAACCTTTTACGGCGAGCTCTTCGTCACCTCCATACACGAGAAACATCTCCTTAGTCCTTTTCAGGTACTTCAGGATATTCTTGACCGCTGTCCAGTGATCCACTCCTGGATTACTCTGGAACCTACCTGCCATACTTATGGCCAGGCTAACATCCGGTCTAGTGCACAGCATCGCATACATGATAGAACCTATGGCTGAAGCATAGGGGACGGAGCGCATATGCTCTCTATCTTCATCAGTTGCTGGGCACTGAGTCTTACTCAATCTCGTACCTTGTAAAACTGGCAAGAACCCTTTCTTGGACTATTCCATTTTGAACCTCTTCAAAACTTTATCAAGGTATGTGCTTTGTGAAAGTCCTATCAGGCGTTTTGATCTATCCCTATAGATCTTAATGCCTAGAATGTAAGCAGCTTCTCCTAGGTCCTTCATAGAGAAACTTTTATTCAAGTAACCTTTTATGCTCTCCAAAAGCTCTGTGTTGTTTCCAATCAGTAATATGTCATCCACATATAATATTAGAAACGCCACAGAGCTCCCACTCACTTTCTTGTAAATACAAGATTCTCCAACCATTTGTATAAACCCAAATGCTTTGATCACCTCATCAAAGCGTTTGTTCCAACTCCGAGATGCTTGCACCAGTCCATAAATGGATCGCTGGAGCTTGCACACCTTGTCAGCATTTTTAGGATCGACAAAACCTTCGGGTTGCATCATATACAACTCTTCCTTAAGGAAACCGTTAAGGAACGCCGTTTTGACATCCATCTGCCAGATTTCATAATCGAAAAATGCAGCTATTGCTAACATGATTCTGACGGACTTAAGCATCGCTACGGGTGAGAAAGTCTCATCGTAGTCAACTCCTGGAACTTGTGAAAAACCCTTTGCCACAAGTCGAGCTTTATAAACGGTCACATTACCGTCAGCGTCCGTCTTCTTCTTAAAGATCCATTTGTTCTGAATAGCCTTGCGGCCCTCAGGTAGTATCTCCAAAGTCCACACTTTGTTCTCATACATGGATCCTATCTCGGATTTCATGGCTTCTAGCCATTTGTTGGAATCTGGGCCCACCATTGCTTCTTCATAATTTGCAGGTTCATTGTTGTCTAACAACATGATTGATAAGACGGGATTACCGTACCACTCTGGAGCAGCGCGTGATCTCGTCGACCTGCGTGGTTCAATAGAAACTTGAACTGGAGTTTCATGATCATCATCATTAACTTCATCCTCAACCGGTGTCGCAACGACAGAGGTTTCCCCTTGCCCTGCGCCACCATCCAGAGGGATGAGAGGTTCGACAACGTCGTCAAGTTCTATCTTCCTCCCACTCAATTCTCTCGAGAGAAACTCCTTCTCGAGAAAAGCTCCGTTTTTAGCAACAAACACTTTGCCCTCGGATTTGAGATAGAAGGTGTACCCAACTGTCTCTTTTGGGTAACCTATGAAGACGCACTTTTCCGCTTTGGGTTCCAGCTTTTCAGGCTGAAGCTTTTTGACATAAGCATCACATCCCCAAACTTTAAGAAACGACAACTTTGGCCTTTTGCCATACCACAGTTCGTATGGTGTCGTCTCAACGGATTTTGATGGTGCCATATTTAAAGTGAATGCAGCTGTTTCTAATGCATAACCCCAAAATGATAACGGCAAATCAGTAAGAGCCATCATAGATCGCACCATCTCTAACAAAGTACGATTACGACGTTTGGACACACCATTACGCTGTGGTGTTCCAGGCAGTGTTAACTGTGAAACAATTCCACATTGTCTTAAGTGAGCACCAAACTCGAAACTCAGATATTCACCCCCACGATCAGACCGTAGGAACTTGATCTTCTTGTTACGATGATTTTCCACTTCACTCTGAAATTGCTTGAACTTTTCAAATTTTTCAGACTTGTGTTTCATCAAGTAGACATAACCATATCTACTTAAATCGTCAGTGAAGGTGAGAAAATAACGATATCCGCCGCGTGCCTCTACGCTCATTGGACCACACACATCGGTATGTATGATTTCCAACAAGTCACTTGCACGCTCCATTGTTCCGGAGAACGGAGTCTTAGTCATCTTGCCCATGAGGCATGGTTCGCACGTGTCAAGTGAATCAAAGTCAAGTGACTCCAAAAGTCCATCAGCATGGAGTTTCTTCATGCGCTTTACACCAATATGACCCAAACGGCAGTGCCACAAAAATATGGCGCTATCATTGTTTACTCTAACTCTTTTGGTCTCAATGTTATGTATATGCGTATCGCTATCAAGATTCAATATGAACAATCCTCTCACATTGGGTGCATGACCATAAAAGATGTTACTCATAGAAATAGAACAACCATTATTCTCAGACTTAAAAGAGTAACCATCTCGCAATAAACAAGATCCAGATATAAAGTTCATGCTCAACGCAGGCACTAAATAACAATGATTTAAGTTCATCACTAATCCCGATGGTAGCTGAAGTGACACTGTGCCGACGGCGATTGCATCAACCTTGGAACCATTTCCTACGCGCATCGTCACTTCGTCTTTCGCCAGCCTTCATCTATTCCGCAGTTCCTGTTTCGAGTTGCAAATGTGAGCAACAGAACCGGTATCGAATACCCAGGCACTACTACGAGAGCCGGTTAAGTACACATCAATAACATGTATATCAAATATACCTGATTTTTCTTTGCCCGCCTTCTTATCTGCCAGATACTTGGGGCAATTGCGCTTCCAGTGACCCATACCCTTGCAATAGAAGCACTCTGTTTCAGGCTTAGGTCCAGCCTTGGGTTTCTTCGGCGGATTGGCAACAGGCTTGCCGCTCTTCTTCGAATTGCCCTTCTTGCCTTTGCCGTTTCTCTTGAAACTAGTGGTCTTGCTCACCATCAACACTTGATGCTCTTTACGGAGTTTAGACTCTGCGACTTTCAACATCACAAACAACTCGCTGGGAGACTTGTTCATCCCTTGCATGTTGTAGTTCAACACAAAGCCTTTATAGCTTGGCGGCAGTGATTGAAGGATTCTGTCAGTGATAGCTTCTTGCGGGAGTTCAATCCCCAGCTCAGCTAGACGGTTTGAGTACCCAGACATTTTGAGCACATGTTCACTGACAGACGAGTTTTCCTCCATCTTGCAAGCATAGAATTTATCGGAGGTCTCATACCTCTTGATCCGGGCGTTCTTTTGAAAGATAAACTCCAACTCCTGGAACATCTCAAATGCTCCATGACGCTCAAAGCGACGTTGAAGTCCCGGTTCTAAGCCATACAAGACTGCACATTGAACTATTGAGTAGTCCTCCTTACGTGCTAACCAAGCGTTCTTAACGTCCTGATCAGCCGTAGCGGATGGTTCATCTCCTAGCGCAGGATTAAGGACATAATCCTTCTTCCCAACTTGTAAGATCAGCTTAAGATTACGAGCCCAGTCTACAAAGTTGCTTCCATCATCTTTCAACTTAGCTTTCTCTAGGAATGTATTAAAATTCAGGATGACTGTCGCGTGAGCCATGATCTACAACACAAATATATTCAAAGTGGACTTAGACTATGTTCAAGATAATTAGAGTTCAACTTAATCAAATTATATGCTAAACTCCCACTCAAAAAGTACATCTCTCTAGTCATTTGAGTGGTTCATGATCCACTTACACTATCCCAAGTCCGATCATCACGTGAGTCGAGTATAGTTTCAGTGGTAAGCATCCCTATGCTAATCATATCAACTATATGATTCATGATCGACCTTTCGGTCTCATGTGTTCCGAGGCCATGTCTGCACATGCTAGGCTCGTCAAGCTTAACCCGAGTGTTCCGCGTGCGCAACTGTTTTGCACCCGTTGTATGTGAACGTTGAGTCTATCACACCCGATCATCACGTGGTGTCTCGAAACGACGAACTGTAGCAACGGTGCACAGTCGGGGAGAACACAATTTCGTCTTGAAATTTTAGTGAGAGATCACCTCATAATGCTACCGTCGTTCTAAGCAAAATAAGGTGCATAAAAGGATTAACATCACATGCAATTCATAAGTGACATGATATGGCCATCATCACGTGCTTCTTGATCTCCATCACCAAAGCACCGGCACGATCTTCTTGTCACCGGCGCCACACCATGATCATCCATCAACGTGTTGCCATCGGGGTTGTCGTGCTACTTATGCTATTACTACTAAAGCTACATCCTAGCAAAATAGTAAACGCATCTGCAAGCACAAACGTTAGTATAAAGACAACCCTATGGCTCCTGCCGGTTGCCGTACCATCGACGTGCAAGTCGATATTTCTATTACAACATGATCATCTCATACATCCAATATATCACATCACATCGTTGGCCATATCACATCACAATCATACCCTGCAAAAACAAGTTAGACGTCCTCTAATTTTGTTGTTGCATGTTTTACGTGGTGACCAAGGGTATCTAGTAGGATCGCATCTTACTTACGCAAACACCACAACGGAGATATATGAGTTGTTATTTAACCTCATCCAAGGACCTCCTCGGTCAAATCCGATTCAACTAAAGTTGGAGAAACCGTCACTTGCCAGTCATCTTTGAGCAAAGGGGGTTACTCGTAACGATGAAACCAGTCTCTCGTAAGCGTACGAGTAATGTCGGTCCAAGCCGCTTCAATCCAACAATACCGCGGAATCAAGAAAAGACTAAGGAGGGCAGAAAAATGCACATCACCGCCCACAAAAACTTTTGTGTTCTACTCGAGAAGACATCTACGCATGAACCTAGGTCATGATGCCACTGATTGGAAACGTCGCATGGGAAACAAAATTTTTCCTACGCGCACGAAGACCTATCATGGTGATGTCCATCTACGAGAGGGGATGAGAGATCTACGTACCCTTGTAGATCGTACAGCAGAAGCGTTAGAGAACGCGGTTGATGTAGTGGAACGTCCTCACGTCCCTCGATGCGCCCCGCGAACAATCCCGCGATCAGTCCCACGATCTAGTACCGAACGGACGGCACCTCCGCGTTCAGCACACGTACAGCTCGACGATGATCTCGGCCTTCTTGATCCAGCAAGAGAGACGGAGAGGTAGAAGAGTTCTCCGGCAGCGTGACGTCACTCCGGAGGTTGGTGATGACCTTGTCTCAGCAGGGCTCCGCCCGAGCTCCGCAGAAACGCGATCTAAAGGAAAAACCGTGGAGGTATGTGGTCGGGCTGCCGTGGAAAAGTCGTCTCAAATCAGCCCTAAAACCTCCGTATATATAGCTGGGAGGGAGGGGGCCTTGCCTTGGGGCTCAAGGAGCCCCAAGGGGGTCGGCCGAGTCCAAGGGGGAGGACTCTCCCCCCCCAAACCGAGTTGGACTAGGTTTGGTGGGAGGGAGTCCCCCTCCCTTCCCACCTCCTCCTTTTTTTTTCTTTTTCCTTTGATTTCTTATCCTTGGCGCATAGGGCCCTTTTGGGCTGTCCCACCAGCCCACTAAGGGCTGGTGCGCCACCCTTATGGCCTATGGGCTTCCCCGGGGTGGGTTGCCCCCCCCCCCCCCCCTGGTGAACTCCCGGAACCCATTCGTCATTCCCGGTACATTCCCGGTAACTCCGAAAACCTTCCGGTAATCAAATGAGGTCATCCTATATATCATTCTTCGTTTCCGGACCATTCCGGAAACCTTCGTGACGTCCGTGATCTCATCCGGGACTCCGAACAACATTCGGTAACCAACCATATAACTCAAATACGCATAAAACAACGTCGAACCTTAAGTGTGCAGACCCTGCGGGTTCGAGAACTATGTAGACATGACCCGAGAGACTCCTCGGTCAATATCCAATAGCGGGACCTGGATGCCCATATTGGATCCTACATATTCTACGAAGATTTTATCGTTTGAACCTCAGTGCCAAGGATTCGTATAATCCCGTATGTCATTCCCTTTGTCCTTCGGTATGTTACTTGCCCGAGATTCGATCGTCAGTATCCGCATACCTATTTCAATCTCGTTTACCGGCAAGTCTCTTTAATCGTTCCGTAATACAAGATCCCGCAACTTACACTAAGTTACATTGCTTGCAAGGCTTGTGTGTGATGTTGTATTACCGAGTGGGCCCCGAGATACCTCTCCGTCACACGGAGTGACAAATCCCAGTCTTGATCCATACTAACTCAACTAACACCTTCGGAGATACCTATAGAGCATCTTTATAGGCACCCAGTTACGTTGCGACGTTTGATACACACAAAGCATTCCTCCGGTGTCAGTGAGTTATATGATCTCATGGTCATAGGAATAAATACTTGACACGCAGAAAACAGTAGCAACAAAATGACACGATCAACATGCTACGTCTATTAGTTTGGGTCTAGTCCATCACGTGATTCTCCCAATGACGTGATCCAGTTATAAAGCAACAACACCTTGTTCATAATCAGAAGACACTGACTATCATCGATCAACTGGCTAGCCAACTAGAGGCATGCTAGGGACGGTGTTTTGTCTATGTATCCACACATGTAAATGAGTCTTCATTCAATACAATTATAGCATGGATAATAAACTATTATCTTGATACAGGAATTATAATAATAACCATATTTATTATTGCCTCTAGGGCATAATTCTAACAAACTTTCGCCGGTGCACAAAACCCACCATTAGCCTCCCTCAAAACAGCCACCATACCTACCTACTATGGCTTTTTCAAAGTCATTCCGAGATATATTGCCATGCGACTACCACCATGACATGTGCCACCACGTCTACATTGCCATTGCATGATCGTAAGATAGCTAGCATGATGTTTCCATTGATGTCTATGCCATGCTAGATCGTTGCCACGGTACACTACCGAAGGCATTCCATATAGAGTCTTCGTTACTCTAAGTTTTTAGTTAAAAGTGTGATGATCATCATTGATAGAGCATTGTCCCATGTGAGGAAATAAAAGAGGCCAAAGAAGCCCATAAAAAAAGAGGCCATAGAGCCCACCAAATAAAAAAATGAGACAAAAAGAGAGAAGGGACAATGCTACCACTTTTTCCACACTTGTGCATATTAAGCACCATGATCTTCATGATTGAGAGTCTCTCGTTTTATCACCATCATATAGCTAGTGGGAAATTTTCATTATATAACTTGGCTTGTATATTCCAATTATAGGCTTCCTCAAAATTGCCTTAGGTCTTCGTGAGCAAGCAAGTTGGATGCACACCCACTAGTTCTCTTTAAGAGCTTTCACATACTCGTAGCTCTAGTGCATCAATTGTATGGCAATCCCTACTCATTCACATTGATATCTATTGATGAGCATCTCCATAGCTCATTGATATGCCTAGTTAATGTGACTATCTTCTCCTTTTTGTCTTGCAACCTCCACTACATTCCACACCATCTATAGTGCTATAACCATGGCTCACGCTCATGTATTGCATGAGAGTTGAATTTTTTTGAGAAAGTAAAGGTGTGAAACAATTACTTGGCCATACCGGGGTTGTGCATGATTTAAATTCGTTGTGCAATGATGATAGAGCATAGCCAGACTATAAGCTTTTGTGGGGATAACTTTCTTTTGGCCTTGTTATTTTGAAAGTTCATGATTACTTTGCTAGTTTGCTTGAATTATTATTGTTTCCACTTCAATAGCAAACTATTGTTTTGAATCTAATGGATCTGAACATTCACGTCACATAAGAGGAATTACAAAGGACACCTATCCTAAGTGGCATGAAAGCATCAAAAATTCATTCTTATCACTTCCCTACTCAGGGACGAGCAGGAGTTAAGCTCGGGGATGCTTGATACGTCTCAAACGTATCTATAATTTTTGATGGTTTCACGTTGTTATCTTGTCTTCTTTGGTTGTTTTATGTATATTTTTAATATCTTTTTGGGACTAACTTATTAATTAAGTGCCAAGTGCCAGTTCCTGTTTTTTCCGTGTTTTTGACTCTTTTCAGATCTGATTTTGGAACGGAGTCCAAACGGTAGAAAAACCCCGAAATGATTTTTTCCCAAACGGAAGAAGACCAGGCCGCTTTTGGGCCAAGCCAGTTGGGCTCCAGGGAGCCCACAAGCCCCCACTCCGCCACCAGGGGAGGCGGCGGTGGGCAGGCTTGTGGCCTCCCTGGCCGCCCCCTGGCCTAGATCTTTGGCCTATAAATTCCCAAATATTCCGCAAAAAATTAGGGGAGCCCCGAAAATACTTTTCCGTCGCCGCAAGCTTCCGTTTCCGCGAGATCTCATCTGGAGACCCTTCCCGGCGCCCTGCCGGAGGGGACTTTGGAGTTGGAGGGCTTCTTCATCATTATCATCGCCCCTCCAATGACTCGTGAGTAGTTCACTTCAGACCTACGGGTCCGTAGTTAGTAGCTAGATGGCTTCTTCTCTCTCTTGGATCTTCAATACAAAGTTCTCCATGATCTTCATGGAGATCTATCCGATGTAATCTTCTTTGGTTGTGTGTTTATCGAGATCCGATGAATTGTGGATTTGTGATCAAATTATCTATGATATATATTTGAGTCTTTGCTGATTTCTTATATGCATGATTTGATATCCTTGTAAGCCTCTCCGAGTCTTGGGTTTTGTTTGGTCAACTAGATCTATGATTTTTGCAATGGGAGAAGTGCTTGGTTTTGGGTTCTACCATGTAGTGATCTTTCCCAGTGACAGTAGGGGCAGCAAGGCACACATCAAGTAGTTGCCATCAAGGATAAAAAGATGGGGTTTTTATCGTTGGTTTGAGATTATCCCTGTACATCATGTCATCTTGCTTAAGGCGTTACTCTGTTCTTATGGACTTAATACACTAGATGCATGCTGGGTAGCGGTCGACGTGTGGAGTAATAGTAGTAGATGCAGAAAGTATCGGTCTACTTGTTTCGGACATGATGCCTATAGAAATAATCATTGCATAGATATCGTCACGACTTTGCGCGGTTCTATCAATTGCTCGACAGTAATTTGTTCACCCACCGTCTACTTGCTTTCATGAGAGAAGCCACTAGTAAACACTACGGCCCCCGAGTCTATTCACATCCATCGTTTACACTCCCGCTTTTACTTTGCTTTGTTACTTTGTTGCTTTCAGTTCTCACTTGGCAAACAATCTATAAGGGATTGACAACCCCTTCATAGCGTTGGGTGCAAGCTTTTGTGTTTGTGCAGGATCTTGAGATACTCTTCCGCCGGATTGATACCTTGGTTCTCAAACTGAGGGAAATTCTTACCGTCGCTGTGCTACATCACCCTTTCCGCTTCGAGGGAACACCAATGCAAGGCTCCAAGGACACGGGGGAAATCCTTTGCATACTTGCCTAGGAAGTCCCTTAAGGCGTAGCCGTAGCTGAAGGATTCCTGGTGCCGTCGACACAACTACTTCCTGCACCGTTGCAAGGGATACACCACAAACATCAAGATGCCACTACTAAAAGCTATGGCCCCTTGTTCTATTCACAACATATTGCTAAATCTCCATCACCTTGATGCCATTTATTTTCTTTTATTTTATTTTGAATTTTACAATTATCTACACACCTCATTCGCTTGCAAATAACGAGACCAAGGGGATTGACATCCCTCCTGCCTGCGTTGGGTGCAAGTTGTTTGTTCTTTTGTGTGCAGATGCTTAAGACGGTTGTGGATTGATATTCCTATTGGTTCGATGAACCTTGGTTTCATAAATGAGAGAAATACTTACCCACTTTGTGATGCTATTACATGTTCCTCTTCACAGAAACCCAACGGGGATCACGAGTATCATGAAGGATTTCTGGCGCCGTTGTCGGGGAATATCATCACCAATTATCAAGTAACTCCACACAAAATTTCATTCGCATGTTCCTATTTTTATTTGCTGGTATATTTATTTTGTCTCATAAAAAATAAAAATACAAAAATATTTACCTTTGCTGGTTTACTAGTTTGCTTGCAACAATCATGTTATCACATACAAACAGAAAATAAAGACTTATGGATCCCCATCCGTTATCTAATCTTTTCAGAAGACCAATTTTTGTTGAAACAATTGCTAGTGAGAGTGAACTAGATTATCTTTATGAGGTCTTTCTTGAAAATCATGAATCTAAAAATTGTGGAATTTATGAAGTGATTCATTATAGTCCCTTGAATGAAAAGCATAATTTCCATGTTGCTAGTATGAATTCTTTGAATATCAATTGTGATAATGATCATGATTGGGGTGATGATCATAATATTGCTTGTGATCTTGACAATTTATGCTTCATGATGAATCTATTATTAATTGTCATTTTTGAAACACTACTAAAAGTGGGTTTGGAGAGGTCATGACTCTAGTGAATGGTTATCCCACTACCTTGGAAGATTGTAAAAGTTTTGTGCATGTGGATCATGCAGAGAATATTTTATATGAGAGCTATATTGTTGAACTTGAATATGATCATACATGTAATTATTATGAGAGAGGAGTACTGTTATAGGAATTTTCAAGATACTCACTTACCTCTCTTTGTGTTAAAATTATTAATGCTTCATTCTTCCTACATGCATATGGTAGACATCTTTTGTCTTGATAATTTGTTTAATTACAAAATGCCTATGCATAGGAAGTATGTTAGACTTAAATGTGTTTTTCACATGCTACATGATGCTTTCTTTATGTTTCAATTAGTATCTTTCTTCTGAGCATCATTGCCATCACAAGCCTATCTTAATGGCTATAAAGAAAGAGCTTGTTGGGAGACAACACAATACTTTCTGTTATTTTTTGATAACATGATTATTTATATTGTAATGATTTTGTTTTTATGTTCTAATGAGTGTTTGTTCCAAGTAAAGCCTCTGGGATGATTTGCATGATGAGTAGAATTGATACGGTGCAAAAACAGAAACTTTGACGCCCAGTGCAGATTTTTCTGATTTTACTAGAATGTCTTTTTAAGCTGAATTTTTTTACACAATACTGATATACAAATTCCTCAGGTCATCCTAATTTTCCGTATTTTTGGAGTTACAGAAGTATGGGAATTAAATATATTACTATAGACTGTTCTATTTTAAACAAATTTTGTTTTTGCATGCATAGTTTGCTTGTTTTGATTATGCTATGGATTATATCGGGGGTATAAGCCATGGAGAAGTTAGAATATGGTACCTTTTGCTAAAATAAAATAATAATAAATTTATAACAGTACTTAAAAGTGTTTATTATGTTTCCTATACTAACGGATCTCACGAAGTTTTGTTGAGATTTCGGTGATTGAAGTTTTTCATTTTTTGGGTATTATTTCGACGGACAAAGGAATGAGAAGTGGAAAGATCCTAAGATCGGGGATGACCAAGGCACCCCAAGGTAATATTTTAGGAATACTCAAGCGTCTAAGCTTGGGGATGCCCCGGGAAGGCATCCCCTCTTTCGTCTCAATCCATCGGTATGTTTCTTCGAGCTACATATTTCTTCATCACATGATATGAGTATTGCTTGGCGTGTTGTTTGCTTTCGTTTACTTTTACTTTCAGTTTGCCACAATAATTGTTTTTTTGGACACACCTATTTGAGAGATAGAAACCACTATCATTATTTGTTCTTTCGTTTACTTTTACTTTCAGTTTGCCACAATAATTGTTTTTTTGGACACACCTATTTGAGAGATAGAAACCACTATCATTATTTGTTAGAATACTCTATGTGCTTCACTTATATCTTTTGAGTTAGCAGTTGCTCTAGTACTTCGCTTATATCTTTTTGAGCACGGTGGCGTGTATATTTTATAGAAATAATATGCTCTCTTTCTTCACTTATATTTGTTTGAGAGCTGGACAAATAGTGACGATAATTTGCATGGGTCATAAGACTAGATCAAAAATAATGAGTGTTCAATAAGTGATAATTACAACCATCATGTAGAACATATAGAGAAATTGTGGCTAATGATATTGATGTGGTGATATGAAAAGGTGTCAGTGCATAACTATTGATTCAAAGAGGTGTTGATATTAAGAGATGTTAAAACTTCTTTAACATCTCAAAAATTAAAAGGGCATGGTGGTAATGTGGGAGCATTTCTATTCCTTGTTGAAAATCTACTGTTGTTTCGAGTCGGAGTCGCGCGATGGTTAATTCCTACAAACCCTCTCCCTCGGGGCATGCGAGTAGTACTGTGATTTGTGATAAGATTAATAAAAATTTGCAGTAAGTATATGAGTTCTTTATGACTAATGTGATACCATGGACATACGCAATATCACCTCCTCATATTTGCTAGCCTCTCTAGTACCACGCATAGCCCATTCTCACCTCGAGGATTGGTGCGACTTTCGCCGGTGCATCCAAACCCATAAGCCTTATTATATCATCTCTAGTACCGCGCATACGGTCTATTGCATATAAGCCTTATTATATCCTCCTCAAAACAGCCACCGTACCTACCTGTTATGTCATTTCCATAGCCATTCCAAGATATATTGCCATGAAAATTCCATCGTCACTTCACATGACTAGTTCGTTCGTTATCATATTGCTTTGCATGATCATATAGAGTTGACACAGTATTTGTGGCAAAGCCATCATTCATAATAGAATTTGTGGCAGAGCCACCAAAAATTCATATGTTGAATACATGTCACGCCAGATCATTGCACATCGTGGTACACTGCGAGAGGAATTCATATTGGAGTCATGTTGCTTCATTCATCATATTGGATTATCCATGAATTGTAAGTAAATAAATGTCACGCTCAAGATGCGACCCTATCCTCAATTTGGCACGAAGGCCTCGTCAGGGATAAAAGTGCATCTCGTC
Source organism: Hordeum vulgare subsp. vulgare (assembly GCF_904849725.1). Classification (NCBI taxonomy): domain Eukaryota; kingdom Viridiplantae; phylum Streptophyta; class Magnoliopsida; order Poales; family Poaceae; genus Hordeum; species Hordeum vulgare. The sequence continues at coordinate 664,683,034 of NC_058519.1, read as the reverse complement.
GTGTCGCAAGAATGGATATCGTTACAAGTACATGTACTGAAAAGAAGAGATATATAATAGAATTGGCTTACACTCGCCACAAGCTACATCAGAGTCACATCAGTACATTACATAATCATCAAGAGTAAGAGCAGGGTCCGACTACGGACGAAAACAAACGAGAAAAATAAGAACAACGTCCATCCTGGCTATCCCAGGCTGCCGGCCTGGAACCCATCCTAGACCGATGAAGAAGAAGAAGAAGAAGAAGCAACTCCAAATGAACAATCAACGCGCTCGCGTCAAGTAACCTTTACCTATACCTGCAACTGGTGTTGTAGTAATCTGCGAGCCACACGGGACACAGCAATCTCATTTCCAAACGTATCAAGACTAGCAAAGCTTAATGGGTGAGGCATGGTTAAGTGGTGAGGTTGCAGCAGCGGCTAAGCATATATTTGGTGGCTAAACATACGAGTACCAGAAATAAGAGGGGGGAAGATTTACGCATAACGGACGTGAACTACTCGTGATCAAAAGAATGATCCTGAACACCTACCTACGTCAGGCATAACCCCACCGTGTCCTCGATCGGAGAAGGAACTCATGAAAGAGACAGTCACGGTTACGCACACAGTTGGCATGTTTTAATTAATTAACTTTGAGTTATCTAGAACCAGTGTTAAACAAAGTTTCCACGTTGCCACATAACCGCGGGCACGGCTTTCCGAAAGATTTAACCCTGCAGGGGTGCTCCAACTAGTCCATCACAAATTACCACAAGCCGCATAGAAATCCTCAATCACGTAGCTCGCGATCTCGTCGGATTCCCTAGTGGAAAACCTCAACTCTGAGAATACCCAAAGCATCACCGGAATCCCGATGCACAAGATATCTCGTTAAAGGTAAAACTAATCCAGCAAGGTCGCCCGACGTGTCGACGATCCCGATAGGAGCCGCGTATCTCGTTCTCAGGACACGACGGATGGAACTAGCTACGGGTGCCAAACCTCGAGTTTCCTCGTGGTGGCCCCGCAGGCAGACCGTTTGGGACCAACACCATCAGCACTGGCCCCACTTGTTTATGTAAAATTACTCCTCGGGTTCATGACGCCCTATGCATTTCAGTATTAACACAGTTATTATGTTGGGCAAATGTAGAACCAATGTCGGGCCTTGCCGGACCAGCTTTAATCTAAAACGAATTATCAAGGGGGTCCCCATAACAACCCCGATCGTGTTAGGAGCGCTCGTTTATGGAACATAACACCGGTAGCCGAAACTAAGGGGGCAAAGGTGGAACAAAACACCAGGCTAGAAAGGCCGAGCCTTCCACCTTTTACCAAGTATATAGGTGCATTTAATTAAATAACATTAAATAGGGTGATATAACAAGGAACCCATGTTTTCACATGGAAGCATCTGCACCTGCAACTAGCAATGCTAACAACAAGGTTAAGCAAGCAGTAACACAGCCAAACAGTGGTTTGCTAGGTCGATCAGGTGGAAGGTCATCATGGCATTGCTGAGAGGCTGATATTTAACATGTGGTAGGCAACGAGACATAATCGATACAAGCGATAAAAACTAGCATGGCAATGATAGTAATGTTATCTGGGGAAATGGTCATCTTGCCTGAGATCCCGCTTGGAAGAAGAATGCCTCCGTGAAGCAGACGAGCCGACGTAGTCGAACGGGTCCTCACAATCCGACACGCTGCGGAACTCTATCGAGATGAAGCAAACCGGAGATACAAATCAGCACACGGAATTCACCACACGATGCACAACACAAATGATGCATGAGCAGCTGAAAACATGCAAGTCACGGCATGACAATCCACACAATCAAACACTACACATTAAGTGAGGTTCAATATGCAACGAGTTGCATATTGACGAAACTCCACGTTAATTATTTAGTTCACTCCGATTATTTACACGGCAATATTAATGTTGTCAAACATGCAAGAGGTGAAGCGTAATTAAACTACTTATCTAGGCATTTTAAATGAGATCGGAAATGACATATAGCACCTCCGAGATGACCTCACATGTTAATTTACGACTCTGTCCAGATCTGAACTAATGCATTTAATCAGTTGTTAAACAGCAAAACAAATAGGTTCACGTGATTCTACGCGTCAAGGCAAGCAATCTACACATAAAGAACATCTCCAACGGAGCTACGGTTCAAAAGATAGAAGCACCGCAAGATATGATGGCATGAATGCAATATGTGTGCAACGACGGCTACGAGCACTTCAAAACAAACAACCAGCAAGAGAAAATGAAACTACACAAGATTCTAAGCAAGTTTCATGTAGGACACGATCAGATCGGAGCTACGGTTCAACTAGTACGAGCAAAACAATAAATGACTACAATCTGCCAAAATCAGCCACATAACATTTTCTACACCCCACAACTACGGCTACACAACTCCGATATGCTCAAGCAAGGTATGGCACGGAAGAGGGCAAGAAGCACTACTACAAACAACTAACAACAACTAGCATGGCAGCAAGGAACACTAGGGAAAGAAGTCACAAAATGGCTTCCCACACACTATTTCAGACTTAGTGAAAATAACACCTCATGAAAGTGCAGTTTTCAGCCTGAAGGCATATTGACAGCAGCAAAACCATAAGCTACAGGGCTCCAAATGGCATGAAAATTTACAGGATGTTAGAGAAATATAAGGGCTACAACTAACTCCATTGGACCAACCTCAAAAGAGCTACAGATCACAAGATGCAAGCAAGACAAGACATCAACAAATAATAACAGATTCCAGACTTAGAAATATTTCAGCTACTCCAAAACAGCACTATTTCTAGCAACTTGAGAGCAAGCACACAACACCTAAACATGCATTTCTATTGCAACCAAAAATACCAGTGGCTAAACAAAACATCCAAGATCAACTCTCTAGTTGACAACTCCGTCAAACGAAGCACGGAATAAATCTTATGAAATAAACAAAAGGGCATCACGGCAAAAATATCGCACGAACTAACTTGCTCTAATGCTAAAACTAATTGCACAGAAAAATCCATGGGAATTTTCTACCCCGGAAACATATAAAATATGTGGGGTTTCCAACACAAAATAAAGCCGCACAAAAATGCGAGATAATAACCTATATACGGAAAAATAAACTACCGGCAATTCCTACACGTAAAAATACCAATGTCCGCTCTAAAATACATGCCAAAATAATTCCTAAAACATGAACATTTAATCTAAGGCATATGAGCAATTCGAACACTCGCGGAAAATTAAATACGTGACTAAACCTATTGGGACAGCACGCGAAACGATGCATTCGGCACGCTAAATGGCGTCAAACAAATATGCAAGTTGTAAATTCGTAATCTACACGAAATTCTACACAAGTTACATATATAGATCTCCTCGATCCGACATACGATCTAGATTCTACGGGCGTTTGAAATAACTATATAAACCTGAAACCATTAAATCGCACACATACCCTACATGGGCCAAAATTAGTGGGCGCAAGGCAGCAAATCTCGCCACGGGCGGAATAGTGCTGAGGAAGCTTACCATGGGCCTTGGAGGAGCTGCTCGGGCCGGGAGGCGAGGCCGGCCTGGCGAGGCTGCGAGCTGGGCCGGCGGGGCGAGGCAGGCCGGCGCCTGGCCTGGGCCGAATCCACGCGGCAGCTCGCCTCCAGGCGCTCGGGCGGCCCACGTGAGGGCGCTGCCAGGCGAGCGAGGGTCTTCGACCTCGTGCATGGCGCACGAACCGCAGGAGGGAGGCGGCGGCGCTGCAGGCTGAAGGGGCGCACGAGGACTGGCGAGCAGGCGGGGCGCCGGGGTCGGATCCGGGCGGGAGGCGGCCAGAGGAGCCAGATCCGGGAGGCCAGAGGGAGGCGTGAGCTGGGAGGCCGGCAGGAGGCGGCGGCACGGCAACGGGCGCGAGCGGCGGCGGGATCGATCAGGGATGGCGCGGCGAGGTCCCCAGGCGTCGCGACCGAGGCTCCGGTGGGATTCCGGCCGGTGGCGGGGCACGGCGAGGGGCTCCGGCGAAGCCGAGACGGCCATGGGCGGCGAGCACAGGGGCACGGGAGCACGGGCTGCTCAAAAGCTGCGGGAGGAACGGGCGAGATGGCGGCGACGGTTCGGGCCCGGCGGCGCGAGGAGGTGGGAAGAGGCTGCGGAAGGATTAGGGTTTCCGGGGTTGGCACGGAAATCGAGGAGGATAAAGAGGAGGTTGTCTTAAAATAATAGGAGGGGCTATATATAGACAAATGGGGGGCTAGGTTAGCCGGAATTTCGTTCCGGATCCAACCGCGGGGTCGGATTCGGACGATTCCGAACGCGGGTATGGGTACGCGGCCGTGTAGAGGGGATATCCGGAGACGAGAGGGAGAACGGGCGGCGCGACACGAATTTTAAAACACCGACAGACGTCCGACGGTAGACCGAATACGGTGCCGCTACGGGCGACCGTTCGGGTACCAGACGGTTTCCGATCGCGACGAAATTCGACAGGCGGCCTACCTATATTAAAATAACACCGCACGTCAAATTCCAGCTGGAACGGAGAAAGTATTATACACGCTTTAAAACAGGGTTACGACGGTGCCGCGGGCGCGTGCGAGTGCGGTCAGGCTCGGAACGAACAACGACGAGAACCGGCAACTAACAACGGATGCAAGTTTTGAAAACGGGCGGCAACGGAGATGCCGATGCAATGCAGATGATGCGCATGATGCGACAAATAAAAATAGACACACGACGAAAACGGAAAGAGAGGGGAATTTTCTGGAACGTCGGCATCGGGCTGTCACAACTCTCCTACACTACAAGAGGATCTCGCCCCGAGATCCAAGAATGAATGGGGGAGAGGATGAGAAAGAACAAGAGGTAAAAACTAATTGCTTCTTTGACAAACGAGTGAAACCAACGATCCTTGAAGGTTGCAAAACGATGAGGAATGATATGAGAAAGAAGCAAGAATTCACGGAAAATTTCGGCAGCACTTCGGTAGGAAAAAGGGACAAAAAATTCGATAAGAAGAGAGAATTAGACAATATACATAACAAACAATTAAATAGAGCAAGGGAACACCATGATCTTGACAGAACAAGATGATAGACCCAAAAGAGCAACAACACAATGCCTCCGGAACAATAGAATAGGAACTAGCTCAAGCGGAAGAAGAGAATGAAGCAAAAGAATGACAACTATTATCACAATAGAATTGAAGGGCCTCCGGACAGAGAATTGGCATAGTAGTTGGAAAACCAACAATGAAAAGAACAAGATAGTAGTGGGCTTATGAAGATCATCTCAACATATATGAGGTGACAACCAACCACTAAAAGAAATAAGGATTGATTGGGAGCAACAAGATATCGAAACTTCTTACACCAAGAGGATACATTAAGAACTAGGATTAATGACAAGCACCATGATAGCATAATCCTTAGGAAAAGCTTTAGGTGAAATCCCAAACCTAGATAGCTCAATGAAAAATCATGGGTTGGAAAATGTCTCATGATCATAGAATTTGTGGATTTAATTATCTCATTCTTGAAAGGAAATCTCTTCGAGGCTCCTACACTAACAAGAAGGCTATAAAACCACCTCAAAGGATAAAGGAAGAACAAATGCACTTGGGAATGCAAGAGAACGGATACTTGAGAAAAGAATTGATATCATGAGTCCTTCGGAAGAAGAATTGAAACCATTACGAACAAGAATAAGAACTATGTTAAGCTTATCCTTCATCAAGTTTAATTGATGACAAGCAACGGATTTAGCATACAACTTATTCTTCTTGACGGAATCTTGAAGAGATAGAGAGATAAGCACCACTTGAAGCATAATTGAAGGAAGCACCGGTAAGAAATCACAATTGAATGGGAACACCACGAATTAATGGAGATACATGAGAATGAAGAGATCATGATCCACCTGAGAGAAAAACTTGAACAAGGCACCGGATAATCGAGAGACGAATGAATAGACAACAATGGAGAAGAATTGAGGATGAAAGCTGAAAGCTGAGAACGAAGAATCTTCTAAAATGATGGCCTTCGGAGGACCGAGAAATAAAAACAACTCAGAGAAGCACCGGATAACAAGAAATAGAATCTCATGTTTGGAGACAAATTCAAGATGATAAGACGAAGCTGAAATGATGAATCTTCAAGAGAATGGACCAAGATTGAGAGAAACACTCCTTCGGTCTTGAAAGAAGAGAATGATGAGAAGAACACCACCAAGAACACTGAGACATTCCGGAATAATGACGAATGAAAGGTTGAGCCAAATATGAGTATTAATTAAAATTGATCTTGACGAAGGAATATGACTGATGAAAATCATACTTACGTCATAGTTGAAAAGAATTAAAGATCTCTGGAAAGATTAGAAGAGACATATAAGATCCTGGGAAAAACCTGTGGGTTATGGGCCCACTCAAAGAAACCACCGTTGAAAAGATTGCTAGAAAGAGAGATTGGACCGGTATGAAGAGAACTAGATGAGGTTGAGAACTCGAAATAAATAAAAGAATTGAAAACTCGAAACTCAAAGATATCTTCAGCACTCCGGATAGGAAAAAGAGGAATGAATAGCAAGATAGACTCATAACAATTTCCAACATCGGAAAGAATTACAAGGATAAAAAGGATATGATGAATACAGACAACTGAATTAAACTCACCGGAAAAAGATAACCAGATTGAAGGAATGATGTACTAGAACTCATGAGAATCTTCACAATGAATCACCGGGTAAGAGAGAAAATAACACACAGCGGAAGCACAATGAAAAGAAAACTCTTGGATGAAAATTGAATCACCGAAGAAAAGGGTGGGAGGGAGGGAAAAACAAAGACAGCATGGGACAAATGAGATGAACTCCGGAATAAAATGAGAGAATGATCTTGCAAAATTGGAGAGGATATGATTACTTGAAGAGAAACACACCGGTTGGAAAAGAATTGATATGACAACTCCGGTAGACAAGAATTGACAAGAGAATTGATTTGAGCAAAAGAATTAGCATTCACATAAAAATTATGAGAACACCTCTTGGAAAGATTTGAAATCACCACTTGACATCGAAGCAACTTGAATTACCATATTCCAACAAAACAAAGCGTGAGGCTTAAGAAACAAGCCAGAACAAACTCATGAGAAAGATTTCGCCCGATATTTTCATGGACAGGATCGCACGGGCTTGATTTTACAGTAGCCATCAAGTGCAAGGCAGTGCACCCGACATACGAAGTATCCCAGAGTCGTAGCAAGCTACAAGGACTCTTTAAGACACAACATGTACCGCTATAAGTCAACCGTGAACAAACGAATCCACTAGATGTCGAACCCCAACCTAACATCATGCATTTGTTGGAAGAATGTCCTATAAGTAACTACTTGAATTCCCACTTATGAATTCCCGAAATATCTGGTCATGCAATCTGGTACACTGATACAAGGAGTAATATCACACAACTCCTATACTAACCCGTCACCTGTATCACATCCGTCAACACACAACCAGAATCTCGGACCTTCATCTACAACAGACCCTCGTGATCACAACGATACAAAGTATGGCAGTACTCCCGAACAATCTGCACCAGTACTCGGGACATCGGGGTTATCTCGCCACTACTAGTATTGAAGCAATTACAAACATCCTTCGTTCTGAGATACTAAGAAATCTGAATGATAACGATGTGCTCGAGAATCCCCTGGAGCTCAACTCCCCGGAAGAAAATCAAGTCAGACAGGAGGCACCAAGACAGAACTCCGTCACATCGGCATCATATAGATTCCAAGAATATCCGCGTGATCCTAAAAAAATTAGTGGGAAGAGGAGTACAGTAAATTATTACGTCAAGATTCCTCACCAGAGCATAGAAGAGGAGAAAAAAGAATCCTACTCTCTCATATATAACTAGACTCAAATAGTTTTTCACTAGACTCGACTCGGCCAAGTTCGATCAATCAAGGGGTCTCCTAGGTTGGTACTACTCTGATACCAACTTGTCACGCCCAAGATGCGACCCTATCCTCAATTTGGCACGAAGGCCTCGTCAGGGATAGAAGCGCATCTCATCGTGTCGCAAGAATGGATATCGTTACAAGTACATGTACTGAAAAGAAGAGATATATAATAGAATTGGCTTACACTCGCCACAACCTACATCAGTACATTACATAATCATCAAGAGTAAGAGCAGGGTCCGACTACGGACGAAAACAAACGAGAAAAATAAGAACGACGTCCATCCTTGCTATCCCAGGCTGACGGCCTGGAACCCATCCTAGATCGATGAAGAAGAAGAAGAAGAAGAAGCAACTCCAAATGCACAATCAACGCGCTCGCGTCAAGTAACCTTTACCTGTACCTGCAACTGGTGTTGTAGTAATCTGTGAGCCACACGGGACTCAGCAATCTCATTTCCAAAGGTAGCAAGACTAGCAAAGCTTAATGGGTGAGGCATGGTTAAGTGGTGAGGTTGCAGCAGCGGCTAAGCATATATTTGGTGGCTAAACTTACGAGTACCAGAAATAAGAGGGGGGAAGATCTACGCATAACAGACGTGAACTACTTGTGATCAAAAGAATGATCCTGAAGACCTACCTACGTCAGGCATAACCCCACCGTGTCCTCGATCGGAGAAGGAACTCACGAAAGAGACAATCACGGTTACGCACACAATTGGCATGTTTTAATTAATTAACTTTGAGTTATCTAGAACCAGTGTTAAACAAAGTTTCCACGTTGCCACATAACCGCGGGCATGGCTTTCCGAAAGATTTAACCCTCAGGGGTGCTCCAACTAGTCCATCACAAATTACCACAAGCCTCATAGAAATCCTCGATCACGAAGCTCGCAATCTCGTCGGATTCCCTAGTGGAAAACCTCAACTCTAAGAATACCAAAAGCATCATCGGAATCTCGATGCACAAGATATCTCGTCAAAGGTAAAACTAATCCAGCAAGGCCACCCGACGTGTCGATGATCCCGATAGGAGCCGCGTATCTCGTTCTCAGGACACGACGGATGGAACTAGCTACGGGTGCCAAACCTCGAGTTTCCCCATGGTGGCCCCGTAGGCAGACCGTTTGGGACCAACACCATCACCACTGGCCCCCCTGTTTATGTAAAATTACTCCTCGGGTTCATGACGCCCTATGCATTTCAGTATTAACACAGTTATTATGTTGGGCAAATGTAGAACCAATGTTGGGCCTTGCCGGACCAGCTTTAATCTAAAACGAATTATCAAGGGGGTCCCCATAACAACCCCGATCGTGTTAGGAGCGCTCGTTTATGGAACATAACACCGGTAGCCGAAACTAAGGGGGCAAAGGTGGAACAAAACACCAGGCTAGAAAGGCCGAGCCTTCCACCTTTTACCAAGTATATAGGTGCATTAAATTAAATAATATTAAATAGGGTGATATAACAAGGAACCCATGTTTTCATATGGAAGCATCTGCACCTGCAACTAGCAACGCTAACAACAAGGTTAAGCAAGTAGTAACACAACAAAACAGTGGTTTGCTAGGTCGATCAGGTGGAAGGTCATCATGGCATTGTTGAGAGGCTGGTATTTAACATGTGGTAGGCAACGGGACATAATCGATAGAAGCGATAAAAACTAGCATGGCAATGATAGTAATGGTATCTGGGGAAATGGTCATCTTGCCTGAGATCCCGCTCGGAAGACGAATGCCTCCGTGAAGCAGACGAGCCGACGTAGTCGAACGGGTCCTCACAATCCGACACGCTGCGGAACTCTATCGAGACGAAGCAAACTGGAGACACAAATAAACACTCGGAATTCACCACACGATGCACAACACAAATGATGCATGAGCAGCTGAAAACATGCAAGTCACGGCATGACAATCCACACAATCAAACACTACACATTAAGTGAGGTTCAATATGCAACGAGTTGCATATTGACGAAACTCCACGTTAATTATTTAGTTCACTCCGATTATTTACACGGCAATATTAATGTTGTCAAACATGCAAGAGGTGAAGCGTAATTAAACTACTTATCTAGGCATTTTAAATGAGATCGGAAATGACATATAGCACCTCCGAGATGACCTCACATGTTAATTTACGATTCTGTCCAGATCTGAACTGATGCATTTAATCAGTTGTTAAACAGAAAAACAAATAGGTTCACGTCATTCTACGTGTCAAGGCAAGCAATCTATACATAAAGAACATCTCCAACGGAGCTACGGTCAAAAGATAGAAGCACCGCAAGATATGATGGCATGAATGCAATATGTGTGCAACGACGGCTACGAGCACTTCAAAACAAACAACCAGCAAGAGAAAATGAAACTACACAAGATTCTAAGCAATTTTCATGTAGGACACGATCAGATCGGAGCTACGGTTCAACAACTACGAGCAAAACAAGAAATGACTACAATCTGCCAAAATCAGCCACATAGCATTTTCTACACCCCACAACTACGGCTACACAACTCCGATATGCTCAAGCAAGGCATGGCACGGAAGAGGGCAAGAAGCACTACTACAAACAACTAACAACAACTAGCATGGCAGCAAGGAACACTAGGGAAAGAAGTCACAAAATGGCTTCCCACACACTATTTCAGACTTAGTGAAAATAACACCTCATGAAAGTGCAGTTTTCAGCCTGAAGGCATATTGACAGCAGCAAAACCATAATCTACAGGGATCCAAATGGCATGAAAATATACAGCATACTAGAGAAATATAAGGGCTACAACTAACTCCATTGGACCAACCTCAAAAGAGCTACAGATCACAAGATGCAAGCAAGACAAGACAGCAACAAATAATAACAGATTCCATACTTCGAAATATTTCAGCTACTCCAAAACAGCACTATTTCTAGCAACTTGAGAGCAAGCAAACAACACCTAAACATGCATTTCTATTGCAACTAAAAATACCAGGGGCTAAACAAAACATCCAAGATCAACTCTCTAGTTGACAACTCCGTCAAACGAAGCACGGAATAAATCCTATGAAATAAACAAAAGGGCATCACAGCAAAAATATCGCACGAACTAACTTTCTCTAATGCTAAAACTAATTGCACAGAAAAATCCATGGGAATTTTCTACCCCGGAAACATATAAAATATGTGGGGTTTGCAACACAAAATAAAGCCGCACAAAAATGCGAGATAATAACCTATATACGGGAAAATAAACTACCGGCAATTCCTACACGTAAAAATACCAATGACCGCTCTAAAATACATGCCAAAATGATTCCTAAAACATGGACATTTAATCTAAGGCATATGAGCAATTCGAACACTCGCGGAAAATTAAATACGCGACTAAACCTATTGGGACAACACGCCAAACGATGCATTCGGCACGCTAAACGGCGTCAAACAAATATGCAAGTTGTAAATTTGTAATCTACGCGAAATTCTACACAAGTTACATATATAGATCTCCTCGATCCGACATATGATCTAGATTCTACGGGCGTTTGAAATAACTATATAAACCTGAAACTATTAAATCGCACAAATACCCTACACGGGCCAAAATTAGTGGGCGCAAGGCAGCTAATCTCGCCACGGGCGGAATAGTGCTGAGGAAGCTTACCATGGGCCTTGGAGGAGCTGCTCGGGCCGGGAGGCGAGGCCGGCCTGGCGAGGTTGCGAGCTGGGCCGGCGGGGCGAGGCAGGCCGGCGCCTGGCCTGGGCCGAATCCACGCGACAGCTCGCCTCCAGGCGCTCGGGCGGCCCACGCGAGGGCGCTGCCAGGGGAGCGAGGGTCTTCGACCTCGTGCATGGCGCACGAACCGCAAGAGCGAGGCGGCGACGCTGCAGGCTGTCGGGGCGCACGAGGTTTGGCGAGCAGGCGGGGCGCCGGGGTCGGATGCGGGCGGGAGGCGGCCAGAGGAGCCAGATCCGGGAGGCTAGAGGGCGGTGCGAGCTGGGAGGCCGGCAGGAGGCGGCGGCACGGCAACGGGCGAGGCAACACGCGTGAGCGGCGGCGGGATCGACCAGGGATGGCGCGGCGAGGTCCCCGGGCGTCGCGGCCGAGGCTCCGGTTGGATTCCGGCCGGTGGCGGGGCACGGCGAGGGGCTCCGGCGAAGCCGAGACAGCCATGGGCGGTGAGCACAGGGGCACGGGAGCACAGGCTGCTCGAAAGATGCGGGAGGAACGGGCGAGACGGCGGCGGTGGTTCGGGCCCGGCGGGCCAGCCACGGGCTCGCGGGCCTGGCGGCGCGAGGAGGTGGGAGGAGGCTGCGGGAGGATTAGGGTTTCGGGGGTTGGCACGGAAATCGAGGAGGAGAAAGAGGAGGCTGTCTAAAAATAATAGGAGGGGCTATATATAGACAAATGGGGGGCTAGATTAGCCGGAATTTCGTTTCGGATCCAACCGCGGGGTCGGATTCGGACGATTCCGAACGCGGGTATGGGTACGCGGCCGTGTAGAGGGGATATCCGGAGACGAGAGGGAGAACGGGCGGCGCGACACGAATTTTAAAACACCGACAGACGTCCGACGGTAGACCGAATACGGTGCCGCTACGGGCGACCGTTCGGGTACCAGACGGTTTCTGATCGCGACGAAATTCGACAGGCGGCCTACCTATATTAAAATAACACCGCACGTCAAATTCCAGCTGGAACGGAGAAAGTATTATACACGCTTTAAAACAGGGTTACGACGGTGCCGCGGGCGCGTGCGAGTGCGGTCAGGCTCGGAACGAACAACGACGAGAACCGGCAACTAACAACGGATGCAAGTTTTGAAAATGGGCGGCAACGGAGATGCCGATGCTATGCAGATGATGCGCATGATGCGATGATGATGCGACAAATAAAAATAGACACACGACGAAAACGGAAAGAGAGGGGAATCTTCTGGAACGTCGGCATCGGGCTGTCACAACTCTCCTACACTACAATAGGATCTCGCCCCGAGATCCAAGAATGAATGGGGGAGAGGATGAGAAAGAACAAGAGGTAAAAACTCAACATCGAAACTCAGGCTCGGAATGAACAACGACGAGAACCGGCAACTTATAACGGATGCAAGTTTTGAAAACGGGGGGCAACAGAGATGCCGATGCAATGCAGATGATGCGCATGATGCGATGATGATGCGACAAATAAAAATAGACACACGACGAAAACGGAAAGAGAGGGGAATCTTCTGGAACGTCGGCATCGGGCTGTCACAATAAAAGTGTGAGATCATCATTATTAGAGCATTGTCCTAGTGAGGACATAAATATGGGGGAGGCCAAATGAGCCCACCATGATAAAAAATGAATGAGAGAAAAAGAGAGAAGGGACTTTGCTACTATCCTTTACCACACTTGTTCCTCAAAGTGGCACCATGTTCATCATGTAGAGAGTCTCATGTTATATCATTTATATACTAGTGGGAATTAAAATATATATATTATAAACTTGGCTTGTATATTCCGACGGCGGGCATCCTCAAATGTCCGAGGTCTTCATGGGCAAGGAAATTGGATGCACACCCCACTTAGCCTCAGTGGAGCTTTCATACACTTATAGCCCTAATGCATCATTTGCATGGCAATCCCTACTCCTAGTATCAATATCTATCAATGGGTATCTCCATAACCCATCGGTACGCCTAGTTGATACGATATTATCTTCTTTATCTTTCAACCCATTTGAAACCTACCACCTTACTCTACTCCACCTATATGCCATGTCCAATGGTTCACACTCATGATTGCGCGAAGAATAAAGTTGATGCATATTGAAAAAGTACGATCCAATTACCTGACTTGGGCACTGTGGTTTTGGGAAGAAGATGGAGCCATGCCTTTCTAATATAATAAGGATGGAAAGGGTTGAAACAATCTTTGAGGATCTTACACTTTGAAAGATTAATTGTTTTGCTGCTTATACTTATAAATATTGATGTGTTAATATTTGTTAATTCATCATTTCTCAGTGAGCATGCATACATAAGAATACATCATAGATGGCATGTCACATCAAAAATTCTGTTTTTATCATTTACTTACTCGAGGACGAGCATGAATTAAGCTTGGGGATGATTGATACGTCTCCAACATATCAATAATTTTTTATTATTCCATGCTATTATGTTATAATTTTAGAACACTTTTTAGGAACTTATCTACCAATTTATATTATTTTTGAACACTAACCTATTGACCCAGTGCTTAGTTCTAGTTGCTGTTTTCTGCGTGTTTTTCCACTTTTCAGGTTCCAGTAACAAACCAAGCCCAATTGGCTTGAAACCTTTTATGATTTTTTTCTGAAACAAAAGAAGATCGTGGAGCATCGGAAGAAGGCCGGGAGGCACACGAGGCCCCCACAAACCATCAGACCGCGACCTGGGGGGAGGCGTGGCCTGATGGCTTGTGGCTGCCTTGTGGATCTCTCGGCCCCATTCTCTTTCTTATAAATTCATGTTTACCCTAAAAACTCCAAAGGCGGTCTCGAAACACTTTTTACGCCGCTGCAAGTCTCCGTTCCGACGGGAGACCATCTAGAGCTTCGTTCCCGCACTCTACCGGAGGGGGGTCGATCATGGGGGGTTTCTTCATCAACCTTGCTGCCCTCATGATGATATTTGAGTAGTTCACCAGAGACCTACGAGTCCATCATATCAACTAAATGGCACATCTCTCTTTTTTTTATTCTCAATACAATGATCATCGCATCTTTGATTTGATCCATATGATGTAACTCTTTTGTACAGTGCATTTGTTGAGATCTGATGAATTGTGGGTTTATGTTCAAATTATTCATGATAAATATTTGAGTCTCCTCTGATATATAGTATGGTGCATGATTATGATAGCTTCATAATTCTCTTCGATCTATTGAAATAGTTTGGCCAACTAGATTGATATTTCTTTGGTGAGAGAGGTGCGTTGTAGTAGGTTCAACCTAGCGAGTTTCTATATACCATTGACAGAAGGAGACAAGTTGTGTCTTTGCGTTGCTGCTACTAAGAGTAAAATGATTGGGTTTATTCATGTTAGTTGGGTATGCTTTGTCTACATCATGTCATCTTACTCCAAGCATTACTTAGTTCGTCATGAACTTAATACGTAGAGAGGCAAGCATAGAAGCGTTCTTGAAGTGAAGTAATAGTAATAGGTGCAGGCAGGAGTCGGCCTATTTGTTTATGGACGTGATGCCTATATCTACATGATCATTGCCATGAATATTACATAACTATTCACTTTTCTATCAATTGCCCAAAAGTAATTTGTTTACCCACGATATGCTTATTTTCATGAGAGATGCCACCAGGGAAAACTATGGCCCCCGGATCTATTCACAAAATATTGCTAAAACCTCCAACACCTTGCTACCATTTATTTGTTTTTATTTTATATTGCATTTTACAATTATCTACACACCTCATTTGCTTGCAAATAACGAGACCAAGGGGATTGACAACCCTGTTGCCCATGTTGGGTGCAAGCTTTTTGTTCTTTTGTGTGCAGCCGTTGAAGACGGTTGTGGATTGATATTCCTATTGGTTCGATAAACCTTGGTTTCATAACCGAGGAAAATACTTATCCACTTTGTGTTGCGATTACCGTTCCACTTCATGAAAAATTCAACACAGATCACGAGTATCACTAAGCAACTAATCCATCAGCATGAACTGTTGGAAAGGGGCTAGGCTATATATTTCAACACTCCCCTCACACCTAGGTTGGATATACGGGAAGACCATAGACGTGGGATCAATGAAAGGACGCAACTATTTTATATTGAATAGTGCGTTGGCCGGGTCCTGAACTTGAGACCACTTGAATCTCGTACCATATTGAATTGATTCACTATCCAACTATCCCAAAAGTCCAAACTATGAAGGAGGGCCAATCTTTATACTTTAACAATTCTTCTGCATCCTTTTCCCTATATAGAGAGAGGGATAACGAGAGAATGTTAAATAGTTTATGATAGAATACTTTAATTATCAATCTTTTTTTCTCTTTGACATTCTTTACTACCACCCATACCACTCGTTGTTGATGTAGACGGCCGGTATATGTTCCGTTTTATCTGATTTTGATAGTTGGAAGAGCTACGCCACCTTATTCGGGGAGCCATTTTTTACACGAATTTTCGTCCACATATGCGAGTGGAGGAATCTTATACTCGCTCCGTTCATAAATATAGGTCCTTTTAAAGATTGTACTAGTAGACTAGGCCGAGATCATCGTCGAGCTGTACGTGTGCTGAACGCGGAGGTGCCGTCCGTTCGGTACTAGATCGTGGGACTGATCGCGGGATTGTTCGCGGGGCGGATCGAGTGACGTGAGGACGTTCCACTACATCAACCGCGTTCTCTAACGCTTCTGCTGTACGATCTACAAGGGTACGTAGATCACTCATCCCCTCTCGTAGATGGACATCACCATGATAGGTCTTCGTGCGCGTAGGAAAATTTTTGTTTCCCATGCGACGTTCTCTAACAATGAGACCTCCGATAAATTCTATGCTT
This sequence comes from Hordeum vulgare subsp. vulgare, assembly GCF_904849725.1. Lineage (NCBI taxonomy): Eukaryota > Viridiplantae > Streptophyta > Magnoliopsida > Poales > Poaceae > Hordeum > Hordeum vulgare. The sequence goes on along the minus strand of NC_058519.1, from coordinate 664,666,530 downwards.
GCAAGATGGAGGAAAACTCATCTGTCAGTGAACATGTGCTCAAAATGTCTGGGTACTCAAACCGTCTAGCTGAGCTGGGGATTGAACTCCCGCAAGAAGCTATCACTGACAGAATCCTTCAATCACTGCCGCCAAGCTATAAAGGCTTTGTGTTGAACTACAACATGCAAGGGATGAACAAGTCTCCCGGCGAGTTGTTCGCGATGCTAAAATTCGCAGAGTCTGAACTCCGTAAAGAGCATCAAGTGTTGATGGTGAGCAAAACCACTAGTTTCAAGAGAAACGGCAAAGGCAAGAAGGGCAATTCGAAGAAGAGCGGCAAGCCTGTTGCCAATCCGCCGAAGAAACCCAAGGCTGGACCTAAGCTAGAAACAGAGTGCTTCTATTGCAAGGGTATGGGTCACTGGAAGCGCAATTGCCCCAAGTATCTGGCAGATAAGAAGGCGGGCAAAGAAAAATCAGGTATATTTGATATACATGTTATTGATGTGTACTTAACCGGCTCTCGTAGTAGTGCCTGGGTATTTGATACCGGTTCTGTTTCTCATATTTGCAACTCGAAACAGGAACTGCGGAATAGGCGAAGGCTGGCGAAAGATGAAGTGACGATGCACGTAGGAAATGGTTCCAAGGTTGATGCAATCGCCGTCGGCACAGTGTCACTTCAGCTACCATCGGGATTAGTGATGAACTTAAATCATTGTTATTTAGTGCCTGCGTTGAGCATGAACATTATATCTGGATCTTGTTTATTGCGAGACGGTTACTCTTTTAAGTCTGAGAATAATGGTTGTTCTATTTCTATGAGTAACATCTTTTATGGTCATGCACCGAATGTGAGAGGATTGTTCATATTGAATCTTGATAGCGATACGCATATACATAACATTGAGACCAAAAGAGTTAGAGTAAACAATGATAGCGCCATATTTTTGTGGCACTGCCGCTTGGGTCATATTGGTGTAAAGCGCATGAAGAAACTCCATGCTGATGGACTTTTGGAGTCACTTGATTTTGATTCACTTGACACGTGCAAACCATGCCTCATGGGCAAGATGACTAAGACTCCGTTCTCCGGAACAATGGAGCGTGCAAGTGACTTGTTGGAAATCATACATACCGATGTGTGTGGTCCAATGAGCATAGAGGCACGCGGCGGATATCGTTATTTTCTCACCTTCACTGACGATTTAAGTAGATATGGTTATGTCTACTTGATGAAGCACAAGTCTGAAACATTTGAAAAGTTCAAGCAATTTCAGAGTGAAGTGGAAAATCATCGTAACAAGAAGATCAAGTTCCTACGGTCTGATCGTGGGGGTGAATATCTGAGTTTCGAGTTTGGTGCTCACTTAAGACAATGTGGAATTGTTTCGCAGTTAACACCGCCTGGAACACCACAGCGTAATGGTGTGTCCGAACGTCGTAATCGTACTTTGTTAGAGATGGTGCGATCTATGATGTCTCTTACTGATTTGCCGTTATCATTTTGGGGTTATGCATTAGAAACAGATGCATTCACTTTAAATAGGGCACCATCAAAATCCGTTGAGACGACACCATACGAACTGTGGTATGGCAAAAGGCCAAAGTTGTCGTTTCTTAAAGTTTGGGGATGTGATGCTTATGTCAAAAAGCTTCAGCCTGAAAAGCTGGAACCCAAAGCGGAAAAGTGCGTCTTCATAGGTTACCCAAAAGAGACAGTTGGGTACACCTTCTATCTCAAATCCGAGGGCAAAGTGTTTGTTGCTAAAAACGGAGCTTTTCTCGAGAAGGAGTTTCTCTCGAGAGAATTGAGTGGGAGGAAGATAGAACTTGACGAGGTTGTCGAACCTCTCATCCCTCTGGATGGTGGCGCAGGGCAAGGGGAAACCTCTGTCGTTGCGACGCCGGTTGAGGAGGAAGTTAATGATGATGATCATGAAACTCCAGTTCAAGTTTCTGTTGAACCACGCAGGTCGACGAGATCACGCGCTACTCCAGAGTGGTACGGTAATCCCGTCTTATCAATCATGTTGTTAGACAATAATGAACCTGCAAATTATGAAGAAGCAATGGTGGGCCCAGATTCCAACAAATGGCTAGAAGCCATGAAATCCGAGATAGGATCCATGTATTAGAACAAAGTGTGGACTTTGGAGATACTACCTGAGGGCCGCAAGGCTATTCAGAACAAATGGATCTTTAAGAAGAAGACGGACGCTGACGGTAATGTGACCGTTTATAAAGCTCAACTTGTGGCAAAGGGTTTTTCACAAGTTCCAGGAGTTGACTACGATGAGACTTTCTCACCCGTAGCGATGCTTAAGTCCGTCAGAATCATGTTAGCAATAGCTGCATTTTTCGATTATGAAATCTGGCAGATGGATGTCAAAACGGCGTTCCTTAACGGTTTCCTTAAGGAAGAGTTGTATATGATGCAACCCGAAGGTTTTGTCGATCCTAAAAATGCTGACAAGGTGTGCAAGCTCCAGCGATCCATTTATGGACTGGTGCAAGCATCTCAGAGTTGGAACAAACGCTTTGATGAGGTGATCAAAGCATTTGGGTTTATACAAGTGGTTGGAGAATCTTGTATTTACAAGAAAGTGAGTGGGAGCTCTGTGGCGTTTCTGATATTATATGTGGATGACATATTGCTGATTGGAAACAACGTAGAGCTTTTGGAGAGCATAAAAGGTTACTTGAATAAAAGTTTCTCTATGAAGGACCTAGGAGAAGCTGCTTACATTCTAGGCATTAAGATCTATAGGGATAGATCAAAACGCCTGATAGGACTTTCACAAAGCACATACCTTGATAAAGTTTTGAAGAGGTTCAAAATGGAACAGTCCAAGAAAGGGTTCTTGCCAGTTTTACAAGGTACGAGATTGAGTAAGACTCAGTGCCCAGCAACTGATGAAGATAGAGAGCATATGCGCTCCGTCCCCTATGCTTCAGCCATAGGTTCTATCATGTATGCAATGTTGTGCACTAGACCGGATGTTAGCCTGGCCCTAAGTATGGCAGGTAGGTTCCAGAGTAATCCAGGAGTGGATCACTGGACAGCGGTCAAGAATATCCTGAAGTACCTGAAAAGGACTAAGGAGATGTTTCTTGTGTATGGAGGTGACAAAGAGCTCGCCATAAGAGGTTACGTCGATGCAAGCTTTGACACAGATCCGGACGACTCTAAGTCGCAAACCGGATACGTATTTATTCTTAATGGGGGTGCAGTAAGCTGGTGCAGTTCCAAGCAAAGCGTCGTAGCAGATTCTACATGTGAAGCGGAGTACATGGCTGCCTCGGAGGCAGCTAAGGAGGGTGTCTGGAGGAAGCAGTTCATGACGGATCTTGGAGTGGCGCCAAGCGCACTGAATCCAATAACCTTGTGTTGTGACAACAGTGGTGCCATTGCCTTAGCAAAGGAACCACGATTTCACAAGAAGACCAGACACATCAAACGACGCTTCAACCTCATCCGCGACTACGTCGAGGAAGAGGACGTAAATATATGCAAAGTGCACACGGATCTAAATGTAGCAGACCCGCTGACTAAACCTCTTCCATGGCCAAAACATGATCGACACCAGAACTGTATGGGTGTTAGATTTATTACAATGTAATTCACATGGTGATGTGAGGGCTAGATTATTGACTCTAGTGCAAGTGGGAGACTGTTGGAATTATGCCCTAGAGGCAATAATAAATATAGTTATTATTATAATTCCTGTATCAAGATAATAGTTTATTATCCATGCTATAATTGTATTGAATAAAGACTCATTTACATGTGTGGATACATAGACAAAACACCGTCCCTAGCATGCCTCTAGTTGGCTAGCCAGTTGATCGATGATAGTCAGTGTCTTCTGATTATGAACAAGGTGTTGTTGCTTGATAACTGGATCACATCATTGGGAGAATCACGTGATGGACAAGACCCAAACTTATAGACGGAGCATGTTGATCGTGTCATTTTGTTGCTACTGTTTTCTGCGTGTCAAGTATTTATTCCTATGACCATGAGATCATATAACTCACTGACACCGGAGGAATGCTTTGTGTGTATCAAACGTCGCAGCGTAACTGGGTGACTATAAAGATGCTCTACAGGTATCTCCGAAGGTGTTAGTTGAGTTAGTATGGATCAAGACTGGGATTTGTCACTGCGTGTGACGGAGAGGTATCTCGGGGCCCACTCGGTAATACAACATCACACACAAGCCTTGCAAGCAATGTAACTTAGTGTAAGTTACGGGATCTTGTATTATGGAACGAGTAAAGAGACTTGCCGGTAAACGAGATTGAAATAGGTATGCGGATACTCACGATCGATTCTCGGGCAAGTAACATACCGAAGGACAAAGGGAATGACATACGGGATTATACGAATCCTTGGCACTGAGGTTCAAACGATAAGATCTTCGTAGAATATGTAGGATCCAATATGGGCATCCAGGTCCCGCTATTGGATATTGACCGAGGAGTCTCTCGGGTCATGTCTACATAGTTCTCGAACCCGCAGGGTCTGCACACTTAAGGTTCGACGTTGTTTTGTGCGTATTTGAGTTATATGGTTGGTTACCGAATGTTGTTCGGAGTCCCGGATGAGATCATGGACGTCACGAGGGTTTCCGGAATGGTCCGGAAACGAAGATTGATATATAGGATGACCTCATTTGATTACCGGAAGGTTTTCGGAGTTACCGGGAATGTACCGGGAATGACGAATGGGTTCCGGGAGTTCACCGGGGGGGCAACCCACCCCGGGGAAGCCCATAGGCCTTGGGGGAGCCACACCAGCCCTTAGTGGGCTGGTGGGACAGCCCACAAGTGCCCTATGCGCCAAGGAGAAGAAAATCAAGAGAGAAAGAAAAAAAAGGAGGAGGTGGGAAGGAAGGGGGACTCCCTCCCACCAAACCTAGTCCAACTCGGTTTGGGGGGGGGGAGAGTCCTCCCCCTTGGGCTCGGCCGACCCCCTTGGGGCTCCTTGAGCCCCAAGTCAAGGCCCCCTCCCTCCCACCTATATATACGGAGGTTTTAGGGCTGATTTGAGACGACTTTTCCACGGCAGCCCGACCACATACCTCCACGGTTTTTCCTCTAGATCGCGTTTATGCGGAGCTCGGGCGGAGCCCTGCTGAGACAAGGTCATCACCAACCTTCGGAGCGCCGTCACGCTGCCGGAGAACTCTTCTACCTCTCCGTCTCTCTTGCTGGATCAAGAATGCCGAGATCATCGTCGAGCTGTACGTGTGCTGAACGCGGACGTGCCGTCCGTTCGGTACTAGATCGTGGAACTGATCGCGGGATTGTTCGCGGGGCGGATCGAGGGACGTGAGGACGTTCCACTACATCAACCGCGTTTTCTAACGCTTCTGCTGTACGATCTACAAGGGTACGTAGATCACTCATCCCCTCTCGTAGATGGACATCACCATGATAGGTCTTCGTGCGCGTAGGAAAATTTTTGTTTCCCATGCGACGTTCCCCAACAGATAGTACCACTTACTTGTGGCACTGCCGCTTGAGTCATGTTGGTATAAATTGCATGAAGAGGCTCCATGCTGATGGATCTTTATACTCACTTGATTTTGAATCACTAGTGACATGCAAATCATACCACATGAGCAAGGCCTTGTTTTCATTAAGATGAAATAAGATAGTAACTTGTTGGAAGTGATACATTTTGATGTATGCAGTCCAATGGGTGCTGAGGCACGCAGTGGATATCATTATGTTCTTACTTCAATGACGATTTGAGTAGATACTCGAGTATTTACTTAATGAATCACAAGTCTGAAATATTGAAAAGTTCAATTATGTTTTGGAGTGAAGTTCGTCGTAACAAGACGATAAACTGTCTACGATATGATCATAGAAATGAATATCTGAGTTACGAGTTTTGGTACGCAGTTAAGACAATGTGGAAATTGTTTCGCAGTTCATGCCACCTAGAACATGATAGTGTGATGATGTGTCTGAACGTCATAGCCACGCACTATTTGGTATGGTGCATGCTATGATGTCCCTTATCGAATTACCACTCTCGTTTATGGGTTATGCATTAGAGACAACCGCATTCACTTTAAATAGGGCACCGCGTATTTCCGTTGAGATGACACAGTATAGACTCAGGTTTAGAGAAATCTAAACTGTCGTTTCTTGAAAGTTTGGGGCTTCGACACTTATGTGAAAAAATTTCAGCCTGATAAGCTCGAACCCAAAGCGGATAAATGCATCTTCATAGGATATCCAACACAGTTGGGTACATCTCCTATCTCAGATCCGAAAGCAAAGTGTTTGTTTCTAGAAACGGATCCTTTCTCGAGGAAAGGTTTCTCTCAAAAGAATTGAGTGGGAGGGTAGTAGAACTTGATGAGGTTATTGAACCATCACTTCAACCAGTGTGTAGCAGGGCGCAGGAAGTTGTTCCTGTGACGCCTACACCAATTGAAGTGGAAGCTGATGATGGTGATCATCGAGCATCGGATCAAGTTACTACAAGCCTCGTAGGTTGACAAGGTCGCGTAATACTGCAGAGTGGTACGGTAACCCTGTCTTGGAGGTCATGTTGTTGAGCAACAATGAACTTACGAGTTATGAAGAAAGCAATGGTGGGCCCGGATTCCGACAAATGGCTGGAAGCCATGAAATCCGAGAGAGGATCCATGTATGAAAACAAAGTGTAGACTTTGGAAGAGCTACTTGATGGTCATAAGACTATTGAGTAAAGATGGATCTTTAAAAGGAAGACAGACGATGATGGTGATAAGTCACTATTAAGAAAAGCTCGACTTGTCGCAAAGATGTTTCCGACAAGATCAAACAGTTGACTATGATGAGACTTTCCCACTCGTAGAGATGCTAAAAGTATGTCAGAATTATGTTAGTAGTTGGTGCGTTATTTGTGAAATATTGCACATAGGATGTCAAAACGTTGTTTCCTCGACGGTTTCCTCGAGCAAACATTGTATGTGATACAACCAGGAGGTTTTGTCGATCCTAAAGATACTAGCAAGTATGCAAGCTCCAGTGATCCTTCAATGGACTGGTGCAAGCATCTCGGAGTTGGAATATACACTTTGATGAGATGATCAAAGATTTTGGGTTTGTACAAGGTTTATGAGCAACTTGTATTTCCAAAGAAGTGAGTGGGGGCACTATAGAATTTCTGATAAGTATATGTGGTTGACATATTGTGGATCAGAAGTAATGTAGAATTTCTGTAAAGCATACAAGGTTGTTTCAAAGGGTTTTTCAAAGGAATACTTGGATTCAGCTACTTGAACGTTGAGCATCAAAGATCTATGGAGATAAATTGAAAGTGCTTAATGCAAGTTTCAACAAGATGGATGCCTTGACAAGTTTTTGAAGGAGTTCAAAATAGATCAGCAAAGAAGGAGTTCTTGGTTGCGTTTGTTGGGAAACGTCGCATGGGAAACAAAAATTTTCCTACGCGCACGAAGACCTATCATGGTGATGTCCATCTACGAGAGGGGATGATTGATCTACGTACCCTTGTAGATCGTACAGCAGAAGCATTAGTGAACGCGGTTGATGTAGTGGAACGTCCTCACGTCCCTCGATCCGCCCCGCGAACAATCCCGCGATCTAGTACCGAACGGACGGCACCTCCGCGTTCAGCACACGTACAGCTCGACGATGATCTCGGCCTTCTTGATCCAGCAAGAGAGACGGAGAGGTAGAAGAGTTCTCCGGCAGCGTGACGGCGCTCCGGAGGTTGGTGATGACCTTGTCTCAGCAGGGCTCCGCCCGAGCTCCGCAGAAACGCGATCTAGAGGAAAAACCGTGGAGGTATGTGGTCGGGCAGCCGTGGAAAAGTCGTCTCAAAACAGCCCCAATACCTCCGTATATATAGGTGGGAGGGAGGGGACCTTGCCTTGGGGCTCAAGGAGCCCCAAGGGGGTCGGCCAAGTCCAAGGGGGGAAGGCTCCCCCCCCCCAAACCGAGTTGGACTTGGTTTGGTGGGTGGGAGTCCTTCCCTTCCTTCCCACCTCCCTTTTTTTCTTTCTCTTTGATTTTTATCTCTATGGCGCATAGGGCCCTTTTGGGCTATCCCACCAGCCCACTAAGGGCTGGTGCGCCACCCTTATGGCCTATGGGCTTCCCCGGGGTGGGTTGCCCCCCCCCCCCCGGTGAACTCCCGCAACCCATTCGTCATTCCCGGTACATTCCCGGTAACTCCGAAAACCTTCCGGTAATCAAATGAGGTCATCCTATATATCAATCTTCGTTTCCGGACTAACCCGAAAACCCTCGTGACGTCCGTGATCTCATCTGGGACTCCGAGCAACATTCGGTAACCAACCATATAACTCAAATACGCATAAAACAACGTCGAACCTTAAATGTGCAGACCCTGCGGGTTTGAGAACTATGTAGACATGACCCGAGAGACTCGGTCAATATCCAATAGCGGGACCTGGATGCCCATATTGGATCCTACATATTCTACGAAGATCTTATCGTTTGAACCTCGGTGCCAAGGATTCATATAATCCCGTATGTCATTCCCTTTGTCCTTCGGTATGTTACTTGCTCGAGATTCGATCGTCAGTATCCGTATATCTATTTCAATCTCGTTTACCGGCAAGTCTCTTTACTCGTTCCGTAATACAAGATCCCGCAACTTACACTAAGTTACATTGCTTGCAAGGCTTGTGTGTGATGTTGTATTAACGAGTGGGCCCCAAGATACCTCTCTGTCACACGGAGTGACAGATCCCAGTCTTGATCCATACTAACTCAACTAACACCTTCGGAGATACCTGTAGAGCATATTTATAGTTACCCAGTTACGTTGCGACGTTTGATACACACAAAGCATTCCTTCGGTGTCAGTGAGTTATATGATCTCATGGTCATAGGAATAAATACTTGACACGCAGAAAACAGTAGCAACAAAATGACACGATCAACATGCTACGTCTATTAGTTTGGGTCTAGTCCATCACGTGATTCTCCTAATGATGTGATCCAGTTATCAAGCAACAACACCTTGTTCTTAATCAGAAGACACCGACTATCTTTGATCAACTGGCTAGCCAACTAGAGGCTTGCGAGGGACGGTGTTTTGTCTATGTGTCCACACATGTAAATGAGTCTTCATTCAATACAATTATAGTATGGATAATAAACGATTATCTTGATACATGAATTATAATAATAACTATATGTATTATTGCCTCTAGGGCATAATTCCAACAGTCTCCCACTTTCACTAGAGTCAATAATCTAGCCCTCACATCATCATGTGAATTACATTGTAATAAATCTAACACCCATACAGTTATGGTGTTGATCATGCTTTGGTCGTGGAAGAGGTTTAGTCAGCGGGTCTGCTACATTCAGATCCGTGTGCACTTTGCATATATTTACGTCCTCTCCCTCGACGTAGTTGTGGATGAGGTTGAAGCGTCGTTTGATTTGTCTGGTCTTCTTGTGAAACCGTGGTTCCTTTGCTAAGGCAATGGCACCCGTGTTATCACAGAACAAGGTTATTGGATTCAGTGCGCTTGGCACCACTCCAAGATCCGTCATGAACTGCTTCATCCAGACACCCTCCTTAGCCGCCTCCGAGGCAGCCATGTACTCCGCTTCACATGTAGAATCTGCTACGACGCTTTGCTTGGAACTGCACCAGCTTACCACACCCCCATTAAGAATAAATACGTATCCGGTTTGCGACTTAGAGTCGTCCGGATCTGTGTCAAAGCTTGCATCGACGTAACCTTTTACGGTGAGCTCTTCGTCACCTCCATACACGAGAAACATCTCCTTAGTCCTTTTTAGGTACTTCAGGATATTCTTGACCGTTGTCTAGTGATCCACTCCTGGATTACTCTGGAACCTACCTGCCATACTTATGGCCAGGCTAACATCCGGTCTAGTGCACAGCATCGCATACATGATAGAACCTATGGCTGAAGCATAGGGGACGGAGCGCATATGCTCTCTATCTTCATCAGTTGCTGGGCACTGAGTCTTACTCAATCTCGTACCTTGTAGAACTGGCAAGAACCCTTTCTTGGACTGTTCCATTTTGAACATCTTCAGAACTTTATCAAGGTATGTGCTTTGTGAAAGTCCTATCAGGCGTTTTGATCTATCCCTATAGATCTTAATGCCTAGAATGTAAGCAGCTTCTCCTAGGTCCTTCATAGAGAAACTTTTATTCAAGTAACCTTTTACGCTCTCTAAAAACTCTACGTTGTTTCCAATCAGCAATATGTCATCCACATATAATATTAGAAACGCCACAGAGCTCCCACTCACTTTCTTGTAAATACAAGATTCTCCAACCACTTGTATAAACCCAAATGCTTTGATCACCTCATCAAAGCGTTTGTTCCAACTCTGAGATGCTTGCACCAGTCCATAAATGGATCGCTGGAGCTTGCACACCTTGTTAGCATTCTTAGGATCGACAAAACCTTCGGGTTGCATCATATACAATTCTTCCTTAAGGAAACCGTTAAGGAACGCCGTTTTGACATCCATCTGCCAGATTTCATAATCGAAAAATGCAGCTATTGCTAACATGATTCTGACGGACTTAAGCATCGCTACGGGTGAGAAAGTCTCATCGTAGTCAACTCCTTGAACTTGTGAAAAACCCTTTGCCACAAGTCGAGCTTTATAAACGGTCACATTACCGTCAGCGTCCGTCTTCCTCTTAAAGATCCATTTGTTCTGAATGGCCTTGCGGCCCTCAGGCAGTACCTCCAAAGTCCACACTTTGTTCTCATACATGGATCCTATCTCGGACTTCATGGCTTCCAGCCATTTGTTGGAATCTGGGCCCACCATTGCTTCCTCACAATTCGCAGGTTCATTATTGTCTAACAACATGATTGATAAGACGGGATTACCATACCACTCTGGAGCAGCACGTGGTCTCGTCGACCTGCGTGGTTCGACAGAAACTTGAACTGGAGTTTCATGATCATCATCATTAACTTCCTCCTCAACCGGCGTCGCAATGACAGAGGTTTCCCCTTGCCCTGCGTCACCATCCAGAGAGATGAGAGGTTCGACAACCTCGTCAAGTTCTATCTTCCTCCCACTCAATTCTCTCGAGAGAAACTCCTTCTCGAGAAAAGCTCCGTTTTTAGCAACAGACACTTTGCCCTCGGATTTGAGATAGAAGGTGTACCCAACTGTCTCTTTTGGGTAACCTATGAAGACGCATTTTTCCGCTTTGGGTTCCATCTTTTCAGGCTGAAGCTTTTTGACATAAGCATCACATCCCCAAACCTTAAGAAACGACAACTTTGGCCATTTACCATACCACAGTTCGTATGGTGTCGTCTCAACGGATTTTGATGGTGCCCTATTTAAAGTGAATGCAGCTGTTTCTAATGCATAACCCCAAAATGATAACGGCAAATCAGTAAGAGACATCATAGATCGCACCATCTCTAATAGAGTACGATTACGACGTTCGGACACACCATTACGCTGTGGTGTTCCAGGCGGTGTTAACTGTGAAACAATTCCACATTGTCTTAAGTGAGTACCAAACTCGAAACTCAGATATTCACCCCCACGATCAGACCGTAGGAACTTGATCTTCTTGTTACGATGATTTTCCACTTCACTCTGAAATTGCTTGAACTTTTCAAATGTTTCAGACTTGTGCTTCATCAAGTAGACATAACCATATCTACTTAAATCGTCAGTGAAGGTGAGAAAATAACGATATCCGCCGCGTGCCTCCACGCTCATCGGACCACACACATCGGTATGTATGATTTCCAACGAGTCACTTGCACGCTCCATTGTTCCGGAGAACGGAGTTTTAGTCATCTTGCCCATGAGGCATGGTTCGCACGTGTCAAGTGAATCAAAGTCAAGTGACTCCAAAAGTCCATCAGCATGGAGTTTCTTCATGCGCTTTACACCAATATGACCTAAGCGGCAGTGCCACAAAAATATGGCGCTATCATTGTTAACTCTAACTCTTTTGGTCTCAATGTTATGTATATGCGTATCGCTATCAAGATTCAATATGAACAATCCTCTCACATTCGGTGCATGACCATAAAAGATGTTACTCATAGAAATAGAACAACCATTATTCTCTGACTTAAAAGAGTAACCGTCTCGCAATAAACAAGATCCAGATATAATGTTCATGCTCAACGCAGGCACTAAATAACAATAATTTAAGTTCATCACTAATCCTGACGGTAACTGAAGTGACACTGTGCCGACGGCGATTGCATCAACCTTGGAACCATTTCCTACGCGCATCGTCACTTCATCTTTCGCCAGCCTTCGTCTATTCCGCAGTTCCTGTTTCGAGTTGCAAATATGAGCAACAGAACCGGTATCGAATACCCAGGCACTACTACGAGAGCCAGTTAAGTACACATCAATAACATGTATATCAAATATACCTGATTTTTCTTTGCCCGCCTTCTTATCTACCACATACTTGGGGCAATTGCGCTTCCAGTGACCCATACCCTTGCAATAGTAACACTCCGTTTCAGGCTTAGGTCCAGCTTTGGGTTTCTTCGTCGGATTGACAACAGGCTTGCCGCTCTTCTTCGAATTGCCCTTCTTGCCTTTGCCGTTTCTCTTGAAACTAGTGGTCTTATTCACCATCAACACTTGATGCTCTTTACGGAGTTCAGACTCTGCGACTTTCAGCATCGCAAACAACTCGCCAGGAGACTTGTTCATCCCTTGCATGTTGTTGTTGGAATTATACCCTAGAGGCAATAATAAATATAGTTGTTATTATAATTCCTGTATCAAGATAATCGTTTATTATCCATGCTATAATTGTATTGAATGAAGACTCATTTACATCTGTGGATACATAGACAAAACACCGTCCCTAGCATGCCTCTAGTTGGCTAGCCAGTTGATCAAAGATAGTTAGTGTCTTCTGATTATGAACAAGGTGTTGTTGCTTGATAACTGGATCACGTCATTAGGAGAATCACGTGATGGACTAGACCCAAACTAATAGACGTAGCATGTTGATCGTGTCATTTTGTTGCTACTGTTTTCTGCGTGTCAAGTATTTATTCCTATGACCATGAGATCATATAACTCACTGACACCGGAGGAATGCTTTGTGTGTATCAAACGTCGCAACGTAACTGGGTGACTATAAAGATGCTCTACAGGTATCTCCGAAGGTGTTAGTTGAGTTAGTATGGATCAAGACTGGGATTTGTCACTCCGTGTGACGGAGAGGTATCTCGGGGCCCACTCGGTAATACAACATCACACACAAGCCTTGCAAGCAATGTAACTTAGTGTAAGTTGCGGGATCTTGTATTACGGAACGAGTAAAGAGACTTGCCGGTAAACGAGATTGAAATAGGTATGCGGATACTGACGATCGAATCTCGGGCAAGTAACATACCGAAGGACAAAGGGAATGACATACGGGATTATACGAATCCTTGGCACTGAGGTTCAAACGATAAGATCTTCGTAGAATATGTAGGATCCAATATGGGCATCCAGGTCCCGCTATTGGATATTGACCGAGGAGTCTCTCGGGTCATGTCTACATAGTTCTCGAACCCGCAGGGTCTGCACACTTAAGGTTCGACGTTGTTTTATGCGTATTTGAGTTATATGGTTGGTTACCGAATGTTGTTCGGAGTCCCGGATGAGATCACGGACGTCACGAGGGTTTCCGGAATGGTCCGGAAACGAAGATTGATATATAGGATGACCTCATTTGATTACCGGAAGGTTTTCGGAGTTACCGGGAATGTATCGGGAATGTCGAATGGGTTCCGGGAGTTCACCGGGGGGGCAACCCACCCCGGGGAAGCCCATAGGCCTTGAGGGTTGCGCACCAGCCCTTAGTGGGCTAGTGGGACAGCCCAAAAGGGCCCTATGCGCATTGGAAGAAAAATCAAAGAGAAAGAAAAAAAAAGGAGGAGGTGGGAAGGAAAGGAAGGACTCCCACCCACCAAACCAAGTCCAACTCGGTTTGGGGGGGGAGACCTTCCCCCCCTTGGCTCGGCCGACCCCTTGGGGGTTCTTGGACCCCCAAGGCAAGGCTCCCCCCTCTCCCTCCTATATATAGTGGGGTTTTAGGGCTGATTTGAGACAACTTTTGCCACGGCAGCCCGAACACATACCTCCACGGTTTTAACTCTAGATCGCGTTTCTGCGGAGCTCGGGCGGAGCCCTGCTGAGATTAGATCACCACCAACCTCCGGAGCGCCGTCACGCTGCTGGAGAACTCTTCCACCTCTCCGTCTCTCTTGCTGGATCAAGAAGGCCGAGATCATCGTCGAGCTGTACGTGTGCTGAACGCAGAGGTGCCGTCCGTTTGGCACTAGATCGTGGGACTGATCGCGGGATAGTTCGCGGGCGGATCGAGGGACGTGAGGATGTTCCACTACATCAACCGTGTTCACTAACGCTTCTGCTGTACGGTCTATAAGGGTACGTAGATCACACATCCCCTCTCGTAGACGGACATCACCATGATAGGTCTTCGTGCGCGTAGGAAAATTTTTGTTTCCCATGCGACGTTCCCCAACAGTATCAACTTCTACAACCTCAGAATTTATTTCAGAAATTATTCCCAAACCTCACAACTAATCCCCACACGTAATAACCATGTTTCTCTATGGGGCAATACGTTTCATTAATTAATCATAGTTTTACGATCCTCAACGGAGGAGTATATTTATTAATTCATACAAACACATTTTATTAAATATTGTTTTCTTATATAAAACAGAACTGCTCCCTTTATCCCATATTCGAGTTTTGTAAGGTTTTGAGTCATATTTCGCAATGTAGTGTGTAAAACCGTTTTTAATCGAAATACACTGCACTATCGAATTATACATTATACATAATTATGCATTGGCCTTCTTCCTGATGCAGGGATTCGAAGGATTCATACTTTGGTCTTTGTTTTTGTAGAGGAAAAAAAACAAATAATTATGGCCTTGGCCTTGGAAGACAGTTATGGCTCATCGTCATCAAAGAAGTGTTTGAAGATCTTCCAGGCCTACACCCGCGTGATCAAGGAACACGCTATTCAAGTTATTCTGATATATGAAACGGTTTTGCTAATTCAACTTATTTTGATATGACAACGGTTTTGGTAATTTGACTTATCTCATGTTTAAAACGGTTTTGCTAATTCAGATTCCTCAGTGTAGCCGCGCTTGGCAAAGGGGTCTTGGATCTTGAGAGGGAGAAACCCGATTTTGGTAAGAGGGATTGAAAACACAAAACAAGAGGGTGACATAGTAATTAGTCGTTCTGTGTTTCCTTGGCGACTTTGAAACATTATTTTTTATATCAAAATAATTTGGATAGCATCCATATTGATGGAATCATGAAGTTGCATGGTCGTGCCAAAACTAACTTCTATTGTTTATTGAAATTCACCATATCATACAATCATGGCATTTTGGCACATCATTTAACTCCTTAGGAAGCACAACAGCATTTACCCTTCTCACAATAGCTGTTGTAGAAACTGTAGCCAGACCATTCGCATGAAACCTTACACAAGGTAACATTGTATCCTATCGGGTTCTTGCATAAGCGCTCAGGTTTGCACACATCAATCTGTGAAGTTGTACCTACGCCCAAAGAAGTATTGCATCCCATTTCAGATTAGTATTGTAGTATAAATTACACAAGTTGCTCAAGATTGTCTTTGTATGTTTCCAAGAAAAAATGAGTGATATAAACAAATGAGTGTACCTTTGTTTCTTCCAGTTGCCTCGCATGGCAACAAAGTGGTAGACATCAGAAGAATTACCAAGCAAAGGGCATTTGCGCTGTTCTTGATAAGCGCCATCAGAAGTGTGGGTACCTATTTCTCTTCCTCCTCTTGCTAGATATTCCTTAAGGTTGATGTTGCTCGTTCTATTTGAGTCCTTATTATTATGGTATTATATAGAGGCGCTATCAAATGTCAGAGCATCTCCATTTAAGAAGGAAAATGATGGAAAATCCAATGTTAGTGTTGTCAACCTTTGTATCTGTATGGATAGTCAACTCATGTCAATTAATACTACTATAAGATTTATTGGAATATACCAAAATATATCCTATCGACAACTAGTTAATAAATGCCTCCTTGTTTTTGATATACCAATATATCAGTAATATCATAAGAGTTATTGGAATATATATCAAAATGTACGTTGTGGACAGCTCATTATTAAATGCCTCTTCGTTTTTTATATACCAAGACATTAATACTATCATAAGAGTTATTGGAATATATACCAAAATGTCTTGAATGGCTCCTTGTTTTTGGGATATACCAAGACAATAATGTGTTTTTGAAATATACCAAGACAATAATTCCAGCAAAATCGTTGTGGTTGGCTCGATCGGAAGAACCAATTCCGTTCGCTCCCCCAACGACTTTGCCAGTGTGGCCCCATGCCCAAAAGCTGGCAGCCATAGAACATTCATCAAACCAGTGTAAAAACAGTGTTAGCCCAGAAAAAAAAATAGAAAACACAAATTTGCATATAAATTGAAAAAGGTGTAAAAAAAGTGGTGACCTAGACAAATCTATGTTGGCCCATTCATCAAACCGATGTTGGGCCTGTTCACTTTGGGCACGCTTGAGCGCCATTTGTCTTTCCTCGTGCAGAAGGCGCTATATAGAAGCCCTCAATTAACTACGCATCTGCGTGACCAGCCTTACTAGGAGCGGCTGTGTCTTGCCTCATTGTACGTAGACGTTAATGGATGAAATTGTCAACAACATTTGCAGGCAAGAATATTTTTTGGTATTCCAAAGTATATTTCAAAATTCTGGACATATTTCAAAATTAATTAAATAGTTCAGAAAGGATAAAAGGAATTAAAGTAGAAATAAAAATGGAAAAATTATTCAGATATTGGACCAACTAGGCGATGACATCGCTTCCATCACGAATTTTGAAAAAGTTCATCTATTTTTGGTACAAACTAATCTACCTATTAGTGAAAATTTCTCAAATTTGTGAATCTTTTTGGAACAAAATTTCTACCTATTCAAAAATCACAAATTTGCTAAACAAATTTTGTAAAAAAATGCAGATTTTAAGACAGATTCATAAAAAATTGCAAAAAAACTCAAAAATTATAGAAAATACCGAATGCACAAAATACGATGATAAATCAATTTTGCTACTCTTTACGGCAAAATGTGGCTCATTCGCATAGAGGCGGGGGGGGGGGGGGGGGGGGGGGGAGGGCTAGATAACAAGATGGGTCAGCCCAATTATGACATAAACGCATATGCTACAGTATGCAGAGCCCTCATGCAACGCACTCTTTTGTGGAAAGATATATCGCAAAATTAGATTCTATGGAGGACCCAAGAACACAGACTTTATGTCCAGGAGGCACTCGTGGCCCAGTACATAGGTGAGATGGGGTTGTTGCTGGTCAAGGACAAGTGAAAATTCATGTTGATGGTGGAAATTCTGGAAATACAGCGGTACATCGCGTCTCTAAGCAGGAATGCGCTCTAGTGACGCCGTGTGCCCAAAGTCAATCTTCCTTTTGCATTCCCTACTGCAACTAGATTGTTGATATCAAGCAAATTTTCCTGTACAAATAAAGCCAAGCAGGACATGTGAAGCAAGCATACATCGGTGAAGGAAGCGCTGCCTGGCCCGATCATCGCAAGGAGACTGGTCGTGGAGTCCCTTGTATATTGAATGCATACATCTAGGAGCTCTGCATCCTAAGTGTGGATTTGGTTTCCTCTAAATTCTCATGAACAAAGCTATCTACATTGGAGGTTAGCATCATCTTGTTGAGAGTTTGAGACTACTGATATTGATATCTTAGAACCAAAGCGTGCATATATATAGGTGCATGGGTGGAGTTGCATACCAACCTAGGAGGTATTTCTCATGCTTTGTACGTGCTTGAGAGACTAGAAGGAGAACAAAAAGCATGATAGCTGGCAACAATTTGACTTGGCTCCTCGCTTGCAATCTCAGCATTAGCATGAGCATAATTTTGTAGCTGCCCAATGATTCATATGAGAACCTTTATTTCTTCCGAGATACGGCGTACATTATGTCTACGGGAACACGACCACATGATTCACTTATCTACAGGACCCCTTACACCAGTAGAGAAATGGTTAGGCATAACTTAAGTTAGTGACGCAATAGTTTCAAACAATGTCAATACTATTTTTTTCTAAATAGTGACCGAGTTGACATATAGTGTACATAACATTTATATTCTTAGTGGTGGCATTTGATACGTTCAACACGCCATAAGTTTGTCAGCCCAGGTGTTCCGACCAGGCACCAAATAGTGGTGTTGTTGTCGTGCAGCATCCCATTTAAAATGTTAAAATAATTTAAATAATGAAAAAGATTTATCTAATGTAAATGAAAAATCAACCCAAGACAAAAAAAGAAAATACAAAACAATGTATATGTAAAATGAACTAAAAACAATAAAATAAACATAATATAAACAATGTATATGAAAAATAAACTAAAATAATATATGTCATCCTGGATGAGGAAATAGTTATTCTTCTCCCCCTCTATTTTCACATTAATGCACCGTAATTTTACATTTCGTAATTTTTGTCTTATTTCAAATATATAAAAGACCGTAAGAAAAAAATATATAGTCATCGTAAAAAATATTTGATGTCATGTAAAATTACAAACATAAAAACATAATGTAAGATATACATAAAATATGTTTTTTCTGGTCTTATGGCCTATATTTTTTTTTCTTATGCCATACCTTACGTAGTAAATCAATATAAATATAACTGTTTGCATTTCAAATATAATTTATTTATGAAATGATTGTAAAATTACCTGGGTGAATAATAACTTATTCTACACCATGGGTGATGAATAGACTTATATAAAGTAAACGAAAAAAATGACAAAATAAACATCAAAATATAAAACAAATGTATACAAAAATGAACTAAAAAAATACAAACTAAATAAAATAAACATAACTATAAATATAAAAATCTATATAAAAATAAAATAAACATGAATATAAAACACTATACTTAAAAGTGTAAATAAATAAATAATCAAAATAAACCAAATACTAATTAATAAATAAAAAGAATGTACATAAAAGTAAACTAAAACATTGGAATAAAATAAACATAAATACAAAACAATCCACATCAATGCGTGAGTAGTATATAGTAGATTAATTCCACGTGAACTTGATTCTTCATACACTTGTCAAGTCCAGCGGCTGATGAAGTCAAATGATTCCAATCGCCAGCAAGGAAGTGTGTGAGGATCTTCCACGCCTGCACTCGCGTGATTAATGAAGACACTATTCAAGTCATTTTGATATATGAAAGGGTTTTCCTAATCCAACTTATCTCGGGCTTTGCTAATTCATGTTACTTTGATATTAAAAATGGTTTTGCTGATTCAAAGTAGTCAGTGTAGCTGCGCTTGGCAAGGGATCTTAGATCTTGAGAGAGAGAAAACCGATTTTCGTAAGAGGGCTTGTACACATAAGAGGACAGAGTGACACAGTAATTTGCCATCCCCCATTTTCTTGCCAACTTCAGAAAAATTGTTTTTGCTATCAAAATAACTTGAACATCGTCCATATTGATGAAATCATGAAACTGCACAATCATGCCA
Organism: Hordeum vulgare subsp. vulgare; assembly: GCF_904849725.1. Classification (NCBI taxonomy): domain Eukaryota; kingdom Viridiplantae; phylum Streptophyta; class Magnoliopsida; order Poales; family Poaceae; genus Hordeum; species Hordeum vulgare. The sequence goes on along the minus strand of NC_058519.1, from coordinate 664,646,905 downwards.
AGATTAACTTTCATCGTTTATTGAAATTCACCATATCATACAAGCATGGTGTTTTGGTACATGGTTTAATTCCTTAGGATGCGCAACAACATTTACCCTTCTCGCAATAGCTGTTGTAGAAACTGTAGCCAGACCATTCTCATGAAACCTTACATAAGGTAACATTGTATCCTATTGGGTTCTCGCATAACCGATCAGGTTTGCACACATCTATCTGTGCAGTTGTACCTATAACCAAAGAAGTATTCCATCCCATTTCGGATTAGTAATGTAGTATAAATTATACAAGTTACTCAAGAATGTCTCAAAAACTAAGGTCTGTGCATATTTATACAAAATTTGACTAGACTAAGCAAATGAGTGTACCTTTCTTTCTTCCAGTTGCCTCGCATGGCAACAAAGTGTTAGACATCAGAAGAATGACCAAGCACATGGCATTTGTGTTGTTCTTGATAAGCGCCATCAGAAGCGTGGGTACCTATTTCTTTTCCTCCTCTTGATAGATATTCCTTAAGGTTGATGTTGTTCGTTCTATTTGAGTCCTTATTGTTGTGGTATTATATAGAGGAGCTATCCAATGTTAGTGTTGTCATCCTTTGTATTTGTATGCATAGTCAACTCATGTCAATTAATACTACTATAAGAGTTATTGGAATATACCAAAATATATCCTATCAAAAACTGGTTAATAAATGCCTCCTTGTTTTTGATATACCAATATATTAGTATTATCATAAGATTTATTGGAATATATACCAAAATGTACGTTGTGGACAGCTCATTATTAAATGCCTCTTTGTTTTTAGACTATCATAAGAGTTATTGGAATATATACCAAAATGTATTGAATGCCTCCTTGTTTTTGATATTCCCTCCGTCACGGTTTAGAAGGCGTCACGGTTTAGAAGGCGCCTTAAACCTTACGTGTTGTGAAAATGCACGCAAACTTAACCGTGCCTTCTAAACCGTGACATAGGTAGTATATACCAAGACAATAATACTAGGACAATAATAATACCAAGACAATAATTCCAGCGAAATCATTGTGGTTGGCTCAATGGAAAGAACCAACTCCGTTCGCTCCTCCCCCAACCACTTTGCCAGCGTGGCCCCATGCCAAAATCCTGGCAGCCATGGCACAATCATTAAACTAGTGTAAAAACAGTGTTAGCCTAGAAAAAAAATGAAAAAAACACAAATTTGCATATAAATTAAAAAAGGTGTAAAAAAAAGTGGTGACTCAGAAAAATCTATGTTGGCCCATTCACAAATTTTCCACACTTGATATTTTTATTATCAAAAACACATAGGAACCACATATCGGAAATCGTCATGATAAAAAACAGAAGGTTGTCGTGGTCTGAATAATAAAATTAACATGCCCTTAATAATAAAAGTCAACATGCTCTTAATAATAAATGAATTTTGTATAAAATGAATTTCAGAATTCATAAAATAAGTAAAATTAGGAAATTAGGAAACTACTGTGGATTTGAAATAAGTTCATAGATTTCAAAAAAATCCGGAATAAGAATTTTCTTAATATTTTTAAGGAAATCATAAATTCGAAAAGAAGTTTATTGACTTGAATGTTTTGAAATTTGTTATTTTTCTAAAACAAATGACATAAAATTCAATTTCGTGAATTTCTTTTAGAATGGATGAGATTTTGAAAATTTTGTGATAATTTTATCCAAATTGGTGAACTTTTATTAATCTTAGATTTTTTTCAAAATCCGGTGAACTTTTTACTTTGTTACCTTTTTCCAGTTTCATTTTTATTTTCAATTCCGGGATTTTATTTATTTATTTGAACTTTGTTGAAATAATTTTCTTTCGAAATGGAACGATCAATGGGTCAAACTAGTCAAGCCATCCACTGGTGAACCGGTGCAACCATTCTTAAGGGAAGTCAACCGAATCGGGCGATCGGGATGAGCGACCTCCCGATGTTGGGTCTGTACATCGCTCCCATCACGTGCCTGTTAGGCCGACCCAAGCATTCACGAATTTTAAAAAAGTTCATCTATACAAACTAATCTATCTATTAGTGAAAAATTTCTCCAATTTGTTAATCTTTTTGGAACAAAATTTCTACCTATTCAAAAATCACAAATTTCCTAAACAAATTTTGTAAAAATTGCAGATTTTAAAAAAGATTCATAAAAAATTGCAAAAACAATTCAACAAATTAAAAAAAATAGAAAATGTCGAATGCACAAAATACGATGGAAAACCAATTTTCCTACTCTTTGCGGCAAAATGTGGCTCATTCGCAGAGAGGCGGGGGGGGGGGGGGGGGGGCTAGGTAACACGATGGGCTAGCCCAATTATGAGATAAACGCATACGCTACAGTATGCACAGCCCTCATGCAATGCACTCTTTTGTGGAAAGATATATCGCAAAATTAGATTCTATAGAGGACCCAAGAACACAGATTTTATGTCGAGGAGCCACTCGTGGCCCAGAACATAGGTGAGATGGGGTTGTTGCTGGTCAAGGAGAAGTGAAAATTCATGTTGATGGTGGATTGTCGAGTAATAGATTGAGGGGACCTGCAGCAGCGGTGTGTAGGCATCATAATGGAAATTATCTTGGCTCTTCTGCTATGGCTTCTCCTCATATTACAAATCCTGGGACGTTGGAAGCACTCGCTTGTCGTGAAGCTTTGGCACTTGCACTAGATCTCTCAGTGAACCATATTATTATTTCATGTGACTGCAAGTCAGTAACTTTAGAGATCAAAGAAGTAACTGAAGGTGTTTACGGGACAATTATAAAATAAATTGTTGAAGCAGCTCAAAGCTTTAGAAATTGTACCTAATTAGGGATTTAAATGTAGAAGATTACAATCTAGTTAAGTTCTATAGTTCTTTAGAGGAGGGTCGCCATGTGTCACTCGGAGCTCTTCATGATCCTATCGTTATCCCTGTAAACCTTGTGATCAATGAGTAAAGTTGCCCTACCACTCAAAAAAATTCAGTTTTCACTGGTTGTTGGTTTCTTATTCTCAGTTTTCTTTCCTTTTCCTTTGCTGTTTATTTTTTTTGTTTTGCTTTTCTTCATTTTTCATTTATTATGTTTTATTAATTTTTTCAAATTATTTTTTATATTTTCTTTGTTGTTCATATATCCAATTCTTTAAAAAAGGCCAGGTTTTAAAACAAATACGTATTGAAAGAAAAGCTTGGAACATTAAATTATTTTCTTGGTCAAAAAATGTTCAACACTTAAAAAATGTTCCCACCTTTTCGAAAAAAATTTAACTTAATTACGAAATTGTTTGCATTTTCCAAAACAGATAAAAAATAGAAAAATCGTTTAAAAAAATTGCTGCATTACCTGCTAGTTATGAAAAATTGCTCATGTTTCAAAAAAATATTCTCCTTTTTTTATAAATGTTCGCATTTCAAAAAATAAATTTTATATATAGATGTTTTCTGCATTACCTCCTATTCTTGAAAAATTGTTTGTGTTTCAAAAAATGTCCGCATTACAAATTATTTAAAATTTAAAAATAAGTTCGATATTTTCAACAAGTGTTTGAGTTTAAATTTTCTGCATTAACCTTTTTAATACGTTGTGCTGCCTAAATAATCACAAGTGCATGTTAGTCCAAGTGGATATCTTCCTGTGTTCGAATCCTTGCTAGCAGCATTCTTTTTGCTTTATATTTCACTAGACGAAGTAGTCATACATGCATACATTATTCGCCAATGGGCCGGCCCATCGCAGCATACACACACGTCAAGACTACGTATTTTCTATAAAGATCACCCTACTCTTTTTTATGAAGGGATATGGATGGATCTCATCCGTTGATGGTTTTAAGGGGTTTTACTAAAGTAGAAGTGATATTCCTCTTCTTGCCTAAGCCAAACTTCAGAAAATAGAATTTGAATTTTTATGATGTGATCGATATAAAATCTATTTATGTCATCATTTTCCTATGTAATTTTTCTTAATTCTATAGTGCGGTTTTTGAAATTCAGGAATACAAGCTTGGAGTACCTAGCTCAGGCCCAAAGCAGTGCATTGCTAGGGGTGGACAGGGTGGTCGATGGACCACCCTGAAATTTTCCCATAGCATGTATATAGTGTACTAAAAAAATATTTCTTTAAAAATATTAAAATATTTATGTTGTTGGGCCATCCTCGCACACTGGTATGGCTACGCCACTCGACAGAGTAGTTTCATATGTCTACATGGTTTGTTCAACGGGCCGATCACATTTGGTTAGCCGTAGTACAACCGTTCATTAGATCGAGCTAGCTAATTAATGAGATCAAAACAATTATGATGTGTTGGCGAATTAAGTAATTAAGCTATGATAACCTTGGCCTTGGAAGAGAGCTCCGGTGTCGGTGTGGCAATGAGTGCATGTTGGTCTTCCAGCCTACACCCGTGTTGATCAATCAAGACGCTATATATTCACTTTATTTTCATACTTTCTCCGTCACAATTTAGAAGGCCCGGTTCCATTTAAATGCATTTTCAGAATAGAAGAGGGTTAGGACACGTGACATTTACTATTTTGTTAATTAGGAGTACTAATAAGTTGCGTGCATAATGAAAACGATGGGTGTGCATGTGGGATGGAAAGGCTCCATGCATGAGGACTCCTCGTATAGTGGTTGTGTGAGTTACTGCGCATTATCTTCTCAAATAATTAGAGTCGTGGGGTTATCGTGTGAGAGCTTGTAAATAAAATTAGAGCCAATGATGATTCACCTTGATCCTAGAGTATATATACGAAAACGTTTTGCTAATTCAAAGCCGTCAGCGTTGACGCGTTTGCCAAGGGGTCTTGAATCTTGAGACAGAAAAAATAATTTTGGCAAGGGGGGTTGTAAACAGGAAACAAGGGAGTGATACAGAAATTAGTCACCCCTCATTTCCTTGGCCACTTGAATTAGGAAAAAAATGCTATCGAAATAACTTGAATAACGCCATCATTGAAAAAATTATGAGGTTGCACCTTCATGCTAAAATCAAAAGGTATTGTTTATTGAAGATCACTACATGTTACAAGCACGACATTTTGGCAAATCGTTTAATCGCTTAGGATGCGCAGCAGCAATTATTCTTCTCACAGTAGCTTCTTTCAAAACTGTAGCCAGAAATTTGACAAGAAGTCTTGCACCAATTAATATTGATTGACGTATCGTCCTCGCATAGCCGAGATTTTCCACACACATCTATCAATGAAGTGGTACCTACACCCAACGAAGTATTGCATTCCATTTCAGATTAGCAATGTAGTTTAAATTACACAAGTTACTCAAGACAGTCTCGAAAAGTAAGGTGTGTTTATGTTTATCTAAAATTGGATTGATATAAACAATTGAGTGTACCTTTGTTTCTCCCAGTTGCGTGGCATGGCAACAAAGTGGTAGACATGAGAAGAATTACCAAGCACATGGTACTAGTGTTGTTCTTGATAAGTGCCATGAGAAATGGTTTCCTATTTCTTTTTTCGCCTATAGCAATATAGTCCTGACGGCTGGTATTTCTCCTTCTATGTGAGTAGTTGTGGTGGTATTATATAGAGACACTGTCAAATCTCAGAAAATCTTCCTAAATATGGAGGTATATTATATTTGAGGTTATCTTTCTCATTCTATCCGAGTCCTATTATCAACTAATATTGTTATAAGAGTTATTGAAATATGTACCAAAATATTTCTTGTGGCAACTGGTTATTAATGCTCCTTATTTTTGATATATATCAAAACACTATTACTGTTATGAAAGTTATGTATATGCCAAAATGTATCTTGTGGATAACTGATTATTAAATGACTCCTTGTTTTTGGTATATACCAAAATAGTGATATTATTATATGAGTTATAATATATACCAAAATATATCTTGTGGATAACTGGTTATTAAAAGCCTGCCTGTTTTTTATATATACAATTTTGTAATACTATAATAAGAATGAATATATACCCAATTTTATTTTTTCATATAATTTTATATTACATGCCTTTTTGTTTTATATACCAAAATAGATCTCATCTGAAACAGCCTAGGCTTCAATGTTTTATGTATCACACTTTTACTTCAAAAGTTCCTCCATTATTTTTTTTGCTTTATTTTATCTTGCTCCGGAAAAGGTGATTTTGTACACATAACCTTTATCCCCCTCCCCCCAAAGTTATTTTAAGATGAACTCAAGGTAAAATGGTGCACTGCTGATTAAATATACGTATGAAAATTAAACTTTAATTATGCTATAAAATTGTGATGCAAAGGTGCATGTATCAAAGAGCCACATATCGGCCATGGTGCTTTGATGGAAGATTGGGTGCCTTGAAAATATCTTATGGAACTGTGATGGACTTTGACAACATGCCAGCGGGAGCAGGAGCAGACGAGAAGATGGTATGTGCAAGTATGTTCCGTACGCAGCAGCAGGCACCCCGGTTGAAGTTGTTGAGGCAAGTATGAAAAAATTGAAGATTGGGTGGGAGGTGAACGATTGGGCGGTGCCGATGAAGAGGGGGTTGAATGCAGGATGGTTGGAGGGCTAGGGTTGTTTGGATTACACCAACTTTTGCTTTTACTGGACTAGATGATACTCCATCCGTTGATGCTGAAAATTAGTGCAATGTATTTTCTTAGATTTCTCTGTATAGAACATGCATTTTATCATATGAAAATTAAAATTGACTTGCTTGTTCCTCCAAAGCTCCCACGCACCACGACCGCACGACATGGGCAGCTGACATGCCGGGACCTTTCGGTACCCAGTTTCTTGACCAAACTCCTTGGGTGTTTCCCATGTCTGTAATGAACATCTTCCTTTATTATATGTCTTGTACCTTTCTTGTAATCTTGGTTAGCGTCCTTACACAAACTTGATGATGACGTATCTAAAAAGGTACGTAAATTACAGTAACGCCTTGATCGTCTATGAGCTGCCTCGATCGGCCGTAGCGATATACTCCAGCAGGAGGAAGTTTGGCTCAAGCATATAAAGTGTGGCTTCAGGAGGGTGATTTCCAAGCACAGGGGGCACAAAGGAGAAGAATCAACCACATTATTTCACTAGAAAAGGCGAATGGGTAGGCGTTCAACCGGAGGAAGTAAAGTCAGAGATCACTAGCTTCTATCAAATGTTGTATCAGACCTATGCATGAACTCCTTGATTGTGTTGAGACTCGTGTTAATAACGCCATGAATGAGTTACTTGAGAAAGATTATGTAGCCGAGGAAGTCAAAAAAGCATTGTTCGATATGGCACCGTCAAAGGATGGCGGCGGCAGGGCCCTTGGCTGCCCTGCCCTGCCGTGGGGAGTCCTGGACCGGAGCGGCGGCTCCTCTGGTGAGGCTTTGCTAGATCTGCGGCTTCCGGCGGTGCGGACGATGGATCCGGGGTCCCTAGTCACTTGGGTGGCGGGATCTTGGTGGAGGAGTTGGGCGGCTATTTGCTGCTTCGGCGGCCGGCGACACAAGATCCGTGGCGTTCTCCTCCCCTAATTGGCGTGCGGGCTCCTCTTGTCGGGCGATGCCTCTTGTGGTCGCCGGTACCTAGACAGGGGGTGGCTTGTGGGGTTGGGGCGGTCCTGGCAAAATCCATGGCCGGCTGCGCCGACGGCGACGCCTGCGGGCGCCGTTCCCCTTCCTGGAGGCGTCGGTATGGACTGCCTCCCTCCACTTCCCCTTCCTCTAGGTCTCTAGGGCGGAATCCCTAACTCTGTTGGGTGGCGACGACGCTCCCAGTGTCGTTCCCTTCTTGAAGGCGCAACCTTTGGAGCCTTGTGGTTGGTGGGCGCCTGAGGTTGGTTGGTGGTGTTGGAATTATGCCCCAGAGGCAATAATAAATATAGTTATTATTATAATTCCTGTATCAAGATAATTGTTTATTATCCATGCTATAATTGTATTGAATGAAGACTTATATACATGTGTGGATACATAGACAAAACACTGTCCCTAGCAAGCCTCTAGTTGGCTAGCCAGTTGATCAAAGATAGTCAGGGTCTTCTGATTATGAACAAGGTGTTGTTGCTTGATAACTGGATCACGTCATTAGGAGAATCACGTGATGGACTAGACCCAAACTAATAGACGTAGCATATTGATCGTGTTATTTTGTTGCTACTGTTTTCTGCGTGTCAAGTATTTGTTCCTATGACCATGAGATCATATAACTCACTGACACCGGAGGAATGCTTTGTGTGTATCAAACGTCGCAACGTAACTGGGTGACTATAAAGATGCTCTATAGGTATCTCCGAAGGTGTTCGTTGAGTTAGTATGGATCGAGACTGGGTTTTGTCACTCCGTGTGACGGAGAGGTATCTCGGGGCCCACTCGGTAATACAACATCACACACAAGCGTTGCAAGCAATGTGACTTAGTGTAAGTTTCGGGATCTTGTATTACGGAACGAGTAAAGACACTTGCCGGTAAACGAGATTGAAATAGGTATGCGGATACTGACGATTGAATCTCGGGCAAGTAACATACCGAAGGACAAAGGGAATAACATATGGGATTATATGAATCCTTGGCACTGAGGTTCAAACGATAAGATCTTCGTAGAATATGTAGGATCCAATATGGGCATCCAGGTCCCGCTATTGGATATTGACCGAGGAGTCATTCGGGTCATGTCTACATAGTTCTCGAACCCGCAGGGTCTGCACAATTAAGGTTCGACGTTGTTTTATGCGTATTTGAGTTATATGGTTGGTTGCCGAATGTTGTTCAGAGTCCCGGATGAGATCACGGACGTCACGGGGGTTTCCGAAATGGTCCGGAAACAAAGATTGATATATAGGATGACCTCATTTGATTACCAGAAGGTTTTTGGAGTTATCGGGAATGACGAATGGGTTCCGGGTGTTCACCGGGGGGGGGGGGGGGGGCAACCCACCCCGGGAAAGCCCATCGGCCTTGGGGGTGGCACACCAGCCCTTAGTGGGCTGGTGGGACAGCCCAAGAAGGCCCTATGTGCCATAGGAAGAAAATCAAAGAGAAAAAAAAGAGGAGGTGGGAAAAAGGGGAAGGACTCCTCCTTCCAAACCTAGTTGGATTCGGTTTGGAAGGGGAGGACTCCCCCCCTTGGCTCGGCCGAACCCCTTGGGAGTCCTTGGACCCCAAGGCAAGGCTCCCCCTCTCCCCCCTATATATACGGAAGTTTTAGGGCTGATTTGAGAAAACTTTGCCACGGCAGCCCGACCACATATCTCCACAGTTTTACCTCTAGATCGCGTTTCTGCGGAGCTCGGGCGGAGCCCTGCCGAGATAAGATCATCACCAACCTCCGGAGCACCGTCACGCTGCCGGAGAGCTCATCTACCTCTCCGTCTCTCTTGCTGGATCAAGAAGGCTGAGATCAACCGCGTTCACTAACGCTTCTGCTGTGCGATCTACAAGGGTGCGTAAATCGAATATACCCTCTCGTAAATGGACATCACCATGATAGGTCTTCGTGCGCGTAGGAAAATTTTTGTTTCCCATGCGACGTTCCCCAACAGGTGGCACCGGCGGTGTGGCCCTCTTCGTCCTGGCATGATGCTCCCCCTCTTCCGGTGCTGGATGTGTGCAGCGGCCTTGTTTTGTGCAAGAAGAGCCTCTGTTGACTCGTGGGGATGTGCTGACCCTCTCTATGTGGCCATCTCCGGCGGCGTCCACCCCACATGGCGACGGTGCGGCGCCTTCGATCCAGGCGATGAGGTTATGGCCTCCTTCGAAGTTGGGTGTTGGTTGCATTGTGCCGGGGTCCGTAGGTGCATGGCGGTGGCATGCTCCGCTGATTTTGGTCCGTCTCTTCTTTGTGCCTGAGCGATCTTGCTCCTGGTGCTACATCTCAGTCGAGGACCTCGGCATCTTCGACTTCACCCTTCATTGCTTATCTTCGGTTGTCGTGGTGTGTCAGGCTTAGTTTCATGTTGTCCGTCACTTTTGTATCTTTCGCCGTGTATTTTCTTCTTTTTTGCCTGAGGGTGTGTGCTTGTAATCCTGGCCGGTTGATGGCTTTGTTAATTCAAAGTTGGGCTAGGCTCGAGCCTCATCTCGGGCTTGGTTGATGCCTTATCTCTAAAAAAAGACCGGCGTTGATGGGTTTATGATATGTCACCAACGTATCTATAATTTTTGATGGTTTTATGCTATTATCTTGTCAAACTTTGGATGTTATGCATGCCTTTTATATATTTTTTGGGACTAACTTATTAACTCAGTGCCAAGTGCATGTTCCTGTTTTTTCCATGTTTTTGACCCCTTTCAGAGGAGATTTTGAAACGGAGTCCAAACGGAAGAAAATCCCCGAAAAGATTTGTTCCGAAATGGAAGAAGATCGGGAAGCTTGGGAGCCAAGGCAGGGGAGCCTCAGGGGCCCCACAAGCCCCCACCCCGCGGCCAGGGGGCCGCGGCCCACAGGCTTGTGGCCCCCCTGGGCGCCCTCTGCCCTAGGGGTTGCGCCTATAAATTCCCTAAAAATCCCAAAAAGATCAGTTACTATTCCGCCGCCGCAAGCTTTTGTCTCCGCAAGATCCCATCTCGGGCATGTTCTGGTGCCCTGCCGGAGGGGAGATTCGGATACGGAGGGCTTCTTCATCGACACCATGACCTCTCCGATGATGCGTGAGTAGTTCACCATAGACCTACGGGTCCATAGCTAGTAACTAGATGGCTTCTTCTCTCTCTTGGATCTTCAATACAAAGTTCTCCATGATCTTCATGGAGATCTATCCGATGTAATCTTCTTTTGCAGTGTGTTTGTCGAGATCCGATGAATTGTGGATTTATGATCAGATTATCTATGAATCTTATTTGAGTTTCTTCTGATCTCTTATGCATGATTTCATATCCTTGTAATTCTCTTCGAGTTGTGAGTTTTGTCTGGCCAACTAGATCTATGATTCTTGCAATGGGAGAAGTGCTTGGTTTTGGGTTCATACCGTACGGTGACCTCACCCAGTGACAGAAGGGGTAGCGAGGCACGCATCGTGTTGTTGCCATCAAGGGTAAAAAGATGGGGTTTTCATCATTGGTTTGAGATTATCCCTCTACATCATGTCATCTTGCTTAAGGCGTTACTCTATTCGTCATGAACTCAATAGACTAGATGCATGCTGGATAGCGGTCGATGTGTGGAGTAATAGTAGTAGATGCAGAAAGTATCGGTCTACTTGTCTTGGACGTGATGCCTATATGTATGATCATTGCCTTAGATATCGTCATGACTTTGCGCGGTTCTATCAAATGCTCGACAGTAATTTGTTCACCCACCGTGATATTTGCTATTTTGAGAGAAGCCTCTAGTGAACACTATGCCCCCCACGGTCTACTCCACACCATATTTTCAGCCCTACACTTTTTACTTCGTTGCACTTTCCGCCTTCAGATCTCACTTTGCAAACAATCTTGAAGGGATTGACAACCCCTTTAAAGCGTTGGGTGCAAGCTTGTTTGTGTTTGCGCACGTACTCTGGACTTGACGAGACCCTTCTTCTGGATCGATACCTTGGTTCTCAAACTGAGGGAAATACTTACTGCTCTTGTGGTGCATCACCCTTTCCTCTTCAAGGGAAAAACCAACACAAGCCCAGTCTCCGTCAACGTGTCAATTTCTGGCGTTGTTGTTTGAGAAGTAGCAGAAGGATTTCTGGCGCCGTTGCCGGGGAGGAAGATCAAGTCAAGGACTCATCCAAGTAGGTGTCGCAAACTCATCTCTTGCATTTACTTTGTTTGCCAGTTGCCTCTCGTTTTCCTCTCCCCCACTTCACCAATTTGCCTTTTTCGCTTGCCTTTTTCGCTTGCCTTTTTCGTTCGCCCTTTCTTTCGCTTGCCTTTCCTTTGCTTGTGTGGTATGTGCATTCAATATGCTTGCATCTTCGCTTGCTGAAAATCTAGTGATATGGATCCTCATCCACTTGCTAATCTCTTTAAGAGATCCTATTATGTTGATCCAATTACTAGTGAGTTGAGAGCACTTGACTTTCTCTATGGAGTTTTGCTTGAGATGCGTGAATCTGAAAATCGTGATGAAGAAATTCATGAAGTGATTTACGAGGGCTCCTCGAATGAAAAGCATGATTGCAATGATTTCATTATAAATTCTATTAGTGGCAATCATGCTAAAAATATGCAAAACCCTAAGCTTGGGATGCTAGTTTTTCTATGTCCTCTACTTGTTGCAATGATCATGAATGGGGTGATGATTTTTCTTATGATCTTGAAAATTTGTTTAAACCTCATGATGAATATGATATTTGCAACAATATTGAAAGTGGGTTTGGAGAAGTCATGACTTTAGTTGATGATAATCCCACTATTTTTGAAGAGCGTCCACTTTGCATGCATGTGGATCATGAAAAGAATATCCTTTCTGATATCTATATTGTTGAATTTGATTATGATCCCACATGTAATTGCTATGAGACAGGAAAATGTTGTGGTAGAAACTTTCATGTTACCAAATTACCTCTCATTTTGTTGAGATTGATATTGTCTCTTTCTTCTTCCTTGCATATGGTAACTATTGGTTGTCTTGACAATCTGTTTTCCTATAAAATGCCTATGCATATGAAGTATGTTAGACTTAGATGTGATTTTCACATGTTTCATGATGCTCTCTTCGTGTCCGATTGCTATCTTTTGTGTGAGCATCATTGAATTATCAATGCCTAGCTAGGGGCGTTAAACAATAGCGCTTGTTGGGAGGCAACCCAATGAATTTATCTTTTTCTTTCTGTTTTGTTGCGTCCACACCATCATAATTCTATTGTGATTGTGTTTTTTGTGTTTATTTTTGTGTTTGAGCCAAGCAAAACCTTTATGACTAGTCTCGGTAATGGTTGTTTGATCCTGCTGGAAAAAGTCAGAAACTTTTCGCTCACGAGATGATTTTTCATTTTTGTTCAGAAAGAGCTTTTGAGTTGATTCTTTTTGCTTCTGGTAGATATGCTTTTTCCCCAGGCCTTCGTAACTGTTCAGATTTTTTGAGGTACCAGAAGTATACGACGTATATAGATTGCTACAGACTAGTCTGTTTTTGTCAGATTCTGTTTTTGTTGAGTTGGTTGCTTGTTTTGATGAAACTATGGTTAGTATCGGGGGGGTACTAGCCATGGAAAAGTGAGAATACAGTAGCCCAACATCAATATAGATAGAATTCAAGTTTGCTACAGTACCAAAAGAAGTAGTAGTTTGTTTTCTTGTGCTAATGTTATCACGAGTTTCTGTTTAAGTTTTGTGTTGTGAAGTTTTCAAGTTTTGGGTGATGTTATCATGGACGATGAGATAAGGAGTGGAAAGAGCTCAAGCTTGGGGATGCCCAAGGCATCCCAAGCCAAATTCAAGGACACCAAAAAGCCTAAGCTTGGGGATGCCCCGGGAAGGCATCTCCTCTTTCGTCTTCAATCCATCGGTAACATCCCTCTACATCATGTCATCTTGATTAAGGCGTTACTCTGTTCGTCATGAACTCAATACACTAGATGCATACTAGATAGCGGTTGATGTGTGGAGTAATAGTAGGAGATGCAGAAAGTATCGGTTTACTTGTCTCGGACGTGATGCCTATATGTATGATCATTGCCTTAGATATTGTCATGACTTTGCGCGGTTCTATCAATTGCTCGACAGTAATTTGTTCACCCACCGTGATATTTGCTATTTTGAGAGAAGCCTCTAGTGAACACTATGGCCCCGAGGGTCTACTCCACACCATATTTTCAGCCTTACACTTTTTACTTCATTGCACTTTCCGCCTTCAGATCTCACTCTGTAAATAATCTTGAAGGGATTGACAACCCCTTTGAAGCGTTGGGTGCAAGCTTGTTTGTGTTTGCGCAGGTACTCTGGACTTGACGAGACCCTCCTTCTGGATCGATACCTTGGTTCTCAAACTGAGGGAAATACTTACTGCTCCTGTGCTGCATCACCCTTTCCTCTTCAAGGGAAAAACCAACGCAAGCCCAGTCTCCGTCAACGTGTCAATTTCTGGCGCTGTTGTTTGAGAAGTAGTAGTTTGCAGTAGGATTCTGCCAGCGGCATTGGGATGTTCTAGGTGAGAATATTACCAACACTAGTAGAAAATAGGTCTTTCGTTTGACCCTTTAGTCCCAGTTTGACTCTGAACCGGGACTAATGGTCACTAGCGGCTTGGAGCGGTCGGGGGGCACGGGCACCATTAGTCTCGGTTCAATTTGGATCTAAGTCCCGGTTTGTGATAAAACCGGGACTAAAGTGTTGGTGGCAGGTGTCACGCTGGGGCCCCCACTAGCCCCTTTAGTCCCGGTTTGTATCACAAACCGGGACTATACGTAGACCTTTAGCCCTGGTTTGTGATACAAACCGGGACTAAAGATTTTCCGATATAAACCCCTTCGTGCAGCCCGAGCACATTGCTCTGTTTTATCCATTCCCTTCTCTGTTCTCCCCCTTGGCTCGAGCTCAACCTCCATTTTTTGCCAAGATTTGAGGCACCCCATCTCAAGGTTTGAGGCACCCCATCTCTCCAAGTGTTCACAAAGGTTAGAAACTTTGTCCTTTCATCTCTCATTGCTAGATCGGCTCATGCAATGCTCTATAAGTATAGTGATTTGTGGATTTTAGTTTGGGAGTAATTATGTGGTAGTTTATTTGATTTATATGCAATTTGAGCTCAAATTAACTTGCTAGTTTGCATATGAGTAGGTGTGGTTTACTTAGTGCCGTCCCCGTCCTAAGCATCGTCGATCGCCCGCACACTCCCGTCACCGTCGGCACCACCTTGGTGAGCCCCTTGTTCTTATCCTTTTTACAAAAAAGGTCTTATTTGTATGATTTAGATAGTTACTTGTATAATTTTCTTACTTGTATGATTGTTTGTTATACATAGTGCCATGGTTTTGATATCCGTGCTCGTTGGCCCTCGTTCGGTTTACGATTGGATGTGGTATATTCTCTTTTTTAACTATTTGTTGCATTTCGTGTCTATGACAATTATGTCATTTTCTTACTTTTTTAACTATTTTAACTATTTGATATTTTTATCTAGGAGGTGGTGGTTGAACCGGAAATTCCAACATACCCTATTGTCGAGAAGTTAAATTTAGTTGAAAAAGAAAATGAGGATTTGAAAGGAAAATTCAGAAGAGTTATAGAAGAGAAGATGATATTGGAGTTATAGGTTGTCGATGTCATCGATGGTCACAAGGTCAACATGGATGCAATGCGCTTGAAGATTAGAAGGATTAGAAAATATGCCCTTAATAAAGGGGCTTGGTATCACTATGCTGTTGGGTCAATTGTTACCATAGTTGCAATATTGGTCGCATTTCTTTTTGCATTTAAATGCTTTAGCTAGAAACTCTTCTGTGTTGTTTTATGAGAATAAGTGTGTATGAACCATATGTGTGAACTTGTATTAATATGATCTTTTTGGTCTTGTGTAATGAAGATGAACCGACAATAGATGTACGATGACCGACGCTCTCCCCAGTACATTAATGGCGTGCAGAGTTTTCTGCGTATGGCTGAGGCAAACCAGCAGGATGGTTTTATGTGTTGTCCATGTGTTGTCTGTAAGAATGATAAAACTTACTCTAAGTCAAGAGTTACTCACGTCCACCCGTTTATGTCTGGTTTCATGTCCGGCTATAACTGTTGGACCAAGCACGGAGAAAGAGGGGTTCTAATGGAAGAGAATGAAGAAGATGATGATGATGGCTATCCTTCGTTCCCTGAATACGATGGTATTACAATGAGGGAAGAAGCTGAAGTAGAGGCACCACATGAGCCTGCTGATGATCTTGGTCGGGCCATTACTGATGCAAAGAGAAAACTACGCAAGTGAAAAGGAGAAGCTGAAGTTGCAGCACATGTTAGAGGATCACAAGAAATTGTTGTACCCAAATTGCGAAGATGACAAGAAGAAGTTGGGTACCACACTGGAATTGCTGCAATGGAAGGCGGAGAATGGTGTATCTGACAAGGGTTTTGAAAAGTTGCTGAAATTGTTAAAGAAGATGTTGTAGGAGACATGCCCCAGAGGCAATAATAAATGTTATTGTTTATCTCCATGTTCATAATTATGTTTATGTTTCATGCTATAACTGCTATGGTTCTCGAGTCTATAATAACCACAAGGCTCAAAGGAAGACTCATATGCACATGTGGAATGATAAACGGTAAAAAGTAGTCCTAGTCTGTCCTCTAAGACTAGCTCAAGTGTTGCATGATGGTTCTGTTTTCCTGAACATGGGCATGACTATGCCGGCAACTTTGAGGGCACAATGTTAGTAGAACACTTGTGTTGAATCGACCCAATTGATGTTATGCTATGAGATACATTCATCACAAGTTAATGGTTTATAACACAGAGAAAGTTGACGTTTGCATAACTCCTTAGACCATGAGAGTATCGAGTTCATTCGTACTTGCTTCGTGAACTTTGGGGTTTGTTAAATGTCATCTGTAAAAGGGTGGCTATTAGGGCTGCTTACAGGTTCACGGAAAAGTATGACAAGTAACTTGGTAGCTCGAGATTGGGATTTGCTCCTCCGACGATGGAGATATATTATTTGGGTCCTCTCGGTGTTACGGTATCCATCATCGTCTGGCCAGACACATTGTGATTTGATCACACGGATGCCGAAACACGGAAACGAGAAAAGAGAACAAAACTGGTAAAGAGGTAACTGGCATAGTGGACAAGTGTTGATTCACAGGGATGCCGACAAGTCTCACCTTGGGTGTTTGTAACATATCGCGAAGTAAAAGGAATAGCACATGCCAACTCAAGGTTCGCTCGAATATTTATCCGTGTGGGTATAGGGGGTCAATATGGGTGTCCACGGCTCCGATGTTGATCATTGATCGGAAAGTGTTCCGATCATGTCTATACTTCACCGAACCTATAGGGTCACACACTTAAAGGTCATCTATCTGTTGAATACTAGATAGGGAGTGTGAGAGAAAATCACCGGAAAAGTTTCGGGGACAACGGAAGAGTTTCGGAGAGAGAACACCGGAAGAGTTTTCGTAAAACTGAAAAGTTATTTCGGAGTATACCATTAAGTCAAATTGGTTTCGGCACATGCCTGGAAATTATTGGAGGGTACCACAATTGTTCTGGTAACTTCTGAGATTTTTCACACACAAAAACCGGAAATGTTCCGGACTGCGGGAACCGCTTTGGTTGCTTTTCACAGATGAAAATCACTCATCTGAAAATGTTTCGGAACATGACCAAATTTCTTTTAGTGGGTACTGGAATTATTCTAGGACCCATATAAATATTTTACGATTTTTCGGTGACGAAAAATTGGTTTCATGAATAGTGAAAAGCACTGATTGGTTGCTTTTTGGGAAAATATCTAAAAGGAATCTTCCCAAAAGATCTTGTGGGAATTGACATGGAAGGATAAGGTCAACCATTTGCTTCCCCTTTATGCCCTTGTGAAGGACTACTTTCATGGGTTTTTTGGGTATTTCATGTGCCACCCCACCCCTCGAGTTTTCCTATAAATATAGGTGGAGATGCACTTTCCACTCACATTCTTTCTCACATACACATGCCATGCATGATCTGGCTTTCTCTCTCCCTCGCAGCAAAATAGTTTCGTAGAGCCGAAAGGTTTTCTAGGTTCCGGTGGGAACTAGTTCTGGATGGCGAAGCCGTGCCGGATACATGACACCGTATGTGTGCAACTCTATAGACAGATCGTAGTTTCGGTCTTAGTTCGAGAGTGCCTCCCGAAGGGCTGTCCAAGTGACCATTTGGTTTTCGATGGTCCTCCTGAAGGGATGTCCGAGAGACCGTTCGAGGGACTGTCCGACCGCCTCCCCAAGGGCTGTCCAAGGGGCAGACGAGGGAGTACATCCTCGCGGTTGGGAGGTTGTAAATCCTAGCTATGGGGATCTGCACCGCCGATCGTCATCGACTCTACTTTCGTTGCGCTACGAGTCGGTAACGAAAAGAGCAAACCTTGTATGTAGTCTCCATAGTGATCCTGGGCGTGCTCGTAGTACCATTTTTTTTGTTTTCTGGCGCGTTCCCCAACAGATGCTTCCAAAGGACAACGAATTGCCCGACAATACATACGAAGAAAGAAGACTATCTCCCCGCTAGGATCAGAGGTGCAAAAGATACATGCATGCCCTAATGATTGCATCCTATACCGCGGTGAGGAGTACGAGAATTAGAATGCATGCCCGGTATGCGGTGTCGAGCGCTATAAGATCGGCCGCGATGACCCTGGTGAGAATGTTGAGGTCCAGCGCCCCAGGAAGAGGATTCCTGCCAAGGTGATGTGGTATGATCCTATAGTACCACGGTTGAAACATTTGTTCCAAAACAAAGAGCATGCCAAGTTGATGCGATGGCACAAAGACGAGCGTAAGAAAGACGGGAAGTTGAGAGTACCCGCTGATGGGTCGCAGTGGAGAAAAATCAAGAGAGAGTGGTCGGACTTTGCAGATGATGTTGGGGAATGTTGCATGGGATACAAAAATTTCCTACGCACACGAAGACCTATCATGGTGATGTTCATCTACGAGAGGGAGATCATATCCACATACCCTTGTAGATCCCTAAGCGGGAAGCGTTAAGAAACATGGTTGATGTAGTGGAACAGCTTCATGATTCAAATCACCGTCGTCCCACGATTCGTTCCGATCTAGCGCCGAACGGACGGCACCTCCATGTTCAGCACACGTACAGCTCGATGACGATCTCCGCCTTCTTGATCCAGCAAGAGAGTCGGAGAAGTAGATGAGTTATCCGGCAGCGTGATGGTGCGCCGGTGATGGTGATGATATATTCCTGCAGGGCTCAGCCAGAGCTCCGCAGAAAACCGATCTAGAGGAAGAACTACGAAGTATAGGTTTAGGGTTGCACGTGGCAAAAGTTGTGTCTCAAAAACCCTAAAACCTCTAGTATATATAGGAGGAGGGGAGGGGCTAGCCTTGGGGCTCAAGGGAGCCCCTAGGGCGCCGGCCGAGAGAAGGAGGAGACTCCAACTCCAATTCGGTTTGGGGAAGGAGGAGTCCCCTCCTTCCTTCCCACCTCCCTCTTTTTTTCCTTTGATTTTTTCTTCTAGACGACATAGCCCACTTGGGCTAGCCTCACTAGCCCACTAAGGGATGGTGCACCACCCTTGGGCTATTAGGTTTACTCCCAGGTGGGTGGGCCCCTCCCGGTAAAAACCCGGAACCCATTCATCACTCCCGGTACACTGCCGGTAATGCCTGAAATCTTTCAGGAGGCCAAATGAAACAATCATATATATCAATCTTCGTTTCCGGACCATTTCGGAAACCCTCGTGACGTCCATGATATCATCCGGGACTCCAAACAACCTTAGGTCAACAACACCTATAACTCAACTATACCGAAACGCCACCGAACCTTAAGTGTGCATACCCTGCGGGTTCGAGAACTGCACACATGACTTGAGACACTCCCCGGTCAATATCCAACAGCGGGTCCTGGATGTTGATACGTCTCCAACGTATCTATAATTTTTTATGGTTCCATGCTATTATCTTGTCAACTTTGGATGTTTTATATGCATGAATATGCTATTTTATATCTTTTTTGGGACTAACCTATTAACTCAGTGCCAAGTGCCAGTTTCTGTTTTTTCCGTGTTTTTGACCCTTTTTCAGACGGAGTCCAAATGGAATAAAACTTTGCGATGATTTTTTTGGACCAAAAGAGACCCCCGAAGCTTTGGAAGAAGGCCAAAAGAGCCACGAGGGAGTCACAAGCCCGGGAGGCGCGGCCACCCCCCTAGGCCGCACCTACCAGGCTTGTGACCTCCTCGTGGGCCCAACCGACGTAATTCCACCGCCATAAATTCCTATAAATACAGAAACCCCCAAAAAGAAACCTAGATCGGGAGTTCCGCCGCCGCAAGCCTCTGTAGCCACCAAAAACCAATCTGGAGCCCGTTCCGGCACCCTGCTGGAGGGGGAATCCATCTCCGGTGGCCATCTTCATCATCCCGGCGATCTCCATGACGAGGAGGGAGTAGTTCTCCCTCGGGGCTGAGGGTATGTACCAGTAGCTATGTGTTTGATCTCTCTCTCTCGTGTTCTTGAGATGTCTTGATCTCGATGTACCGCGGGCTTTGCTACTATAGTTGGATCTTATGATGTTCTTCCCCCTCTCCCTTCTTGTAATGAATTGAGTTTCTCCTTTGAAGTTATCTTACCGGATTGAGTCTTTGAGAACACTTGATGTATGTCTTGCACGTGTCTATCTGTGGTGATCAACTTGAGGGTTTGTGACATTGGGAACCTATGCATATGAGTTGGCACATGTTTGGATATTCATGTGAGTACTCGATGTATGTTTTGGTGATCAACTTGCGGGTTTCGTGACATTGGGAACCTGTGCATATGGGTTGGCACACGTTTTGACTCTCCGGTAGAAACTTCGGGGCACTCTTTGAAGTTCTATGTGTTGGTTGAATAGATGATTCTGAGATTGTGTGATGCATATCATATAATCATGCCCACGGATACTTGAGGTGACAATGGAGTATCTAGGTGACATTAGGGTCTTGGTTGATATGTATCTTAAGGTGTTATTCTAGTACGAACTCTATGAAAGATTGAATGGAAAGAATAGCTTCGTGCTATTTTACTACGGGCTCTTGAATAGATCGATTAGAAAGAATAACTTTGTGGTGGTTTCGTACCCGACAATAATCTCTTCGTATGTTCTCCGCTATTAGTGACTTTGGAGTGACTCTTTGTTGCATGTTGAGGGCTAGTTATATGATCCAATTATGTTATCATTGTTGAGAGAACTTCACTAGTGAAAGTATGAACCCTAGGCCTTGTTTTCCACGCATTGCAATACCGTTCGTGCTCACTTTTAGTACTAGTTACCTTGTTGTTTTTGTAATTTCTGATTACAAAAACCTATATCTACCATCCATATTGCACTTGTATCACCATCTCTTCGCCGAACTAGTGCACCTATACAACTTACCATTGTATTGGGTGTGTTGGGGACACAAGAGACTCATTGTTATTTGGTTGCAGGGTTGCTTGAGAGAGACCATCTTCATCCTACGCCTCCCGCGGATTGATAAACCTTAGGTCACCCACTCGAGGGAAAATTGCTACTGTGCTACAAACCTCTGCACTTGGAGGCCCAACAACGTCTACAAGGAGAAGGTTGCGTAGTAGACATCAGATGTCCATATTGGATCCTACATATTCTACGAAGATCTTATCGGTTGAACCTCTGTGCCAAGGATTCATATAATCCCGTATACCATTCCCTTTGTCCTTCGGTATGTTACTTTCCTGAGATTTGATGGTCGGTATCCCTATACCTATTTCAATATCGTTACCGGGAAGTCTCTTTACTCGTTCCGTAATACAGGATCCCGTGACTAACACATTAGTCACATTGCTTGCAAGGCTTATATGTGATGTTGTATTACCGAGTGGGCCCCGAGATACCTCTCCGTCACACGGAGTGACAAATCCCAGTCTTGATCCATGCTAACTCAACGGACACCTTCGGAGATACCTGTAGAGCACCTTTATAGTCATCCAGTAACGTTGCGACATTTGATACACATAAGGTATTCCACCGGTGTCAGTGAGTTACATGATCTCATGGTCATAGGAATGAATACTTGACACGCAGAACACAATAGCAACAAAATGACACGATCACATGCTACGTTTATAGTTTAGGTCTTGTCCATCACATCATTCTCCTAATGATGTGATCCAGTCATCAAGTGACAACACCTTGTTCATAATCAGAAGACACTGACTATCATCGATCAACTGGCTAGCCACTGACATAACCAAACCAAGTAGGACTCGGTTTGGGGGGGGAGAGTCCTCCCCCCTGGCTCGGCCGACCCCTTGGGGATCCCTTGGACCCCAAGGCAAGGTCCCCCTCCCTCCTCCTATATATATGGGGCTTTTAGGGCAGATTTGAGACGACTTTCTCACGGCTGCCCGACCACATACCTCCATAGTTTTTCCTCTAGATCGCGTTTCTGCGGAGCTCGGGCGGAGCCCTGCTGAGACGAGATCATCACCAACCTCCGGAGCGCCGTCACGCTGCCGGAGAACTCTTCTACCTCTCCGTCTCTCTTGCTGGATCAAGAAGGCCGAGATCATCGTCGAGCTGTACGTGTGCTGAACGCGGAGGTGCCGTCCGTTCGGTACTAGATCGTGGGACTGATCGCGGGATTGTTCGCGGGGCGGATCGAGGGACGTGAGGACGTTCCACTACATCAACCGCGTTCTCTAACGCTTCTGCTGTACGATCTACAAGGGTACGTAGATCACTCATCCCCTCTCGTAGATGGACATCACCATGACAGGTCTTCGTGCGCGTAGGAAATTTTTTGTTTCCCATGCGACGTTTCCCAACAGTGGCATCATGAGCTAGGTTCATGCGTAGATGTCTTCTCGAGTAGAACACAAAAGGTTTTGTGGGCGGTGATGTGCGTTTTTCTGCCCTCCTTAGTCTTTTCTTGATTCCGCGGTATTGTTGGATTGAAGCGGCTTGGACCGACATTACTCGTACGCTTACGAGAGACTGGTTTCATCGTTACGAGTAACCCCCTTTGCTCAAAGATGACTCGCAAGTGACGGTTTCTCCAATGACTGGCAAGTGACGGTTTCTCCAACTTTAGTTGAATCGGATTTGACCGAGGAGGTCCTTGGATGAGGTTAAATAGCAACTCATATATCTCCGTTGTGGTGTTTGCGTAAGTAAGATGCGATCCTACTAGATACCCTTGGTCACCACGTAAAACATGCAACAACAAGATTAGAGGACGTCTAACTTGTTTTTGCAGGGTATGATCGTGATGTGATATGGCCAACGATGTGATGTGATATATTGGATGTATGAGATGATCATGTTGTAATAGAAATATCGACTTGCATGTCGATGGTACGGCAACCGGCAGGAGCCATAGGGTTGTCTTTATACTAACATATGTGCTTGCAGATGCGTTTACTATTTTGCTAGGATGTAGCTTTAGTAGTGATAGCATAAGTAGCACGACAACCACGATGGCAACACGTTGATGGATGATCATGGTGTGGCGCCGGTGACAAGAAGATCGTGCCGGTGCTTTGGTGATGGAGATCAAGAAGCACATGATGATGGCCATATCATGTCACTTATGAATTGCATGTGATGTTAATCCTTTTTGCACCTTATTTTGCTTAGAACGACGGTAGCATTATGAGGTGATCTCTCACTAAAATTTCAAGACGAAATTGTGTTCTCCCCGACTGTGCACCGTTGCTACAGTTCATCGTTTCGAGACACCACG
The DNA here is from genome assembly GCF_904849725.1 of Hordeum vulgare subsp. vulgare. Classification (NCBI taxonomy): domain Eukaryota; kingdom Viridiplantae; phylum Streptophyta; class Magnoliopsida; order Poales; family Poaceae; genus Hordeum; species Hordeum vulgare. Next base: position 664,623,626 of record NC_058519.1, on the reverse strand, counting down.
TGATGATCGGGTGTGATAGACCCAACGTTCACATACAACGGGTGCAAAACAGTTGCGCACGCGGAACACTCGGGTTAAGCTTGACGAGCCTAGCATGTGCAGACATGGCCTCGGAACACATGAGACCGAAAGGTCGATCATGAATCATATAGTTGATATGATTAGCATAGGGATGCTTACCACTGAAACTACTCTCGACTCACGTGATGATCGGACTTGGGATAGTGTAAGTGGATCATGAACCACTCAAATGACTAGAGAGATGTACTTTTTGAGTGGGAGTTTAGCATATAATTTGATTAAGTTGAACTCTAATTATCTTGAACATAGTCTAAGTCCACTTTGTATATATTTGTGTTGTAGATCATGGCTCACGCAAGTGTCATCCTGAATTTTAATACGTTCCTAGAGAAAGCTAAGTTGAAAGATGATGGAAGCAACTTTGTAGACTGGGCTCGTAATCTTAAGCTAATCTTACAAGCTGGAAAGAAGGATTATGTCCTTAATGCTGCGCTAGGAGATGAACCACCCGCTACGGCTGATCAGCATGTTAAGAACGCTTGGTTAGCGCGTAAGGAGGACTACTCAATAGTTCAATGTGCAGTCTTGTATGGCTTAGAACCGGGACTTCAACGTCGCTTTGAGCGTCATGGAGCATTTGAGATGTTCCAGGAGTTGAAGTTTATCTTTCAGAAGAACGCCCGGATCGAGAGGTATGAGACCTCCGATAAATTCTATGCTTGCAAGATGGAGGAAAACTCGTCTGTCAGTGAACATGTGCTCAAAATGTCTGGGTACTCAAACCGTCTAGCTGAACTGGGGATTGAACTCCCGCAAGAAGCTATCACTGACAGAATCCTTCAATCACTTCCGCCAAGCTACAAAGGTTTTGTGTTGAACTACAACATGCAAGGGATGAACAAGTCTCCCGGCGAGTTGTTTGCGATGCTGAAAGTCGCAGAGTCTGAACTCTGTAAAGAGCATCAAGTGTTGATGGTGAGCAAGACCACTCGTTTCAAGAGAAACGGCAAAGGCAAGAAGGGCAATTCGAAGAAGAGCGGCAAGCCTGTTGCCAATCCGCCGAAGAAACCCAAGGCTGGACCTAAGCCTGAAACAGAGTGCTTCTATTGCAAGGGTATGGGTCACTAGAAGCGCAATTGCCCCAAGTATCTGGCAGATAAGAAGGCGGGCAAAGAAAAATCAGGTATATTTGATATACATGTTATTGATGTGTACTTAACCAGCTCTCATAGTAGTGCCTGGGTATTCGATACCGGTTCTGTTGCTCACATTTGCAACTCGAAGCAGGAACTGCGGAATAGACGAAGGCTGGCGAAAGACGAAGTGACGATGCGCATAGGAAACGGTTCCAAGGTTGATGCAATCGCCGTCGGCACAGTGTCACTTCAACTACCATCGGGATTAGTGATGAACTTAAATCATTGTTATTTAGTGCCTGCGTTGAGCATGAACATTATATCTGGATCTTGTTTATTGCGAGACGGTTACTCTTTTAAGTCTGAGAATAATGGTTGTTCTATTTCTATGAGTAACATCTTTTATGGTCATGCACCGAATGTGAGAGGATTGTTCATATTGAATCTTGATAGAGATACACATATACATAACATTGAGACCAAAAGAGTGAGAGTAAACAATGATAACGCCATATTTTTGTGGCACTGCCGCTTGGGTCATATTGGTGTAAAGCGCATGAAGAAACTCCATGCTGATGGACTTTTGGAGTCACTTGACTTTGATTCACTTGACACGTGCGAACCATGCCTCATGGGCAAAATGACTAAGCCTCCGTTCTCCGGAACAATGGAGCGTGCAAGTGACTTGTTGGAAATCATACATACCGATGTGTGTGGTCCAATGAGCGTAGAGGCACGCGGCGGATATCATTATTTTCTCACCTTCACTGATGATTTAAGTAGATATGGTTATGTCTACTTGATGAAGCACAAGTCTGAAACATTTGAAAAGTTCAAGCAATTTCAGAGTGAAGTGGAAAATCATCGTTACAAGAAGATCAAGTTCCTACGGTCTGATCGTGGGGGTGAATATCTGAGTTTCGAGTTTGGTACTCACTTAAGACAATGTGGAATTGTTTCGCAGTTAACACCGCCTGGAACACCACAGCGTAATGGTGTGTCCGAACGTCGTACTCGTACTTTGTTAGAAATGGTTCGATCTATGATGTCTCTTACTGATTTGCCGTTATCGTTTTGGGGTTATGCATTAGAAACAGATGCATTCACTTTAAATAGGGCACCATCGAAATCCGTTGAGACGACACCATACGAACTGTGGTATGGCAAAAGGCCAAAGTTGTCGTTTCTTAAAGTTTGGGGATGTGATGCTTATGTCAAAAAGCTTCAGCCTGAAAAGCTGGAACCCAAAGCGGAAAAGTGCGTCTTCATAGGTTACCCAAAAGAGACAGTTGGGTACACCTTCTATCTCAAATCCGAGGGCAAAGTGTTTGTTGCTAAGAACGGAACTTTTCTTGAGAAGGAGTTTCTCTCGAGAGAATTGAGTGGGAGGAAGATAGAACTTGACGAGGTTGTCGAACCTCTCATCCCTCTGGATGGTGGCGCAGGGCAGGGGAAACCTCTGTCATTGCGATGCCGGTTGAGGAGGAAGTTAATGATGATGATCATGAAACTCCAGTTCAAGTTTCTGTTGAACCACGCAGGTCGACGAGATCACGCGCTGCTCCAGAGTGGTACGGTAATCCCGTCTTATCAATCATGTTGTTAGACAACAATGAACCTGCAAATTATGAAGAAGCAATGGTGGGCCCAGATTCCAACAAATGGCTAGAAGCCATGAAATCCGAGATAGGATCCATGTATGAGAACAAAGTGTGGACTTTGGAGATACTGCCTGAGGGCCGCAAGGCTATTCAGAACAAATGGATCTTTAAGAAGAAGACGGACGCTGACGGTAATGTGACCGTTTATAAAGCTCGACTTGTGGCAAAGGATTTTTCACAAGTTCCAGGAATTGACTACGATGAGACTTTCTCTCCCGTAGCGATGCTTAAGTCCGTCAGAATCATGTTAGCAATAGCTGCATTTTTCGATTATGAAATCTGGCAGATGGATGTCAAAACGGCGTTCCTTAACGGTTTCCTTAAGGAAGAGTTCTATATGATGCAACCCGAAGGTTTTGTCGATCCTAAAAATGCTGACAAGGTGTGCAAGCTCCAGCGATCCATTTATGGACTGGTGCAAGCATCTCAGAGTTGGAACAAACGCTTTGATGAGGTGATCAAAGCATTTGGGTTTATACAAGTGGTTGGAGAATCTTGTATTTACAGGAAAGTGAGTGGGAGCTCTGTGGCGTTTCTAATATTATATGTGGATGACATATTACTGATTGGAAACAATGTAGAGCTTTTGGAGAGCATAAAAGGTTACTTGAATAAAAGTTTCTCTATGAAGGACCTAGGAGAAGCTGCTTACATACTAGGCATTAAGATCTATAGGGATAGATCAAAACGCCTGATAGGGCTTTCACAAAGCACGTACCTTGATAAAGTTTTGAAGAGGTTCAAAATGGAACAGTCCAAGAAAGGGTTCTTGCCAGTGTTACAAGGTACGAGATTGAGTAAGACTCAGTGCCCAGCAACTGATGAAGATAGAGAGCATATGCGCTCCGTCCCCTATGCTTCAGCCATAGGCTCTATCATGTATGCAATGCTGTGCACTAGACCGGATGTTAGCCTGGCCATAAGTATGGCAGGTAGGTTCCAGAGTAATCCAGGAGTGGATCACTGGACGGCGGTCAAGAATATCCTGAAGTACCTGAAAAGGACTAAGGAGATGTTTCTCGTGTATGGAGGTGACGAAGAGCTCGCCGTAAAAGGTTACGTCGATGCAAGCTTTGACACAGATCCGGACGACTCTAAGTCGCAAACCGGATACGTATTTATTCTTAATGGGGGTGCAGTAAGCTGGTGCAGTTCCAAGCAAAGCGTCGTAGCAGATTCTACATGTGAAGCAGAGTACATGGCTGCCTCGGAGGCGGCTAAGGAAGGTGTCTGGATGAAGCAGTTCATGACGGATCTTGGAGTGGTGCCAAGTGCACTGGATCCAATAACCTTGTTCTGTGACAACACTGGTGCCATTGCCTTAGCAAAGGAACCAAGGTTTCACAAGAAGACCAGACACATCAAACGACGCTTCAACCTCATCCGCGACTACGTCGAGGAGGAGGACGTAAATATATGCAAAGTGCACACGGATCTGAATGTAGCAGACCCACTGACTAAACCTCTTCCACGGCCAAAGCATGATCGACACCAGAACTGTATGGGTGTTAGATTTATTACAATGTAATTCACATGGTGATGTGAGGGCTAGATTATTGACTCTAGTGCAAGTGGGAGACTGTTGGAATTATGCCCTAGAGGCAATAATAAATATAGTTATTATTGTAATTCTTGTATCAAGATAATAGTTTATTATCCATGCTATAATTGTATTGAATGAAGACTCGTTTACATGTGTGGATACAAAGACAAAACACCGTCCCTAGCATGCCTCTAGTTGGCTAGCCAGTTGAGCGATGATAGTCAGTGTCTTCTGATTATGAACAAGGTGTTGTTGCTTGATAACTGGATCACGTCATTGGGAGAATCACGTGATGGACTAGACCCAAACTAATAGACGTAGCATGTTGATCGTGCCATTTTGTTGCTACTGTTTTCTGCGTGTCAAGTATTTATTCCTATGACCATGAGATCATATAACTCACTGACACCGGAGGAATGCTTTGTGTGTATCAAACGTCGCAACGTAACTGGGTGACTATAAAGATGCTCTACAGGTATCTCCGAAGGTGTTAGTTGAGTTAGTATGGATCAAGACTGGGATTTGTCACTCCGTGTGACGGAGAGGTATCTCGGGGCCCACTCGGTAATACAACATCACACACAAGCCTTGCAAGCAATGTACCTTAGTGTAAGTTGCGGGATCTTGTATTACGGAACGAGTAAAGAGACTTGCCTGTAAACGAGATTGAAATAGGTATGCGGATACTGACGATCGAATCTCGGGCAAGTAACATACCGAAGGACAAAGGGAATGACATACGGGATTATACGAATCCTTGGCACTGAGGTTCAAACGATAAGATCTTCGTAGAATATGTAGGATCCAATATGGGCATCCAGGTCCCGCTGTTGGATATTGACCGAGGAGTCTCTCGGGTCATGTCTACATAGTTCTCGAACCCGCAGGGTCTGCACACTTAAGGTTCGACGTTGTTTTATGCGTATTTGAGTTATATGGTTGGTTACCGAATGTTGTTCGGAGTCCCGGATGAGATCACGGACGTCACGAGGGTTTCCGGAATAGTCCGGAAACGAAGATTGATATATAGGATGACCTCATTTGATTACCGGAAGGTTTTCGGAGTTACCGGGAATGTACCGGGAATGACGAATGGGTTCCGGAAGTTCACCGGAGGGGGGCAACCCACTCCGGGGAAGCCCATAGGCATTTGGGGGGGTCACACCAGCCCTTAGTGGGCTGGTGGGACAGCCCACCAATCCCCTATGCGCCAAGAGAGAAAAAAAATCAAAGGAAAGAAAAAAAAAAGAAGAAGTGGGAAGGGGGAAGGACTCCCTCCCACCAAACCAAGTAGGACTCGGTTTGGGGGGGAGAGAGTCCTCCCCCCTGGCTCGGCCGACCCCTTGGGGATCCCTTGGACCCCAAGGCAAGGTCCCCCTCCCTCCTCCTATATATATGGGGCTTTTAGGGCAGATTTGAGACGACTTTCTCACGGCTGCCCGACCACATACCTCCATAGTTTTTCCTCTAGATCGCGTTTCTGCGGAGCTCGGGCGGAGCCCTGCTGAGACGAGATCATCACCAACCTCCGGAGCGCCGTCACGCTGCCGGAGAACTCTTCTACCTCTCCGTCTCTCTTGCTGGATCAAGAAGGCCGAGATCATCGTCGAGCTGTACGTGTGCTGAACGCGGAGGTGCCGTCCGTTCGGTACTAGATCGTGGGACTGATCGCGGGATTGTTCGCGGGGCGGATCGAGGGACGTGAGGACGTTCCACTACATCAACCGCGTTCTCTAACGCTTCTGCTGTACGATCTACAAGGGTACGTAGATCACTCATCCCCTCTCGTAGATGGACATCACCATGACAGGTCTTCGTGCGCGTAGGAAAATTTTTGTTTCCCATGCGACGTTTCCGAACAGATAGACCCTATGGCTGAATCATAGGGAACGATACTCATCTTTTCTCTATCTTCCGCAGTTACTGGACACTGAGTCTTACTCAACTTCATACCTTGTAACACTGGCAAGAACTGATGACCCACAAGTATAGGGGGTCAATCGTAGTCCTTTCGATAAGTAAGAGTGTCAAACCCAACGAGGAGCAGAAGTCTCTGATAAGCGGATTTCAGCAAGGTAATAACTGCAAGCACTGAAAGTAGCGGTAACAAGTGATAGTGTAGTGAGGTGAAACGTAGCGAGCAAAAAGTAACAAGTAACAAGTAGTAGCAACGGTGCAGCAAGTGGCCCAATCCCTTTTGTAGCAAGGGACAAGCCTAAACAAAGTCTTATAGGAGGAAAAACGCTCCAGAGGACACACGGGAATTTCTGTCATGCTAGTTTCATCATGTTCACATGATTCGCGTTCGTTACTTTGATAGTTTGATATGTGGGTGGACCAGCGCTTGGGTACTGCCCTTACTTGGACAAGCATCCCACTTATGATTGACCTCTATCGCAAGCATCCGCAACTACAAAAGAAGAATTAAGACAAAGTCTAACCATAGCATTAAACTAGTGGATCCAAATCAGCCCCTCACGAAGCAACGCATAGACTGGGGTTTAAGCTTCTGTCACTCCAGCAACCCATCATCTACTTACTACTTCCCAATGCCTTCCTCTAGGCCCAATATGGTGAAGTGTTATGTAGTCGACGTTCACATAACACCACTAGAGGAAAAGACAACATAGAGCATATCAAAATACCGAACGAATATCAAATTCACATGACTATTATTAACATGACTTATCCCATGTCCTCAGGAACAAAAGTAACTACTCACAAAACATAATCATAATCATGATCAGAGGTGTAATGAATAGCATCAAGGATCTGAACATAAACTCTTCCACCAAGTAATCCAACTAGCATCAACTACAAAGAGTATTCAACACTACTAGTAACCTTACAAGTACCAATCGGAGTCGCGAGACGAAGATTGGTTACAAGAGATGAACTAGGGATTGGAGAGGAGATGGTGCTGATGAAGATGTTGATGAAGATGCCTCCCCTCCGACGAGAGGAGTGTTGGTGATGATGATGGCGACGATTTCCCCCTCCGGGAGGGAAGTTTCCCCGGCAGGATCGTCCTGCCGGAGCTCTAGATTGGTCTGCTCATGTTCCGCCTCGTGGCGGCGGCGAAACCACGAAAAAGCTCCCTCTTGATTTTTTCTGGACCAGGACGCTTCATATAGCAAAAGAGGGGGGCTAGTGGGCCGTCAGGGAGCCCACAAGCACCCACTCCGCCACCAGGGGGTGGCGGTGTCAGGGCTTGTGGCGCCCTGGCAGCCCCCCTCAGGTAGTTCTTTCGCCCAGTATTTTTTATATAATCCCAAAAAAAATCCACGTAACTTTTCAGGGCATTTGGAGATGTACAAAATAGTGGACTAAGATTTTCTCCTTTTCCAGTCCAGAATTCCAGCTGCCTGAATTCTCCCTCTTCAAATAAACCTTGCAAAATAAGAGAGAAAAGGCATAAATATGGTACCATAAGTAATATAATTGCCCAAAAAGCAATAAATATCAACATGAAAGCATGATGCAAAATGGACGTATCAAGAACCCCTTCTTGGACTGCTCCATCTTGAACTACTTCAAAACTTTATCAAGGTATGTGCTTTGTGAAAGTCCTATTAGGCGCCTTGATCTATCCCTATAGATCCTAATGCCTAATATGTAAGCAGCTTCTCCGAGGTCTTTCATTGAAAAATATTTGTTCAAGTAATCCTTTACGCTCTCTAAAAACTCCACATTATTTCCAATCAGCAATATGTCATCCACATATAATATTAGAAATGCTACAGAGCTCCCACTCACTTTCTTGTATATACAAGATTCTCCAACAACTTGTATAAACCCAAACGCCTTGATCACCTTATCAAAGCGCTTATTCCAACTCCGAGATACTTGCACCAGTTCATAAATGGATCGCTGGAGCTTGCATACTTTTAAAGCATTCTTTGGATCAATAAAAACTTCGAGTTGCATCGTATACAACTCGTCTTTAAGAAAACTATTAAGGAACGCCGTTTTGACATCCATCTGCCAGATTTCATAATCGAAAAATGCAGCTATTGCTAACATGATTCGGACGGACTTGAGCATCGCTACCGGTGAGAAAGTCTCATTGTAATCAACTCCTTGAACTTGTGAAAAACCCTTTGCCACAAGTCGAGCTTTATAAATTGTCACATTACCGTCCGTGTCTGTCTTCTTCTTAAAGATCCATTTGTTCTGAATAGCCTTACAACCTTCAGGTAATACTTCCAAACTCCACACTTTGTTTTCATACATAGATCCTATCTCGGACTTCATGCCCTCTAACCATCCGTTGGAATTCAGGCCCACCATTGCTTCTTCATAATTTGCAGGCTCATTGTTGTCTAACAACATGATAGATAAGACAGGATTCCCGTACCACTTAGGAGCAGTACGTGATCTTGTCGACCTGCGAGGTCCGATAGTAACTTGATTCGAAGCCTCATGATCATAATCATTAGCTTCCTCCTCAACCGGTGTTGCCTCGACAGAGATTTCCCTCTGCCCTGCGCCACCATCTAGACGGAGCAGAGGTTCCACAACCTCATCAAGTTCTATCTTCCTCCCACTCAATTCTTTCGACAGAAACTCCTTCTCAAGAAAAGCTCCGCTCTTAGCAACAAACACTTTGCCCTCATATCTGAGATAGAAGGTGTACCCAACTGTCTCCTTTGGGTAACCTATGAAGACACACATTTCCGCTTTGGGTTCCAGCTTTTCAGGCTGAAGCTTTTTGACATAAGCATCACATTCCCAAACTTTAAGAAACGACAACTTTGGCTTCTTGCCATGCCATAGCTCATATGGTGTCGTCTCAACAGATTTTGATGGTGCCCTATTTAAAGTGAATGCAACTGTCTCTAATGCATAGCCCCAAAACGACAATGGCAAATCGGTAAGAGACATCATAGATCGCACCATATCTAACAAAGTATGATTACGATGTTCGGACACACGATTACGCTGTGCTGTTCCAGATGGTGTCAACTGTGAAATGATTCCACATTGTCTTAAGAGAGAACCAAACTCGAAACTCAGATATTCGCCCCCTCGATCAGATCGTAGGAACTTGATCTTCTTGTTATGATGATTTTCAACTTCACTCTGAAATTGCTTGAACTTTTCAAACGTTTCAGACTTGTGCTTCATCAAGTAGATATATCCATACCTGCTCAAACCATCAGTGAAGGTGAGAAAATAACGATATCCGTCCCGCGCCTCCACACTCATTGGACCACACACATCAGTATGTATGATCTCCAACAAGTCACTTGCACGCTCCCTTGTTCCGGAGAACGGAGTCTTAGTCATCTTGCACATGAGTTATGGTTCACACATGTCAAGTGATTCGAAATCAAGTGACTCCAAAAGCCCATCAGCATGGAGTTTCTTCATGCGTTTTACACTAATATGACCTAAGCGGCAGTGCCACAAAAAGGTGGTGCTATCATTGTCAACTCTACATATTTTGGTCTCAGTGTTATGTATATGTGTGTCATCACAATCAAGATTCAATATGAACAAACCCCTCACATTGGGGGCATGACCATAAAGGATATTACTCATAAAAATAGAACAACCATTATTCTCTGACTTATATGAGTAACCGTCTCGCAATAAACAAGATCCAGATATAGTGTTCATGCTTAACACACGCACTAAATAACAATTATTTAAGTTCATAACTAATCCTGATGGTAACTGAAGTGAGACTGTGCCGACGGCGATTGCATCAACCATGGAACCATTTCCCACGCACATCGTCACTTCATCCTTCGCCAGCCTTCATTTATTCTACAGTTCCTGGTTCGAGTTGCAAATATGAGCAACAGAACCGGTATCGAATACCCAGGCACTACTACGAGAGTTGGTTAGGCACACTTCAATAACATGTATATCACATATACCTGGTTTTGCGTTGGCCGCCTTCTTATCAGCCAAATACTTGGGGCAGTTGCGCTTCGAGTGACCCATCCCCTTGCAATAATAGCACTCTGTTTCCGGCTTAGGTCCAGCCTTGGGTTTCTTCGTCGGATTGGCAACAGTTTTGCCGCTCTTCTTGGAGTTACCCTTCTTGCCTTTGTCGTTTCTCTTGAAACCAGTGGTCTTATTAACCATCAACACTTGATGTTCTTTCCGGAGTTCTGACTCTGCGACTTTTAGCATCGCGAATAACTCGCCGTGTGACTTGTTCATCCCTTGCATGTTATAGTTCAACTCAAAGCTCTTGTAGCTAGGTGGTAGCGATTGAAGAATTCTATCAGTGATAGCCTCTTGCGGAAGTTCAACTCCCAGCTCAGCTAGACGGTTTGAGTACCCAGACATTTTGAGCACATGTTCACTGACAGACGAATTCTCCTCCATTTGCAAGCATAGAATTTATCGGAGGTATCATACCTCTCGATCCGGGCATTCTTCTGAAAGATAAACTTCAACTCCTGGAACATCTCATATGCTCCATGACGTTTAAAGCGTCGTTGAAGTCCCGGTTCTAAGCCATACAAGACTGCACATTGAACTACTGAGTAGTCCTCCTTACGTGCTTGCCAAGCGTTCAAAACATCTTGACCAGACGTAGCGGGTGGTTCATCTCCTAGCGCTGCATCAAGGACATAATTCTTTTTAACATCTTGTAGGATGAGCCTCAGATTACGAGCCTAGTCTACAAAGTTGCTACCATCATCTTTCAACTTAGCTTTCTCTAGGAACGTATTGAAATTCAGGGTTGCTACTGCGTGAGCCATTGACCTACAACATAAAATATTGCAAAGTGGACTTAGACTATGTTTAAGACAATTAGAGTTTAGTTAATCAAATTACTAATAAACTCCCACTCAAATAGACATCCCTCTAGTTATTTGAGTGTGGCATGATCCAAATTCACTAACTCAAGTCTGATCATCACGTGAGTTGAGTGTAGTTTCAGTGGTAAACATCTCTATGCTAATCATATCAACTATATGATTCATGCTCGACCTTTCGGTCTCTTGTGTTCCGAGGCCATGTATGTACATGTTAGGCTCGTCAAGTTTAACCCGAGTGTTTTGCGTGTGCAACTATTTTGCACCCGTTGTATGTGAACGTTGAGTCTATCACACCCGATCATCACGTGGTGTCTCGAAACGATGAACTGTCGCAACAGTGCACAGTCGGGGAGAACACAATTTTATCTTGAAATTCAGTGAGGGATCACCTTATAATGCTACCGTCGTTCTAAGAAAGATAAGGTGCATAAAAGGATTAACATCACATGCAATTCATAAGTGACATGATATGGCCATGATCTTGTGTTTCTTGATCTCCATCACCAAAGCACTGGCATGATCTTCATCGTCACCGGCGCCACACCATGATCTCCATCATCGTGCCGCCATCGAGGTTGTCGTGCTATATATGCTATTACTACTAAAGCTACAACCTAGCAATATAGTAAACGCATCTGCAAACACGAATGTTAGTTTAAAGACAACCCTATGGCTCCTGCCGGTTGCCGTAGCATCGACGTGCAAGTCGATATTTAACTATTACAACATGATCATCTCATACATCCAATATATCACATCATGTCTTTGGCCATATCACATCACATGCATACCCTGCAAAAACAAGTTAGACCTCCTCTAATTCTTTATTGCGTGTTTTACGTGGCTGCTATGGGTATCTAGTATGATCGCATCTTACTTACGCAAAACCACAACGGAGATGTGCAAATTGCCATTTAACCTCTCTCCAAGGACCATCTTGGTCAACTCCAATTCAACTAAAGTTGAAGAAACAGGCACCCGCCAGTCATCTTTATGCAACGAGTTGCATGTTAGTCGATGAAATCGGTTTCTCATAAGCGTACGAGTAAGGTTGGTACGGGCCGCTTCAATCCAACAATACCGCCAATCGAGAAAAGACTAAGGAGGGCAGCAGATCGAACATCAACGCCCACAAAAACTTTTGTGTTCTACTCGAGATTACATCTACGCATGAACCTATCTCATGATGCCACTGTTGGGGAAACTAGCTCAAATCACCGTTGTCCCATGATCCGTTCCGATCTAGCGCCGAAAGGACGGCACCTCCGCGTTCAGCACACGTACAGCTCGATGATGATCTCCGCCTTCTTGATCCAGCAAGAGAGACGGGGAAGTAGATGAGTTCTCCGGCAGCGTGACGGCGCTCCGGTGATGGTGATGATCTATTCCTGCAGGGCTCCGCCCGAGCTGCGCAGAAAACCGATCTAGATGAAGAACTACAGAGTAGAGGTTTAGGGTTGCACATGGCAAAAGTTGTGTCTCAAAAACCCTTAAACCTCTAGTATATATAGGAGGAGCGGAGGGGATAGTATTGGGGCTCAAGGGATCACCTAGGCGCCGGTCGAGAGGATAAGGAGGAGACTCCAACTCCAATTCGGTTTGGGGAAGGAGGAATCCCCTCCTTTCTTCCCACCTCCCTCTTTTTTTCTTTTCCTTTGATTTTTTCTTCTAGCCGACATAGCCCACTTGGGCTGGCCTCACCAGCCCACTAAGGGCTGGTGCGCCACCCTTGGGCTACTAGGTTCACCCCCAGGTGGGCGGGCCCCTCCCGGTAAAAACCCGGAACCCATTCGTCACTCCCGGTACACTGTCGGTAATGCCCGAAATCTTTCCAGAGGCCAAATGAAACAATCCTATATATCAATCTTCATTTCCGGACCATTCCGTAAACCCTCGCGATGTCCGTGATCTCATCCAGGACTCCGAACAACCTTCGGTCACCAACACCTATAACTCAACTATACCGAAACGTCACCCAACCTTAAGTATGTAGACCCTGCTGGTTCGAGAACTATGCAGACATGACCTGAGACACTCCCCGGTCAATATCCAACAGCGGGACCTGGATGTCCATATTGGATCCTACATATTCTATGAAGATCTTATCGGTTGAACCTCTGTGCCAATGATTCATATAATCCCGTATACCATTCCCTTTGTCCTTCGGTATGTTACTTGCCCGAGATTTGATCGTCGGTATCCCTATACCTATTTTAATCTCGTTACCGGCAAGTCTCTTTACTCGTTCCGTAATACAAGATCCCGTGACTAACACATTAGCCACATTGCTTGCAAGGCTTATATGTGATGTTGTATTACCGAGTGGGCCCAGAGATACCTCTCCGTCACACGGAGTGACAAATCCTAGTCTTGATCCATGCTAACTCAACGAACACCTTCGGAGAAACCTGTAGAGCACCTTTATAGTCACCCAGTAATGTTGCGATGTTTGATACACACAAGGTATTCCTGCGGTGTCAGTGAGTTACATGATCTCATGGTCATAGGAATGAATACTTGACACGCAGAAAACAATAGCAACAAAATGACATGATCACATGCTATGTTTATAGTTTGGGTCTTGTCCATCACATCATTCATCTAATGATGTGATCCAGTCATCAAGTGACAACACTTGCAAATGGTCATAAAGACTTAACCATCCTTGATCAACTGGCTAGTCAACTAGAGGCTTACTAGGGACATTGTTTTGTCTATACATGCACATATGTATTTATGTTTTCATTCAATACAATTATAGCATGGATAATAAACGATTATCTTGAAATAGGAAATATAATAATAACTGTTTTATTATTGCCTCTAGGGCATATTTCCAACAGATGACCCAATGAGCTCTTGGTTTGGTTTAAGTGCAGATGGCATTAATCCTTTTTGGGGAGCAGAGCAGCAATCATAGCACCTGGCACGTGACTCTATGTATCTATAACCTTCCTCCTTGGTTGTGCATGAAGCGGAAGTTCATTATGATGCCAGTGCTTGTCCAAGGCCCAAGCAACCCGACAACGACATTGATGTGTACCTGAGGTCATTAGTTGAAGACTTTTACAGTTGTGGGATATCAAAGGTGTACGTGTGTGGGATGAGCACAAACAGCGGGAAAATTGACCTACGAGCGTTGTTGTTTGGAGCCATCAATGATTGGCCTGCTCTTAGTAACCTTTCAGGACAGACAAACAAGGGATACCACGCATGCACGCACTGTTTAGATAATACCGGAAGTATATACTTGGATAAATATAAGAAGAATGTGTACCTAGGACATCGTTGATTTCTTCCGATCAAGAATCTCTTAAGAAAAGAAGGAAAGCATCTCAAAGGTGAGGCAGATCACCGGAAGAAGCCCGACCACCGTACTGGTGATCATATACTTCATATGGTCAAGGATTTAAAAGTATTTTTTGGAAAGGGTCCTCGCGGACAATCGATTCCGAATGACGTTGACGGACACGCACCCATGTGGAAGAAGAAATCTATATTTTGGGACCTACCTTATTGGAAAGTCCTAGAGGTCCGCTCTGCAATAGATGTGATGCACGTGATGAAGAATCTTTGCGTGAACCTGCTAGGCTTCTTGGGCACGTATGGGAAGACAAAAGATACACCGGAGGAACGGGAGGACCAGCAACGTATGCACGAGAGGACCCTTTCCAAATATTACTTTTAAATCCTTGACCATATCAAGTACATCCTCACCAGTACAGTGGTGAGGCTTCTTCCGATGATCTGCCTCACCTTTGAAATGCTTGCCTTTCTTTCTTATGGGATGCCTGCTTGGAAGAAATCGACGATGACCCAGGTAAACATTCTTCTTACAATTATCCAAATATATATTGTTGGTAT
Organism: Hordeum vulgare subsp. vulgare; assembly: GCF_904849725.1. Taxonomy (NCBI): domain Eukaryota; kingdom Viridiplantae; phylum Streptophyta; class Magnoliopsida; order Poales; family Poaceae; genus Hordeum; species Hordeum vulgare. The sequence goes on along the minus strand of NC_058519.1, from coordinate 664,608,619 downwards.
CATCCAAATAGTGTTGGAATTATGCCCTAGAGGCAATAATAAATATAGTTATTATTGTAATTCCTGTATCAAGATAATAGTTTATTATCCATGCTATAATTGTATTGAATGAAGACTCATTTACATGTGTGGATACATAGACAAAACACCGTCCCTAGCATGCCTCTAGTTGGCTAGCCAGTTGAGCGATGATAGTCAGTGTCTTCTGATTATGAACAAGGTGTTGTTGCTTGATAACTGGATCACGTCATTGGGAGAATCACGTGATGGACTAGACCCAAACTAATAGACGTAGCATGTTGATCGTGTCATTTTGTTGCTACTGTTTTCTGCGTGTCAAGTATTTATTCCTATGACCATGAGATCATATAACTCACTGACACCGGAGGAATGCTTTGTGTGTATCAAACGTCGCAACGTAACTGGGTGACTATAAATATGCTCTACAGGTATCTCCGAAGGTGTTAGTTGAGTTAGTATGGATCAAGACTGGGATTTGTCACTCCGTGTGACGGAGAGGTATCTCGGGGCCCACTCGATAATACAACATCACACACAAGCCTTGCAAGCAATGTAACTTAGTGTAAGTTGCGGGATCTTGTATTACGGAACGAGTAAAGAGACTTGCCGGTAAACGAGATTGAAATAGGTATGCGGATACTGACGATCGAATCTCGGGCAAGTAACATACCGAAGGACAAAGGCAATGACATACGGGATTATACGAATCCTTGGCACTGAGGTTCAAACGATAAGATCTTCGTAGAATATGTAGGATCCAATATGGGCATCCAGGTCCCGCTATTGGATATTGACCGAGGAGTCTCTCGGGTCATGTCTACATAGTTCTCGAACCTGCAGGGTCTGCACACTTAAGGTTCGACGTTGTTTTATGCGTATTTGAGTTATATGGTTGGTTACCGAATGTTGTTCGGAGTCCCGGATGAGATCACGGACGTCACGAGGGTTTCCGGAATGGTCCGGAAACGAAGATTGATATATAGGATGACCTCATTTGATTAGCGGAAGGTTTTCGGAGTTACCGGGAATGACGAATGGGTTCCGGGAGTTCACCGGGGGGGGGGGGCAACCCACCCCGGGGAAGCCCATAGGCCTTTGGGGAGACACACCAGCCCTTAGTGGGCTGGTGGGACAGCCCACAAGTGCCCTATGCGCCAAGGAGAAGAAAATCAAGAGAGAAAGAAAAAAAAAGGAGGAGGTGGGAAGGAAGGGGGACTCCCTCCCACCAAACATAGTCCAACTCGGTTTGGGGGGGGGAGAGTCCTCCCCCTTGGACTCGGCCGACCCCCTTGGGGCTCCTTGAGCCCCAAGGCAAGGCCCCCTCCCTCCCACCTATATATACGGAGGTTTTAGGGCTGATTTGAGACGAGTTTTCCACGGCAGCCCGACCACATACCTCCACGGTTTTTCCTCTAGATCGCGTTTCTGCGGAGCTCGGGCGGAGGCCTGCTGAGACAAGGTCATCACCAACCTCTGGAGCGCCGTCACGCTGCCGGATAACTCTTCTACCTCTCTATCTCTCTTGCTGGATCAAGAAGGCCGAGATCATCGTCGAGCTGTACGTGTGCTGAACGCGGAGGTGCCGTCCGTTCGGTACTAGATCGTGGGACTGATCGCGGGATTGTTCGCGGGGCGGATCAAGGGACGTGAGGACGTTCCACTACATCAACCGCGTTCTCTAACACTTCTGTTGTACGGTCTACAAGGGTACGTAGATCACTCATCCCCTCTCGTAGATGGACATCACCATGATAGGTCTTCGTGCGCGTAGGAAAATTTTTGTTTCCCATGCGACATTCCCCAACAGTGGCATCATGAGCTAGGTTCATGCGTAGATGTCTTCTCGAGTAGAACACAAAAGTTTTTGTGGGCGGTGATGTGCGTTTTGCTGCCCTCCTTAGTCTTTTCTTGATTCCGCGGTATTGTTGGATTGAAGCGGCTTGGACCGACATTACTCGTACGCTTACGAGAGACTGGTTTCATCGTTACGAGTAACCCCCTTTGCTCAAAGATGACTGGCAAGTGACGGTTTCTCCAACTTTAGTTGAATCGGATTTGACCGAGGAGGTCCTTGGATGAGGTTAAATAGCAACTCATATATCTCCGTTGTGGTGTTTGCGTAAGTAAGATGCGATCCTACTAGATGCCCTTGGTCACCACGTAAAACATGCAACAACAAAATTAGAGGACGTCTAACTTGTTTTTGCAGGGTATGCTTGTGATGTGATATGGCCAACGATGTGATGTGATATATTGGATGTATGAGATGATCATGTTGTAATAGAAATATCGACTTGCACGTCGATGATACGACAACCGGCAGGAGCCATAGGGTTGTCTTTATACTAACGTTTGTGCTTGCAGATGCGTTTACTATTTTGCTAGGATGTAGCTTTGGTAGTAATAGCATGAGTAGCACGACAACCCCGATGGCAACACGTTGATGGATGATCATGGTGTGGCGCCGGTGACAAGAAGATCGTGCCGGTGCTTTGGTGATGGAGATCAAGAAGCATGTGATGATGGCCATATCATGTCACTTATGAATTGCATGTGATGTTAATCCTTTTATGCACCTTATTTTGCTTAGAACGGCGGTAGCATTATGAGGTGATCTCTCACTAAAATTTCAAGACGAAATTGTGTTCTCCCCGACTGTGCACCGTTGCTACGGTTCGTCGTTTCGAGACACCACGTGATGATCGGGTGTGATAGACTCAACGTTCACATACAACGGGTGCAAAACAGTTGCGCACGCGGAACACTTGGGTTAAGCTTGACGAGACTAGCATGTGCAGACATGGCCTCGGAACACATGAGACCGAAAGGTCGATCATGAATCATATAGTTGATATGATTAGCATAGGGATGCTTACCACTGAAACTATACTCAACTCACGTGATGATTGGACTTGGGATAGTGTAAGTGGATCATGAACCACTCAAATGACCAGAGAGATGTCCTTTTTGAGTGGGAGTTTAGCATATAATTTGATTAAGTTGAACTCTAATTATCTTGAACATAGTCTAAGTCCACTTTGAATATATTTGTGTTGTAGATCATGGCTCACGCGACAGCCATCCTGAATTTTAATATGTTCCTAGAGAAAGCTAAGTTGAAAGATGATGGAAGCAACTTTGTAGACTGGGCTCGTAATCTTAAGCTAATCTTACAAGCTGGGAAGAAGGATTATGTCCTTAATGCTGCGCTAGGAGATGAACCACCCGCTACGGCTGATCAGGATGTTAAGAACGCTTGGTTAGCACGTAAGGAGGACTACTCAATAGTTCAATGTGCAGTCTTGTATGGCTTAGAACCGGGACTTCAACGTCGCTTTGAGCGTCATGGAGCATTTGAGATGTTCCAGGAGTTGGAGTTTATCTTTCAGAAGAACGCCCGGATCGAGAGGTATGAGACCTCCGATAAATTCTATGCTTGCAAGATGGAGGAAAACTCGTCTGTCAGTGAACATGTGCTCAAAATGTCTGGTACTCAAACCGTCTAGCTGAGCTGGGGATTGAACTCCCGCAAGAAGCTATCACTGACAGAATCCTTCAATCACTGTCGCCAAGCTACAAAGGCTTTGTGTTGAACTACAACATGCAAGGGATGAACAAGTCTCCCGGCGAGTTGTTTGCGATGTTGAAAGTCACAGAGTCTGAACTCCGTAAAGAGCATCAAGTGTTGATGGTGAATAAGACCACTAGTTTCAAGAAAAAAGGCAAAGGCAAGAAGGGTAATTCGAAGAAGAGCGGCAAGCCCGTTGCCAATCCGCCGAAGAAACCCAAGGCTGGACCTAAGCCTGAAACGGAGTGCTACTATTGCAAGGGTCTGGGTCACTGGAAGCGCAATTGCCCCAAGTATCTGGCAGATAAGAAGGCGGGCAAAGAAAAATCAGGTATATTTGATATACATGTTATTGATGTGTACTTAACCGGCTCTCGTAGTAGTGCCTGGGTACTCGATACCGGTTCTGTTGCTCACATTTGCAACTCGAAACAGGAACTGCGGAATAGACGAAGGCTGGCGAAAGATGAAGTGACGATGCGCGTAGGAAATGGTTCCAAGGTTGATGCAATCGCCGTCGGCACAGTGTCACTTCAGCTACCGTCGGGATTAGTGATGAACTTAAATCATTGTTATTTAGTGCCTGCGTTGAGCATGAACATTATATCTGGATCTTGTTTATTGCGAGACGGTTACTCTTTTAAGTCAGAGAATAATGGTTGTTCTGTTTCTATGAGTAACATCTTTTATGGTCGTGCACCGAATGTGAGAGGATTGTTCATATTGAATCTTGATAGCGATAGGCATATACATAACATTGAGACCAAAAGAGTTAGAGTAAACAATGATAGCGCCATATTTTTGTGGCACTTCCGCTTGGGTCATATTGGTGTAAAGTGCATGAAGAAACTCCATGCTGATGGACTTTTGGAGTCACTTGACTTTGATTCACTTGACACGTGCGAACCATGCCTCATGGGCAAGATGACTAAGACTCCGTTCTCCGGAACAATGGAGCGTGCAAGTAACTTATTGGAAATCATACATACCGATGTGTGTGGTCCAATGAGAGTGGAGGCACGCGACGGATATCGTTACTTTCTCACCTTCACTGACGATTTGAGTAGGTATGGTTATGTCTACTTGATGAAAGCACAAGTCTGAAACATTTGAAAAGTTCAAGCAATTTCAGAGTGAAGTGGAAAATCATCGTAACAAGAAGATCAAGTTCCTACGATCTGATCGTGGGGGTGAATATCTGAGTTTCGAGTTTGGTGATCACTTCAGAAAATGTGGAATTGTTTCACAGTTGACACCGCCTGGAACACCACAGCGTAATGGTGTGTCCGAACGTCGTAATCGTACTTTGTTAGAGATGGTGCGATCTATGATGTCTCTTACTGATTTGCCGTTATCATTTTGGGGTTATGCATTAGAAACAGCTGCATTCACTTTAAATAGGGCACCATCAAAATCCGTTGAGACGACACCATACGAACTGTGGTATGGCAAAAGGCCAAAGTTGTCGTTTCTTAAAGTTTGGGGATGTGATGCTTATGTCAAAAAGCTTCAGCCTGAAAAGTTGGAACCCAAAGCGGAAAAGTGCGTCTTCATAGGTTACCCAAAAGAGACAGTTGGGTACACCTTCTATCTCAAATCCGAGGGCAAAGTGTTTGTTGCTAAAAACGGAGCTTTTCTCGAGAAGGAGTTTCTCTCGAGAGAATTGAGTGGGAGGAAGATATAACTTGACGAGGTTGTCGAACCTCTCATCCCTCTGGATGATGGCGCAGGGCAAGGGGAAACCTCTGTCGTTGCGACGCCGGTTGAGTAGGAAGTTAATGATGATGATCATGAAACTCCAGTTCAAGTTTCTGTTGAACCACGCAGGTCGACGAGATCACGCGCTGCTCCAGAGTGGTACGGTAATCCCGTCTTATCAATCATGTTGTTAGACAACAATGAACCTGCAAATTATGAAGAAGCAATGGTGGGCCCAGATTCCAACAAATGGCTAGAAGCCATGAAGTCCGAGATAGGATCCATGTATGAGAACAAAGTGTGGACTTTGGAGATACTACCTGAGGGCCGCAAGGCTATTCAGAACAAATGGATCTTTAGGAAGAAGACGGACGCTGACGGTAATGTGACCGTTTATAAAGCTCGACTTGTGGCAAAGGGTTTTTCACAAGTTCCAGGAGTTGACTACGATGAGACTTTCTCACCCGTAGCGATGCTTAAGTCCGTCAGAATCATGTTAGCAATAGCTGCATTTTTCGATTATGAAATCTGGCAGATGGATGTCAAAACGGCGTTCCTTAACGGTTTCCTTAAGGAAGAGTTGTATATGATGCAACCCAAAGGTTTTGTCGATCCTAAGAATGCTAACAAGGTGTGCAAGCTCCAACGATCCATTTATGGACTGGTGCAAGCATCTCAGAGTTGGAACAAATGCTTTGATGAGGTGATCAAAGCATTTGGGTTTATACAAGTGGTTGGAGAATCTTGTATTTACAAGAAAGAGAGTGGGAGCTCTGTGGCGTTTCTAATATTATATGTGGATGACATATTACTGATTGGAAACAACGTAGAGCTTTTGGAGAGCATAAAAGGTTACTTGAATGAAAGTTTCTCTATGAAGGACCTAGGAGAAGCTGCTTACATTCTAGGCATTAAGATCTATAGGGATAGATCAAAACGCCTGATAGGACTTTCACAAAGCACATACCTTGATAAAGTTTTGAAAAGGTTCAAAATGGAACAGTCCAAGAAAGGGTTCTTGCCAGTTTTACAAGGTACAAGATTGAGTAAGACTCAGTGCCCAGCAAATGATGAAGATAGAGAGCATATGCGCTCCGTCCCCTATGCTTCAGCCATAGGTTCTATCATGTATGCGATGCTGTGCACTAGACCGGATGTTAGCCTGGCCATAAGTATGGCAGGTAGGTTCCAGAGTAATCCAGGAGTGGATCACTGGACAGCGGTCAAGAATATCCTGAAGTACCTGAAAAGGACTAAGGAGATGTTTCTCGTGTATGGAGGTGACGAAGAGCTCGCCGTAAAAGGTTACGTCGATGCAAGCTTTGACACAGATCCGGACGACTCTAAGTCGCAAACCGGATACGTATTTATTCTTAATGGGGGTGCAGTAAGCTGGTGCAGTTCCAAGCAAAGCGTCGTAGCAGATTCTACATGTGAAGCGGAGTACATGGCTGCCTCGGAGGCGGCTAAGGAGGGTGTCTGGATGAAGCAGTTCATGACGGATCTTGGAGTGGTGCCAAGCGCACTGAATCCAATAACCTTGTTCTGTGACAACACTGGTGCCATTGCCTTAGCAAAGGAACCACGGTTTCACAAGAAGACCAGACACATCAAACGGCGCTTCAACCTCATCCGCGACTACGTCGAGGAAGAGGACATAAATATATGCAAAGTGCACACGGATCTGAATGTAGCAGACCCGCTGACTAAACCTCTTCCACGGCCAAAACATGATCGACACCAGAACTGTATGGGTGTTAGATTTATTACAATGTAATTCACATGGTGATGTGAGGGCTAGATTATTGACTCTAGTGCAAGTGGGAGACTGTTGGAATTATGCCCTAGAGGCAATAATAAATATAGTTATTATTGTAATTCCTGTATCAAGATAATAGTTTATTATCCATGCTATAATTGTATTGAATGAAGACTCATTTACATGTGTGGATACAAAGACAAAACACCGTCCCTAGCATGCCTCTAGTTGGCTAGCCAGTTGAGCGATGATAGTCAGTGTCTTCTGATTATGAACAAGGTGTTGTTGCTTGATAACTGGATCACGTCATTAGGAGAATCACGTGATGGACTAGACCCAAACTAATAGACGTAGCATGTTGATCGTGTCATTTTGTTGCTACTGTTTTCTGCGTGTCAAGTATTTATTCCTATGACCATGAGATCATATAACTCACTGACACCGGAGGAATGCTTTGTGTGTATCAAACGTCGCAACGTAACTGGGTGACTATAAAGATGCTCTACAGGTATCTCCGAAGGTGTTAGTTGAGTTAGTATGGATCAAGACTGGGATTTGTCACTCCGTGTGACGGAGAGGTATCTCGGGGCCCACTCGGTAATACAACATCACACACAAGCCTTGCAAGCAATGTAACTTAGTGTAAGTTGCGGGATCTTGTATTACGGAACGAGTAAAGAGACTTGCCGGTAAACGAGATTGAAATAGGTATGCGGATACTCACGATCGAATCTCGGGCAAGTAACATACCGAAGGACAAAGGGAATGACATACGGGATTATACGAATCCTTGGCACTGAGGTTCAAACGATAAGATCTTCGTAGAATATGTAGGATCCAATATGGGCATCCAGGTCCCGCTATTGGATATTGACCGTGGAGTCTCTCGGGTCATGTCTACATAGTTCTCGAACCCGCAGGGTCTGCACACTTAAGGTTCGACGTTGTTTTATGCGTATTTGAGTTATATGGTTGGTTACCGAATGTTGTTCGGAGTCCCGGATGAGATCACGGACGTCACGAGGGTTTCCGGAATGGTCCGGAAACGAAGATTGATATATAGGATGACCTCATTTGATTACCGGAAGGTTTTCAGAGTTACCGGGAATGTACCGGGAATGACGAATGGGTTCCGGGAGTTCACCGGGCGGGGGGGGGGGGGGGCAACCCACCCCGGGGAAGCCCATAGGCCTTGGGGGAGACACACCAGCCCTTAGTGGGCTGGTGGGACAGCCCACAAGTGCCCTATGCGCCAAGGAGAAGAAAATCAAGAGAGAAAGGAAAAAAAGGAGGAGGTGGGAAGGAAGGGGGACTCCCTCCCACCAAACCTAGTCCAACTCGGTTTGGGGGGGGGGGAGAGTCCTCCCCCTTGGACTCGGCCGACCCCCTTGGGGCTCCTTGAGCCCCAAGGCAAGGCCCCCTCCCTCCCACCTATATATACGGAGGTTTTAGGGCTGATTTGAGACGACTTTTCCACGGCAGCCCGACCACATACCTCCACGGTTTTTCCTCTAGATCGCGTTTCTGCGGAGCTCGGGCGGAGCCCTGCTGAGACAAGGTCATCACCAACCTCCGGAGCGCCGTCACGCTGCCGGAGAACACTTCTACCTCTCCGTCTCTCTTGCAGGATCAAGAAGGCCGAGATCATCGTCGAGCTGTACGTGTGCTGAACGCGGAGGTGCCGTCCGTTCGGTACTAGATCGCGGGATTGTTCGCGGGGCGGATCGAGGGACGTGAGGACGTTCCACTACATTAACCGCGTTCTCTAACGCTTCTGCTGTACGGTCTACAAGGGTACGTAGATCACTCATCCCCTCTCGTAGATGGACATCACCATGATAGGTCTTCGTGCGCGTAGGAAATTTTTTGTTTCCCATAAGACGTTCCCCAACAAATAGTGCGTGCATGCGCGATATCCCTTATTTGTTTATCCTAAAAGGTTACTGAGAGCAGGCCAATCATTGATGGTCACAAACAACAACGCATGTAGGTAAAATTCCTCCTATGCGTGCTCATCCCACCCACGTACACCATTTTCATTCCACAGCTGTAAGAGTTCTTCAACTAATGACCTTAAGTACACATCAATGTCGTTGTCGGGTAGCTTAGGGCCTTGGATGAGCACTGGCATCATAATGTACTTCTGCTTCATGCACAACCAGGGAGGAAGGTTATACATACAGAGTCACATGCCAGGTGCTATGATTGCTCCTCTGCTCCCCAAAAGGATTAATGTCATCTGCGCTTAGCCCAAACCATACGTTCCTTGCGTCAGCTGCAAAGTCCCGCCACTTTCTCTCAATTTTTCTCCACTGCGACCCGTTAGTGGGTACTCTCAGCTACCCGTCTTTCTTACGGTCTTCTCTGTGTCGTCGCATCAACTCGGCATGCTCTTTGTTTTGGAACAAACATTTCAACCGTGGTATTATAGGAGCATACCACATCACCTTGGCAGGAATCTTATTCATGGGGTGCTCTCCCTCAACAAAACCAGGGTCATCGCGGCTGATCTTATAACACATTGCACCAGATACATGGCGTGAGTTCAAATCCTCGTACTCACCACAATAGAGGATGCAGTTATTAGGGCATGCATGTATCTTCTACACCTCTAATCCTAGAGGGCAGATAGCCTTCTTTACTTCGTACGTATTGTCGGGAAATTTATTGTCCTTTGGAAGCATCTTCTTTAACATTATCAACAACTTTTCAAATCCCTTGTCAGATACACCATTCTCTACCTTCCATTGCAACATTTCCAATGTAGTGCCCAGCTTTTTCTTGCCAGCTTCGCAATTTGGGTACAAAAATTTCTTGTGATCCTCTAACATGTGTTGCAACTTCAGCCTCTCCTTTTCACTTGCGCGGTTTCTCTTTGCATCGGCAATGGCCCGACGAAGATCATCAGCGGGCTCATGTGATGTCTCTTCTTCAACTTCTTCCTGCATTGTCGGCTCAGCTTCTTCCCTCATTGTTGTACCATCTGTTGGGGAACGTCGCATGGGAAACAAAAAATTTCCTACGCGCACGAAGACCTATCATGGTGATGTCCATCTACGAGAGGGGATGTTCGATCTACGTACCCTCATAGACCGCACAGCAGAAGCGTTAGTGAACGCGGTTGATGTAGTGGAACGTCCTCACGTCCCTCGATCCGCCCCGCGAACCGTCCCGCGATCAGTCCCACGATCTAGTGCCGAACGGACGACACCTCCGCGTTCAGCACACGTACAGCTCGACGATGATCTCGGCCTTCTTGATCCAGCAAGAGAGACGGAGAGGTAGATGAGTTCTCCAGCAGCGTGACGGCGCTCCGGAGGTTGGTGGTGATCTTATCTCAGCAGGGCTCCGCCCGAGCTCCGCAGAAACGCGATCTAGAGGTAAAACCGTGGAGATATGTGGTCGGGCTGCCGTGGCAAAGTTGTCTCAAATCAGCCCTAATACCTCAGTATATATAGGAGGGAGGGAGGGGAGGAGGCAGCCTCAAACCCTCAAGGTTTGGCCGAAATTTGAGGTGGAGGAGTCCTACTCCAATCCTACTTGGAGTAGGATTCCACCTTCCCACTTGGAAACTCTTTCCACCTTGTGTTTTTCCCTTCTCAAACCTTATGGGCCTTAGTGGGAACTTATTCCAGCCCACTAGGGGCTGGTTTATCTCTTCCCACAGCCCATGAGACCCCTTGGGGCGTGACACCCCTCTCGATGGTCCCCGTCACCCCTCCCGGCACTCCCGGTACACTACCGATGAGCCCGAAACTTTTCCGATAATGCCCGAAAACTTTCCGGTAACCAAATGAGGTCATCCTATATATCAATCTTCGTCTCCGGACCATTCCGGAAACCCTCGTGACGTCCGTGATCCCATCCGGGACTCCGAACAACATTCGGTAACCAACCATATAACTCAAATACGCATAAAACATCGTCGAACCTTAAGTGTGCAGACCCTGCGGGTTCGAGAACTATGTAGACATGACCCAAGTGACTCCTCGGTCAATATCCAATAGCGGGACCTGGATGCCCATATTGGATCCTACATATTCTACGAAGATCTTATCATTTGAACCTCAGTGCCAAGGATTCATATAATCCCGTATGTCATTCCCTTTGTCCTTCGGTATGTTACTTGCCCGAGATTCGATCGTCAGTATCCGCATACCTATTTCAATCTCGTTTACCGGCAAGTCTCTTTACTCGTTCCGTAATACAAGATCCCGCAACTTACACTAAGTCACATTTGCTTGCAAGGCTTGTGTGTGATGTTGTATTACCGAGTGGGCCCCGAGATACCTCTCCGTCACACGGAGTGACAAATCCCAGTCTCGATCCATACTAACTCAACTAACACCTTCGGAGATACCTGTAGAGCATCTTTATAGTCACCCAGTTACGTTGCGACGTTTGATACACACAAAGCATTCCTCCGGTGTCAGTGAGTTATATGATCTCATGGTCATAGGAACAAATACTTGACACGCAGAAAACAGTAGCAACAAAATGACACAATCAACATGCTACGTCTATTAGTTTGGGTCTAGTCCATCACATGATTCTCCTAATGATGTGATCCCGTTATCAAGTAACAACACTTGCCTATGGCCAGGAAACCTTGGCCATCTTTGATCAACGAGCTAGTCAACTAGAGGCTTACTAGGGACAGTGTTTTGTCTATGTATCCACACAAGTATTGTGTTTCCAATCAATACAATTATAGCATGGATAATAAACGATTATCATGAACAAAGAAATATAATAATAACTAATTTATTATTGCCTCTAGGGCATATTTCCAACAGTCTCCCACTTGCACTAGAGTCAATAATCTAGTTCACATCACCATGTGATTCCAACGAATCCAACACCCATATAGTTCTCGGGTCTGATCACGTCTTGCTCGTGAGAGAGGTTTTAGTCAACGGTTCTAAAACTTTCAGATCCGTGCGTTCTTTACAAATCTTTATGTCATCTTATAGATGCTGCTACTACGTGCTATTCGGAAATGCTCCAAATATCTACTCTACTATACGAATCCGTTCCACTACTCATAGTTATTCGGATTAGTGTCAAAGCTTGCATCAACGTAACCCTTTACGACGAACTCTTTAACCACCTCCATAATCGAGAAAAATTCCTTAGTCCATTTAGTTACTAAGGATAACTTTGACCGCTGCTAGTGATTCAATCATGGATCACTCTTTGTACCTCTCAACAGACTTTGAGTCAAGGCACACATCAGGTGCGGTACTCAGCATGGCATACTTTAGAGTCTACAACTAAGTCATAGAAGACGACCTTCGTCTATTCTCTTTATTCTGTCGTGGTCGGGTTTTGAGTCTTACTCAAATTCACACCTTACAACGCAACCAAGAACTCCTTCTTTGCTGATCTATTTTGAACTCCTTCAAAACTTGTCAAGGCATGCATCTTGTTGAAACTTCCATTAAGCGCTTTCGATATATCTCCATAGATCTTTGATGCTCAACGTTCAAGTAGCTCAATCCAGGTATTCCTTTGAAAACTCCTTTCAAACAACCTTGTATGCTTTACAGAAATTCTACATTACTTCTGATACACAATTTGTCAACCACATATACTTATCAGAAATTCTATAGTGCTCCCACTCACTTCTTTGGAAATACAAGTTTCTCATAAACCTTGCACAAACCCAAAATCTTTGATCATCTCATCAAAGTGCATATTCCAACTCCGAGATGCTTGCACCAGTCCAATGAAGGATCGCTGGAGCTTGCATACTTGCTAGTATCTTTAGGATCGACAAAACCTCCTGGTTGTATCACATACAATGTTTGCTCAAGGAAACCGTCGAGGAAACAATGTTTTGACATCCTATGTGCAATATTTCATAAATAATGCAACAACTACTAACATAATTCTAACAGACTTTTAGCATCGCTACGAGTGAGAAAGTCTCATCATAGTCAACTTGTTTGATCTTGTCAGAAACATCTTTGCGACAAGTCGAGCTTTTAATAATAGTGACTTATCACTATCATCGTCTGTCTTCCTTTTAAAGATCCATCTTTACTCAATAGTCTTATGACCATCAAGTAGTTCTTCCAAAGTCTACACTTTGTTTTCGTACATGGATCCTCTCTCGGATTTCATGGCCTCCAGCCATTTGTCGGAATCCGGGCCAACCATTGCTTTCTTCATAACTCGTAGGTTCACTGTTGCTCAACAACATGACCTCCAAGACAGGGTTACCGTACCACTCTGTAGTAGTACGCGACCTTGTCAACCTACGATGTTTGTACTAACTTGATCCGATGCTCAATGATCACCATCATCAGCTTCCACTTCAATTGGTGTAGGCGCCACAGGAACAACTTCCTGTGCCCTGCTACACACTGGTTGAAGTGATGGTTCGATAACCTCATCAAGTTCTACCACCCTCCCACTCAATTCTTTCGAGAGAAACTTTTCCTCCAGAAAGGATCCGTTTCTAGAAACAAACACTTTGCTTTCGGATCTGAGATAGGAGATGTACCCAACTGTTTTGGATATCCTATGAAGATGCATTTATCCGCTTTGGGTTCGAGCTTATCAGACTGAAACTTTTTCACGTAAGTGTCGAAACCCCAAACTTTCAAGAAACGACAGTTTAGATTTCTCTAAACCTCAGTCTATACTGTGTCATCTCAACGGAAATACGTGGTGCCCTATTTAAAGTGAATGCGGTTGTCTCTAATGCTTAACCCATAAACGATAGTGGTAATTCGATAAGAGACATCATAGCATGCACCATACCAAATAGTGTGTGGCTATGACGTTCAGACACATCATCACACTATGATGTTCTAGGTGGCATGAACCGCGAAACAATTTCCACATTGTCTTAACTGCGTACCAAAACTCGTAACTCAGATATTCATTTCTACGATCATATCGTAGACAGTTTATCCTCTTGTTACGACGAACTTCACTCCAAAACAGAATTGAACTTTTCAATATTTCAGACTTGTGATTCATTAAGCAAATACTCTAGTATCTACTCAAATCGTCATTGAAGTAAGAACATAATGATATCCACTGCGTGCCTCAGCACCCATTGGACTGCATACATCAAAATGTATCACTTCCAACAAGTTACTATCTTATTTCATCTCAATGAAAACAAGGCCTTGCTCATGTGGTATGATTTGCATGTCACTAGTGATTCAAAATCAAGTGAGTATAAAGCTCCATCAGCTTGGAGCCTCTTCATGCAATTTATACCAACATGACTCAAGCGGCAGTGCCACAAGTAAGTGGTACTATCATCATTACCTCGTATCTTTTGGCACCAATATCATGAACATGTGTAACACTACGATCGAGATTCAATAAACCATTGAAGGTGATTATTCAAGAAAATAGAATAACCATTATTCTCTTTAAATGAATAATCGTATTGCAATAAACACGATCCAATCATGTTCATGCTTAACGCAAGCACCAAATAACAATTATTTAGGTTTAACACCAATCCCGATGGTAGAGGGAGCGTGCGACGTTTGATCATATCAACCTTGGAAACACTTCCAACACGTATCGTCACCTCGCCTTTAGCTAGTCTCCGTTTACGGCGTAGCTATCATTCCGTGTTACTAATCACTTAGCAACCGAACCGGTATCCAATACCCTCATGCTACTAGGAGTACTAGTAAAGTACACATCAACATCATGTATATCAAATATACTTCTTTCGACTTTTGCCAGCCTTCTTATCTACCAAGTATCTAGAGTTGCTCCGCCTCAGTGACTGTTACCCTCATTACAGAAGCACTTAGTCTTGGGTTTGGGTTTAATCTTGGGTCTCTTCATTAGTGCAGCAACTGTTTTGCCGTTTCACGGAGTATCCCTTCTAGCCCTTGCCTTTCTTGAAACTTAGTGGTTTTACTAACCATCAACTATTGACGCTCCTTCTTGATTTCTACTTTCGCAGTGTCAAACATCGCGAATCACTCACAGATCATTGTATCCATCATTGATATGTTATAGTTCATCACGAAGCTCTCACAGCTTGGTGGCAGTGACTTTGGAGAACCATCATTATCTCATCTGAAAGATTAACTCCCACTTGATTCAAGTGATTGTCGTACTCAGACAATCTGAGCACACGCTCAACGATTGAGCTTTTCTCCTTTACTTTGTAGACAAAGAATCTTGTCGGAGGTCTCGTACCTCTCAACAAGGGCACGAGCATGAAATCACAATTTCATCTCTTTAGAACATCACTTATGTTCCGTGACGTTTCAAAACGTCTTCGGTGCCTTGCTTCTAAGCCATTAAGTATTTTGCACTGAACTATCGTGTAGTCATCAGAAACGTGTATGTCGGATGTTCACAGCATCCACAGACGACGCTCGAGGTGCAGCACACTGAGTGGTGCATTAAGGACATAAGCCTTCTGCGCAGCAACGAGGACAATCCTCTTCAAAGTTTGGTACTATCAACTTTCAACTAAATTTTCTCTAGGAACATATAAAAACAGTAGAGCTATAGCGCAAGCTACATCGTAATTCGCAAAGACCATTAGACTATGTTCATGACAATTAGTTCAATTAATCATATTACTTAAGAACTCCCACTCAAAAAGTACATCTCTCTAGTCATTTGAGTGGTACATGATCCAAATCCACTATCTTAAGTCCGATCATCACGTGAATCGAGAATAGTTTCAGTGGTAAGCATCTCTATGCTAATCATATCAACTATACGATTCATGCTCGACCTTTCGGTCTCATGTGTTCCGAGGCCATGTCTGCACATGCTAGGCTCGTCAAGCTTAACCCGAGTGTTCTGCGTGTGCAACTGTTTTGCACCCGTTGTATGTGAACGTTGAGTCTATCACACCCGATCATCACGTGGTGTCTCGAAACGAAGAACTGTCGCAACGGTGCATAGTCGAGGAGAACACAATTTCGTCTTGAAATTTTAGTGAGAGATCACCTCATAATGCTACCGTCGTTCTAAGCAAGATAAGTTGCAAAAAATATTAACATCACATGCAATTCATAAGTGACATGATATGGCCATCATCATGCGCTTCTTGATCTCCATCACCAAAGCACTGGCACGATCTTCTTGTCACCGGCGACACACCATGATCTCCATCATCATGATCTCCATCAACGTGTCGCCATCGGGGTTGTCGTGCTACTCATGCTATTACTACTAAAGCTACGTCCTAGCAATATAGTAAACGCATCTGCAAGCACAAACGTTAGTTTAAAGACAACCCTATGGCTCCTGCCGGTTGCCGTACCATCGACGTGCAAGTCGATATTAACTATTACAACATGATCATCTCATACATCCAATATATCACATCACATCGTTGGCCATATCACATCACA
Source organism: Hordeum vulgare subsp. vulgare (assembly GCF_904849725.1). NCBI lineage: Eukaryota > Viridiplantae > Streptophyta > Magnoliopsida > Poales > Poaceae > Hordeum > Hordeum vulgare. The sequence continues at coordinate 664,592,214 of NC_058519.1, read as the reverse complement.
AGCATACCCTGCAAAAACAAGTTAGACGTCCTCTAATTTTGTTGTTGCATGTTTTACGTGGTGACCATGGGTATCTAGTAGGATCGCATCTTACTTACGCAAACACCACAACGGAGATATATGAGTTGCTATTTAACCTCATCCAAGGACCTCCTCGGTCAAATCCGATTCAACTAAAGTTGGAGAAACTGACACTTGCCAGTCATCTTTGAGCAACGGGGTTACTCGTAGCGATGAAACCAGTCTCTCGTAAGCGTACGAGTAATGTCGGTCCAAGCCGCTTCAATCCAACAATACCGCGGAATCAAGAAAAGACTAAGGAGGGCAGCAAAACGCACATCACTGCCCACAAAAACTTTTGTGTTCTACTTGAGAAGACATCTACGCATGAACCTAGCTCATGATGCCACTGTTGGGGAACGTCGCATGGGAAACAAAAAATTTCCTACGCGCACGAAGACCTATCATGGTGATGTCCATCTACGAGAGGGGATGTTCGATCTACGTACCCTCGTAGACCGCACATCAGAAGCGTTAGTGAACGCGGTTGATGTAGTGGAACGTCCTCACGTCCCTCGATCCGCCCCGCGAACCGTCCCGCGATCAGTCCCACGATCTAGTGCCGAACGGACGACACCTCCGCGTTCAGCACACGTACAGCTCGACGATGATCTCGGCCTTCTTGATCCAGCAAGAGAGACGGAGAGGTAGATGAGTTCTCCGGCAGCGTGACGGCGCTCCGGAGGTTGGTGGTGATCTTATCTCAGCAGGGCTCCGCCCGAGCTCCGCAGAAACGCGATCTAGAGGTAAAACTGTGGAGATATGTGGTCGGGCTGCCGTGGCAAAGTTGTCTCAAATCAGCCCTAATACCTCAGTATATATAGGAGGGAGGGAGGGGAGGAGGCAGACTCAAACCCTCAAGGTTTGGCCGAAATTTGAGGTGGAGGAGTCCTACTCCAATCCTACTTGGAGTAGGATTCCACCTTCCCACTTGGAAACTCTTTCCACCTTGTGTTTTTCCCTTCTCAAACCTTATGGGCCTTAGTGGGAACTTATTCCAGCCCACTAGGGGCTGGTTTATCTCTTCCCACAGCCCATGAGACCCCTTGGGGCGTGACACCCCTCTCGATGGTCCCCGTCACCCCTCCCGGCACTCCCGGTACACTACCGATGAGCCCGAAACTTTTCCGATAATGCCCGAAAACTTTCCGGTAACCAAATGAGGTCATCCTATATATCAATCTTCGTCTCCGGACCATTCCGGAAACCCTCGTGACGTCCGTGATCCCATCCGGGACTCCGAACAACATTCGGTAACCAACCATATAACTCAAATACGCATAAAACATCGTCGAACCTTAAGTGTGCAGACCCTGCGGGTTCGAGAACTATGTAGACATGACCCAAGTGACTCCTCGGTCAATATCCAATAGCGGGACCTGGATGCCCATATTGGATCCTACATATTCTACGAAGATCTTATCATTTGAACCTCAGTGCCAAGGATTCATATAATCCCGTATGTCATTCCCTTTGTCCTTCGGTATGTTACTTGCCCGAGATTCGATCGTCAGTATCCGCATACCTATTTCAATCTCGTTTACCGGCAAGTCTCTTTACTCGTTCCGTAATACAAGATCCCGCAACTTACACTAAGTCACATTTGCTTGCAAGGCTTGTGTGTGATGTTGTATTACCGAGTGGGCCCCGAGATACCTCTCCGTCACACGGAGTGACAAATCCCAGTCTCGATCCATACTAACTCAACTAACACCTTCGGAGATACCTGTAGAGCATCTTTATAGTCACCCAGTTACGTTGCGACGTTTGATACACACAAAGCATTCCTCCGGTGTCAGTGAGTTATATGATCTCATGGTCATAGGAACAAATACTTGACACGCAGAAAACAGTAGCAACAAAATGACACGATCAACATGCTACGTCTATTAGTTTGGGTCTAGTCCATCACATGATTCTCCTAATGATGTGATCCCGTTATCAAGTAACAACACTTGCCTATGGCCAGGAAACCTTGGCCATCTTTGATCAACGAGCTAGTCAACTAGAGGCTTACTAGGGACAGTGTTTTGTCTATGTATCCACACAAGTATTGTGTTTCCAATCAATACAATTATAGCATGGATAATAAACGATTATCATGAACAAAGAAATATGATAATAACTAATTTATTATTGCCTCTAGGGCATATTTCCAACACCATCGTATTCAGGGAAACCATGGCCAGGATAGTTGTCGTTGTCCTCTTCTTCTTCATTGTCTTCTATGATAACCCCTCTTTCTCCGTGCTTGGTCCAAACATTATAGTGGGGCATGAAACCGGACTCAAACAGGTGGACGTGAATGATTTTTGACCTAGAGTAATTCTGATCATTCTTACAGACATCACATGGACAACACATAAAGCCATCCGCCCGCTTGTTTGCCTCAGCCGCAATCAGAAAAGTATTCACGCCTTTAACGAACTGGGAGAGCATCGGTCATCTTACATCCATTGCCGGCTCATCTTCATTACACAACACCGAAAATACCAAATTAATACAAGTTCATACATAAAGTTCATACACACTTATTCTTGCAACATACAAACTCTCTAGCTAAAGCATTTAAATGCAACAACAAATGCGATCAAGATTGCAACTAAGGTAACAATTGATCCAACAACATAATGATACCAAGCCTCACTATCAATGGCATATTTTCTAATCTTTCTAATCTTCAAGCGCATTTTGTCCATCTTGATCTCGTGATCATCGACGACATCGGCAACATACAACTCCAGTTTCATCTTCTCTTCTTCAATTCTGTTCAAATTTTCTTTCAAATACTCATTTTCTTTTTCAACTGAATTTAACCTCTCGACAAGAGGGTCGGTTGGAATTTTCAGTTCACATACCTCCTAGATAAAAATATCTATGTCAACTTGATGGGCATAATTTGTCATAAACACGAAATGCAACAAATAGTTATAAAAGAGAATATACCACATCCGAATCATAAACCAGATGAGGGCCGACGGGGACGGATATCAAAACCATGCCACTATGTATAACAAACAACGTACGGGTAAGAAAATTATACAAGTAACTATATATCTAAATCACACAAACATGATTTTTTTTATAAAAAAGATAATAAGAACAAGAGACTTACCAAGGTGGTGCCAACGACGGGATGGTGAAAAGACCTCGATGACGCCTAGAGGGGTGGGGTGAATAGGCTATTTAAAAACTTCTTCGGATTTGGCTTGAACCTAATGCGGAAATAAACTAAGAGGGTACTTGTCAAGCACAAATCCTAAATGCACTAGGCACTGCAACGTGTATCAACAACACGATCTACCAAGATGGACACAGTACAGTTACTAACAAGCACAAGTAAGTTACACAAACTTACTTGAGCTATATCACACGACAAGTAGGTGAACGACACAAGATACTAGATCACACTATATCACACGATATATCAAAAGCTGCAAGTGTGAACGTGTGGATATAGAGGGTATGCTTGAATGATTAATCTTGTACAAGAAATAGCCAACACAATATAATGAGCACAAACAATATGCATTGTATGTATGCTCAAGTAACACAAGTAAACCACAAGTAAGGAGTTAGGGTTAAGGATAACCAAGGTCACTGAGACGAAGATGTATCCCGATGTTCACTTCCTTGGAGGGAAGCTAGTCACCGTTAGAGAGGTGGGTGTTACCACGAAGGCACACCAACGCCACGAAGGCTCACCCTATTCTCCCTTTGAGATAACACCACGAAGGCGTTTCTCAACCACTAGTGGTAAGCCTTTGAGGTGGCTTCCAAACCCTCACAAACTTTTCCGAGGGAAATCACACGGATTGATTCCTCTCCGAAGAACTCCTACCGCCTAGGAGTCTCCAACCTCCAAGATTAACAAGATCACGGGGAATGCTCAAAACTTGCTCAAATCTCAAATAGCTTGGGTTGAGAGAAGGAGAGGGAGACGATCTATCTTTTGATTGGAACAACTCTCAAAGGGGCTCACAAATGCTCTTGGGATCTAAGATTTGGTGCGAGCAAATGTGTGTGAGGTAGAAATGTGTTCTTATGAGGATAAGGCTGTGTTGGACTACCCTCTCACGAAGTGGGAGGGGGGTATTTATAGTGGGGAGAGAAAAACAGCCGTTGGGGACACTTTAAGTCACACAGGGTCCGGACGTCCGACAGTTTCCGGAAGTCCGGGCGTCCGTAAGGGGTCGGACGTTGGACAGGGGTCGGTCGTCCGAGGGCGGTAGATATGACTGAAAACACTGTGAATTGAACAGCCACCGGGCGTCCGGAGAAGACCGGAAATCCGAGTTATTCGACTCAACTTCTTCTGGTGGGAGGTTCTGGATTTCCGAAAGGGGACGGACGTCCGGAGGGAGCCGAAAATCCGAGTTATAGAGCTCATGTTCTTGTGGTGCAGGGCTCCGGATTTCCGAAGCTGGTCGGTCGTGCGGCCCTCGGATGTCCCGAGTGAGCCGAAAATCCGAGTTATAGAGATCAATTTCTTCTGGTGCAGAGCTCCGGATTTCCGTAGCCTGTCGGTCGTCCGACCCTTGACCGGTCCTCGGACGTCCGGAGGGAGCCGGAAGTCCGAGGCAGTAGACCTGTTTTGAGATAGGAGCAAAGTAGAGAATATGTGGTATTGAGCAGAACAGTGGAGATGTAGTTTGAGCAAGTTCATCGCAAAACCTGTGATCCCCTCTTAATAGTGCGGGATCCCTAAGGACTCAAGAATCATAAAAAGGGTACTGATGATCCATACTTGAGTGTATACTTTTATTCGCTGATCATCACTCCGCACAACTAACGTCAAAGGAACTGATACCTTTGAGTTAGCCCTTTCACTTGAGCTTGATGTTGTTGTTCCTTCTTGGCTCAAGTTGAAAGAAGACATGATGAAGTCTTCAAGTAGCTCTCCCATACACAATGTGGAGAGCCTAGCTTATGTATTCATCTTCATTTGTCCACCATGTGAACATCCACAAGAACCAAGCATGTAGTGCTCAGGAATGCTTATCTTGATCTTGTCCTTGTTAGCACATGAGCTTGTCCTTATCAACACATGACCATTAACAATAGTTTCAATGATATATTTGTGCTGATCCACTTGAACTTGCACACCACAATCTTGATGACGATCTCCACTTGACGTCATCCTTCATGTGTTGTATGAGATCTTCCTTTTGACGCAAGCCCATGGAAGCACACCTAACCCCCACATAGGACTCTCACAAAGACCATGGGTTAGTACACAAACACGTAATGGACAATGCTTACCATACCATGGGATCACTTGATCCCTCTCGGTACATCTTATACGCTTTGTGTGTTGATCATCTTGATTTACTCTTTGTCTGAGATCTTGATCAACCTAGTGTCTCTATGACCATTCTTTGGATAATACCTTGAATACCATCTTGGTCATCACATAAACTCCTTGAACCCAACAGATGGACTTCAAGAAGTGCCTATGGACAAATCCTATAAATATAACTTAAGGCAACCATTAGTCCATATGAATTGTCATCAATTACCAAAACTACAAATGGAGTTAATTTGAGCTCAAATTGCATATAAATCAAATGAACTACCACATATACTTACTCCCAAAGTAGAACCTACAAATAACTATACTTATAGAGCATTTCAAGAGCTAATCTAGCAATGAGAGATATAAGGACAAAGTTGCTAACCTTCGTGATCACTTGGATGGATGGGGGGCCTTGAAATCTTGACAAATTTTGGGCAAAATGAAGGATGAGCTTGAGCTTTGGGGAAGAACAGAGAGGAGAGGAAAGGGAAAGAAGAGAGAGCTCGAACGCGGGTTGGACAAAGGGCTTTGCCGTTGACCGGGGCAGAGGAGGAAACCCTAGAATTTGTGGGTGAATATAAAAAAAGGATAGAAACACATTATTTCTTGGTGGCGTTCCCCCACATCCGACATTTGAAATTATAAAAAAGGATAGAATTTGTGGGTGAGTATTTCCGTTGTGCGGAGCGGAGGCATTCGAAATTTGAATCCCCTCCGCCGCCGGCCCTTCAAATTGCTTCTTCCCCATTCCAATCCAATCCAATCGACTCGAATCCAATCCATGGCGTCCCCACCGTCCTTCGACTTCTTCTCCGACGCGCTCGACGACGATGCCTCCGCCCAAAACCCTAACCCCCACCCCACGCCGGCGCCGCCGCCCCCGCCCACCCCCAACGGCCTCAACGACCGCCTGCTCCGCTTCACCCAGAGCCGACCCCGCCCCCCACAAAACCCTAACCCCCCGCCGCCAGCCCACGCCCACCAGCCCCTGCCCCAGGACCGCAAGGTCAAGCTCGCCGGCCGCCGACGCCTCTGCAAGCTATCATCCTCCCCCGACCACGACCACGACAAGGACGAGGACAGCATCCGCGACATCCTCGACGACCTCGCCACCCGCCTAGACTCCCTCTCCGTCGACAGGCCCAAAGCCCGCCCCAGGCCCGCCCAGGCCAGGGCCCCGCTCCCCTGCGCCGTCAACGCCAGCTTCTACGACGACGCCGCCGCCGACTCCTCCTCGTCCTCCTCCCCGCTGCCTCCCAAATCTGCCGAGGACGGCTTCTACGACGCCGCAGACGGCGACTCCCCGCTGCCTCCCAAGTTGCCGGAATCGGGTGAGGGCCGACCCCTCTCCACCGTCCATGTCTCCAGCTCCGACGAGTCTGACGCTGATGCACCGCTGGTGGTCCGGAGGCGGGTCAAGGTGGACAAACCGCCGCAACTCCCAGATCCATCAACCGCATCCTCTCTCTTCACCCATCTGGCTACTCAGGAGGAGGAGGAGTCCACCGACAAGGGGAACATCAAAGCCATGGCGGTGGCCAGCAAGCATATCAAGCTGGAGAAACCACAGCTAGTCCAAGAATCACCATTCGCCTTCTCTCATCTTGGTGGTGAGGAGGAGGCCAGTGCCAAGGGGAACAGCAAAGCCGCAGTGGTGGTCAAGGCGGAGAAACCAGACCCAGATTTATCATTCGCCTCTGCTTTCACAGACCGTCGTGTTCTGGATGATGCCAATGGCAAGGGGAAGAAAAACGCCGCCAAGTCAGGCAAGAGGGCATCAAAGCCCTCATCCTTTGCGGATATTGAGGACGACGGCGGTGTCAGCGAGGAGAAGGAGAACCGTGCTGCTGATGACGCGGAGGATGATGTTGGCTGGGAGAAAACAGAGGACTTCAAGATGGAGCCCACCGGGTGCGGCAAAATGGTCAAGCCGTACAAGCTCCCGGGGAGCATTTTCGAGATGCTTTACCCCCACCAGCGCGAGGGGCTCAAGTGGCTCTGGGTTCTGCATTGCAGGGGAACTGGAGGGATCCTTGGGGATGACATGGGTCTCGGCAAGACCATGCAGGTCCGTGTAATTAACCTCTTCCTTCATTCTGTTTACAGTTTCAGTGATTCATATCCCATTAGTCATCGTTTGGTTAGAACAAGGATCGAATGAATATCTCAGTTCTCTGAATTATAACCATTGATTGGAGCTGTGTATACCTTATGTATTATGTAGAATGCAGTTTACCTTCATTTTTTTTTCTTGCAGCAAACACATTCATGTTCACTTTTGGTACTAGTGGTATGTAATTTGTTTGAGCACCTGCATCCTTTGTGTCCTTTAGTTTCTACATTTGTGGAACTGAAAGAAATCATCATCTGACAGAAGAATAGCTTCTTCTTATTTCTACTGTATGTTTATATATAGTTGTTTCCTAGCTAGCTCTCTGCCATAAAGTTCATCTGCACTTGTTTCCTTCAGCCACAGACAGTATAGTATGAATGTGAACTGGTCCAGTGTGACTGCAATTTGCTGACGAGCACTTGTATCCTTACTTCTTATCTTGCAGGTTTCCTCCTTCCTGGCTGGATTGTTCCATTGCCGCTTAATCAAGAGAGTGTTAGTGGTCGCGCCAAAGACGCTTCTCGCTCATTGGACAAAGGAACTTTCAGTTGTCGGCCTCAAACATAAGATTAGGGAGTAAGATCTGCTCTTACATAATATACTGTTCCTGAGCTTGCTTGATGTCATATCCTGTCAATCGGCACTAATTTGTTCCTTCTCGTTTCCGCAGTTACTCTGGTCCCAGTGTAAATGTTCGCAACTCTGAGCTTCAATATGCATTCAAGGTCTGCTTTCCTACTCTTAACATAATCATTTTTACCTTGGGTTCTTCTGATTTTGAAATTTGCAGTATCTGGGAATCGGCAGATATTCATTTTCGCATTAGCTATTTATTTAGAAGGTTATCCTATCATTCAACATATTTTAATGAGCCATGGCAGCTATTTTAACTCCTTATTTCTTCTACAGGAGGGCGGTATCCTACTGACTACATATGACATTGTCCGTAACAATTACAAGTTGATCAGAGGTGACTTCTACAATGGCAACGTGGAAGGGAAGTACGACAAGCTGATAAGAGGTGACTCATATAATGACGCTGATGAAGATGAGGATGGAAAGTTTTGGAACTATGTTATTCTTGATGAGGGACATATTATCAAGAACCCGAGTACTCAAAGGGCCAGAAGCTTACTTGAAATACCCTGTGTCCACCGCATCGTCATAAGTGGAACACCTATTCAAAACAATTTAAAGGTACCGCCCATCTGAAGTTCTTAGTACCTCTTGCCATAGATGCTCCTATATGCTCTGCACTCTTATTACCAATGCAAATAAATATGTGTGTTCTTACAGGAAATGTGGGCTCTGTTCTATTTCTGTTGCCCGGAGGTCTTGGGTGATAAGGACGAGTAATTACTCCCTTCCTACATAACATTTTCCCATTGTTTTGCACCATCCACTGTTATTTATATCTCAAGAAAATTGCAGGTTCAAATCAAGATATGAATCGGCTATCATTCGAGGAAATGACAAGAATGCCACCAATCGAGAGAAGCACACAGGCTCAACTGTTGCAAAGGTAATACCTTTTTTTATCCAAAAGATAGGTGACACCAAGCCCTGTTTCTCTTGTTGTGGTCAGACAACATGTTAGTGTTTCTGCATGGTTTATGACTTTTTGGTATATATTAATTTGGAGATGAGATGTTCCTGTATGTTATGGTGTTTGATATACTCCAATATGTTCAAGCACTAGTTCTTGTTCTTCCCATTTGGCTGACAAATTACAAGTTGGGCATCAACTGAGTTTTATATTACACAAACTGTATCCATATGTTACCAAAGTAGTACGTTCATCTCTGATTTAACATGTGGAAGCAATGTGTAGGCACTGCATTCAAATTCTAGACCAATTAGTGTCCACTTTTAGTTTAAACCATGAGATGATGGCAAGCCATTTAGATCAATCCATCTCAATTTTCTGCATTTTGTTGTTGAAATGCCATTCATCCTTCCAGATTATCACTGTTATAATATGTGTTCTCTTGTTTGGTACTTGAATACTCTTCATAGGCATTAAGGGAGCGGATAAAGCCATACTTCTTGCGTCGTATGAAAAGTGAAGTGTTTGTTGATACTGGTTCAGCAGATGATAAAAAACTTTCCAAGAAGAATGAGCTAATTGTCTGGCTGAGGTTAACAGCTTGCCAGGTACAAATTCTGGTGTAAATTGAATGTAAAACTGGTTGAATAATTGGCCAGTGATAATCTTGACCTGTCTTTCTTTTCGGTGCAGAGGCAACTATATGAAGCTTTTCTGAACAGTGATCTTGTTCATTCTTCAATGCAAGGATCACCATTGGCTGCGATCACGGTAAGCATCAGTGTCAAAGCCTTTTCTTTGCAGCGATCTTGTCCACCTTTATCTGTCTCTTATTGCTTTCATGTACTCCTTCAGTTTTTGTTCATGTTATGCTCATCATATACCCACTCCAATTCAAAATATGGCTTTTGTTTTTGCGATCCTCTATCAAAGGCATGCATATGGAATTAATGACATTTTCATTATTTTGCCCTTATCTATCTCGTCAGTCTCTTCATCGTTCGTCATTTTTCTGTTCTTCAACAGGTATTGAAGAAAATATGCGACCATCCATTGATATTGACGAAGAGAGCTGCTGAAGATATCTTGGAAGGCATGGAAGGCATGGATGTAAAGTTGGATAACAAGGATATGGGCATGGTAGAGAAAATGGCCATGAACCTTGCAGATATGGCTCATGATGGCGAAGCGCTGCAAGTCGACGAGGAAGTCTCATGCAAGATAATTTTTATCATGTCCTTGTTGGTAAGTGTTTTTTTATGGATGTGTGTAGAAGCTGGTAGAAATGTACTCCCTCAGTTCCCTAATAGTTGTAAACCAGATGTAGTATTTGTTATGTAAACTAAGTGGTTCACATCTTACGTTTGCAGCGGAAACTTCTTGAAGAGGGACACCATGTCCTTGTCTTTTCTCAGACTCGCAAAATGCTAAACCTTATTCAGGTCTGTTCTTGTTTGCTTTTCAGTGCATGTCGTTTTCTTTTGATGTATAGTATGAAAAGCATAGTTATTGACTTCCATCCTTTAGTGCCTTTTGTATTTCTACATACGGACATACATGATGAACCCTGTAGGTAGAGTAAAAGACAATGTTTTTCGTATTCATATACGAAATGAAAATTTATGCACATTCACCTTACTTCCACTTTCTGATAACACAATCATTCAAGTCTTGTTCAATAAGAGCCAGATCATTCTGGTCAATAATAGCACAACTACTTGAGTTCAAATGTTCTGATAACATGATATTTAGCATGACTAGTGGCTTTTGGCATCTTTTATCTACTGCTGGCATCAAATTGCATCTAAGAGCAGCTATTTCGTTGGCCTATTTGCACCTAAATGATGTTGATCATGTCCATCATCATCATATTTGAAATGTGGAAGTTACATTATTGGAAGGCTACAAGTTTGGCCTATCTTTACCTACTTTGGCCTGTTTACTTGACACATTCGACTATTGCAACAGGAAGCTATATTACTTGAGGGCTACAAGTTTTTACGCATTGATGGTACTACCAAGATTGCTGAGAGGGAAAGGATTGTTAAGGTTAATATTCATGCATCACTTTTCTTGTGCTGTGTTCTACCATGGACTCAGCTATATCTTTTAGGTTGCTTACGTATTATGATTTGTATCTCCAGGATTTCCAAGAGGGACCTGGAGCACAAATATTTTTGCTGACTACACAAGTTGGTGGGCTTGGACTTACATTAACCAAGGCAGCCCGTGTCATCGTAGTTGATCCTGCTTGGAATCCAAGGTACCTGAACATTGCACTTCCTGATCAAGTGTTTCTCCTTTAGGTTTCATGTAATGCCTCATACATCAAGTGTTCCGTTCCTTTACAAATCTTCCTTTTACAGTACGGACAGTCAGAGCGTGGATCGTGCTTATCGAATTGGTCAGACCAAAGATGTGATTGTGTACCGCTTGATGACGTCTGGAACCATCGAAGAAAAGATATATAAAATGCAGGTTAAAATATGATCTAGAATCTTTTACTCGATTGTTATTCATGCGATACCTCCAGCTTTAAGTTTTTATACCTCCCCTTGCTTGAACCGCATAGTCCCTTTTTTTCAGGTTCTCAAGGGTGCTTTGTTTAGAACAGCCACAGAGCAGAAAGAACAAACACGCTACTTCAGCAAGAGGGTGATGATCCTGATACCCTTTCTAATAATTTCTTTGACGAAATGTGTTTCTTGTCGATGCTTTCTGGATGCCCTACTGAATAATATGGCTAATTCTTCGCATATCTTCAGGACATTCAAGAGCTCTTTAGTCTGCCAGCACAAGGTTTTGATGTTTCCCTTACACAAAAGCAATTGCAAGAAGAGCATGGACATCAACTTGACATGTAAGATTTTTTTTTTCTATTAGTTATGGCAGGGTTACTTTGATCTTGATGAGTTGACCAAGTGATACTTTGAAAATTTTGTTTGGCGATTGGCTCTCAAATGCTCTGTGTAGATAGTTGATGCCAGCATTTCATTTACACAATGGGCGTTTTGTACATTTTATCATGAACTTGAAATATAACCAGCAATACTTGGTGATCATTCTTGCTCTTTTTTGAGATGTTTGTTCACTTGCATTTTCCAGGGACGAGTCACTGAGGGAGCACATAGAGTTTCTGGAGCGACAAGGAATAGCGGGTGTAAGCCATCACAGCCTCCTATTCTCAAAAACAGCAGTCTTGCCTTCGTTGGAGCCTGATGCTATGGAGAGGTTAGTGTTGCAGCCTTTCAACACATGGCAATGCTGCTTCTTGTTGCTGGTTTTTATTTAGCTAGCAGTCATGTTCCAAGCCTTGTCTTCATAGTTATGATGTTCTTGTGTGCAGCAAGAACCCAACAATGCCGATGATGGCTAGGCAGTACAACAAGGCATCCTTGATGGACTACGTCGCCAATGGGTAAGCCTTGCCTAGTCAATCTTTCGAAGTATAGTTGACCATTGAGTGAGTCAATTGCAACCGGCAAGCTTAACCTGACTACTCTCGTTTTCTGGCAGCGCTGCCCATGCTTTCAAGCCAAAGGACTTCACTCCAAGAGCATACTCTGCAAGCAATACAAGTTCAGAGAGCCCCGAGGAAATCAAGGCGAAGATCAACCGGCTGTCGCAAACCCTTTCGAACACGGTAATTAATTCTCTTGCAAAAACACCCAAGAGGCGGTGTGGTTCTTTTTGCCTGTCTGTCTGTCTGTCTATGATATGGTTTGCTGAGAAGAAGAATGAACAACTGGTGCAGACGCTGGTGTCGAGGCTGCCTGACCGTGGGGAGAAGCTGAAGAAGCAGATCCATGATCTGGACGAGAAGCTGATGGTGATCGAGTCGTCTCCTGAGTCGTCGTCGTCGATGATGTCGAGAGGGGGGGCGCGGACTGAGGTGATCTGCTTGGACGATCAGAGCCTATAGCTGTGATCTTGAAGCAAAGCTGCTGCTGGTCATTTTTGTTTCTAGTCGGTCACTGAGGTGTGACTGGACTGCCACACTCGTATTCTTTTGGCCGTGGGCGTTGTAAATACTAGTAGTAACCTGATGGATGGATGATTGCTGCAAATCATTTCCAACATCTCTGTTTTCAATTATTCATATAAATGAAATGACTTGATCTTTTTTTGCTTTATGCCCACGTCCATTGTGCAACAACTACCAAAAATAATTAACTTATTGATAGAAAATCAGTACATCAAGAAATTAAATTATGGCAAGTGTATTTGCATCTCGGAAGCCAACACCATCATCACCATCATAGATGTTCATTACGCATGAAAATATTGCAATCATTACTTCTTAAACTACATAACTGACATAATTCAGGTGTTATTAGAGTCATCATTGAATGTAAAATGAACTAGATTTTAGGTATAATATTTCCAATCAAGAGAAATATTTTCTTCTAGTTAGTAACTACGAATGGGCCACTGCCAATAAGAACCGCTGAACCGGGAAAAAAAGATATGCAAGTGTGCGTATAGAGGCATGGAAAGTACTAGTTTCCACGTAAGCTGATCGAATGAAATAATTTTATCAAAGTTTTGAGATATAAGTTTGTGCATCCAAGAAACAAAACTGTTAGAATTTAATTAATTATGTAATTAGTTAAGTAATCTCTACTTGTAACCGCACGTGGATCCCTCCCACGATGCGGAACCGACATATCCTTCCTGGAGCGTCGCCTCCAGGAACCGCTTTTCCCCTGGCATATAAGTGTTCATCATCAAGGAATAAAGTACACAGTTGATTTATTTGCATCTCTCTCGTTTAGATCACAACACGTTATCAGCACTGCTCTTCCAGAGCGCTTTTGACGAGATCGATAGGCAAGAAAGAAAAGGTAGGATGGCTCGTTCAATGCCGACGAACCTTCGTCGCCTGCTGCAGAACGACGTCCGTTGTCGCCGCCTTGCTGTTCTCCACCGCAGGTTCGGAGAGCGCCGCCGCTTCGACGGTCTACGACATGGAGCGGGTCGCTACATCGGCCGCCGCCACGGCGCCGGCGGCTACCGAGCGCTCCGTCACGGCCTGGGCACCCGCTCCCTGAGCGGTGCGAATCCGGCGGTTGGCGCCGAGCCCCGCGCCCCGCTCGCACGGGAGGCCCTCGACAGGCTCCTCGCCGGTCCTGCCCCGCCAATGCTCGGGGCCAACGCGGCACAGGGAGCACCGCCGCCGGGTTTCTGGTGCTCTGCCCATGGGTGGGTCATCTGCCCACTCCATGGGGATGACGCCGCCGCCGTCGAGCAGGCGCCCGGACCCGTCTTCGAGTTGGGCTCCACCAGCGCCGCGGCTGCCGACTCCAACTCAGTCGCGCCGCGCCTCCCGTCTCCGACCCCGGCGGTTGTCGAGATGGGGAGCGGCTCCTTCGCGCCGCGCCTCCCGTCTCCGACCCCGGCCGGAGCCCCTGCCTCCGTTTTCGCGTTTGGCGCCTCCGCGCCCGTGCCTGTGCCGACCGGGGCCTCCGCTTCCGCCTTCGTTTTTGGCTCCGCTGCCCGCAGCTTCTCTTGCGCGGCGGCCGTCGACGCCATCGCGCCTGCGGCGCCGGCTACGCCCCCGCGCATGTCGTCTCCAGCGCCGGCTACGCCCCCGCGCCTGCCGTCTCCAACGCCGGCCACCCCCGCGCGCCTGCCATCCGCTGCGAGCCGGCTGTTGCCCTTCGGCCTGGCGGCTTCGGGCTCTCCGTCGAGCAGCCGCGCCCCGCGCGCTGGCTCCTGGAGCCCGGCCGCCCTGGGGCTCGCGAATGGCGCCTCGCCTGGCTCTCTGCCTCCGGGCGTGCTTTCTGACGAGGACGAGGACGTGCGCGGTGGAGGCCTGTAACGAGGCTGCAGTTGCTTTTCTAGCACAACACAGGCTGTGCCTTATCTACGCGGTGGCTGAATAAATATATGTTTCTTCTCTGTCTTATCCTGTGTGATATTGGAAAGAACTAGCCCTGGTCTAGCAGCAAGTTTTAGTAGTAATACTAGTACTATCTGATCTCTGTTTTAGGTTAATTCCTGTAGCATCAACAGTAGATCTAGCAGTAGACTAATCCCTGTTTTAGACCCTGCTTAATTCCTGTTTTAATTTCTGTAGAGTACTTTGTATTCCATCATATATGTGATGTAATATATATTTCCATGTTTGCTACATGTTGAGATTTATTACCCCTATTATTTGTAATTGAGATTTTAAATTTCTTACAAATAAAAATCAACCCGTAGTCTTAATTGAGCCTTTGGCTTAATACGAGCACGAGTTGATATGCAAAATTTCGAAGTGATTTTCTTTCAAATTGATGTTTTGGGACCACACAGTAGTGAGTTGATCTACTGCATAGCAGATTATCGCACTACGATTAAGCCTACATTCTATCATATTGATATGATGATTGCTTAATATTGTGCCCTCCCATACGTTTTATTAAGTTATGACATAAGGTACTAGAAACATGAGTATCTACTGATTTTATCAGATTATACTCTCTAGTTCTGAGAGACGGACCCCGAATTTTTTTTGGGGCGTATCTACAATGTGTCAAACTTAACAATTTGAAAGTCACACTAATGATTTCAAGCCCATTTCTTGAAGTTATCATTAATTTTGCAACGTTCAATACAACGTAACCATGAAGGTTTTAATTTACCTGGTGTAAATCAATAATCTCTGGTTTACCCATGTAGGTAACTAATGGCTGGAAGAGAGTTCGATGCACTCGACCTCAATGGCTACAACTATCCTACCTGGGCCATGGACATCAAGATCGCTCTTGCATCCCATGGATTAGTGCGTGCAATCCAAACTCCGGAAGATCCTCTTCCAGATGGAGTCACGCCGCTGAGAGATGAACAGAAATATGCCGCCTTATACATCATAAGGCACCATATCCACCCAGATCTCAAATCTGAATATTTGGAGGAGGAATCCCCACTTACTCTGTTTCAGGCCCTCAAGACGAGGTATGAACAGCAAAAGGCAGTTGTCCTGCCGGAAGCACTCCATGATTGGACGCATATACGACTCCAGGATTTCAAATCCATCTGGGCATACAATCACGAGGTTCATAAGATAAGTTCCAAATTACACTTTTGCGGGAAGGAACCTACTGATGCGGAAAAGATAGAAAAAACTCTGTCTACTATGCTCCCATCTGAAAGGGTCCTCCGGCAACAGTACCGTGCTCGTGACTACCAAGTCTATTCCGACCTCATTCATATCCTACTTCAGGCTGAAAAGCATGATGAGCTACTCGCTAAGAATGGTTCTCAGCGTCCGGTTGGTTCCCAACCTCTGCCTGAAGTTCATATGAACGTCGTGAACAAATGAAAGTTTGATGGTGTGTCCCATGGCAAGCCATCGAACTTCAAGGGTAAACGCAAGCGCAACCGGAACAGAAAGCCTGGAAACTCGGACCGTGGGAAAGGCACCGCAAAGCCCAAGTTTGATAAAACTAAGCTTTGTGACAAGTGTGGATGCTACACGCATCCTACCAATAAGTGCAAGACCCCGAAGCATCTGGCAATTCTGTATCAGCAATCTAAGAGACGCAAAGTACCTCACGGGAAAAGGTTTGAAGCCAACTTCAACCTTCATCCAGATGGCGCCAATGGAGCTGGTGGTTCGCAAGACGTTCCTCCCGGATCTAGCAACACCATGACACTCCATACATCAGAGGATCCTACAGACACGGAGAACATGATGGTTGAGTACGCCTCAACCGACATGTTTGGAGACTTCGATTAGTCCCATTATCTCCTTAGTGATCGATTTATTAAATAAATCATATCCAGGTGTGATGATTGTAATAGAACATAAGTATTGTTGTCATTTATATATTGTATCAGCACTTTGATATAATAAGATTGTATTCTATGTATTGAAATAAAGGTTTTTCTTATTGAAAATTCCTCTTTTTTTTATATATAGCTTTCTACGGGGACAATCCGATGGAAGATGAATTATGCCTTGTGGACAGTGCTACCACAAACTCCATACTGAGGGAGTTGAAATATTTTCAGACTCTGAAAAAGATGAATGGAGATATTTTGACAATCGCTGGACGCGATACGGTAATTGTTGGCACTGGACGTGCCATATTTACCTTCCCAGGTGGTACACAAGTGACAATTGAGGATGCCTTGCTGTATCCCGATTCATCCCGTACCCTCATCAGTTTTCGAGATATCCGTAAAAATGGTTTTCACATTGAAACTCATGATGACAACAACGAAGAGTTTCTACTCTTCACAAAAGATTACAGATATGGCAAGCAAGTACTTGAAAAAATTCCTTCACTATCGTCCGGACTGTACTATAAGTACATCAAGCCCGTAGAACATGTTGCTTACAAGGTAATTTTTCAGAATGTTAATGCATTCCAAACTTGGCATGATCGCCTTGGTCACCCCAGTGTTGGGATGATGAGGAAAATTACTAGAAATTCCATTGATCATAATTTGCTTGAGTCAAAGTTTCCTCAGTCATCAGACTTTGTGTGCACATCCTGCGCCATAGGGAAACTAATTTTAAGGCCATCACACCTTAAAATACAAGCTGAACCACTTCAGTTCCTTGAACGCATTCAAGGTGACATTTGTGGTCCTATCCAACCATTATCTGGACCATTTCGGTATTTCATGGTTCTGATTGACGCATCTACACGATGGTCACACGTGTGCCTTCTATCCACACGAAACCATGCATTTGCCAAGATAATGCGGGAAGTAATTAAGTTACAGGCCCATTATCCAGAAAGTCGGATTAAATCAATTCGCATGTACAATGCTGCAGAATTCTCTTCACGTGCTTTCAATGACTATTGCATGGCCTTGGGGATAGAAGTTCAGCACTCTGTCCCATACGTCCATACTCAAAATGGTTTGGCCGAATCTCTAATTAAAAGGATCAAACTCATTGCAAGACCTTTGTTAATGAATTGCAGCTTGCCAACTTCGTGTTGGGGTCATGCAATTTTACACGCTGCTGACTTAATCCAATTGCGACCTACTGCATATCACAGTACTTCCCCTCTGCAATTGGTACGTGGAAATCCTCCTAGCATTTCCCATCTGCGTAAGTTCGGATGTGCTACGTACGTCCCAATTTCACCACCACAGCGGACATCCATGGGCCCACACAGGAAACTTGGGATCTATGTGGGGTACAAATCGCCGTCGATTATCAAGTACCTGGAACCCCTTACCGGGGATCTATTCACAGCCCGTCACGCTGATTGCATTTTTGACGAGGAACATTTTCCGGCATTAGGGGGAGATTTCAAGAACCAGAAAGAATGCCCGGAAATTGATTGGAATGCCATTGCCATTTCAACCTCTGATCCACGTACTCAAGAGACCGAACTACAAGTTTGGAAAAATATCAATTTGCAACATCTTGCAAATAATCTGCCAGATTCATTTACTGATCTAAAAGGTGTTACAAAATCCTTGATTCCAGCCAGGAATGCGCCCGAAAGAGTGGAGGTACCAACTAAAACCACTCAACTCCCTGTTCCTAAAAAGAGGGGGAGTAGTACGGCCTCTGACCCGGAACCTGCTTCTCGCAAGCAGCAAAGGAGAGAGAGGAGAAAATCCTCAAAATCAGTAAATGCAAGTCAACTCAACGTTGATGAACACCTTATGGGTAGTTTACACCCAGTGAAAGGGAAACCTTCACAACCCAGCTCCAGTGTGCACAAACTAGCTGGAACATCGGAACACCTAGACTCAATCGTATTGGGAAATAACGAAGAGTCTCTAGGGGTGCAAGAAATTTCCATCAACTATGTTGATTCCGGAGAATCATTTGACCGCAAGTCTGCGACTGTCGACATATATTTTGCTGAAAAGATTGCAGATATCCTTATCACTGATCATGATCCAAAGTCTATCGTCGAGTGCCAAAGGCGCTCCGACTGGCCTAAATGGAAGGATGCAATCCAAGCAGAAATTGCCTCGCTTAACAAAAGGAAGGTATTCACTGAAGCAATACCTACACCTCCCAATGTTTTCCCTGTGGGATTCAAATGGGTTTTCCTCCGGAAACGGAATGAGAACAATGAGGTGGTGAGATATAAAACAAGGCTCGTAGCACAAGGTTTTACGCAGAAACCCAGCATTGATTTCAATGAGACATACTCTCCAGTAATGAGTGACAACTTTCCGATATCTTATATCTATGGCAGTACAAAATCGTCTATCCATGCAGTTGATGGACGTTGTGACCGCATATCTTTACGGGTCACTAGATTCGGACATATATATGAAGGTTCCTGATGGAATCTCTGTCCCGAGTAACAATGCAAAACGCAACATGTATTGTGTAAAGCTGAATAAGTCATTGTATGGCTTAAAACAGTCGGGGCGGATGTGGTACAACCGACTAAGTGAGTTCCTTCTTAAGAAAGGTTAATCCAATAGTGATGATTGCCCATGTGTCTTCATCAAGAAGTCCTCTATAGGATTTTGCATCATTTCTGTGTATGTTGATGATCTCAACATCATCGGCGGTGCACCAGATATTGATAAAGCACGCAATCACCTAAAGATGGAATTTGAGATGAAGGATTTGGGTCAAACCAAATTTTGCTTGGGTCTCCAACTCGAGCACCTTACCTCAGGAATAATGGTACACCAAGCTGCCTATATCCAGAAAATATTGGAGAAATTCAATATGGACAAATCCTACCCATCTAAAACTCCCATGGTGGTTCGATCTCTAGACGTAGAGAAAGATCCGTTCAGACCAAGGGATGATGGTGAAGAGATTTTGGGACCCGAGGTTCCATATCTCAGTGCTGTTGGAGCGCTTATGTATCTTGCAAATTGCACAAGACCTGATATTGCATTTGCAGTAAATCTACTTGCTAGACACAGCGCAACTCCCACCAAACGCCATTGGTCGGGAGTCAAGAATGTCTTTCGATATCTCCAAGGCACAAAGGATCTTGGCCTATTCTTTCAGTTCCAGAAAAAACTGGACTCTGGTATAATTGGATATACAGATGCTGGCTATTTATCTGATCCCCATAATGCCAGATTGCAGACCGGCTTTGTGTTCCTACATGATGGAACTGCTATATCATGGAAGTCTTCGAAACAGACCCTAGTTGCAACATCTACCAATCATTCTGAAATAATTGCTTTATATGAGGCATCGCGTGAATGCACGTGGCTTCGCAGAATGATAAACCACATACAACAGTCATGTGGAATTGGTTCTATCGAATCACCTACCATTATCTATGAAGATAACGCGGCTTGTGTTGCACAGATGCAAACAGGATATATAAAGAGCAATATCACTAAGCATATTGCCCCTAAGTTGTTTTATCCTCATGAACTCCAGAAAAGTGGTGAAATTAACATCTTGCAAGTCAAGTCATGCGATAATCTCGCTGATCTTTTCACAAAGTCTCTACCAGCTTCAACATTCCAGAAATACATTCATGGAATTGGTATGCGACGGCTCCGAGATTTGCAAGAGTCAGGGGGAGTATCCTCCTGAACTGTTCCTGTTCAAAGCCTCATATTACACTCTTTTTCCCTTTATGAGTTTACTTTATAGGTTCTCATCGAGGTTTTTAATGAGGTAATATCAACATAAGATCATATGTCATACTATCTGTTTTCCCCACCGGGGTTTTTACGAAAGTATATACAACATATTTATTGTCCTCTTATTCTATGGATACATTTCATATAGAGTTAACGGAGGCAATAACCATTATATGCGGTAGCATTTTCTCCTTATTTTCCCACAGGGTTTGAAGGAGTTTTAGCTGCATATACTACACCACTCCTTATATTTTTCCCACAGGGTTTTTGGAGGAGACTATTTCAAGATGATGAACACGCTCAAGGACAAGTATAGATTAGGGGGAGTGTTAGAATTTAATTAATTATGTAATTAGTTAAGTAATCTCTACTTGTAACCGCACGTGGATCCCTCCCACGATGCGGAACCGACATATCCTTCTTGGAGCGTCGCCTCCAGGAACCGCCTTTCCCCTGGCATATAAGTGTTCATCATCAAGGAATAAAGTACACAGTTGATTCATTTGCATCTCTCTCGTTTAGATCACAACAAAAACATTGCTAGTTCATACAGAAACTATCAAGATACATCAATATGAGATTCTCGCCCCTACGGGCTGTGACTGTACCAAGCAATGTCAGGTATACGTGAAACTAACCCCGGACTGACGTTGTTTTCAGCAGAACTACCATGATGTTGTTTTTGCGTAGAAATAAAAGTTCTCGGAATGGAACGAAACTTTGCGAGGATTTTTTATATCAATAAAGAGAATTTCTGGAGCCAAGAGCCACGTGAGGAGGCACAACCCACCAGGGTGCCCCCCCCCCCCCGCGCCCCGGTGGGTTGTCCCCACCTAGTGGCCCCTATGACCCTGAAACTGACGCTATAAAATTACATTATTCCCGAAAAAATCAGAGAGAAAGAATTATCGCGTTTCACGAGACGGAGCCACCGTCGTCTCCTGTTCTTCATCGAGAGGTCAGATCTGGAGTCCGTTTGGGGCTCCAGAGAGTGGGATCTTCGATCTTCGTCATCACCAACACTTCTTCATCGCCAATTCCATGATGCTCCCCACCTGGAGTGAGTAATTCCTTCGTAGGCTCGCTGGTCGGTGAGGAGTTGGATGAGATTCATCATGCAATCAAGTTAGTTTTGTTAGGGCCTGATCCCTAGTATCCAGTATGTTCTGAGATTGATGTTGCTATGACTTTGTCATGCTTAATGCTTGTCACTTTGGGCCCGGGTGCCATGATTTCAGATCTGAATCGTTTATGTTATCACCATTATATCCGTGTTCTAGATCCGATCTTGCAAGTTATAGTCACCTACTACGTGTTATGATTCGGCAACCCCGGAGTGACAATAGTTGGGACCACTCCCGGTGATGACCGTAGTTTGAGGAGTTCATGTATTCACCGTGTGTTAATGCTTTGTTCCGGTTCTCTATTAAAAGGAGGCCTTAATATCTCCTAGTATTTGTGTGTTTAAAATGCACCATTCAAGACCACGTCATCAATTTTCAACACTTCCTGACTTCATTTGATATTTTTCATGCATTTACTAATTTTTTGAGCTACATGACCCAGAAATTGAAAATCACTACAAATGAACTCTGAATAGGTTGAAAATTGGTATTGGTATCATCATTTCATCCACACAGCTTGTGCTAAAAAGTTGAGAGGGTTGCGGCAAAAACTGGATGCACTTCGTGTACAAATCACACAATCTCTTTTGAAGTATGAGAGTTTCTTACAAAAACTCACCTGTTACAAAAGGGATTTCTTTTTTTTGAACTTATTTGAACTCCAGACTTTTCGTGTGTTCAAAATGCACCATTCAAGGCCACATCATCAATTTTCAACACTGTCAGACTTCATTTGGTATTTTTCATGCATTTGCTGTTTTTAAGCTAGATGACCCAGAAATTGAAAAGCACTACAAATGAACTGTGAATAGGTTGAAAGTTGGCATGATATCATAATTTCATCCACATAGCATGTGCTAAAAAGTTAAGAGGGTTGCGGCAAAAACTGGATACACTTCGTGTACAAATCGGACAATCTCTTTCGAAGTATCAGGGTTTCTTGCGAAAACTCATGTATTACAGAAGGGATTTCATTTTTTTTGAACTTATCTGAACTCCAGACTTTTTGTGTGTTTAAAATGCACCATTCAAGGCCACATCATCAATTTTCAACATTTTCTGACTTCATTTGATATTTTTCATGCATTTACTGATTTTTTTGAGCTAAATGACACATAAATTAAAAAGCAGTACAAATGAACTCTAAATAGGTTCAAAGTTGGCATGGTATCATCTTTTCATCCACATAGCATGTGTTAAAAAGTTGAGAGGGTTGTGGCAAAAACTGGATGCACTTCGTGTACAAATCGGACAATCTCTTTCGGAGTATCACGGTTTCATACGAAAACTCATCTGTTAGAAAAGGGATTTCATTTTTATGAACTTATCTGAACTCCAGACTTTTTGTGTGTTCAAAATGAACCATTCAAGGCCACATTATCAATTTTCATCACTTTCTGACTTCATTTGATATTTTTCATGCATTACTGATTTTTTTTGAGCTAAATGACTCAGAAATTGAAAAGCACTAGAAATGAACTCTGAAAAGGTTGAAAGTTGGCATGATATCATCATTTCACTCACGTAGCATGTGCTAAAAAGTTGCGAGGGTTGCGCAAAAACTGGATGCACTTCGTGTACAAATCGGATAATCTCTTTCGAAGTATAAGGGTTTCAGACGAAAACTCATCTCTTACAGAAGGGATTTTATTTTTTCGAAATTATTTGAACTCTAGACTTTTTGTGTGTTCAAAATGAACCATTCAAGACCACATCATCAATTTTCAAAACTTTCTGACTTCATTTTGTATCTTTTATGCATTTACTGATTTTTTTCTGACTTCATCAGGCTTTCATTTTTAATGCTTTTCAATTTCAGTGTCATTAGTTTGTAAACGAAGTTAAGGGGGTTACAACAAATGAAGCGTGCTATATATATGTGGTCGAAATGCATGATACCATGAAAAGTAGCAAATGAAGTTAGAAAGGGCTAAACCTTTCAAATTTGAAAACTATAATGGCACAAACAGAAACTAGACATATATAAATTGGTCCAAGCAGTACATACTAATACTCGTCCAAGCAGTACATAATAATAGCTAGCACAGATATATATACAAGTGTTCGCCGTTGTGAACACTACTCGTCTGAATCAGAATGTCCCAAAGCTGATGTGAGGTGACGCTGGCCATAGTTCATGATTCGAATCTTGCGGTACAACTCGTATGAAACGTATGCATATTTTGCTGCATACTCAATGTTGATAGGGTCAAGTGGGGTCCTCTCCCACTGTTTGTGATGATACTTTAGGAATTTGGTCTTCATATCAGCGTACTCCTCGTCGATCAAGGTGATTGCCATATGAGCCATCGAAGTCCTCTAATGTTGAAGCCTGAATATGTCTTGGATATCAATGTGGCACTCAGCTGGTACCTCAATACCAAAGTTGTGCCTCATCTTCAGCTTGTCGTTCGTTATGTCAACGCTAGCAAAACATATGCCGCTGCGAAGGAAGTCCATGAGTTCTGGACAATGCTTGTCACTACTGCAACAACAACAAATTAAAATTGGACAAATGTTACATACTGCTGCAACAAGGAAAAATGTTTCACTACAACTAAAGAGAAATTTATCTTTAGGATTCAAATGGAACATATTGCTATCCTATGCAATTTTCATATCCTACTAATTGATCAAGAAACCGTAAATTAACTATGACATATATATATATATGTGTGTGTATATATATATATATATATATATATATATGTATATATATATATGTGTGTGTGTGTATATATATATATATATATATATATATATATATATATATATATATTCTTCCACGGTTTTGCAAATATACAACAAAGAAAATTGTTTCACTACAACTAAAGAGAAATTGATCTTTATAGGATTTCAATGAAACATATTGCTATCCTATGCAATTTTCATATCCTATGAATCGATCAAGAAACCCTCAATTAACTATCCAATAGAACATATATAGAAACTCCATATTGCTATCCAATGGAACCTAGAGAGATCACTATATGCAATTTTCATAACCTTGGATCAAAGAAAGCCTCAAAACTTATCTCACCCATTGGAAGACCAAGACATGGAGTTTGAAACATAGTTGGATGACAGCAACACCTTGTTGATTGGCCATGTACTCCAGATCAAGCCCCAAGAAATTCTCATGCTCCTCCCCGGCGTCAAGCCATTCCTGCAACTGTCCAAGAAAATGCGGCACATCTCTGCTGTCTTTCGTGTACACTGACATCGAGTTGGGTCATGCCATGTGCGAGCACCTCTCCGAAGCGAGTTCTTGGCATGGTGGAAGAAGAGAAGGGAAGAAGAGAGGGGAAGAAGAGAGGAAGAAGAGAGGAGAGCGACAGAGGAGAAGAACAGAGAATGGCGAGAGACTCTGCTTCGGTTGTGCTTTTCATCGCTGAAAACGACGCGGGAGGCGAACCATTTGGACCTTTAGTCCCGGGTTGAGCCACCAACCGGGACTAAAGGGTGATATGAACGGTTGCCACCACCACTTAGTCCTGGTTTGATCCACCAACCGGGCCTAAAGGAGGATACGAACGGTTGTCGGCCTATTTGTCCCGGTTCATGTATGGAACCGGGACCAAAGGGGTGACATCAACCGGGACCAATGGCCCATGATGCCCGGCCGGCTCCCTAGCCTCACGAACCGGGACTAATGACACCATAGGTCCCGGTTCGTGTGTGAACCGGGACTAATGAGATTTCAGGCCGTGGACCAAAGCCCTCTTTTCTACTAGTGTCATGTGCTTGACACATCGACAAGATTTTTGAAGAAATTTAAGAGAACGGTCTCCTTGTCACGGTGCACCGTGAACGTTGTTCCATTGTGTTCAAGGGATTTAATTTGATTCTTGCAATGGAGGGCCGAAGCACAAATGTGAAGGTAGGCCGAATTTTCATCACCTAAAATGCAGTCTTTCAGCTTTGCCCGTTGCCGCCAGTGCGCATCGATGGCAGCATTATGCCGGGTGAAGCAAAAGCTTTGCGGCGACCCTAAGCTCAGATTCCAGAGTAGACAGCGGCCGCGATTCCTTGAGCTTATCAAGGCAATTAAGCATGGTTATCTTGGGGGAGCGGCAGTTTAACTAGCAATTCTTGGCCATGTTACGGGTGCGCTTAATCTTAAGGGCAAGCGTGCTGGTAGATCGAGCCACGATGGGCATGACACTGACTCACACTTGTCCAATTAATTTGCTCGCACCCGTTCTTTAAAAAGAAGAATGCATGTCAAGGAGGGAGCGATCCAGGCGGAAGACCGAAGACTTAGGGATTGACGTACGTGGCAGTCATTATAACTGTGGGTACGTGGTCAGAGGTTGTCCTGTTGGAATTAACCACCATGTAAGTCCATGTCTGGCTCGAACTGGAACAATCGCATCCGAGTCATATTAGGCTAGGTTAGGTTCATAAGCTAGCTCCTTTATATACTCGTACGTATACCTCTGTAGTATTTTGTACAACCAGAGAAAAGCAATACAAAGAAAGAATCGGGAGCGGCACGGTCCCGTAGCCATTAACTCGGGTCTTCTTCTCGTGTGTGTGTATTCCGGCGACTTTGCACGTACATGTATACGTGATTGTACAGCCGACGGATCCTAGCTTTTCTAATTAGCTAGCTTCATGTCAACAAACCATCCAGCTGCTAGCTTGGGTGCTTAGCTTTGTTACGTGAGTATCCATCCACGTGCTTGCTTGCTCTCTGTGCCTGCCGCGTACGAGATCATCTCGACGAAAAGTATTCGTCGAGTCGGACATGTATCCAACAGTCCTGGTGATCCGAAAAAAGCGAGGTATTCGGGAACTTAGCGGCCCAGTCGACGTTGGCCAGCGCCCGATCCAAACGGACAAGAGTGGGGACGTTCTGCTGGTTCGACCATGTGAAACGCCGATCAAGCAAAGGGAGGTCTTGCATCTGCAGGGCATGGATGGTAGAGGAGAATAGGTTTGCCTCGAGCATATTGAAGTGGGGATCGAGTAGATTTGTCAGATGGTCCAAGTGTGATGTTGAAATCCCCAATGATCGATCACCCAAGTGTCGGGGGATCTTAGGCTTTAGATCGACAAGCGATTGCAGGAAATCCTTCTTGGATATGTGATCACATGCATGGTCCGTAGACATTGGTAATCGCAAAAGAGAGATCGTTCACTCAAGCCTCGAACCAACAAGCAAGGGCAAAGGAGTTTGCCAGCATTTGGGTGCAAGCGATGAACTTGTCATCCCATGCCGTGACGATTCCGCCGGCGGATCCGACTGGAAATTTCGAAGACTCGGAGGGATCGAGGAAGGAGATAGCTTTGAACTGCGTGATATCTTGAAGTTTTGATTCCTGAAGACAGATTACGGAGCTCAGGGACGATAACATGGGTGCACTTTTTGTGTCTACCTAAACCTCGAACGTTCCATGAAGTAATATAAATTTCTCTAATCATTGGAAACAACAGAGCTCGCTCAGGTAATATGCCCATGTTGTTTATGCTTGACGAGGTGAAGGGCGATGTGTGATCCCGAGGCGGACCCGGGTGACCTCGCGGCGGCCACCCCATCACCGCCGGCCGCCCGCAAGGAGACCACGGAGGTGAAAGGGGGAGTGATCCGTGGTGGGATCGTCGGATCGCCATGCCGCTCTCGCGATCTATCTGATGCAGAGGAGGTTCCTTCTCATCGAAGATGGGCAGCGGTTTTTGAAGATTCTACATCTGCAGGGCGTCTGCAGCGAGTTGGATCCATTCATCTACATCTAGCGTCGCGCTGGGTCACGGTTCGGGATGAGGACAACGACATTTTGGCCGGCAGATTTTTGCAGGATGGTGAAGATCCGAAGGTTGGGGATGGTATGGACATTGATGGTTTTCTTTTGATCGTGGGTGATCTGCGGGAAGAAGTTCCAATACATCGAGACATAGCAAAGGTTTGTGTTGATCTTACTACTGATCCACCTCGTTTTGGAGGTAGATTTTGGGTTATTGCAGATAGGGACGAGGTTGACGACGAGGCGGAGGTTCATGTTGCCGAGGCATCACAGACCGTCGAAGCATCAGGCTCGCGGCAAGATGGTGTTTCATCCCATGTCGAAGAGGAGCATTCGGAGGCATCAGCACCTTCGTCACCATGCACACCTTCCCCGTCCATGGAGGAGCTCCAGGAATGCAAGACGCGCCGTGATCCCGTTCTGGCGAGGAAGAAGATGGAGCTTCCTGCTCGGAAGCCTTGGATTGGGCCGATCCCAAAGGTAGTTCGGAATCCTATTTCGTTATCAGATTTCATCACACCTAATTGTTGGATAAAAGGTCCCAAGCACGAACACCACGCCCGCAGGGTTCATCAGCGATCGGTAACGACGCTGATCCCGGGTTTCCAGCGGAATTCGCGGCCTACGGGCGCGGAATCAGTGCGGGATTTTCGGGCAAACTTTTTAAATGTGCTGAAGGATAATGGGCCTGAGGTGGCATTGGTTTCCAGGAAGTCTCAAATGCATATAGCTGGGTATATGGCCCAGGACTTATCGGTTTCGGTTCTACAAGCTGACCTGGACTCGGTTTCGTTGGGGTATTTGGCCCAAGACGCACCAGACCAGGGAGTCTCGTGTGTCCTGACAACGAGCAGCGGTATTGCGGAAGAGCTTTCTCACGCCAGATGTTTTCAGCCGCCACGAACTAGGGTTCGTTCATCAAAACCAGGCTTCCCACCGCTGGGATCAGGCAGAGCAACCAGGATCCCGTCGCCTGTCGCTCCTGCTGGGTCTGTTATGGCGGGTCGGGGCTCCAAGCCACCGCCTCTCCAGCGGCACTCGGGGCAGCAGACAGGGCAGGGTAACCCGCCAGTGGCTAAGCCATCGCCGACGGTTGCTGCGCAGCCAGGGAAGGCTGTCCCAGCGACGGTTTCGATTCAGCAAGGAAAGGCCCATGTTCCTGCGAACAATGGGAGCATGCCCAGTGGTGCAGCAGTGCAGGCGAGGGAGTCGTCCTACGCGAACAAGCAGCACGGTAGATGGGGCGACGATGGTGTCTGCGGCTATGGTGAGGGGTACCATCGAGGGGGTGCCTCTGCTAGAGGTGGTCAAGGACAGACCTGGCAAAACAATGGGAATGCAGGCAATGGTTTCAATGCTCCTCCGGGGCAGTTCGTTCCGGGACCTTCGGGACCTACGCATCCGAAGAGAGGAGGTTTTAGGCAAAATTGGATTGGCAGAGGCGGTGGTAGGAAGCCTAGACCACCCATGGCTGCTCCTGAGCAGTCTGCTGACCCTATTTCTTCCTTGGGGACCGTGATGGAAACGGTCAAGGAAGCGACGGTTTGCTCAGTGGCTGATCAGAGCTTGGTGGGTGCCAAGGGAGATGGGCCTGAGAGACCGTCTAAGTGGGCACGTAAAAAAGAGAAGATGGTGTGCTACCGGTGCAGTGAGACAGGACACTTCGTCTCGGAGTGTAAGGCAGAGTTATGCGTGTACTGCTCGAAGCCTACGCATGGTGCCGCTAAGTGTCCTCTTACGATTGGGCCTTTGCCAGTCGTCACTATTTATGCTGTTTCTAGTCAAGACTTGATGTTTTTTGAGTCACCGGCGGCTACTGCAAACATTCATGCCCCTGATGTTGGCTTCACGGGTATGGTCACGGTGACTAGGGGGGTGCTCACTGTGGAGCAGATAGTGCAGCAACTTAAGGAGCTAGTCTCTTCAACCTTCCGGTGGGAACCGGTTTTGATAGCGGATAATGTCTTCAAGGTTGTCTTTCCTATAAAGGAGGATCTAGCCCGCCTGCTTAAGTTTGGGATGTGCAGGGTTGCTAGTACGAGTATTGTGCTTGAGTTTGATGCCTGGAAAGGCGAAGAGCCTAAGGGAAGACCTCTACTCCAGATCTGGGTGTACTTTGCAGGAGCTCCATCCAGAGCGACCAACGATTTTCAGGTGACATGGAGTTTGGGCTCGCTTATTGGTAAAACTGAAGAGGTGGATATGGTTTATACTAGAGCCAAAGGTGTTGCCAGGATGCTGGTTAGTGTACTAGATATTGAACTAGTTGCAGATGAGGTTGTTTGGACCTTTGAAGGGATGAGATACACCCTCCAATTGGAGATTGAGAGTCCTACACTTTTTGATGTCCCTGACTCTGATAAAGATACTCATATGACTGATGCTGATGATGCCAGTGGTTCCAAAGATAATGCAGAGGGGTCAAAAGACACAGGTTCCAATGATTTCCCTAAACACACTGCTACTCCACAGCAAAACCAGCCTCATCCTGGTAATGATACTGGTCCAAACAACACTATTGTGCACATGGATTTGCGGTTTGGTGCTTTTGATCCCGCCTCCGCGCCAGCAAAATTTGGTTCTCGGGCGGAGTCGCCTAGACTGCCGAGATTTGCGGGGAAGACTTCCAGGATTTTCAAGGGAAGCGTGCAGTCTAACTCTGCGCTGAAACCGCTGTCGTTGGAGGAGTATCTGCTCGGAGCTAAGGCTACGTCGACTACGCTTCCTATTGTGCCTGGTGCACCTGTTACGTCGGCTAGCGCTGGACTTATGGAGGTATGTACTGCTGATGGGCTCGGTCACCCAACCGGACAGCCGCAGGTTGCCGATTTGTGTTCGCAGCGGCTTGCGAACAAATCAGCAGCCTTTATTGGCCATGCAGCTGCCCCTGCTGGGGTCGAGGAGTCGACACATGAGGGTCTGCAATGCGGTGTTGTACCAGTGTTTGAACTGCCATCTTCGGTTGCAAGTTTTGGAGGAGTATTAGTACATGGACCGACTCATGTTGAGGCTGCGGCGCTGGCCTGCGGCGGTGCGGTGGCTACCGCACGAGCTGGCGAGACAATTCCCAAGTTGGCCATGCATGAGGTTTTTAATGCTGGGGAGGGCTGCGTTGCTGCTGTACCTCAGCATGCTATAGCGGCGGCCCAGGTTGTTCCTGTCGACGCGCTTGCCAGCGCAGGAGTGGCAGGTGCAGCCCTTCTTGCTGCTCAGCCCGACGACGTGGTGGATGTCTGTACGGAGGGTACGCCCATGGCAGGAACGGAGGTACCTACTGCCGTTGTACCAGAGTCGGGACCGATCTCGGTTGATGATGTCATAGCATTTGGAGGCGTTCCCAAACCGATGGGTCTGGAAAGACGATCTAGTCAACGGGTTCAGTCTCAGCCAGATGTGGATGACTTGCAGATTGGACGGGCGATGCGTATGGCCAAAATGAAGGAGGTTCATAATTCAACAGGTATGACCTTTAATACTGAACACTCTATTCTTCATTTACTCCGCAAGAGATTCTAGATAATGCGAAGGCAGTGGGGGTGACTTTGGGTGAGACTAGCCAACAAGTTTCAAAATCCATCAATGACTTATTAGACTTAGAAGTTGATAGGGCTTTGGATATTATTCGAAACATAGCAGCGGTTAGACCTATGACTGATAAGGAGATATCAAATATGGGGGAATTAAATTTATTATGTCAAAACTTAGTCCCTGAGGAGGAGTCTAAACAGTCGCATGTAGCGTTTGATGATTCCAATATTACTAATTCGCATCTTACTGATACGGCCAAAGATACTCATGGTTATATGGACCAGGAGTATGCTTCGGATAAGCCAAAGAGGCAAAGAGTTTATCCAGTTTCGGCTGTTCGTAGGAGTGCTAGATTCAGGACTGCTAAATTTTTTTATGATGAAATATGAAAGGACTTTTTTGGAATAGCAGAGGTCTGAGAGACTTGGCTAAAATTAGGTTCCTTGCAGAATCAACGTTACAGCATAGTCTTGACTTCATCGCGTTGATGGAGACGGGGCGGGACAACTTCACATCACATTTTCTAAACTCCCTTTCCGGGGGAGTGGATTTTGAATGGCACTGTCTTCCTCCAAGAGGAAGGTCTGGAGGGATCTTACTTGGGGTTAGATATAATACACTTCAACTGCGAGAAGTTATATTAGGTGACTTCACGGTAAAATTTAGAATTAGGAACAAGGAAGATGGGTTTCAATGGGCTCTAGTAGCGATCTATGGTGCCGCACAAGCGGAGCATAAACCAGCTTTCTTGGCTGATCTGGTTAGAATTTGCGATGAAAATCTACCACTTGTGGTGGGTGGGGATTTCAATATCATCAGGAGAGCGGATGAGAAAAGCAATGATAATTTCGATGGTAGATGACCTTTTATGTTTAATACGATCGTAGAGAGTCTAAATCTACGGGAGATTGAACTCTCCGGTAGAAAATATACTTGGGCCAATTCTCTACATAACCAGACTTTTGAAAAATTGGATAGAGTATTAACGAGTGTTGACTGGGAGCAGAAGTTCCCTTTGGTCACGGTTTGTGCTATGCAGAGGGCTATATCTGACCATACTTCACTATTTTTAGACTCTGGAAATGCCACTCACAAAGGAAAAAAAGATGCTTTCTCCTTTGAGGCTAGTTGGTTCATAGTATCCTTATGCGGCAGCGGTGGCGCACCCTCAGCGGCGATCTCCATGAGCTCCACCGCCGGGAGCAGCATCTCGGAGCATGGGGCAGCCTTCTTTCTTGCCCTCGATCGATCAAGCTTGTGCTCCTTGAGGAGACTTGCCTTTTCCAACATCGTCATGCGGTTGATGTCATTTTCAATTGCTATCATTCAAAGCTAGTCCACTAAGTCCGCAAATAGGACTTTAACAACTTTAGTTTAGAAAATCTTCTCTCCGCCAATGTAATAGTTATTGCGACGATCAATGTAATACTCCTCCGTCACGGTTTAGAAGACGTGCATGCAAATTCTCTAGGACCTAGGTGGTTATTGATTGGCTGTGAAATGAGTTAAAAAATAGCATTCACACTAAGCATGCATATAGAAGTAGTTAGCATTCACACTAAGCATGCATATAGAAGTAGTACAACGGAGTACTCCCTCCGTCACGGTTTAGAAGGCGTGCATGCAAATTCTTTAAGACCTAGGTGGTTATTGATTGGCTATAAAATGAGTTAAAAAATATCATTCACACTAAGCATGTATACAGAAATAGTACAAGCGGAGTAGTTGCATAGGGAAAACAATTCAAGCGTTTCAAAAGAAATACAAATGTCAATACGTTCCATATTTTTCGTTTGGAATGAAATCTTGGAGTAACTTTAACTCAACATATAAATCATTACCATTAATGTCGGATTTGTCACCACTTCTAAATAAGTGCAGTCTCAAGGCTAGCGCAATAGTTGCTGATTTGATAATTGAGAAGAAGAGAACACCAACCAAATAAATAGATATGGAGACTGGAAGTCAGACGTTACCTATTCCACTGCCCATTGCAACGGTCGGGTAATTTGCCAAAAATTAATAGATGTTAGCGTGCTACTACCTCCATCCCGGTATATAAGTCATTTGCGTAGTTTTAAGACGATAATTTAACTATCTAAATATGTATCATATGCAATGTTTTAAATAACGGACTACGGCAAATAGCGACGAGCCTCTAAATCAGCTACAGCGGGCTATAGCGGCATATTTGTACATGATACCATTTAGCGGCACCCTGCTGAAAAGGCTATAGCGGGGCTATTTAAAACTATGATCATATGTGACAAACAATATATATTTAGAAACTACATCCGTGTAGAAATCTAATAATATACTTTTCATGACATATAGTACATATTTAATTTCTCAAATCGGTGACCTAGAACTATGATAGAAATACTTATACACCGGAACGGAGGGAGTAGTGATGAACTAAAGATTGATTTAGGATCTGTAAAGAGAAGAGAAACAGCGTCTGCGTTGTGAAGAAGACGAAGAGGAGAGGGGAGTACTCTTGGGAACGCAAGTTGGGGATTATTAGCCGACTTAATTCATTGTGCGTTGACCGCGATCTCATCAGTCCCTTTTCTGTTTTTGCGTGTGAGTTCAGAGCCTCCGTTTTCGATTGAATTGGCGTTCTCTTCATCAGTGTACTATCCTATTTGCGAGGGCCCCAATTCCACGGACGAATGTGTTGACCATCTAAAAAGAAGAAGGGCATTCGGGTCAGGCAATGCCAATTACCACATCCAATTCTGGCTCCCAATGTCTACATCCAAACGGACTTTAAGACATGCCGTATCTGTTTTTTTTGGGGTGTACACTGGATAGATTATTTCAACATTGGGCTCGCCCCTACAGCCCCCCCCCCCCCTCCCCCGTGCGGTGGCACCGCCCCGCACCGGGGAGCCCCCGCCCTCCTCTTACAGCCGCCCCGACCTCCTCTCCCCTCCGCCGCCGTCGCCCGGGGCGTCACAGGGCAAAGCCCTTGTGGCGTGGCGACGGCGGCGGTTTTCTCCTCGGATCTCGATCTCGTTGGGAGGCGGCGCTCCTTTCCGGCCTGATCGGCGGCGGTGACGCAGATCGACGACAGCATGACTGTGGTGCGGCGGCGCTCCTTTCCGGCCAGATTGGCGGCGGTGACGCAGATCGACGGCAGCATGACTGTGGTGCGGCGGCGGCGTAGGAGGACGGCACTAGCAGCGACAGATTTGGCCTTGACTCAGTCGGGCTGATTCGGTGTGCTACCGATCTCAATCGCCGTCAGCGGTGCACTGCTCATGGACTTGATCTGCAACACGAGGATGTCTGGGGCGCCGGCCCTAGGCTTGGTGGTGGTGGCCTTCTTCTTCGTCGGAGGTGGTCGGCCAGCTGGCTGTGCATGGAGTGGGGACGGACGGCTGCCGGTGAAATCTGTGATCCGACTTCGGTCGTGGCAGGTGACGACGGCGCCTACGCGTCGTTACCTTCTTTAAGGCGTCACCTTTGCAGTCTCCGTCTTCCCAATCGCAGTCCAGTCAGTGTGGGCTGCTTTGGCACCGTGGTGGTGCTTCGGCCGTTCAGGCGGCTGGATCCTTTGATCTAGTCTCCAGCAGAGAAGGCGGCGACCCGTGCACAAGAAGCTGGATGGAGTTTTCCGAACAGATGTGGGTGAAAACCTGCTCTTGGCTAGATGCCAAGGCCGGCGATGGCGACGCTCTACGACGTCGTTCCCTTCTTGAAGGCATCGCCGAGGAGAAGTTCTAGACCACTATCTGCTACCTCCGGGGGAAACCCTAGATCGATAGATCAGAAGACGGCGGCGCGCTTGTGTTGTCTCCCTCTTGGGGGCGTCATTCTTGGAGGTGTACGTGGGTTCGGGACCAGTAGATGTTTTCTTCGGTGGAGCGGTGCTTCATCCTGCACATTGAAGGCGACGGATCTCGATGGCGTGGCGCCCTGGTGATTAGGCGTCTGATGTGCGAGGATGGACTCGCGCAGGAGGGCGACGCTGTCTGGAGTCGTGGTGGCGCCGACGGCAGCTAGACCGGGCAAGGTGGATGCGTCAGTACAGTTCTGAAGATGGATTGATGGCAGTCGGCGGCGGCGACCTTTGAGTGTGCGCTGGACCGGTGGATGCCCCATACCCGGCAGGTGGCTTGGTTGGGGCATCAGGTCTTAGATGTTAGGTTTGGCTGCAAGGTCTGTTTGGTATTAGGTCCAGACTATCAGCATTGATCCCTTCATCAACTGTATAGAAGTAGCGACATATGTTGTCTAAACGATGACTTATGTCTTACTGATGTATTACTTTGTAAGATCTTTGTGAATAATTAATAAAATGATTGCATGCGTCGCTCAGCGGAGGTCTTTCTTCTTTTCTAAAAAAAGTAATTAATACTGGTCTGTTAATTATTATTTTTTACCGTACAGTAAGAAATTTGTGATTCTTTCAGTAATTTCATACATGGCATGTGCCGGGATGAAAGGAAATTGTGATGTTTACTGCATGCCTGGTCTCTCTGTCTCTATCCATCTATCTGTCCATGCATTCTTGCTTCTCCCTTTGTGCAGTTTAATTAATTTATCCCATCTATATATATTATTTCCCATTGAAAAGAGAAGCGTGTATCGATCAGTTTCTATTTTGTACGATTGTAGTAAATTTTCTGTAACTGAATAAAACGTGAGAGAGTTGCCGTGCGTGCGTCTCTAAAGAGATGTTGTATACTCCTATGTGTGGAATATTTTTTGGTGCATCTTAACTCTGCGATATGTTTACCCGGCAATTACTCTACTACATAATTTTTTTGGACTAAAAGTAAAACACAGGAAAAAAGTTGACTAATGTGCTTATCTGAAAACAAGTTAAGAAAATTTGAAGAATCCATCCCTCCTCACTAATCCCTAATAATAATAATAATTTTTTTTTAAAAAAAAAGAAAAAGACACAACCTACTACTCGCTTGCTTGCTGGGGCCGGTTGGCCTGAGGGGGGGTGGCCCACGGCTGGTTGGTCGTCCATCTTCCCGCGCTTGGGGATTTGTTTGTATTGCTGGGCCGTAGTCAAAGTGGGCTCTTCAGCTCAGCCTACTACTCTTCTAAGAAAAAAGGGTACTAACTCTGAACTGCAGAAATCCTCTCCTCTCTCTATTTTTTCTAAGTTTTTGGCAGAATAATAAGTGCACCCAAATTCACAAAGATTTGCGGCACCTTATTGTTTACGGGAGGTAAGAGGCAAACTAGTATGTTAATTAATTAATAAATAAATCCCGAGAATGAGAGACAACCTAGTTTTTGGCAGCTCTTCAAGCATTGGACTGCAAACTAGTTGTTGTTTCTTCCCGTGATAGAAAAGCTCTACAATGCAAGTTAGACTTACCATTTCTCCCAGCCAGCTAAAAAATACTCTAAAAAAATAAAAAGAGTTTATTTTTTTATTTTTCATAGAAAACAAACGAAGCCACCACGGCATACAAACCAAACGAAGCCAAAGCAACGACATACAAACTAAAAGATCCAAATTCCGAAATGTTTAAAAACCACTTTATTTTTTGCTGGCAATGATAGGCAGACTAGTATCATAATTTAATTTAACTTAATTTAATTTGACCTGAGAGGAACCAATTTTCCCCATACACACATACAGCTATAATACAAGCTACAATTTCTCCAGCCATACAAATGCTACACCACAACAACACATACTTCATTCGCAGATCGATCGGTACGACGATGATGATCAAGCCGGGTACTAATCAAAGCTGATCGCTAGCGGAGCTGGGATTGGTAGGTCGGAGGCGAGGCTGCGGTCAGGGACGATGCAGTGCTGAGCCCAGATGGTGGAGGGCAGCAGCGAAGAAACTCTGCCTGCGGGGGCCGCGCGTTGCGAGGAACCTCCAGCAGCAGCGAGTCTTGATCACAATTCTTGTTGGGAGGGGCGAGCATGGATGTTAACTTGGCTGCTGGGGGTAACATGAAGTGGTTAAGTGCTGCCGCTGCTGCATTGCCAGATTTCGGCATTCTCAACTGAGAAGAAGCCATAGCCCCAAATCTAGAACAAGCCTTCTTCATGCTTCCTTCTCTCACTTCTACATCTTCACAAAAGATACAAAATCACAAGATATCTCCATGTTAATTGTAGTAAGCAGAACACCAGAAATTGCAACAACAACAAGATATCTACTACTCCCTCCGTTCTTAAATACAAATATTTTCAAAGATCCCATTACGGACTACATACGGAGCAAAATGAGTGAATCTATACCTCTAAAATATGTCTATATACATCCGTATGTAGTCCGTAGTGTAATCTCTAAAAAGACCTATATTTAAGAACGGAGGGAGTAGATACTATATATGCAAGTGCACAAGTAGAGGAACCAAGATTGCTGACCTGTGAAGCTTTGCTGCTGGCTTTCATGAGGTCTTTTGAGAGACCTCATGCTGGACTTGGTAGGGCCTCTGAAAGCGCCCCCGGCATTTCCTCTTCCTCCTACTTTCTTGCTGTAATTGTCCTAACAAAAAGAGATATACAAAACCACTCAGCTTGGAAATCCAAACTAGTCATCAATAGAAAACGAAAAAGCTGCATTCTTAGGTCAGATAGGGTACCTCTACAGGTACCGAAACTAAAGCTGAATCCATATTTTCCAGGATACGCTGCTTCGGATAATCAGGTCTATCCCTGCAAAAATAGAAATACCAACAACAACAACAAAAAAACCATTTTAGATGCTCTTGATTCACACCACAATAACTTCTTTGAATTAGTATCGAATGTCGACAGATGGTAGCACACATTTTATGCTAACAAGGGTGTAAAGTACCTCCTAGCACTCTCATGCGCCCGCATCGGCGAGCACATTAGCTTCTCAGATGCGGCATTTGAGTTGCTCGCTTTATTTCTTCCACTATGCAGACCAAATGAGGCAGGCCCTGGATATGAATAGGATCCACTTGTAATGTATGACTTGCTATCTGCAGGATGTCTAAGAAGCATGCTTCCATAACCAATCTCAAAGGATCCAGCAGGACTTTTTCTATGATAAATCAGGTCTTCCTCCGAGGATCCTGGAATGGTACGAACCCCTGAACCAGAACATAACTTCTCTTCGTGCATTATGGAGTTGAGATCCTCTGCAAGCGTTTCTACCACTGAAAGCTTACGACGACGGACAAAAGTCTTTTTTCTTGATGGTACCGGTGACTCCCGAGCATGTGATTGCGCTGAACCTGAATTTTAACGATACAAGAAAACCAAACATCAGCATAAGCACAAACTGATGCTTATGATGTGGTAAAGTGATAATAATAATATCACTTCATCGAAGGAATGCGTATTATATATCAAATGATAATAATAGCACTGTAACAAAGGAATGAGTTACTTAAAAGTGGCTCCTGACAGCAAGGGTAGTGGTAGTGTGGAGCACAAAACTAAACTACCTATACGTGTTTGTATAGAAAAATAGAATGTTTACACAAAAGTACCTGAATACGATACCGCTGAACCAAAACCAGATGGATTGCTTGTGTCAGCATCCCCTAGCATGGTTCCTAAAGATGGTTTTTTCTTTGCCATTCTGCGGATGGGCCTTTTCTTGGGTTGTTTCGTCTCCGCTTCCGCATCTTCGGGACGACGCGCTGGTGTGTAATTATCCAATGTACCCTTTGTCCTCCATCTTGTCCCACACGCATTGCAGAGCACTGGCTTCTCCGGTGGCCCGTGTCGCCAAAGAGGACTCCCTGTATCAGCAGCAGCAGCAGCAGTATCCATGAGCAACAAGAAGTAGAGTACAAAACAGATAGCCAAGAATCTGTGTAATATTGTTGATTGGTAGTGGGTCCATCAGGACAGGAGCTTGCACCACAAAGATTTAGAATTTTGAGGCAGTAAGATCATCACATACATAGTGAAACTGCATACTTGTTTCAGGTATTGTTTATTTTCAACTGTTGTACAAGATGAGGCCTATCGAACTGCATACATAGTTGGTGCTGAGTTTCAGTGAAAGGGAGCAGCACAGAATAAAATTGAGTTCAGTTGAACCCTAGTACTGTATTAAGAATTTTAGGTGAGTGCAGCAAATAGGGAATTCTGAATATCTGATGATTGGCAAGAGCAGATATCTCTTTTCCTTTTTCTTTCTTTCATTCAGGTATTGTTTGTTTTCAACTGTTAGTACATACGTACTAGAAAGCATACTGCATTCAACTCTGAATAACTGCATCAAATGCAGGTGATGAGTTCAGTTGAGTTTCAGTGAGACAGGAGTGGCAGCAGAGACTCAGCTTCTGTGCTACCCCTGACTGACAGACATTAAGCATTTTCAGTAACTGCATCCGCACACAAGTCTGTCTGTCTGTCTGTCTGAATGTTGAGACTTTTAGTTCAGACTTGAAAGCGGCGCAGGCAGAATTATGGTGGATGTTTGGGATAATTCGGCGAATCTCAGACTGCAACAAACCCTGGAACAAGAAGCAAGATTTGATTCGAAACCCTGGAATTCCGTTCCGATGGTTTCATCAGAGACCAGATGCACAACCGGAAGAGAAACAAACAATCAGAGAAATTTAAGATTTGTTCAAAAGAAGAAGAGGAGCTCACTCATGGTTCCGCAATGGTAACAAGGTCCTTCCTTCTTCACCATCTTCAACCAGCAACCAAACAGCTAGCGGACGAACAAAAACCAAAGCGGAAGCAAAGCAAAATTCTCCTCCTTTTTTAGCAAATAAAGAGGGCAGATTCAACAACTCTTATGAACGAATCTAGTATCATTCAGATCCACAAGGGAAACAATTTTCCACTGCCCGTCAATCAATCAAGTAAAAAAGAAAATTCTCGGTCGGTGTTCGTCTGTCTTTCTACTCGCTCTCTTCTTCTGCTCCTTTAGAGAGAGAGAGAGAAGAAAGAGGGTGGAGAGGAGAGGAGAGGGAGTAATGGAGGAAGGAAGGAAGGAGGAGAGAGAGAGAGAGGGGAGAAGGTGAGATTTAGAAAGCAAAAGTTGCCATTTTTCTCACTAATAAGACAGACAAGAGAAGCAATGAGAAATTGGGCAACATTTAAAGTAGGAGGAGAGGGCAGAGATAAGCCCTCTTTTCAATTTCACCCCCGGTGCTTTTATTTTTGTAACTATCTGCCACCAGCATTTAATTCTACTATTTTCACCATTATGTATATATAGTTTTTTTACTTTCATTATGCATATTATTGTTATTTTACATATACAAGCAGAGGGGGTTTGTTGAGGTGATTGCTACATTTTCGACTGATAGCGACTTGAAACGCCACACACAACTAGGGGCGCGGGAAACTTTAAATTGGTACAATGACGTTATCGCAATGGAGCCTATGTGACGCGGCACGATTTACCCGACAAGAAAAGGAACTACCGGAGTGGAGTTACTCACATGAGCGCCCCCGTGACTCGCATCTCCCCCCGCCTCCACCTACCACCCTTCACGACATAATCTCACCGGAGACCACATTGCTCCCTTCCTTGACATTCTATCATGCGCTCTTACGCGTTCCCCTTCCCTGTTATCGTCCCCTATCCCAGCCGTGACGGGAGGGACGGGAAGCTTAGAGTTTGGGTAATCCTCAATTTTGAATCTGGGGGACAAACATGAAGCCTAGGAGGCCGTTGGTGGTGGTAGTGGTGGTGGTGGTGGTGGGGGGGGGGGGGTCTAGAAGGAGCTACAACGGATGAGAGCGATAACGTATAAAGCAACAAATGTGGACGTGTGACCTCTAAAAAGCGCGGGAAAGTTTAAATTTGTACATTTTAATGCATCATCAATTAATACAAAACCAGTTGAAACATAGTAGAGAACTAAGAGCATCGAAAATTTAAATAAGTATGATAATGTTATTGCAATATGATTGCCTTATGTGGCGTCGCACGATTTACCCTACTAAAAAAAGAGCTAACGGAGCGAAGGCACTCACATGAGCGATCCCATGACTCACCTCCACCTACCAACCTCCACGACAAGACCTCACCAGAGACCACACCACTCACTTTCTCGGCATAATACCATGCACTCTTACCTGTTCCCTTCCTCGATAACCCCTACCCCGGGCGCAACAGGAGGGACAAGAAGCTCAAAGTTTGGCTAGTCCTCGATTCGATGGGTGACAACCATGAAGCCTCTCGGAGGCCAATGATAGAGAGGAAGGTTTCCGACGAGCTACAACAGATGAGAGTGGCAAGGTATAAAGCGGCGGTTGCAAACACGTGGCCTCTAAAAAGCACGGGAAGAAAGTTTAAACCTTACATTTTAAATGTTTCACTAATTAATACAAGATGACGTGAAACATGGTAGTAGAGAACTAAGAGCGCGGGAAAATTTAAATAGGTATGATGATGTTATCTCAAGCGAGCCTATGTGACGTGGCACGATTTACCCTAAAATGGAAGCTAGGGGAGTGTAGTTACTCATATGAGCACTCCCGTGACTCGCCTCCCCCCGCCTCCACCTATCACCCTCCACAACATGACCTCACTGGAGAGCACACTGCTCATTTCACCAGCATTCTACCCCACACTCTTATCAGCTCTCCTACCATGTTATCGGCCCCTATCTCAGGCGTGATGGAAGGGGCGAGAAGCTCAAAGTTCAGCTAATCCTCAATTTTGATATGGGGACCAGCCATGGAGCCTCTGAGGCCGCTGACGGTGAGGGAGATCACCAACGAGCTACAACGGATTAGAGCGGCAAGGTTTCAAGCGGCGACTGCAGACATGTGACCTCCCAGAAGTGCGGAAAAGTTTAAACATGTGCATTTTAAAACACATCATCAATTAATACAAGGCGACTTGAAACATCATAAAGAACTAAGAGCACAGGGAAATTTTAAACATGGTATGATGACGTTACAATTGAGCCTATGTGGTGTGGCACGATTTACCCTAAAAATGGGCTAGATGAGTGACATTACTCATATGTGCGCTCATGTGACTCGCCTCTCCCCCGCCTTCACCTACCACCCTAGACCACATGGCTCCGTTGCGTGACATTCTATCCCAATCTTAGAGGTTCTCCTTCCTTTTATTGGCCCCTATCTCGGGGGAGGGGGGAGGGAAGCTCAGAGTTTGGCTAAGAGTGAATTACACTTTTTTACTTCATAGTTGTGCATTTATGACCCTTATTACCCCATTTAGTGAAGTAAAATCAGAAATTCACTATATATTAAATTTTAAACAAGGTTTTGCCCAATTTTGACATTCTACATGTTTCGTTAGAATAGCCCAGCATGTTAGGTCTATGTTGTTCGTC
Organism: Hordeum vulgare subsp. vulgare; assembly: GCF_904849725.1. Taxonomy (NCBI): domain Eukaryota; kingdom Viridiplantae; phylum Streptophyta; class Magnoliopsida; order Poales; family Poaceae; genus Hordeum; species Hordeum vulgare. The sequence continues at coordinate 664,550,018 of NC_058519.1, read as the reverse complement.
AAAATATGAAAATATCAGGGAGCGTCATCGACGATAGTGCCCATCCTTTTATTCACCATATGGCCCATTCCTAGTCAGTGTCCTGATATTTGTGAGTCTCATTCATCAGCCCCACACTTTTCCAAATGACATGTATAAGAAAAATAGGGTCTAGCCTTTTTAAAATTGGCAATATAGACAATTTTTCATTAAATGGGGTAACTAGCGTCAAAAATGCATAACTAGGGGGTAAAAAGTGGAATTCACTCTTTGGCTAATCTACAATTTCGATCTAGGGACAGCCATGGAGCCTCCGAAGCCGTTGACAGTGAGGGAGGTCACCGACGAGCTAAAGTGGATGAGAGCGACAAGGTATAAAGCATCGACTGAGGACGTGTGACCTCTAAGAAGCGTCAGAAAGTTTAAACATGTATATTTTAAAACACATCATTAATTAACGCAAAACGACCGGAAACATTACACAAAACTAAGAGCGCAGATTTAAAAAAAATTATGTTGATATTACTACAATCGAGGTTATATGGTGTGGCACAATTTACCCTAAAAAGGAGCTACCAGAGCGGAGTTATTACTAAGAGCATCTCTAACAGCAACCCTTTACAGGGCGTTATAGGGCAGAAAACGACCAAAAACGGTCTCGAACGGCTGCCCTAAATAGGTGAGTGGCCAAAAAAAATTTAGGTCACTACCCTGAAATATAGCAAACTGATGTGTATTTAGGGCAGCAAAGGGTCTGCCCCAAATTCCAACCCCACGCGCGCGCAGCTAATCGCCAACCGGACATTTCACGGTCCCGCCCCAGCGCAACACTGCTCCACCGCCCCGCACAAATCCGCTACCGGTAGACCGCACCACCATCCAACGACCGCCGACCGTCCACCGCATGACCCTGCAGCAGTCCTAGGTCGCCGGATTCTTGCCGCCGGTGACCGGAATCGCATGTGTGCCGACGCGCCCGAAATTGGTCCTCCGCCATCGATTCGCGGCCGCCGCTACCTCGCTGTCGCTCGAACACGGTCCCCACGGCGCCAGCAACTCCCTATGACGGTTGCATGGGCTAGCTGCGGCCAGACCGACGACTTCACTGCCACCCCACCGGGTTGGCTGAACTGAAGGTGTTTGAGGTAATGTCCCCCTCAATTTTTGTTTTTTCATTTTGTCTAAGATTAGAATTTTAATAGATGTTTTTTACTTGTAGATGGATTTATTTGATGATTTATTCAAAGAGGAGTATGATTTGGAGGAGGAGGAATAGATTGCTTTGATTCTGCTTTTGCACAAGAGGAAGAAACCGAAACATGGCTCCATAAATTGTATACATTGGAGGTGGAAGAACTGTGGCCAGAATGTTCTTCAACGATCTCCTCTGTTTGCCAAGGTTGCTGCCGGTCAGTCAACACATGTGGAGTTCCAAGCCAACAACCGCACATGGTATCTATCCGTAGTGGGCTACATTTATGAAGCCCATAGTTTCCCCTGAAGGTAAAAAAGAATGTGAATTTCATAGTGCTCAAGCGGCGGCAAGGAAAGATGTGGAGAGGGCATTTGGGATTCTGCAAGCCTAATTTGCTATTGTCACGGGACCCGCGAGGTTTTGGGATCAAGAGATGCTTTGGTATATCATGACTGCATGTATAATCATGCATAACATGATTATACAAGATGAGCGTGGCCAGAATGTGGTCTATGGCACCTATGAGTTGATGGGACGTCCGGTGTGTCCTAGGAGAGGTGGAGACCGGATTGAGCGCTTCTTGGATGCCTACCACGACATTCGTGACGTTGATGTGCACATAGATCTTCACAAAGATCTAATGGAGGAGTGGTGGGCATGGTATGGAAGGCAAAGATCAAAGTCATGCACTTGATTTATGTGTTTCTATGTGATGAAACTTGTTGGTGTATGATGATTTGTGAGCAACTTGTTGAACCATTTGTGTAATAATTAAGTACTATTGAACTATTATTTGTTTGATTTATTTTAGCTTATTTATCATATTTTTTGTTGATATATATGTGCAAACATATATAAAATATGGAGGTAGTTTGGTCGCAGCCGTGCCCTATATAGGGCAGCCATTGGAGCAGTGCAGTGCCCTATCTTGATCTGCTGGAAAAGCAGCTGCCATTTTTATGCCCTAAAATAGAAATAGGACAACCCTATAACACCCAAAGTGGTTGCCCTATAAAGGGCTGCTGTTAGAGATGCTCTAAGAGAGCGCTCCCATGACTCACCTCTCCCCCGCCTTCACCCATCACCCTCGAGACCTCCACGACGTGACGTCATCGAAGACCATACCGCTCCCTTCACTGGCATTCTACCCCCACTCTTAGCGACTATCCTTCCCTGTTATTGACCCCTATCTCAGGCATGGTTTGAGGGACGTGAAGCTCGAAGTTCGTATAATCCTCAATTTCAATCTGGGGGACAACCATGGAACCTCAGAGTCTGCTGACGTAAAGGGAGGCCGCCAACGAGCTATGATAGATGAGAGCGCAAAGGATAAAGCGGGGGCTGCAGCTGCCCAAGGAGAGGCGCAAGCTTGCGTTGCAGATCTGTGAGAAGACAAACATCGAGGAGAGGATTCATATGATTCTGAACGGGAGTGCAATGATAGAAAGATGATATTTCTATATTGTTGGGCAATGACAAAGGCGTCGTCCACTGATCTGGTGCAACGAGATCGCTGGGGAGGAGGAGAGGAGGCAGAGATAGGCCCTTTTTCAATCTGAGAATGTAAGTGGTTTCTTTTTGTTATGTGTTGCTACTGGAGTATTTAATTAATTTCACCATTACACATATACATATGCAAGTTAATTTTATTAACTTTGAAGCTTCCCAATTATTAATCTATTGAAAGGATATTTTTCTTCCATTCCGCCCCCTTGAGAGTGGGGTGGGTGGGTCAAGAAAGATCATGTTAGTGGTACATGTGTAAAACATATAATTTTCTGTTCACGGTGCAAGGCATGCACCATGTTGATTTCATTAACAGATAGAAAACAGTGTACAATTGTTTAATGATGGGCATAATATATGTTTAGAATATAGTAATTTCACATAATTTTTAGAGCAACTCGCCAATGAATTAGGTTGTCCCCCATGTTTCATTATAATTTTTTTGCATGTATGACAACTAGCTACCATTTTAAACTAGCCATTCGTTGAATTAAAGTTGTGATACTCGTGGAAAATGGAAGAGAAATGTGTGGCGTCTAAGAAGCGTGGGAAAGTTTAAACATGTGCATTTTTTTAAACCGCATCATCAATTAATATGAAGCAACTTGAAACGCCAAATAGAATTAAGAGAGCAAGGGAAATTTACATAGGTATGGTATAAACACAACATAAGTAAATGCAAGCGGACTTCAAACGCCACACAGAACAATAGCAGGAGGCATCTGAGAATACGATGACTCGGTGTGGGAGAGTTTAAACATGTACAAAGAGACTTCAAGCATCACACCGAATGATAAAAGCAATCAACATCCACAACATATGAATTAGTTACAAAGCGCTGCCCATACTAGTTATATGTCTACTTTAATTGGTGACTATGTTTGTGCTTCAACATGGTTTAACCATTCTTAAAAGTCCGCCTTTACATAAAATTCTTATTCCGAGATAGAAGTTTTAGAAAAATAAAGATACTGGAAACAGGGACCCAACAACTGCTTACGTATTTAGTTATCCAGGGGCAAACGCTCAGCACAAGCAGTTAGGTATCTTACAAACAACAAACTAACAAACAAAAATAGCTACATGGACAAAATAGTAAAAGAAGAGTTCATTGGCAATATTGTTCTGCCTTTAACAAAAAATGGTTGTTTCTTTCAACGGCTTAGCATATTATCATCAATTATTTCTTGGGCTCCAACGCTTTAAACCCCCATCCTACACATCTCACAACAAATTGAATTGTTTGTATATGCAAATGTAATTGTTTGTACAAGATGATAAATACTCCATATAGAGGCCGACATATGTTTGTTTGCCAAGATAGTTACCTGGCAAATCCAAGGGTGTTGCTTTTGAATATTTTGCACGGTTTGGGAATGTCTTCAAACTCTTACAATTCACTGTCACTAAATAAGTGTTCTTATATAAAAATAATTTTGCTTCATACACCCCTTTAAAATATCCGAATAAACTACAAGTCGTTTTTTCTAGGGTTTGAGAGTAGGAGGCGGTTGCACTTTGCATTGACCCGCCCGCGCTACCACTTCCCTGTCGGTACAGTTATGGAAGGGTGAGGGAACCCTGGATTTGTGTGGCGGGTTCGTGTCGCATAGGTGTTTCGAGTTCTTTGTTAACGGTGAATTTGGGGCAGCGAAGGGGATGAGAATAATGGTTCCTCGACTTTTCCCATGTGGATGGCTTTCCATGAGTAGGGGGATTGCGAACACACCACCTACGGCACACGAGGGTGTTGCTCTGATAATCGCGGGCTTCTCCGCACCCAGATCTTCTCAGGACTGAGTGCCATCACGAGAGGCCATGCCGCCGCCCGCTTTGATGACTGCACCTACAGCAGGTAGCTTCAAGCAATGCACTGTGAACTTTTTTTTTTCAATTTCCATCTTTCCCATGATAGTAGGATTCTATCCATTCCCCATACATACAACAGATATACAAGTTACAATTTCTCCAGCCATATATATATGCTATACCAAAAAAAAATCAAGCCCAAACAAATTCGGCAAGTGCGTGTCAGGACGATCATCGATGAGCGGTATGGTATGATGATGATCCAGGAACCAAAATGTAAACAGAACTACCACTGATGCCTGTTCCTAAGCTGATCGCCAACGGAACCAGGACTATGGTTGCGCGGAGGAGAGGCTGTGGTTACGGTCACGGAGCTGAGCTGAGATGGTGGGGGGCCGCAGAGAAGAAGCTCTGCTTCCGAGTGCCGTGTGTTGCAAGGGACCTCCAGCAGCAGCGAATCTTTGTCAGAATCCTTGTCCAAGGGATTCAGCATAGATGATAATTTATCTGGGGCTAACATGAACAGGTTGAGTGATGCTGCCACTGCTCCGGTGGCATTGCCAGATTTCGGCAAACATGCGCTTCTTCTCAACTGACAAGAAGAAGCCATAGCCCTGGATCTCGAAGAAGCTATTGTCATGGTTCCACCTCTCACATCTGCATCTTCACAAACAGAACAAAACCACAAGACATCTACATGTTACTTGCAAATAAGCCAAACACAGAAATTGTAAAAACTATACGAAAATCAAGTGTACATTTTCAGATGCGCAGAATCTACAAAATGTATCTGCAGTGCAGAAGCAGAGGAGCCAAGACTGCTGACCTGTGAAGCTTTGCGGCTGGCTTTCATAAGGTCTTTTGAGAGACCTCATGCTTGACTTGGTAAGGCCTCTGAAACCGCCGCCTGCATCTCCTCTTCCTTCAACTTCCTTGCTGTAATTGTCCTAAATAAAGAGATAGATACATAACCACTGAGTCAGGTACTGCATATATGTAAGGGAAGACAAAACCACCCAACGGCAAGGTGAACTCAAAAGGCCTTCGTAGGTCGGATAAGGCACCTCTAAAGTTACTGAAACTAAAGCTGAATCTGTGCTCTCCAGGGTATGCTGGTTCGAATAATGAAGCTCGTCCCTGCAAAAAGATTAAAAAAAAGTAATTACATTGATTCATACCATAATAGCTTCTCTGCATTAGTATCGAATGTGGGACCGTGGACACAGGGCAGCAACGAATGCTCAGCACAAACATTTTAGGCTAAAAAGAGTGTAAAATACCTTTTAGCACTGTCATGTGTCTGCATCGGTGACCACTTTAGCTTCTCAGATGCAGCATTTGAGTTGCTCGCTCCCTTGATTTCACTATGCGCAATGAATGAGGCAGAACCTGAATAGGATTCGCTCGTAATGTATGACTTGCTATCTGCAGGAACAGAGTTTGCTTCTGACTCTTCCTCTACTGATTTCGAGTTCGGATATCTAAGAAGCACACTCCCATAACCGATCTCAAAGGAGCCAACGGGAGTTTCACTATGATAAAGCAGGTCTTCCTCTGTGGATCCTGCTGAAAGGCAATATAACTTTTCTTCCTGCAATATGGAGTTGAGATCCTCTACAAGCTCTTCCACGGGTGACGGCTTAGGACGAGTGACACAACTCCTTTTTCTTGATGGTACTAGTGAATCCCAAGCACGTGACTGAGCTGAACCTGAATTTGAATGATACCAGAAAACCCACCATTAGCAAACCTAACAATAGTTGTGAAAGAAGTCGTCCAAAAAGAGAGCTTCTTATTCTGATTCTTTTACAGCGGATTTCAAGCCTCAAGTTTGATTCTTATATTATATGTTTGAATTGAACCGAATTATAAGGTCCACTACTCATCAAGGATATGAAAACAGATAAAAGTTTTGACTTTACAGAAAGATGTTACGAAATTAGAGGAAACTGACCGGCTATTTCACACGCATCAACAGAACCATATGGGGCACAACTCTCTGAATATGACACCGCTGATCCAGAACCAGATCGATTGCTTGTGTCCGCATTCCCCATCTTCCAGAAGTTCTGATCAGAACATGGTTCATCCTGGACTATGCTGCGGTTTGGTCTTTTCTTGGGCTGTTTCTGTCCCTTATGCTTCAGCTTGTCAGCATCAGTATCTTCCCAACGATGCGCCGGTGTGTAATTCACCAACGTACCCTTTATCCTCCATCTTGACCCACACGCATTGCAGAGAACTGGCTTGTCTGGTGGCCCGTTTCGCCAAAGAGGAGTACCTGTATCAGCAGCATTTGCCATGAGCAATAAGAAATACAATACAAAACTGATGCCCCAAGTATCTGTGCAATGTACATAGTCCCTTGGAAGTTAACTGAAGTTTGCACCGGCATTAATTGGGGAAGGGAACATAAAACAACAGAGGGGAAGAGTACATATCGAAGAATGTATCTTTGAGGGAGGCAATAAATAAGTAATCCCACAAGCATACATAGTCAAATTGCATATTTCAGGTATTGTTTTCAACTGTAAGTAATACATGCAAGCATGTGATTTTCCATGTGCTGTCCTACTGAATCATGCCTAGCAAATGCATATGGTCAGTTGAATTGAGCAGCTCTGCTTCATAGCTCACATGACAGAGAGCAGCAGAAACTAAGCATTTTTCTGAGACTGCAGCAGCAGAAAATAAGTATGTAGGGAACTCTGAATAATAACTGCAGCTAGTATTAAGTTGTTTTCTTCTTGTAAGCCAAGAGTGTCAGCTGGATCTAATTGCTCACTATCAGCAGCACAAACCTCTTACCTGACAAGCAAGCAAGCAAGCATGGTCAAAACACAAGTCTGAATGAGATGATTTTGATCAGAATTTCACATCCAAAGACAAAGACAGGCCGCACACACACACACACAGGTTCTAGACCTCAACCGTATCCATATTGAATCCAAAGAAGAAGCGAGGATTAGGATCCCAGATGCCGCCCGCTTCCCAGATGCAGAATCCCCAGAGAGGGGAGGGGAAATTTAAGATTCGGTCAAGAAGAAAACTGGGGGAGCTCGCTCACTTGTGACTCCGCAATGGCCGCAAGGTCCCTCCTTCTTCGCCATGGCGCCCTCTTCCCTCTTGTCTCTTCTCCCAACGCCCACGCCCACGCCCACGCCCACGAACAAAGATGGGAAATTTTTGAGCAAAAAAAAAAAAAAAAAGTGAGGTGAGGGGAGATTCAACAAGCAACTGTTTCCTGCTCCTTTCTTGGTATGAATGAATCTCTCTTTGAGAACCAAAAAAGGGGATTAATTGCTGGGAACAATTCCACTGCCCATCACCAAGTCAAAAGCCAAGGCTTGCTTCTTTTTCTTCTTCCTTTTTTCTTGTTTCTTTTGGAGAGGGAGAGGAAGAGGAAGAGGAGACAGATGGGAAGGGAAGGGAAGGGAAAGGGGAAGAAATAATGCAGCCATCCGGAAGCCAAGATTTACAAAAGAAGAGTCTTTAAAAGTTGCAATTTTTTTCCTAATAGTATAAGACAGAGAAGCAATTAGAAGGACATTGGGCAAAATTAGTTTTTTTTCTTTGTGAAAAGGGCAAAATTAGTTAAAGTAGAAGGAGATGGAGAGGCCCAAAGCTTCTTTTCTACTGCTACTACTACAGTATCTTTCAGCCTCTCGGTGGTTTTTTGTTAAAATAGTACGTATCAACATACTACTACGTTTGTTGCAATAATATTTTATATTATGGGACACATGAAGTGCTGTTTAATTTCACCATCGTACATGTAGATGGGTGCGAGTAATTACAACCGTATAAATAAAAAATCCTTTTTGAGGCAATTAATAGTCAATTTCATCATGTCCTTTGCATTTTCACCCCTCAATAATGTACATGTAGATTCATGGATACGTCAGGCGCCAGCCAAATCATTTTACATTCAAGTCAACACAAAACAACTAGTACAAGTCTATAGATTAATGTGATCTTGTTAGTAGAATACAAAATACAAGCCCCTCTTGAAGCAAAAAAAAAAAAAAAACTACTCGCTCCGATCGTAATTAGTTGACGCTCAAATTGATGCATCTAGCACTTAAATATGTCTAGATACATTCATTTAAGTTGCAAATAATATGAATAAGAGGGACCATGAGTTTTCCTTCTTTGTGTTCTAATACAACACAAGTTAGTACATGTTACAACATATTGGCTTCACATAAATTTTAGAAGAACCTTCTAAATAATATAAGGCAGATCATATATTCATTGAATTCAAAGTGCAATGCACGCATCATGTGCAGAGAAATGTGTGGCCTCTAAAAACCACGGGAGAGTTTAAACATGTGTATTTTGTCAGTATCTTCAATAAATATCAAGTAATGTCAAAATTCACAGAGAACAAATGCAATAGGCATCCGAATGGATACAAGGATGCTTAAAAGCCAAGAAATTTTTAAACACTACATCAATAAGTGAAATGTGACTTCAAACGTCATATAACGCAGTAGCCCGTAGGCATGCGACAGATATGAGGCCTCTAAATAGCGTGGGAAAGTTTAATGGGCATATGTAGATCAATAAAATCAAAGTGACTTTGAACGACATAGGAAACAAATGCATGCAGGTATTGTTGGAAAACGTTGCATGAAAAACAAAAAAATTCCTATGCTCACCACGATCAAGCTAGGAGATGCACATCTACGAGTGGAGAGATTGTATCTACATACCCTTGTAGATCGCTTAGCGGAAGCGTTAAGAAACGTGATTGAGATCATGCAACTCCCGGACACTGAAGGAATACCTTGTGTGTATCAAACGCCACAACATAACTGGGTGACTATAAAGGTGCTCTACTGGTATCTCCGAAGGTGTCTGTTGGGTTGGCATGAATCAAGACTGGGATTCGTCACTCCGTGTGACGAAGAGGTATCTCAGGGCCCACTCGGCAATGCAACAACACAACAAGCTTTGCAAGCAATGTGACTAAAGAGTTAGTCACGGGATTTTGTATTAAGGAATGAGTAAATAGACTTGCCGGTAACGAGATTGAACTAGATATAGAGATGCCGACGATTGAATCTCGGGCAAGTAACATATCGGTGGACAAAGGGAATAGTATGCAGGATTGACTGAATCCTTGACATAGAAGTTCGACCGATAGAGATCTTGGTAGAATATGTAGGAGCCAATATGGGCATCCAGGTGCCTCTATTGGTTACTGACTGGCGAGTGTCTCGGTCATGTCTGCATAGTTCTCGAACCCGCAGGGTCTTCACACTTAAGGTTCAGTGACGTTTCGGTATAGTTGAGTTATGTATGTTGGTGACCGAAGGTTGTTCGGAGTCCTGGATGAGATCCTGAACGTCGCGAGGAGTTCCGGAATAGTCAGGAGACAAAGATTGATTTATAGAAGAGGGTATTTAGGATCCGAAATGGTTTCAGGCATTTCTGGTAGTGTACCAGGAATGACGAATGGGTTTCGGAGGTCCATCGGGAGAGGTCTACCCACCCCACAGGCCACATGGGCGCAAGAGGTGGTGCACCAGCCCTTCGTGGGCTAGGCAGCCAGCTCGTAAAGGCCCTTGCGCCAAGAGGTGGGAGGAAGCCAAGTGGGGAGGGAGTCCTACTAGGAGTAGGACTCCACCTCCCTTGGTGGAGTAGGATTCCTCCTTTGGGGCGGCGGCCAAGGCCCTAAGGGAAACCCTTGGGCGCCCCAACCACCCCTCCTTCCTCCTATATATAGTGGAGGGGAGAGAGGAGAGTACTCACACCTTAATCCAAGGTGCAGCCCCTCTCCCTCCCTCTTGTTCATTCTTCCTCTAGAATAGGTTGGGCAGCGCACGGTGAAGCCTTGCCGGATCAGCTCCACCACCATCGCCGCCACGCCGTTATGCTGTCGGAGAACTCAGCTACCTCTCCGCTCCCTCTTGCTATATCAAGAAGACGGAGATCGCCATCGAGCTGTACGTGTGTTGGACGCAGAGGTGTCATCCGTTCGGCACTAGATCAGGATGGATCATGATGAGATCGCGGGACGGATCGTGATGTGATCGCGGGACAGATTGTGATGGGATCGCGGGACGGGTTGCGATTTGGATCGCGAAGATGTTCGACTACATCAACCATGTTATATACTCTTCCGCTTAGCGAGCTACAAGGGTATGTGGATCTGAAATCTCCTCTCATAGATGGTCATCACCATGGATAGATCTTATGTGTGCATAGGAACATTTTTGTTTCCCATGCAACGTTCCCCAACAGAGGTTACTCCGTGGCTTGTGGTGTTGTAGCCCTCCCTCCCCTCACACACACACACATATATATATAGGAGGAGAGGAGAGGGCGGTCGGCCTAGGGTTCCCCCCCCCTAGGGGTGGTGGCGGCCCTAGAGGGTGCCTTGCCACACAAGGTAAGGGTGGCCGGCCCCTTGTGAGCTTAGTACTCCACCTCCCTCCGCATGGGCCTAGGTGGGAGGGGCGGCCAGCCCACCAGGGGATAGTGCGTCCCCTCTCACAGCCCATGGGGCCCTTCGGGGCAGGTGGACCCTCCTGGTGGACCCCCGGAACGCTTTCGGCACTCCCGTTACAAAACTCGTATGTTCCGGAAGTTTTTCGGACCTCGAATACCAACTTCCCATATATCAATATTTACCTCCGGACAGGAAACCTTGACCATATTTGATCAATGAGCTGGTCCATTAGAGGCTCGCTAGGGACATAATGTTGTCTATGTACCCACACATGTATTTGAGTTTCCAATCAATAGAATTCTAGCATGGATAATAAACGATTATTATGAACAGGGAAATATAATAATAACCACTTTATTATTGCCTCTAGGGCATATTTCCAACAGTCTCCCACTTGCACTAGAGTCAACAATCTAGCTCACATCACTATGTGATTTACATTGTAATGTATCTAACACCCATACAGTTCTGGCGTTGATCATGTTTCGCTCGTGGAAGAGGCTTAGTCAACGGGTCTACGACATTCAGATAAGTGTGCACTTTGCAAATATTGATGTCCTCCTCCTTGATGTAATCGGGATGTAATTGAAGCATCACTTTATATGACTGATCCTCTTGTGAAACCTCAGTTCCTTGGCTAGAGCAATGGCACCAGTGTTGTCACAGAACAGAGTCATTGGGTCCAGTGCACTAGTCACAACTCTAAGATCCGTCACGAACTCCTTCATCGAGACAGCTTCTTTAGCCGCCTCCGAGGCAGCTTGTACTCCACTTCGCATGTAGAATCAGCTACCACGCTTTACTTCGAACTGCACCAGCTTACCGCTCCACCATTGAGAATATATGCATACCTGGTTTGAGACTTAGAGTCATCTAGATCAGTGTCAAAGCTTGCATCGATGTAACCCTTTACGATGATCTCTAGATCACCTCATAAACGAGAAACATTTCCTTAGTCCTTTTCATGTACTTAAGGATATTCTTGACCTTCGTCTAGTGTTCAATTCCTGGATCACTTTGAAACCTTCCGACCATACTTATGGCAAGGCTGACATCTGGTCTTGTGCACAACATTGCATACATGATAGAGGCTATGGCAGAAGCATAGGGACGACACTCATCTTTTATCTATCTTCTGCAGTCACTGGTCATTGAGTCTTACTCAACTTCACACCTTGCAATACAGGTAAGAACCCTTTCTTGGACTGCTCCATTTTGAACTTCTTCAAAACTTTGTCAAGGTATGTGCTCTGGAAAGTCCTATTAAGCGTTTTGATCTATCTCTATAGATCTTGCTGCATAATATGAAAGGAGCTTCTCCTAGGTCCTTCATTGAAAAACTTTTGTTCAAATAGTCCTTTACGCTCCCAAAAATTCTATATTGTTTCCAATCAGCAATATGTCATCCACATAAAATATTAGAAACGCTATAGAGCTCCAATTCACTTTCTTGTAAATACAAGCTTCTCCATAAACTTGTATAAACCCAAACGCTTTGATCACCTCATCAAAGCGTTGATTCTAACTCCGAGATGATTGCACCAGTCTATAAATGGATCGATGAAGCTTGCATACTTTGTCAGCATTCCCAGGATCGACAAAACCTTCTGGTTGCATCATATACAACTCTTCCTTAAGGAAATCATTAAGGAATGTTGTTTTGACATCCATCTGCCAAATTTCATAATCGTAAAATGCAGTTATTGCTAACAGGATTCCAACGAACTTAAACATCGCTACCGGTGAGAAAGTCTCATCGTAGTCAACTCCTTGAGCTTGTGAAAAACCTTTCGCCACAAGTCGAGCTTTATAGACGGTGACATACCGTCCCCGTCTGTCTGCTTCTTAAAGATCCATTTATTCTGAATGGACTTTCACCCTACAGGTAATGCTTACAAAGTCCATAATTTGTTTTCATACATGGATCCTATCTCGGATTTCATGGCCTCTAACCATTTGTTGGAATCCGGGTCCAACAACATGACCGTTAAGACATGGTTACCGTGTCGGGGAGCGTTGCATGGGAAACAAAACATTTCGTACGCACACGACCTATCATGGTGATGTTCATCTACGAGAGGGAGATCGGATCCACATACCCTTGTAGATCGCTAAGCGGGAAGCATTAAGAAACGCGGTTGATTTAGTGGAACAACCTCGTGATTCAAATCACCGTCGTCCCACGATCCGTCCCGATCTAGCACCGAACGGACGACACCTCCGCGTTCAGCACACGTACAACTCGATGACGATCTCCGCCTTCTTGATCCAGCAAGAGAGACGGGGAAGTAGATGAGTTCTCCGGCAGCGTGATGGCGCGCCAGTGATGGTGATGATCTATTCCTGCAGGGCTCCGCAGGAAACCGATCTAGAGGAAGAATTACGAAGTAGAGGTTTAGGGTTGCACGTGGCAAAGTTGTGTCTCAAAAACCCTAAAACCTCTAGTATATATAGGAGGAGGGGAGGGGCTAGACTTGAGGCTCAAGGGGGCCCCAAGGGCGTCGGCCGAAGGGAGGAGGAGGGACTCATACTCCAATTCGGTTTGGAAGGAGGAGTCCCTTCCTTCCTTCCCACCTCCTCTCCTTTGTTTTCTTTCTCCTTTGATTTTTCCCCTTGGCCTAAATAGTCCCATTGGGTTGGCCTCACCAGCCCACCAAGGGCTGGTGCGCCACCCATGGGCCTATTAGGTTCTCTCCCAGGTGGGTGGCCCCTCCCGGTAAAAACCCGGAACCCATTCGTCACTCACGGTACACTGCGAGTAATGCCCGAAATCTTTCCAGAAGCCAAATGAAACAATCCTATATATCAATCTTCGTTTCCGGACCATTCCTGAAACCCTCGTGACGTCCATGATCTCATCCGGGACTCCGAACAAAACTTCGGTCACCAGCACCTATAACTCAACTATATCGAAACGTCACCGAACCTTAAGTGTGCACACCCTGCGGGTTCGAGAACTATGCATACATGACCTGAGACACTCCCTGGTCAATATCCAATAGCAGGACCTCGATGTCCATATTGGATCCTACATATTCTACAAAGATCTTATCGATTGAACCTCTGTGCCAAGGATTCATATAATGCCGTATACCATTCCCTTTGTCCTTCGGTATGTTACTTGCTCGAGATTTGATGGTCTGTATCCCTATACCTATTTCAATCTTATTACCAACAAGTCTCTTTACTTGTTCCGTAATACAAGATCCCGTGACTAACTCTTTAGTCACATTGCTTGGAAGGCTTATATGTGATGTTGTATTACCGAGTGGGCCCCGAGATACCTCTCCGTCACATGGAGTGACAAATCCCAGTCTTGATCCATGCTAACTCAACGGACACCTTCGTAGATACCTGTAGAGCACATTTATAGTCACCCAGTAACGTTGCGACGTTTGATACAAACAAGGTATTCCTCCAGTGTCAGTGAGTTACATGATCTCATGGTCATAGGAATGAATACTTGACATGCAGAAAACAATAGCAACAAGATGACACGATCACATGCTATGTTTATAGTTTGGGTCTTGTCCATCACATCATTCTCCCAATGATGTGATCCAGTCATCAAGTGACAACACTTGTATATGGTCAGAAAACCTTAACCATCCTTGATCAACTGGCTAGTCAACTAGAGGCTTACTAGGGACATATTTTTGTCTACATATCTACACATGCATTTATGTTTTCATTCAATACAATTATAGCATGGATAATAAACGATTATCTTGAAACAGGAAATATAATAATAACTATTTTATCATTGCCTCTAGGGCATATTTCCAACAGTCTCCCACTTGCACTAGAGTCAATAATGTAGTCTCACATCGCTATGCGATTTACATTGGAATGAATCTAACACCCATACAGTTCTAGTGTTGATCATGCTTCGCTCGCGGAAGAGGTTTAGTCAGTGGATCTGCAACATTCAGATCTGTGTGCACTTTGCAAATAGTTACGTCCTCTCCTTCGACATAGTCGCGGAGGAGGTTGAAGCGTCGTTTGATGTGTCTGGTCTTCTTGTGAAAGCTTGGTTCCTTGGCTAGAGCAATGGCACCAGTGTTGTCACAGACAGAGTTATTGGATTTAGTGCGCTCGGCACAACTCCAAGATCCCTCATGAACTGCTTCATCCAGGCATCCTCCTTAGCCGCCTCCAAGGCAGCCATGTACTTCGGTTCACATGTAGAATCTGCTACGACGCTTTGCTTGGAACTGAACCAGCTTACCGCACCCCCATTGAGAATAAATACGTATCCGTTTGGGACTTAGAGTCATCCGGATCAATGTCAAAGCTTGCATTGACGTAACCCTTTACGACGAGCTCTTTGTCACCTCCATAAACGAGAAACATTTCCTTAGTCCTTTTCAGGTACTTTAGAATATTCTTGACTGCCGCCCAGTGTTCCACTCCTGGATCACTCTGAAACCTGCCTGCCATACTTATGGCCAGGCTGACGTCCGGTCTTGTACATAGCATTTCATACATGATAGACCCTACGGCTGAAGCATAGGGGACGATACTCATCTTTTCTCTATCTTCTGCAGTTACTGGACATTGAGTCTTACTCAACTTTATACCTTGTAACACAGGCAAGAACCCTTTCTTGGATTGTTCCATTTTGAACTTCTTCAACGTTTCTCAAGGTATGTGCTTTGTGAAAGTCCTATGAGGCGTCTCGGTCTATCTCTATAGATCTTAATACCTAATATGTAAGCAACTTCTCCTAGGTCTTTCATTGAAAAACTTTTGTTCAAGTAATCCTTTACGCTCTCCAAAAACTCCACATTGTTTCCAATCACTACCGGGGAGAATGTCTCATCGTAGTCAATTCCTTGAACTTGTGAAAAACCCTTTGCCACAAGTCGAGCTTTATAAAAGGTCACATTACCGTCCGTGTCCGTCTTCTTCTTAAAGATCCATTTGTTCTGAATAGCCTTGCGACCTTCAGGTAATACTTACAAAGTCCACACTTTGTTTTCATACATAGATCCTATCTCGGATTTCATGGCCTCTAACCATTTGTTAGAATCTAGGCCCACCATTGCTTCCCCATAATTCGCAGGCTCATTGTTGTCTAACAACATGATAGATAAGACATGATTCCCGTACCACTCAGGAGCAGTACGTGATCTTGTCGACCTGCGAGGTCCGATAGTAACTTGATCCGAAGGTTCATGATCATCATCATTAGCTTCCTCCTCAACTCGTGTTGCCTCGACAAAGATTTCTCTCTGCCCTGCGCCACCACCTTGCGGGAGTAGAGGTTCCAAAACCTCATCAAGTTCTATCTTCCTCCCACTCAATTCTTTCGAGAGAAACTCTTTCTCAAGAAAAGCTCCGTTCTTAGCAACAAATACTTTGCCCTCGGATCTGAGATAGAAGTTGTACCCAACTGTCACTTTTGGGTAACCTATGAAGACACACTTTTCCGCTTTTGGTTCCAGCTTTTCAGGCTGAAGCTTTTTGACATAAGCATCGCATCCCCAAACTTTAAGAAATGACAACTTTGGCTTCTTGCCATAACAAAGCTCATATGGTGTCGTTTCAATGGATTTTGATGGTGCCCTATTTAAAGTGAATACAACTGTCTCTAATGCATAGCCCCAAAATGATAATGGCAAATCGGTAAGAGACATCATAGATCGCACCATATCTAACAAAGTACGATTACGACGTTCGGACACACCATTATGCTGTGGTGTTCCAGGCGGTGTCAACTGTGAAACGATTCCACATTGTCTTAAGTGAGCACCAAACTCGTAAATCAGATATTCACCCCCTCGATCAGATCATAGGAACTTGATCTTCTTGCTACGATGATTTTCAACTTCACTCTGAAATTGTTTGAACTTTTCAAATGTTTCAGACTTGTGCTTCGTCAAGTAGATATATCCATACCTACTCAAATCATCAGTGAAGGTGAGAAAATAACGATATCCGTCGCGTGCCTCCACACTGATTGGTCCGCACACATCAGTATGTATGATTTCCAACAAGTCACTTGCACGCTTCATTGTTCCAGGGAACGAAGTCTTAGTCATCTTGCCCATGAGGCATGGTTCGCACATGTCAAGTGATTCAAAATCAAGTGACTCCCAAAGCCCATCAGCATGGAGTTTCTTCATGCGCTTTACACCAATATGACCTAAGCGGCAGTGCCACAAAAAGGTGGCGCTATCATTGTTAACTCTACATCTTTTGGTCTTAATGTTATGGATATGTGTGTCATCACAATCAAGATTCAAGATGAACAAAACCCTCACATTGGGTGCATGACCATAAAAGATATTACTCATATAAATAGAACAACCATTATTCTCTGACTTAAATGAGTAACCGTCTCGCAATAAACAAGATCCAGATATAATGTTCATGCTTAACGCATGCACTAAATAACAATTATTTAAGTTCACAACTAATCCCGATGGTAACTGAAGTGAGACCGTGCCGACGGCGATTGCATCAACCTTGGAACCATTTCCCACGCGCATCGTCACTTCATCCTTCGCCAGCCTTCGTTTATTCCGCAGTTCCTGCTTCGAGTTGCAAATGTGAGCAACAAAACTGGTATCAAATACCCAGGCACTACTACGAGAGTTGGTTTGGTACACACCAATAACATGTATATCACATATACCTCGTTTGGCGTTGACCGCCTTCTTATCAGCCAAATACTTGGGGCAGTTGCGCTTCCAGTGACCCATCCCCTTGCAATAATAACACTCAGTTTACGACTTAGGTCCAGCCTTGGGTTTCTTCGTCGGAGTGGCAACAGTTTTGCCGTTCATCTTGGAGTTACCCTTCTTTCTTTTGCCGCTTTTCTTGAAACCAGTGGTCTTATTGACCATCAACACTTGATGTTCTTTCCGGATTTCTGACTCCGCGACTTTCAGCATCGCAAATAACTCGCCGGGTGACTTATTCATCCCTTGCATGTTATAGTTCAACACAAAGCTCTTGTAGCTAGGTGGCAGTGATTGAAGAATTCTGTCAGTGATAGCCTCTTGCGGGAGTTCAATCCCCAGCTCAGCTAGACGGTTTGAGTACCCAGACATTTTGAGCACATGTTCACTCACAGACGAATTCTCCTCCATTTTGCAAGCATAGAATTTATCGTAGGACTGATACCTCTCGATCCGGGCATTCTTCTCAAAGATAAACTTCAACTCCTGGAACATATCATATGCTCCATGACGTTCAAAGCGTCGTTGAAGTCCCGGTTCTAAGCCATACAAGACTGCACATTGAACTACTGAGTAGTCCTCCTTACGCGCTTGCCAAACGTTCAAAACATCTTGATCAGGAGTAGCGGGTGGTTCATCTCCTAGTGATGCATCAAGGACATAATTCTTTTGCCCAGCTTGTAGGATAAGCCTCAGATTACGAGCTGATATGTCCATTTTGCATCATGCTTTCATGTTGATATTTATCGCTTTATGGATTGTTATTATACTTTGTGCTACCATACTTATGCCTTTTCTCTCTTATTTTGCAAGGTTTATTTGAAGAGGGAGAATACCGGCAGTTGGAATTCTGGACTGGAAAAGGAGCAAGTCTGAGTCCTCTATTATGTGCAACTCCAAATGTCCTGAAAATCAACGTGGAATTTTTTGGGATTATACAAAAAATACTGGGCGAAAGAAGTGCCAGAGGGGAGCTGCCAGGGGCCCACAAGCCTGGTAGCCGCGGCCTGCCCCCCTGGCCGCGGCTACAGGGCTTGTGAGCACCCTGGTGGCCCACTGCCCCCCTCTTCTACTATATGAAGGGTTTCGTCCGGAAAAAAATCAGGGCGGAGCTTTTTCGTGGATTCTCCGCCGCTACGAGGCGGAACTTGAGCAGAACCAATCTAGAGCTCCGGCAGGACGATCCTGCCGGGGAAACTCCCCCCCCCCCCCGGAGGGAGAAATCGTCGCCATCGTCATCACCAACACTCCTCTCATCGGAGGGGACTCGTCACCATCAACATCTTCATCAACACCATCTCATCTCCAAACCCTAGTTCATCACTTGTAACCAATCTCCGTCTCGCGACTCCGATTGGTACTTGTAAGGTTGCTAGTAGTGTTGATTACTCTTTGTAGTTGATGCTAGTTAGATTACTTGGTGGAAGAGTTTATGTTCAGATCCTTGATGCTAATCATTACCTCTCTGATCATGACTATGACTATGCTTTGTGAGTAGTTATGTTTGTTCCTGAGGACATGTGATAAGTCATGCTAATAGTAGTCATGTGAATTTGGTATTTGTTCGGTATTTTGATGTGTTGTATGTTGTTTTTCTCTAGTGGTGTTATGTGAACGTCGACTACATAAAACTTCACCATTATTTGGGCCTAGAGGAAGGCATTGGGGAGTAGTAAGTAGATGATGGGTTGCTAGAGTGACAGAAGCTTAAACCCCCAGTCTATGCGTTGCTTCGTAAGGGGCTGATTTGGATCCACTAGTTTAATGCTATGGTTAGACGTTGTCTTAATTCTTCTTTTGTAGTTGCGGATGCTTGCGAGAGGGGTTAATCATAAGTGGGATGCTTGTCCAAGTAAGGGCAGTACCCAAGCGCCGGTCCACCCACATATCAAACTATCAAAGTAACGAACGCGAATTATATGAACATGATGAAACTAGCATGACAGAAATTCCCGTGTGTCCTCGGGAGCGTTTTTTCCTCCTATAAGACTTTGCTACAAAAGGGATTGGGCCACTTTTCTGCACCGTTGCTACTCTTGTTACTTGTTACTTTTCACCTGCTACGTTTCACCTCACTACACCATCACTTGTTACCGCTACTTTCAGTGCTTGTAGTTATTACCTTGCTGAAAACCGTTTATCATAGCCTTCTGCTCCTCGTTGGGTTCGACACTCTTACTTATTGAAAGGACTACGATTGATCCCCTATACTTGTGGGTCATCACGAGCCCCGACTACAAAGTTGCTACCATCATCTTTCAGCTTAGCTTTCTCTAGGAACATATTGAAATTCAGGGTTGCTACTGCGCGAGCCATTGATCTACAACAAAAAAATATTGCAAAGTTTACTTAGACTATGTTCAAGACAATTAGAGTTTAGCTAATAAACTCCCACTCAAACAGACATCCCTCTAGTTATTTGAGTGTGGCATGATCCAAATTCACTCACTCAAGTCCGATCATCACGTGAGTTGAGTGTAGTTTCAGTGGTAAACATCTCTATGTTAATCATATCAACCATACGATTCATGCTCGACCTTTCGGTCTCTTGTGTTCCGAGGCCATGTCTGTACATGCTAGGCTTGTCAAGTTTAACCCGAGTGTTCCGTGTGTGCAACTGTTTTGCACCCATTGTATGTGAACGTTGAGTCTATCACACCCGATCATCACGTGGTGTCTCGAAACGACGAACTGTCGCAATGGTGCACAGTCGGGGAGCACACAATTTTATCTCAAAATTTTAGTGAGGGATCACCTTATAATGCTACCGTCATTCTATGCAAAATAAGGTGCATAAAAGGATAAACATCACATGCAAATCATAAGTGACATGATATGGCCATGAACTTGTGCTTCTTGATCTCCATCACCAAAGCATCGTCATGATCTCCATCGTCACCGGCGCCACACCATGATCTCCATCATCATGATATCCATCATTGTTACGCCATCGAGGTTGTCGTGCTATCTATGCTATTACTACTAAAGCTACTACCTAGTAATATAGTAAACGCGTCTGCGAACACAAACGTTAGTTTAAAGACAACCCTATGGCTCCTGCCGGTTGCTGTAGCATCGGCGTGCAAGTCGATATTTAACTATTACAACATGATCATCTCATACATCCAATATATCACATCATGTCTTTGGCCATATCACATCACATGCATACCCTGCAAAAACAAGTTAGACGTCCTCTAATTTGTTGTTGCATCTTTTACGTGGCTGCTATGGGTATCTAGTATGATCGCATCTTACTTACGCGAAACCACAACGGTGATGTGTGAAAAGGATTGAGATGGACCTAGAGGGGGGTGAATAGGTACAGTTCCAAATTTTAATAATTACTTAGCAATTTTAGGCAAAGGTGCGGAATATGAGCGTAGGCCTAATAATTGCTATGACAAGGAGTAAGCTATTTAGAGTGAAATAAGGCAACCGGTAAACAATAATCAAATACAAGTACGTACTAAGGATTAACACAAGTAGAGAGTTAGGGTTAGGAATAACCGAAACTCCAAGAGAGACGAGGATGTATCCCGATGTTCACTTCCTTGGAGGGAAGCTATGTCACCGTTAGAGGGGCGGATGTTACCACGAAGGCACACCAACGCCACGAAGGCTCACCCTATTCTCCCTTTGAGATAACTCCACGAAGGCGTTTCTCAACCACTAGTGGTAAGCCTTGAGGTGGCTTCCAAACCTTCACAAACTTTTCGGGGGAAATCACAATGGTTTGATTCCTCTCCAAAGACTCCTACCGCCTAGGAGTCCCCAACCTCCAAGAGTAATAAGATCACGGGGATTGCTCAAAACTTTCTCAAATCACAAATCACTTTGGTGGAGAGGAGGAGAAGGAGACGATCTATCTTTTGATTGGAACAACACTCAAAGAGACTCACAAATGCTCTTGGGATCTAAGATTGAGTGTAGACAAGAGTGAGTGAGAAGAAAGGTGTTCTTGTATGTGTTCTAGCTGTGTTGGACACCCTCTCACGAAGTGGGAGGGGGTATATATAGTGGGGAGTGTAAAACAGCCGTTGGGGACACTTTAAGTCACACAGGGGTCGGACATCCGGCAGTTCACGGATGTCCGGGCGTCCACAAGGAGTCGGACGTCCGACAGGGGTCGGTCGTCCGGGGGCTGTAGATATGTATGGAATCAGTGTGAGTTGAACAGGGACCGGACGTCCGGAGAAGGCCGGAAGTCCGAGTTATTCGACTCAAACTTCTCTGGTGCAAGATTCTGGATTTCCGAAAGGGGACGGACGCCCGGCCCTCGGACGTCCGGAGGGAGCCAGAAGTCCGAGTTATATGGCTCAAGTTCTTCGGGTGCAGGGCTCGGGATTTCCGAAGCTGGTCGATCGACCGGCCCTCGGACGTCCGGAGGGAGCCGGAAGTCCGAGTTATATGGCTCAAGTTCTTCTGGTGCAGAGCTCCGGATTTCCGAAGCTGGTCGGTCGTCCGACCCTCGGACGTCCGGAGGAGGCCGGATGTCCGAGGCATTAGTCCTGTTTTGAGATAAGAGCAGAGTAGTGAAGATGTGGTATGAGCAGAAAAGTAGAGATGTAGTATGAGCAAATTCATCGCAAAACCTGTGATCCCCTCTTAATAGTGCGGGATCCCTATACTCAAGAATAGTAAACTTAAAGGATAGTCTACATCATCTTTTCTTAATCCCGAGCCTTCTTGACATATAAGTCCCGATCTTCTCAGACCACCTTGGCACATAATTCTCAATCTACTAAAGTACTTGCCATCCTGAGATACACTCAACAAATAGGATTAGTTTCCTATGTATGTGTTGTCGTTAACACCAAAAGTCGATTAGGGGCATGACATGCACTTTCAATGTGCAAATTGATGTTTAACCTCTCTCCAAGGACCGCCTCGATCAAATCCGATTCAACTAAAGTTGAAGAAACATACACCCGACAGTCATCTTTATGCAACAAGTTCCATGTTAGTCGATGAAACCGGTCTCTCATAAGCGTACGAGTAAGGTTGGTCCGGGCCGCTTCAATCCAACAATACTGCCGAATCGAGAAAAGACTAAGGAGGGAAGCAAATCGAACATCACACCCACAAAACTTTTGTGTTCTACTCGAGATTACATCTACGCATGAACCTAGCTCATGATGCCAGTGTTGGGGAACGTTGCATGGGAAACAAAAAATTTCCTACGCACATGAAGACCTATCATGGTGATGATCATCTACGAGAGGGAGATCGGATCCACATACCCTTGTAGATCACTAAGCGGGAAACATTAAGAAACGCGGTTGATGTAGTGGAACAACTTCGTGATTCAAATCACCGTCGTCCCACGATCCGTCCTGATCTAGCACCGAACGGACGGTACCTCCGTGTTCAGCACACATACAGCTCGATGACGATCTCCGCCTTCTTGATCCAGCAACAGAGACGGGGAAGTAGATGAGTTCTCCGGCAGCGTGACAGCGCGCCGGTGATGGTGATGATCTATTTCTGTAGGGCTCCGCCCGAGCTCCACAGAAAACCGATCTAGAGGAAGAACTACGAAGTAGAGGTTTAGGGTTGCACATGGCAAAGTTGTGTCTCAAAACCTCTAGTATATATAGGAGGAGGGGAGGGGATAGCCTTGAGGCTCAAGGGAGCCCCAAGGGCGTCGGCCGAAGGGAGGAGGAGGGACTCCTACTCCCTTCCTTCCTTCACACCTCCTCTCCTTTTTTCTTTCTCCTTTGATATTTCCCTTGGTCGAAATAGTCCTATTGGGATGGCCTCACTAGCCCACCAAGGGTTGGTGCGCCACCCATGGGCCTATTAGGTTCTCTCCCGGGTGGGTGGCCCCTCCCGGTAAAAACCTCGAACCCATTCGTCACTCCCAGTATACTGCCGGTAATGCCCGAAATCTTTCCGGAAGCCAAATGAAACAATCCTATATAGCAATCTCCGTTTCGGACCATTCTGGAAACCCTTGTGACGTCCATGATCTCATCTGGGACTCCGAACAAAATTCGGTCACCATCACCTATAACTCAACTATACCGAAACGTCACCGAACCTTAAGTGTGCACACCCTGCGGGTTCAAAAACTATGCAGACATGACCTGAGACACTCCCCGTTCAATATCCAATAGCGGGACCTGGATGTCCATATTGGATCCTACATATTCTACGAAGATCTTATCGGTTGAACCTCTGTGCCAAGGATTCATATAATCTCGTATACCATTCCCTTTGTCCTTCGGTATGTTACTTGCCCGAGATTTGATCGTCGGTATCCCTATACCTATTTCAATCTCGTTACCAACCAGTCTCTTTACTCGTTCCATAATACAAGATCTCGTGACTAACACTTTAGTCACATTGCTTGCAAGGCTTATATGTGATGTTGTATTACCGAGTGGGCCCCGAGATACCTCTCCGTCACACGGAGTGAAAAATCCCATTCTTGATCCATGCTAACTCAACGGACACCTTCGGAGATACCTGTCGAGCACCTTTATAGTCACCCAGTAACGTTGCGACGTTTGATACACATAAGGTATTCCTTTGGTGTCAGTGAGTTACATGATCTCATGGTCACAGGAATGAATACTTGACACGCTGAAAACAATAACAACAAAATGACACGATCACATGCTATGTTTATAGTTTGGGTCTTGTCCATCACATCATTCTCCCGATGATGTGATCCAGTCATCAAGTGAAAACACTTGTATATGGTCAGAAAACCTTAACCATCCTTGATCAACTGGCTAGTCAACTAGAGGCTTACTAGGGACATATTTTTGTCTATATATCCACACATGCATTTATGTTTTCATTCAATACAATTATAGCATGGATAATAAACGATTATCTTGAAACAAGAAATATAATAATAATTATTATATCATTGCCTCTAGGGCATATTTCCAACATATTGTACCACTCAGGAGTAGTGCATGCCCTTGTCGACCTATGAGGTTCGATAATAACTTGATACGAAGCCCCATGATCATAATCATTAGATTCCTTTTCAACTGATGTAGGCTCCACAGAATCATCTTTCTGTGTTGCGCTACTCTCTCGTTGAAGTCAAGGTTCAACAACATCATCAAGTTCGATCTTCCTCCCACTCAATTCTTTCGAGAGAAACTCTTTCTCGAGAAATGTTCCATTCTTAGCGACAAACACTTGCCTTCGGATCAGAGATAGAAGGTATACCCAACCGTCTCTTTTGGGTATCATATGAAGATGCATTTGTCCACTCTTGGTTCGAGCTTTTCTGGCTGAAGCTTTTTTACATGAGCATCATATCCCCAAACTTTATGAAACAACAACTTTGGTTTGTTGCCAAACCACAGTTCATACGGCGTCGTCTCAACGGATTTAGATGGTGCCCTATTTAAAGTGAATGCGTATGTCTCTAACGCATAACCCCAAAACAGTAGTGGCAAATCGGCAAGAGACATCATAGAACGCACCATATCTAATAAGGTTTGATTACGATGTTCGGACACACCATTACATTGTGGTGTTCCAGGTTGCGTCAACTGTGAAATAATTCCACATTATCTTAGGTGGGTGCCAAACTCATAACTGAGATATTCTCCTCCTCGATCAGATCGTAGGAAATTAATCTTCTTGTTACGATGATTCCCAACTTCACTCTGACATTTCTTGAACTTTTCAAACATTTCAAACATTTGTTTCTTTAAGTAAATTTAATCTACTTAAGTCATCAGTGAAGATGAGAAAATAACGATATCCACCGCGCCTCTATGCTCATCGGATCGCACACATTAGTATCTATGTTTTCCAATAAGTCACTTGCATGCTCAATTGTTTCGGAGAACGGAGTCTTAGTCATCTTGCCCATGAGGCATGGTTCACATGTGTTAAGTTATTCAAAATCAAGTGACTCTAAAAGTCCATCAACATGGAGTTTTTTCATGCATTTTACACCAATATGACCTAAGCGACAGTGTCACAAGAAAGTGGTACTATCATTATCAACTCTACATATTTTGGCATCAACGTTATGAACATGTGTGTTATCACTATCGAGATTCAATTAGAATAAACCCCTCGCATTGGGTACATGACCATAAAAGATATTACTCATATAAATAGAACAACCATTATTCTCTGATTTAAATGAGTAACCGTCTCGCATCAAACAAGATCCAGATATAATGTTTATGCTCAATGCAGGCACTAAATAACAATTATTCAGGTTCATCATTAATCCCGATGGTAATCAAAGAGCGAGCGTGCCCACGGCAATCACATCAACCTTGGAACCATTTCCCACGTGCATCGTCACTTCGTCCTTCACCAACCTCTGTCTATTCCGTAGTTCATGCTTTGAGTTGCAAATGTGAGCATCCGAACCGGTATCAAATACCGACGCACTACAGCGAGAGTTGGTAAGGTACACATCAATAACATGTATATCATATATATCTTGTTTGGTGTTGGCCGCCTTCTTGTCGGCCAGATACTTGGGGCAGTTCCATTTCCAGTGGCCAGTCCCCTTGCAATGAAAGCACTCAGTTTCTGGCTTGGGTCCAGCCTTGGGTTTCTTCACGGGAGGAGCAACTGTTTTACCACTCTTCTTAGAGTTACCCTTCTTTCCCTTGCCATTCTTCTTGAAACTAGTGGTTTTATTGATCATCAACACTTGATGCTCCTTTTGAATTTCTGACTCAGGGGCTTTCAGCATCGCAAACATCTCGGTAACTGATTTGTTCATCCCTTGCATGTTATAGTTTATCACAAAGCTTTTGTAGCTAGGTGGCAGTGATTGAAGAACCGTGTCAGTGATCCCCTCTGGCGGAAGAACAATTCCCAACTCAGCAAGACGGTTGGAATACCCAGACATTTTGAGTATGTGTTCACTGACAGACCCGTTCTCCTCCATCTTGCAAGCATAGAACTTATCGAAGGTCTCATACCTCTCGATATGGGCATTCTTTTCAAAAATAAATTTCAACTCCTGGAACATCTCATATGCTCCATGACATTCAAAACGTATTTGAAGTCCCGGTTCTAAGCCATACAAGATAGCACACTGAACTATTGAGTAGTCATCAGAACGCGCCTACGAGACGTTCACAACTTCTTTAGGCGACTCTGGAGGGGGTGCCGCACCAAGCGGTGCATCAAGGACATAAGCTTTTTGGGAAACCGTGAGGACAATCCTCAGATTATGGGCCCAGTCTACAAAATTACTTCCATCATCTTTCAGCTTGGCTTTCTCTAGGAACGCATTGAAATTCAGGGGTGCTACTGCGCGAGCCATTGATCTACAACATAATGTTGCAAATATTACTTAGACTATTGTTCAAGATAATGAGTTTAGTTAATCATATCACTAAAAACTCCCACTCAAATTGACATCCCTCTAGTCATTCGAGTGTTACATGATCCAAATTCACCAACCCAAGTCCGATCATCATATGACTCATGTTCGACCTTTCGGTCTCTTGTGTTCCGAGGCCATGTTTCTACATGCTAGGCTCGTCAAGTTTAACCCGAGTGTTCCGCATGTGCAAAACTGGCTTGCACCCGTACTTCGTCGAGATGCCCGGGCTCACCGATGAGCTCCCGCCACCGGGAAGCACCTCCAGGATGATGAGCTCATCTCCTACATCCTCTAGAGACTTGACATGGACTACTATCCCCTTGTCTCCACCCTCGACGCCCGCCCACCCCGGTATCCCTTGATGATCTCTTCTCAATGCTAAGCAATTTTGATCAGAGGTTGGGCAGTACCAGGGATCGGGCGGCTTCAACTCTTCGGCAAAGGCAAGCAAGGGAGTGGCGTCCGCAACGGTGGCTCCAATTCCCGCAGCGGGAACCCCATCTCCACCAACACCAAGGCCGTCGCAGTGGGTCCGACAAGTCTTTCTCTGATGTTGTGCGTTGTCAGATCTGTGGCAAGTCAAGTCATGCATCAAAAGACTGCTGGTACCGAATAGATGAAGATGATGAGAAGGTCATTGCTGGTGCTGACGGCTCGTACGGTGCCGACACCAACTGGTATCTAGATAGCGGCGCCACAAACCATCTCATTGGCGAACTAGAGAAGGTGACTCTCACGGAGAAGTATCATGGAAAGGACCAGATTCATACCGCTAGTGGTGCAGGTATGAGGATACGTCATATTGGTCATTCAGTTGTTAGTACCCCGCATCATAAAATTCATCTTAGAATTTTTTTTGCATGTTCCTAGTGCCAACAAAATTCTTCTATCCGTTCATAAAATTACTCTTGACAATCATGTCTATATTAAGTTTCATCCTTTCTTCTTTTTGATTAAGGACCAGGCCACGAAGAAAAGTCTCTATCAAGGTAGATGCATTTGAGGTCTTTGCCCGTTGATTCCGGGGCTTGAAAGATTCAATAAACAAGATTGTGGTGCTATGAAGCTTTTGTCCACATGATGGCATGATCGTTTAGGACATGCTTCATTTTCTTTAGTTGAACATTTTCTTAGAAACAATAAGTTCCGGTTTGTTGGCGAGCATAATGTTGAAACCATTTGTGATTCTTTCCAAAGAGGAAAAAGTCATCAATTACCATATCCCATCTCCACCAGTGTTTCTACTCAACCATTCAATTAATTTTTCTGATGTGTGGGGTCCTGCCCCCAGTTTTGTTGGTAAACACACGTACTATGTGTTTTTTATGACTATAATAAATTTTCATGGATCTATCTTCTTAAGAAAAGATCCAACGTGTTTCAAGTTTGTAAGAACTTTCAAGCACTTGTTGGCCGAAAGTTTGATAGCAAAATTCTTCATGTCCAATCTAATTGGGGTGGAGAGTATGAAAAAATAAATTCCCTTTTCCAAACCCTTGGCATATCCCATCATGTTTCATGTCCCCATGCTCACCAACAAAATGGTGTGTTGAACGCAAGCATAGGCATATTTGAAGTTGGCCTTGATTTGTTAGCCAGTGCCTCCATGCCCCTAAAAATTGGGGATGAAGCTTTCAATACTGTTGTGCACATTATAAACATGTTCTCTAGTTGTGTCATCTACTATAAAACTCTAGTTGAAAGATTTCTCCACAACAAACCAGACTTCACATCTCTTCGTGTCTTTGGCTGCACTTGGTGGCCAATTCTCCGCCCCTACAACAACTGCAAGCTCATGTTTCGCTCAAAACAATGTGTCTTTCTTGGGTATAGTGCTCAACATAGTGTGTAAAATGTCTTGATGTTTTTACTGGTCATGTCTACATCTCTCGTGAAGTAATCTTTGATGAGACAAAATTTCCCTTTGCTGATCTCCATCCTAATGTCGGTGCTATGCTACGCAAAGAAATTCTTCTCTTGCCACCTCATCTATCCGGTCATGATCAAGGGGGAACTAATATCTACGATGATCATATGTTGACTAACCCTCCTAACCATATGCATGAGTATTGTGATGACACAAGAAACCACAACGAAGAAAACAGATCGAAAAATGATGAAGGAATTTGCGCAAACGCGCCATATCGTCTGTGTCGTGGCGAAGCGGGCAAATCCTCCCCGGGATTCGCTCTAGAGCAGAGAAGTCGATCCGCCACGGGATTCGTGCGGCTAGATCCGACGGAAACAGACACTGCGCCAAGCATGACAGGCGCGCCTGCACGCGCCTCAGCATCGGCCACGTGGCAGTTCGCAGCTGACCTGGACGGGGCATGCTACGCTAGTCAACACGTGGACTACACACGTCGAGATGAGACTCTCTAGGCACGCGTGGGACCACGCGCTGATTCCCGTGACCCCATGTCGCCCAACTTTTCTGGATCTTCTGTGTCGCTCACCTCCTCTGATCAGCAGCCATTTGCCACAAAAGATCCAGCCCGCATCTAGCCAAGGCCTAATCATAGTGCAGCTGCTGGCGCAAGCGAATATGCCTTGGGATCACATGCAGCTTTGTCCCCTGATCAGCCTACGTAATCTTCTGCGGCACAAGATGATCCAGTCTTACTACCACAATGCACAAGACTACAAAAAGGGGGCAATTCAACATATTAGTTATAAACACATAACCAAATATGGTATGGTTTGTTCTACAAGTGCCCCAGGTGAGCCTCATACACTTGAGGAAGCTCTTAGTGATGAGAAGTGGAGGAAGGCAATGACTGAAGAATACATGGCACTACAGAAAAATAAGACATGGCATTTGGTTCCTCCACAACAAGGTAATTTTTTTATTAAGTGCAAATGGTTCTTTAGGATCAAAAGAAAATTTAATGGAACAATTAATCGCTATAAGGCTAGACTAGTTGCAAATGGTTTCAAACAATGGTATGTCATATACTACGAGGACACTTTTAGTCCGGTTGTAAAAGCTGCCACCATCCGTCTTGTTTTTTCTATTAATGTTTCCACGGGATGGATCCTTCGATAGCTAGACGTGCAGAACGTGTTTCTTGATGGTGTTCTGGAAGAGGAAGTGTACATGAAACAACCTCCTGGGTTTGAAAACAAACATGCACTTTCTCATGTATGCAGGCTTGATAAAGCACTGTATGGGTTGAAACAAGCTCCAAGGGCATGGTATTCTCGTCTTAGCAAAAAGATGCAGACACTTGGCTTTGTTCCTTCAAAATATGACACCTCATTGTTCATTTACAATAAGTCCAACACATCCATATTTGTTCTCATATATGTTTATGATATTATTGTTACAAGTTCATGTGATGAGGCAATAGCAGGACTTTGGAAGGACCTAAGTACTAAATTTGCTCTTAAGGATCTTGGAGATTTGCATTATTTCCTAGGGATTGAAGTGAAGAAGCAGAAGGATGGACTTCATCTCTCCCAGGAAAAATATGCAACTGATTTGGTAAGAAATGCTGGTTTGCAAGGTTGTAAACCTACACCCACTCCTTTCTCTAGTACAAAGAAGTTGTCTTTCACAGAAGGAACAATCTTAAGTCCATATGATAGTACAAAATACAGAAGTCTAGTAGGTGCACTTCAATATTTTACACTTACATGACCTGATATTTCGTTTGCTATCAACAAAGGTGTGTCAGTTCCTTCACGCACCAACCACAGTTCATTTGACTACTGCCAAACATATAGTTAGATATGTGGAGAATACATTGAGCATTGGTCTTAACTTTAGCAGGTCATCTTCCACTCTTGTTAGTGCCTTTTCTCACACAAATTGGGCAAGATGTTTGGATGATAGACACCCAACTGGTGGCTTTTTCAGTATTTTTTGGACCCAATCTCATATCATGGTGCGCCAGAAAACAAGCTACAGTTTCCAGGTCTAGTACAGAGGCAGAGTACAAGGCACTGGCCAATGCCACGATAGAAATCATATGGGTAGAGTCCATCCTTAAGGAACTTGGTGTGAAAAGTACTCAAGCTCCTTGTCTATGGTGTGATAATTTGGGTGGTACTTGTCTCTCAGCAAATTAATTCTTTCAGGCAAGAAGAAAACACGTTGATATAGATTTTCATTTTGTGATAGAAAGAGTTGCTAATAAACTCTTAGACATTCGGTTTATACACTCCAAGGATCAAATTGCAAATGACTTTACAAAAGCTTTGCTCGCACAGACTTTTGAAGATTTCAAACATAATCCCAACTTGATGAAGTTGTGATTAAGGGAGAGTGTGACAAACATCCATAACCATGCATGTCAAGGTACATGAGGTGCGCATGTTATATTTGTAGGGGAACGTCGCATGGGAAACAAAAATTTTCCTACGCGCACGAAGACCTATCAAGGTGATGTTCATCTACGAGAGGGGATGAGTGATCTACGTACCCTTGTAGATCGTACAGCAGAAGCTATAGTGAACGCGGTTGATGTAGTGGAACGTCCTCACGTCCCTCGATCCGCCCCGCGAACAATCCCGCAATCAGTCCCACGATCTAGTACCGAACGGACGGCACCTCCGCGTTCAGCACACGTACAGCTCGACGATGATCTCGGCCTTCTTGATCCAGCAAGAGAGACGAAGAGGTAGAAGAATTCTCCGGCAGCGTGACGGCGCTCCGGAGGTTGGTGATGACCTTGTCTCAGCAGGGCTCCGCCCGAGCTCTGCAGAAACGCGATCTAGAGGAAAAACCGTGGAGGTATGTGGTCGAGCTGCCGTGGAAAAGTCGTCTCAAATCAGCCCTAAAACCTCCGTATATATAGGTGGGAGGGAGGGGACCTTGCCTTGGGGCTCAAGGAGCCCCAAGGGGGTCGGCCGAGTCCAAGGGGGGAGGACTCCCCCCCCAAACCGAGTTGGACTTGGTTTGGTGGGAGGGAGTCCCCCTTCCTTCCCACCTCCTCCTTTTTTTTTCTTTTCTCTTGATTTTTTCCTTCTTGGCGCATAGAGCCCTTTTGGGCTGTCCCACCAGCCCACTAACGGCTGGTGTGCCACCCTCAAGGCCTATGGGCTTCCCCGGGGTGGGTTGCCCCCCCCCCCCTCGGTGAACTCCCGGAACCCATTCGTCATTCCCGGTACATTCCCGGTAACTCCGAAAACCTTCCGGTAATCAAATGAGGTCATCCTATATATCAATCTTCGTTTTCGGACCATTCCGGAAACCGTCGTGACGTCCGTGATCTCATCCGGGACTCCGAACAACATTCGGTAACCAACCATATAACTCAAATACGCATAAAACAACGTCGAACCTTAAGTGTGCAGACCCTGCGGGTTCGAGAACTATGTAGACATGACCCGAGAGACTCCTCGGTCAATATCCAATAGCGGGACCTGGATGCCCATATTGGATCCTACATATTCTACGAAGATCTTATCGTTTGAACCTCAGTGCCAAGGATTCATATAATCCCGTATGTCCCTTTGTCCTTCGGTATGTTACTTGCCCGAGATTCGATCGTCAGTATCTGTATACCTATTTCAATCTCGTTTACCGGCAAGTCTCTTTACTCGTTCCGTAATACAAGATCCCGCAACTTACACTAAGTTACA
The DNA here is from genome assembly GCF_904849725.1 of Hordeum vulgare subsp. vulgare. Lineage (NCBI taxonomy): Eukaryota > Viridiplantae > Streptophyta > Magnoliopsida > Poales > Poaceae > Hordeum > Hordeum vulgare. The sequence goes on along the minus strand of NC_058519.1, from coordinate 664,517,466 downwards.
TTGCTTGCAAGGCTTGTGTGTGATGTTGTATTACCGAGTGGGCCCCGAGATACCTCTCCGTCACACGGAGTGACAAATCCCAGTCTCGATCCATACTAACTCAACTAACACCTTCGGAGATACCTGTAGAGCATCTTTATAGTCACCCAGTTACGTTGCGACATTTGATACACACAAAGCATTCCTCCGGTGTCAGTGAGTTATATGATCTCATGGTCATAGAAATAAATACTTGACACGCAGAAAACAGTAGCAACAAAATGACACGATCAACATGCTACGTCTATTAGTTTGGGTCTAGTCCATCACGTGATTCTCCTAATGACGTGATCCAGTTATCAAGCAACAACACCTTGTTCATAATCAGAAGACACTGACTATCTTTGATCAACTGGCTAGCCGACTAGAGGCTTGCTAGGGACGGTGTTTTGTCTATGTATCCACACATGTAAATGAGTCTTCATTCAATACAATTATAGCATGGATAATAAACGATTATCTTGATACAGGAATTATAATAATAACTATATTTATTATTGCCTCTAGGGCATAATTCCAACAGTCTCCCACTTGCACTAGAGTCAATAATCTAGCCCTCACATCACCATGTGAATTACATTGTAATAAATCTAACACCCATACAGTTCTGGTGTTGATCATGCTTTTGCCGTGGAAGTGGTTTAGTCAGCGGGTCCGCTACATTCAGATCCGTGTGCACTTTGCATATATTCACGTCCTCTCCCTCGATGTAGTCGCGCATGAGGTTGAAGCGTCGTTTGATGTGTCTGGTCTTCTTGTGAAACCGTGGTTCCTTTGCTAAGGCAATGGCACCAGTGTTGTCACACAACAAGGTTATTGGATTCAGTGCGCTTGGCACCACTCCAAGATCCGTCATGAACTGCTTCATCCAGACACCCTCCTTAGACGCCTCCGAGGCAGCCATGTACTCCGCTTCACATGTAGAATCTGCTACGACGCTTTGCTTGGAACTGCACCAGCTTACTGCACCCCCATTAAGAATAAATACGTATCCGGTTTGCGACTTAGAGTCGTCCGGATCTGCATCAAAGCTTGCATCGACGTAACCTTTTACGGCGAGCTCTTTGTCACCTCCATACACTAGAAACATCTCCTTAGTCCTATTCAGGTACTTCAGGATATTCTTGACCGCTGTCCAGTGATCCACTCCTGGATTACTCTGGAACCTACCTGCCATACTTATGGCCAGGCTAACATCCGGTCTAGTGCACAGCATTGCATACATGATAGAACCTATGGCTGAAGCATAGGGGACGGAGCGCATATGCTCTCTATCTTCATTAGTTGCTGGGCACTGAGTCTTACTCAATCTCGTACCTTGTAGAACTGGCAAGAACCCTTTCTTGGACTGTTCCATTTTGAGCCTCTTCAAAACTTTATCAAGGTATGTGCTTTGTGAAAGTCCTATCAGGCGTTTTGATCTATCCCTATAGATCTTAATGCCTAGAATGTAAGCAGCTTCTCCTAGGTCCTTCATAGAGAAACTTTATTCAAGTAATCCTTTATGCTCTCTAAAAACTCTACGTTGTTTCCAATCAGTAATATGTCATCCACATATAATATTAGAAACGCCACAGAGCTCCCACTCACTTTCTTGTAAATACAAGATTCTCCAACCACTTGTATAAACCCAAATGCTTTGATCACCTCATCAAAGCGTTTGTTCCAACTCCGAGATGCTTGCACCAGTCCATAAATGGATCGCTGGAGCTTGCACACCTTGTTAGCATTCTTAGGATCGACAAAACCTTCGGGTTGTATCATATACAATTCTTCCTTAAGGAAACCGTTAAGGAACGCCGTTTTGACATCCATCTGCCAGATTTCATAATTGAAAAATGCAGCTATTGCTAACATGATTCTGATGGACTTAAGCATCGCCACGGGTGAGAATGTCTCATCGTAGTCAACTCCTTGAACTTGTGAAAAACCCTTTGCCACAAGTCGAGCTTTATAAACGGTCACATTGCCGTCAGCGTCCGTCTTCCTCTTAAAGATCCATTTGTTCTGAATAGCCTTGCGGACCTCAGGTAGTACCTCCAAAGTCCACACTTTGTTCTCATACATGGATCCTATCTCGGACTTCATGGCTTCCAGCCATTTGTTGGAATCTAGGCCCACCATTGCTTCTTCATAATTCGCAGGTTCATTGTTGTCTAACAACATGATTGATAAGACGGGATTACCGTACCACTCTGGAGCAGTACGTGGTCTCGTCCACCTGTGTGGTTCGACAGAAACTTGAACTGGAGTTTCATGATCATGATCATTAACTTCCTCCTCAACCGGCGTCGCAATGACAGAGGTTTCCCCTTGCCCTGCGCCACCATCCAGAGGGATGAGAGGTTCGACAACCTCGTCAAGTTCTATCTTCCTCCCACTCAATTCTCTCGAGAGAAACTCCTTCTCGAGAAAAGCTCCGTTTTTAGCAACAAACATTTTGCCCTCGGATTTGAGATAGAAGGTGTACCCAACTGTCTCTTTCGGGTAACCTATGAAGACACACTTTTCCGCTTTGGGTTCCAGCTTTTCAGGCTGAAGCTTTTTGACATAAGCATCACATCCCCAAACTTTAAGAAACGACAACTTTGGCCTTTTGCCATACCACAGTTCGTATGGTGTCGTCTCAACGGATTTTGATGGTGCCCTATTTAAAGTGAATGCAGCTGTTTCTAATGCATAGCCCCAAAATGATAACGGCAAATCAGTAAGAGACATCATAGATCGCACCATCTCTAATAGAGTACGATTACGACGTTCGGACACACCATTACGCTGTGGTGTTCCGGGCGGTGTTAACTCTGAAACAATTCCACATTGTCTTAAGTGAGCACCAAACTCGAAACTCAGATATTCACCCCCACGATCAGACCGCAGGAACTTGATCTTCTTGTTACGATGATTTTCCACTTCACTCTGAAATTGCTTGAACTTTTCAAATGTTTCAGACTTGTGCTTCATCAAGTAGACATAACCATATCTACTTAAATCGTCAGTGAAGGTGAGAAAATAACGATATCCGCCGCGTGCCTCCACGCTCATCGGACCACACACATCGGTATGTATGATTTCCAACAAGTCACTTGCACGCTCCATTGTTCCTGAGAACGGAGTCTTAGTCATCTTGCCCATGAGGCATGGTTCGCACGTGTCAAGTGAATCAAAGTCAAGTGACTCCAAAAGTCCATCAGCATGGAGTTTCTTCATGCGCTTTACACCAATATGACCTAAGCGGCAGTGCCACAAAAATATGGCGCTATCATTGTTAACTCTAACTCTTTTGGTCTCAATGTTATGTATATGTGTATCGCTATCAAGATTCAATATGAACAATCCTCTCACATTCGGTGCATGACCATAAAAGATGTTACTCATAGAAATAGAACAACCATTATTCTCTGACTTAAAAGAGTAACCGTCTCGCAATAAACAAGATCCAGATATAATGTTCATGCTCAACGCAGGCACTAAATGACAATGATTTAAGTTCATCACTAATCCTGACGGTAACTGAAGTGACACTGTGCCGACGGCGATTGCATCAACCTTGGAACCATTTCCTACGCGCATCGTCACTTCATCTTTCGTCAGCCTCCGTCTATTCCGCAGTTCCTGTTTCGAGTTGCAAATATGAGCAACAGAACCGGTATCGAATACCCAGGCACTACTACGAGAGCCAGTTAAGTACACATCAATAACATGTATATCAAATATACCTGATTTTTCTTTGCCCGCCTTCTTATCTGCCAGATACTTGGGCAATTGCGCTTCCAGTGACCCATACCCTTGCAATAGTAACACTCCGTTTCAGGCTTAGGTCGAGCTTTGGGTTTCTTCGACGGATTGGCAACAGGCTTGCCGCTCTTCTTTGAATTGCCCTTCTTGCCTTTGCCGTTTCTCTTGAAACTAGTGGTCTTATTCACCATCAACACTTGATGCTCTTTACGGAGTTCAGACTCTGCGACTTTCAGCATCGCAAACAACTCGCCGGGAGACTTGTTCATCCCTTGCATGTTGTAGTTCAACACAAAGCCTTTATAGCTTGGTAGCAGTGATTGAAGGATTCTGTCAGTGATAGCTTCTTACGGGAGTTCAATCCCCAGCTCAGCGGGATCTTGAACACCGGCACGATCTTCTTGTCACCGGCGCCACACCATGATCTCCATCAACGTGTTGCCATCGGGGTTGTCGTACTACTCATGCTATTACTACTAAAGCTACATCCTAGCAAAATAGTAAACGCATCTGCAAGCACACACGTTAGTATAAAGACAACCCTATGGCTCCTGCCGGTTGCCGTACCATCGACGTGCAAGTCGATATTTCTATTACAACATGATCATCTCATACATCCAATATATCACATCACATCATTGGCCATATCACATCACAAGCATACCCTGCAAAAACAAGTTAGACGTCCTCTAATTTTGTTGTTGCATGTTTTACGTGGTGACCATGGGTATCTAGTAGGATCGCATCTTACTTACGCAAACACCACAACGGAGATATATGAGTTGCTATTTAACCTCATCCAAGGACCTCCTCGGTCAAATCCGATTCAACTAAAGTTGGAGAAACCGACACTTGCCAGTCATCTTTGAGCAACGGAGTTACTCGTAACGATGAAACCAGTCTCTCGTAAGCGTACGAGTAATGTCGGTCCAAGCCGCTTCAATCCAACAATACCGCGGAATCAAGAAAAGACTAAGGAGGGCAGCAAAACGCACATCACCGCCCACAAAAACTTTTGTGTTCTACTCGAGAAGACATCTACGCATGAACCTAGCTCATGATGCCACTGTAGGGGAACGTCGCATGGGAAACAAAAATTTTCCTACGCGCACGAAGACCTATCATGGTGATGTCCATCTACGAGAGGGGATGAGTGATCTACGTACCCTTGTAGATCGTACAGCAGAAGCGTTAGTGAACGCGGTTGATGTAGTGGAACGTCCTCACGTCCCTCGATCCGCCCCGCGAACAATCCCGCGATCAGTCCCACGATCTAGTACCGAACGGACGGCACCTCCGCGTTCAGCACACGTACAGCTTGACGATGATCTCGGCCTTCTTGATCCAGCAAGAGAGACGGAGAGGTAGAAGAATTCTCCGGCAGCGTGACGGCGCTCCGGAGGTTGGTGATGACCTTGTCTCAGCAGGGCTCCGCCCGAGCTCCACAGAAACGCGATCTAGAGGAAAAACCGTGGAGGTATGTGGTCGGGCTGCTGTGGAAAAGTCGTCTTAAATCAGCCCTAAAACCTCCGTATATATAGGTGGGAGGGAGGGGACCTTGCCTTGGGGCTCAAGGAGCCCCAAGGGGGTCGGCCGAGTCCAAGGGGGGAGGACTCCCCCCCCAAACCGAGTTGGACTTGGTTTGGTGGGAGGGAGTCCCCCTTCCTTCCCACCTCCTCCTTTTTTTTTCTCTTGATTTTTTCCTTCTTGGCGCATAGAGCCCTTTTGGGTTGTCCCACCAGCCCACTAAGGGTTGGTGTGCCACCCTCAAGGCCTATGGGCTTCCCCGGGGTGGGTTCCCCCCCCCCCCCCCCCCGGTGAACTCCCGGAACCCATTCGTACTTCCCGGTACATTCCCGGTAACTCCGAAAACCTTCCGGTAATCAAATGAGGTCATCCTATATATCAATCTTCGTTTCCGGACCATTCCGGAAACCGTCGTGACGTCCGTGATCTCATCCGGGACTCCGAACAACATTCGTTAACCAACCATATAACTCAAATACGCATAAAACAACGTCGAACCTTAAGTGTGCAGACCCTGCGGGTTCGAGAACTATGTAGACATGACCCGAGAGACTCCTCGGTCAATATCCAATAGCGGGACCTGGATGCCCATATTGGATGCTACATATTCTACGAAGATCTTATCGTTTGAACCTCAGTGCCAAGGATTCATATAATCCCGTATGTCATTCCCTTTGTCCTTCGGTATGTTACTTGCCCGAGATTCGATCGTCAGTATCCGTATACCTATTTCAATCTCGTTTACCGGCAAGTCTCTTTACTCGTTCCGTAATACAAGATCCCGCAACTTACACTAAGTTACATTGCTTGCAAGGCTTGTGTGTGATGTTGTATTACCGAGTGGGCCCCGAGATACCTCTCCGTCACACGGAGTGACAAATCCCAGTCTCGATCCATACTAACTCAACTAACACCTTTGGAGATACCTGTAGAGCATCTTTATAGTCACCCAGTTACGTTGCGACGTTTGATACACACAAAGCATTCCTCCGGTGTCAGTGAGTTATATGATCTCATGGTCATAGAAATAAATACTTGACACGCAGAAAACAGTAGCAACAAAATGACACGATCAACATGCTACGTCTATTAGTTTGGGTCTAGTCCATCACGTGATTCTCCTAATGACGTGATCCAGTTATCAAGCAACAACACCTTGTTCATAATCAGAAGACACTGACTATCTTTGATCAACTGGCTAGCCGACTAGAGGCTTGCTAGGGACGGTGTTTTGTCTATGTATCCACACATGTAAATGAGTCTTCATTCAATACAATTATAGCATGGATAATAAACGATTATCTTGATACAGGAATTATAATAATAACTATATTTATTATTGCCTCTAGGGCATAATTCCAACAATATTTGCTAGGTAGTTCGGCCGGTAGTTAGAATATATCTTGTCTTATGTAATTCTATCTTTATCTCTACCTAACTTCCTTTCCAAGATGTAATCTTCTCTAACAAACATGTATGCGCTATCAGGGAGGTGCGCCCCTACCTATAAACAAGTACGATGTCCTCTTGAGTAGAGGCACAATGTTTTCTGCCATCACACAACTTCAAACGACACACAAAACGAATGTAGTAGGCATCCCACATATACAAGGCCCCTTATGTGAAGTGTCCTCTCTCTCTCCCTCCCCCTACCTCTCCCTCCCTCCCTTCCTTCCTTCCTCTCTCTCTCTCACACACCTCAAACATCTTTGCCTAGCGCGTCACTGTGGACGCCGCAACACAAATGAGCTTGTTGGGAGGACCCTCCACACCTCCCTGTCCGATACTGCCATCACTGTAGTTGCTTGACGTCGCCTTGGGTGGCACATCATCCCTCCAACCATGAAGGAGGACAGGAACGATGCTAGCTCCCCATGTTGGCGTAGTTGGGTAGAGCGGCATGACTGCTCCCATCCACTACATGTTAGGTGTTTGGCATAAGCAAGCAAGCGGCAGTGATGGTGCTGGATCGACGGAGCTAAGAAGATACCCCCCCCCCCCAACCCCTCTCCCCCTATGTTCCTCCCTCTTGGGAAAGATCAAGGCCGGTGTTGCCATGGTCGACACACACAACACGCACGAAGTGAACCGTAGAAAGTAAAATATTGGGGAAAGTAGGAGGGGACTTAATTTTTATAGTTTATTGGAGCAGGTGAAAAAAGTGTGCATCCTTAGGAGCCATAGAAAGAGATTTTAGGTGCTCTTTTTTTTGTTAGACTTCGGTGATGTTCTAATATTGTATCTTCTGGGTATGCCTTTGTTGTGGTGCCAGATGTATCTACAATGTTACAAATTAATTTGGTACTATCTCTTGCTCAAAGAAAAATGTACCATCTCACTTAGCCATATGTCATCACAAATTGACATAAATGATAAAATATATTTTTACCCCGTAATAGTTTGCATGGTCCAACTTGCCCATCTCGGGATTGCATTCAGGGGTTAATAGAGAATATATTTCTCAACATTGAAGGATATCAAATCATACGGGTTGCGTCCTTACCTTTTTTAACATTTAACTCGTTCACATATCAAAAACAATAATAACCACATCATCATCGAACTCTTGTAACAAAGTTCCGAGAACACTATGAACCATTGATGATGTACTCACACTTACTCCCTCCTCCCCGAAATGCAGGACGTATAAACTGAGTCAAAAAGTCAATGCATATTAAGTTTGACCAGATGTATATTCAAAAATATTAAGAGAAACAATACCCAAACAATATCAATATATTCATCGTTAGATATATTTTCATAATGTACTCATTCAATATTATACTTGTTGACATTTTCTTCTATATATTTAGACAATATTGATGTTTGACTAAATCTATGCACCACGTATTTGGGTATAGAGGGAGTAATTAAATCCATCGATGACACTATCGGGACAAATATTGCATATAAAAGATTAGATAATTATACTCAAAGAATAAGAAGAAAAAGGAAAGGAGGAAAAGTGTACAATTTATGTCTCAAGAAAAAAAAATAGGGAATGAAGTTTACCAAACAAAATTTGATGTGAACCAAATGCTGGCATTTCTAGTAGAATCGTATATTACTGGATCATTTCAAACAAGAATATTTGATGTCTGTGTGTGACTGTGTGTTGACCTATTTGTTTTTCCCGAATTTTTATACTGGATCAGTTTTCGTGAAGAATCTAGATATGGAGATAGATAGGCTTTGCATAGCACGTTTGTGTGTTTGTCGCTGATGTGGAGGGATAAGAAAGGAACGGAGAGGTGGGTAGTGGTGCCAACGCATCCACCGTCATCCCACCAAAATTTTCAACTTTGCTTTCCTCGCCTTGGCATCACTAATAAACTCCAACTACATTCCTTGTCAGTCGCTGTCTCCCTCTTATTTCATCGAGGCCACTTCAGAAATTACGTTTTGTATTTTTCTTTTGCGAGAAATGTTTTGTACTCCTTACTCAATTGACCAGAGGCGCACCTTACTCAACACTTTGATTTTTAGTTTGGTCTAAGTCAAACTTACTCTACCGACGTTTGTGGTACCAAAGTAGTATTAGGTTCATCATATAAATATTTGGTGACAAAAATGTCGCTCCTTTTTTCTATAAATTAGCATAGTGGCCCACCACATGAGCATGCTTCATTTTATGAAACAATTACTAATAGAAATTAATTTGGAAAATAACTTATATATGCAGTCCATGATATGTTTGCGCCTCACACATCGTACAAAAGTTCACCACGTCTATAATGAGAACGTCTCGCGTTTCTTTGTCAATGCTCTTAGACTGATAGAGAGTTGAAGTTGAACTCTTAAGCCGACCGATCATTTGTACATGGTATTAATTTTGATACATTTATTTGATACGTGATATATCTATATAGGTACACTCAAAATGTACTCGGCACAACTGGAGGTTTCTAAATTTAGTAGTACTAGGCACAACTGTAGGTTCATAGATTTAGTTAGATCGACCTAAGCAACTCATTTAGATCACTATGTGAAACAAAAGTTTGATATGTGAGCAATTTATTGTTTGAAAGTGATATTGCGCTGAATTACAATTTAAGGGAAATCAATGGAATATGACATGGGTCCCACTATGCTCACCCTTTTCTTAACTTGAGATGTAAGAGCATCTCCAATGCATACGTTTATTTTGTCCTTGTGTGTCCGCATTGAACAATTATGACACTTTGATGCATCCAATGTGGACGGACGTCCGAAATCTCCTACTCCGGTCCCAAATCTATGAAGGTGTAGGGGAGCCTAGATGTCCACCACGCGTTTACCCGCAAGCCATCCCCCACTGCTTTTTCACCAGACCCCTTACCTCACGCTCACTCACTCCACTCCTCTCTCCTTCAAAGACCGTAGCCGCCGCCCGCTGCAATGGGCAAGAAAACGTTCTCCATACCGAGAAGGATGGTGTGGCACCTTGAAGGGTACCACTCTAACGTGCCGCTGCTTCACCGCAATAATGGATATGGTAGGAGTGGGAGCACATGCTTCAATCCGTTTCGACGTGAAGACGCTTCGCCGCAACATGCTGCCTAGAGCTAATGCACCTCGACAGGCCCGTCATCCTCCATCGTGCCCTCCCTTGTGAAGGATGAGTCTGCCTGCGATGACGACAACATCAATAGGGAATGACGGGAAGACATCAGCGTTAGAGGCACCCGTCCCCCCTCCCCCACCCTGAGAGTCGTAGATCGTTGAGGAGGAAACGAAGCAGTTCCTTGTCGGGTTCCATGCATCCATCCTTGATGCCTCGGCACAACTATTGTTGTCCCGCCGTGAAACCATGATGGCCAGATCGGATACCTCGCACAGAGCCAACTGTCCCCACCACCATCAAGTAGGATCAGGTTTCGTTCTCGCTGCAACCACGCACCCGCCTCAATTACTACCTCGATAGTGATGGGTCATAGGATGCCTCCTCCTCCTGGTTTTGGGGCTCGAAAGCCCTTGCCGTTGGATGGTGTCTGCTCGCTGATTGTCCATGAACACATCCTATAGTGTTCACATACATCTGAGAGTGTCTGTTAGAGGTGTAACATTGGAGACCCATGAGCTTCCAAGAGAAGTGACGCGTGGATTTTATGTAGGAGGGGAGTTGACACTTCCCATGAGGTAGCATGTTCGTAGTGTTTCCATGAGGTGCCTGGTGGTGTCTTCATGAAGGGAAAGTTTTCCAGTAAGACTGGAAAAAACTCCCACCAAATTAGGCATGAAAGGGTTTTTCTAATGCTATCGAAAGACAAATCGGAATATGGAGTCAGATGCGTTAGAGGCCCCCTACCCCGAGAGCCTCAGCTCGTCGAGGAGGAAATGAAGCAGTTCCTTGCCAGGTTCCATGCATCCATCCTTGATGCTTCGGCACAACTATTGATGTCCTGCCGCAAAACTATGATGGCTAGATAGGATGCTTCGTTGAGCGCCAGTTGTCCATGCCACCATCAAGCAGGACTAGATTTCATCCTCGCTACAGCCACGCACCCACCTCAAGTACTACCTCGACGGGGATGGGTGACAATGCATCCTCTTCCTCGTCTTGATAAACCTTGTATATGCACTTTAAAATAATTATGGTTTAGGCTTGAACAAATGCGGAATAAAACTAGCGTCTAATTAGTCAAGCACAAAACCTAAAACAACTTGGCTCACCTATGTGCACCAACAACTTATGCTAAGCAAGATAAACAACTAACTGATAGCAAGATATATCACAAGAAATAATATGACTATCACAAAGTAAAGGGCTCGGGTAAGAGATAACCGAGGCACGCAGAGAAGACGATGTATCCCAAAGTTCACACCCTTACACATGCTAATCACTGTTTGGAATGGTGTGGAGGAACAATGCTCCCCAAGAAGCCACTAGGGCCACCGCAATCTCCCTGCATCCTTGCACAATGCAAGATATCGTGATTCCACTAAGGGACCCTTGAGGAAGGTCACCGAATCTGTACAAACAAGGTTGGGGCAATCTCCACAACTTAATTGGAGGCTTCCAACAACATCGCGAAGCTTCACCACAATGGATTATGGCTCCGAGGTGACCTCAAATTCTCGGGGGCAATCTCCACACCCTGATTGGAGACCCCGGCGCTTGCCTGGAGCTTTACACCACAATGATTGAGCTCCGAGGCACCAGCAACTATCTACGGCACCAAAGCACCCAAGCGGCACAAGCTCTACGTTGCCCAAACACCCAAGCGTAATAAGATTCTCAAACTTCACTTCCACGTTTCACTGTGGAGAACTCAAACCTATGCACCAAATGCAATGGCAAAGGCACACGGAGTGCCCAAGTCCTTCTCTCCCAAATCGCACCACAACGACTAATGCTATGGAGGAAAATGAGAGGAATAACAAAGAAGAACACGAAGAACTCCAAGATGTAGATCCAAGGGGTTCCCCTCACAAAGAGGAGAAAGCGATTGGTGGAAATGTGGATCTAGATCTCCACTCTCTTTTCCCTTAATAACTAGCAAGAATCATTGGAGGGATTGAGAGTTAGCAGGCTTCAGCGGTAGTACCTCTGGTAGCCACCTCCCGGCAACCCCGGGAAGCTGCCAGGGCTAGTCCAAAAAATTACTATTAAGCACTAGTGATAATCTATGGCTAGAAGAATGATTTGTTTGGGTAGGAGGCAGCTCACACTAGCACAATTCAGTCATTCCCAAGCTATATTCACTACAAGGAATATGCTAATACACGACGCTATTTTTTCGTCGCTACATCGTCACGGTTTTTAATTTACGACGATCTCACGACGAAAAACCAAGCGTCGGAAACGGAGCGTCAGAAATGAACAGCAACGATGTTTTGATCAAAATCGTCGTAACTTTTACGACGATTCCTGGATTGTCGTAACCTTTACGATGATCCTAAATCGTCGTTGGCAATCAAACCCAGTCCTACATGGCAGTCCTACGTGGAAAAATTACGACGAGATCAAAACGTCATGGTTGAAATCAGCCCAACCCATTCCATTTGATCACATGGGCTGGTTTTAATTTTTTTTTGGGCTTTTTCTTATTGGGCTTCTTTTTGGGCCTTATCATATTTACAGCCACTTTTAGTATTCTTTTTCAAATTTCAGTTTGTGGCCTTTTACTTTCTATTGATTTTCTTTTTTGGCCATTTTATTTTTGTACTGGTCCCACATGTCATGCTGATCTCAAAATTAGTCCCACACGTCAGAAATTTCACATTTTGTCAAATAAATATCATAACTTGGTCCCCTTGTCAAGTTGCCTTTTGATAGATATTCAAACCACATTCAGAATAAATATTTCAAACGGACTAGGGAGCAAATGAAATTCATCAAAACCAACATTAAATTTGTCTATTGCAGTATTTACACTACATCACAACCCAGATATACCTAAGACTGCCTACTATTACAATACATATGCTACTCTTTGTTAATATGCTTTATAGCTTCACACTTGGCTTTGTACTTCACCTGTGCAAAAAATAAGAATAAGATATGAACTAACAATGCAGGTATTTAAATAACAGCATTTACAAAAGAAGTGTGAACTAACACTGCAGGTTGTCATATACAAGAATATGTAACTGTGAAACATGGAGTACAAGTATTTTTGGAAACATGAAAGAAGATGATTTATTATCCTGGAGATTAGACAAGAGTTGTTCTGAGCATTCTTACTCGAGCGAAGAGGATGACTAAAAGCATTCAATGGTTGAGAATATACCAACAACTTCAAACTCTCCTAACGAAAGATTCAAGTGCTGGAAACCTAGAAGCGAGACAGATTATACAGTTACCTGAGTGGAGTAAGGGACTGTTTCCAACATAGGAATTTCAAAGGAATCAGTCCATTTCCTGCATGAACATAAAATAAAGTTAGTGTTGATCAAAAGTAACAGAGTACGAGGTACCCGTGCTGCTCACTGTCATTTTAATCTTACACTCTATATGAAATGACATCTTTAATTACGACCTATTTGAACTGTAAATTGATCAAATACTAGTAGAGTACCCATGCTGCTGCGGACCTTAGATAAAGAAACTATGGATCAGCGAAACCTAATATAGAAAAATACATACAACAAACAATCAGTAACTGAGACAAAAAAACTATACATCATCAGTGCAAAAATGTACCACCTCAACCTGTGAATCCTCTTGAGAACAGGTAGATTCAGTCATACAGCAGCTACAGCAGCAAAAAATTCAGTCCTGGGAAGAACATGGATATCTTACAGGAGGATTCAGCATATATATCTTTTAGATTCAGACCTACAACAGCTACAACAGCAAAAAAATACTAGATGTGCTACAGCAGCAACAAAATCTATGTCACAAATTTAGTCCTACAGCAGCTATAGTTGGATTCAGTTCTGGATCTGATACATCAGTAAAAAAATCAGTCCTACAGGTACACGAGGATTCAGTGGGCATCCTGACGGGGCCCTTGACCTTGAGCTACTTCTCCTTGGCGCCCTTCACCAGATCGGAGCACACTGCAAGCAAACGAAGCGGCCACGCAACACGAACGGCAAACAACACATCAGCTCGGCGACGTGCAGAACATCATAGGTCAGAGGGGGCATAATACTGAATTTAAAATGATTTTATTTCCAAAATGGAACAGCAGATTAGCGATATCTCACCTCCTTGGACATCTTCCGGAGCTCACCGACTTGTGCTTTGGTTGTTTTTTAAATACCACGGGCAATCTGTACTGGATTGGCACCGACAGCTACAATCTGCAGAAAGTAATTAAACAAACTGAACATTATGTCCAGAACTAAATGAGAGCACTTATATGTTATACGATGTACCTTAACACCCTCAGCAATCATCCCTTGAGCAAGGATGACAAAAGTGGTAGTTCCATCACCAGCCAAATCATTGGTCTTAGCAGCAGCTTGCCTGACCAATTTAGCCCCAATATTTTCAACAGGGTCCTAAAGCTCAACCTGATCCAGAAGCCAATCATGAGAAAAGCTCACAGTCAGGATCGAAGTGAAAATAAACATTGTTCTACATCTCCTGACAGAACAGTACCTCTTTGCCACGGTACTATTAAAATTGTTGTACACTCTTAAGGAAACAGATTCGGTCCAAAATATCATAGTGCAAATTAAAGCTACTACTGTTAGCTTATCGTCTTTGCTGAATAAAGTTTGTGTATGATGCACTTACTCCACACTAAACGGAGGAACATCAAACAAGCCCCAAACTGAAACTACTTCCAAAAGAAATACCCATCTAATTCAGATTCCTTAAAGGGAGGAACACCAGAACATCAGTCGATTCAGAGACAGCTCAGCTTAGATCATATGTAGCACAATAATATATATCTAAAAAAACAAAGCAACCACATTTTGTTTTCGTTCTAGATTCATTAGTACAACCAACTACACCACATAGCACGTAGCACTGTAGGAACCACAAGTCTAACCAAACTGAATATGAATAGAAGAGCATGGCAGGCAGCGGATAAATCTGAAACCACATATGTGCATGATAAAGTAAAAGACTGATGAAAAGGATAGCATGCATGATTAACTAAAACACAAGTCACTACAGGTTGTTGCCCGGCATGAGGTCCAGCGTTCGACTTTCCTGACAGAGAGTTGTTATTGTACCCATGGACATGGAATCCTCCTCGTGCTGCTAAATAACAAGGAGGTCTCATCGCGTCCCGGGAAGCAGCACATCACAGCGAGTGTGGGGGAGGAAGGTCCATGGCATCCTCCTCCGATGGCGACCTTGATGGGCTTCTCCTGTGCTGCGTGCAAGGCCGACATGGCATCGGGCTTGTCCTCCATGGCGTCCTCCTTGACCACACGGGACAGGATGCAAACAAGCAAACAAACAAAAATGCACAAAATAATTAGATTTGATCCAAAGCAGAAGAAATCAAGGAGGACGAGCAAGGGATGATCCATAACAGATCGATTCTGGTCGCCATGGCCGGGATCCAAGCTTATCACAATAGAATAAGATTTTATCTTTCCAGAGTGAGTATTGCCATTTCCTAGCTATACAAGATTGTGCACTAGTTTTCTCCCATAACAGTAGGACATCGTATATAGCTCACTAAACCTAACCTATAAGGACCAAATTAAATGAGCTAATGTGTGGCTCCATGCAAGAATCTACAGAACCTTCATGGAATTGCATGACTCTGTTGGTAGGAAATGCTAAACTTGCACCCGGAATTATTCTTTTTCAATTAAATATGTATACCTCCAGCCAGCGTGTAGACAAGGGAGAGATTCCGGACATCGACAGCATCCTGCAAGGCACAGATAATGTTTGTAAACTACTCCCAGCCCCAAAGGTTTGGTAATTAACATATCAATTACATCGTCGCCACTACTAGTTCTAGTGTACTTCATACAAAAAGATTAGTGTCCCAGAGCCGCAGGAAGACATGAACAACATCTACGAGCTGAACTGCACAGGTTAAACTAATTAGGATTTATATTGCATTGATTTACTTCGTGAAAGGTCCACTGAAGGCCCTCCTACCGTCACCGCCGTCCCAACCGCGCCATGGTTACCTGCAACAACGGGAATGAAAGGAGGAGATGGTGAGGTGAGGTGGGGAGGGAGAATCCAAACAACACCGGGGAGGTCAACCAACCGGGCGCATCAGCACCGTGAGGCGCAAAACGAAGGGGTTGAGCATGAACGAATGATCCCTGGTGAGTCATGAGCGGCCACTGCCGTTGGAACCGGCCGCCACCACAGCGGCCACCCGTGCGCGCAGATCTCGGGCCCGGATCTCGCGGATCCGTCACCCGCGTTGGTACGAGGTGGAGCGCAGGACGTGGGGGAGGAGAAGAGTCCGTGCGGACGCGGGGCGGCATTTGCCGGTGGTCGGGTGGTTAGGTAGTTACCTTCGTGCTCGGCGGCGGAGTCATGGTCGGCGTAGGGGCGGTCCTGCGGGGCCGAAGGGGAGGAGCAGGGCGCGCGCTTGGGCGCGGTGTTGAGTGAGGACGCGTAGGGGGAGCCCGGGGCCTCCATCTTCTGCCGGCGGCAGGGGGTGGAGGCGGGGAGCACGGGGGGTGGGGGTGGGGAGCCTCGCCGACGCCATCGCCTCGCGGTGGACCGGATTTGCGGGAGCCCCGGCTCCGCGATAGGGTGGGGCGAAGCTACGGGAGAGGGAGGCTACGGAGAGACTGGATCTGGATCGAGAGACCGAGGGAGGAGGACTGGAGGGTGTGCCTCGCGCGTGCGTTCAGGAAAGGTGATCTGTGGGATGGATCGACGGTAGGGTGTGGACGGCAGGGTGTGGACGGTTCAGATCGACTACAGTGGGGGTGATCCGTGGGTTGCCTCCTGATTGGTTCGAAACGTGAGGTTTTTTCAAATTATGATTTAGTGCTAAAAAGAGAGTGTTTTATGAAGCAGGTATCAAAAATATTATGCAAAATGACATCACTAAAATTTGCATTAATTTTATACCACATTTTATGGATGATAACCAATTTTTATGCATTTCCGATTCTTTTAGCTATTTTTATTTATTTAAATAAATTTCTGTTGATTCGGTAGGAAGCGGGTTAAATTTGAACTACACGTGCCTCATAGTTTGCTCTTTATTATTTTAAAAAAACATTTCTAGGTACAAATTTATCTATTTAATCATGAAAACACCAAAAGTTTTGCAAGATTCAACCCCTAGCTATGAACGATCATGCCCCCCGTTTTGACCGCATTCGGATATGGGCATAAAAAATTCAAAAAAATTTAAAAAAATGAAAAACCTTGGCATTGTGTCATTTTACGTGACAAACTTACCAGGAAAAATAATAAACTAGTAATACGACAATTGTTTTAAAAAAGTGTTCTCAGAAATGGATTATCGTGTGTGAAGATTCATGGTTTTCAAGCCAAATGATCAATCTTATGGCCACATTCATGACATAGTTTGTTCAAATAATCTAATATTATGCACAAGGGTGTGTATTGGAATGACAAACAATGTTTCTTAAGGAACTTTTCATTTTCCTTGTATGAAAAAATCATTTTCCATTTTTCAAGTGCCCAAAATGAGTTTTTTTGTGAAGAACCTACCATATATTTGTAGCAAAATTGTACCAAATCATTTTCCTAACATACTAGTACATATTTTATGTACAATTGACCAAATGGTTGGGTGTTAAAGGCTTTTATCGACCACTCGTGATAAAGACAAATTTTCGTTGAATCAGTAGAAAACGGGTCAAATTTAAACTGCAGCTACATTATAGTTTGCTCTTTATTTTTCCTAAAACTAATTTCTAGGTACACAAGTATCTATTTAATCATAGAAACACCAAAATATTTCCAAGATTCAACCACTAGGTAGGAACGGTCATACCCGTTGTTTTGACCGCATTTTGAAATGGCCATGAAAAATTCAAAACAAATTCAAAAAATGGAAAATCATTGCATTTTGTAATTATATGTGACAAAGTTACCATGAAAATAATAAACAAGTAATGCGACAATTATTTTAAATAAGTGTTCTTAGAAATTGGCTATCATGTGTGAAGATTCATGGCTTTCAAGCCAAATGATCAATCTTATGACCACATTCATGACATAGTTTGTTGAAATGATATAATATTATGCACAAGGATGCATACTGGAATGACAAACAATATTTATTAAGGAAGTTTTCATTTTCCTTGTATGAAAAATTTCATTTTCCATTTTTCAAATGACCAAAATGAGTTTTTTTGTGAAGGACATACCATATATTTGTTTCAAAATTGGACCAAATTATTTTTATAAAATACTAGTCCATATTTAATGTAAAATTGACAAAATGGTTGGGTGTTAAATCTTTTATCCACCTCTCGTGAAAAAGACAAATTTATGTCGATTCAATTGGAAGCGGGTTAAATTTGAACTGCAGCTGCATTATAGTTTGCTCTTTATTTTTCCCAAAAATCATTTATAGGTATATAAGTATCTATTTAATTAGAAATACATGGTGTGGTGCCTTGACGTCGAGGTTTGGATGGTGGTCGAGGGCCCCAACTCCAAAGCGCGTGAACTTGCATGCCAGCCGCATGGTCACCGCCTGACCGTTGCGTTGCCACGCGTTCTAGGTGGAATAGGCATGTCTCGTGGGTTGCACAATCCCTCGGTAGGTGTTAGCAATAAGAATAGAATAGAAGAATCTCACGAGGAGACTGAACTAAGCTCAAACATAAATTAGCAGCCAAGTGTTTGATTAGCGGTGCGGGTAATTCACATAGACAATGGGACTAAATTTTGGCTGAGTATGATCATCTACTAAGGAGACTCTCTTGGAAAATTTTTAGCTCAAATGGATGAATCTAGGTGGAACTTGCTTTGCAAACTAACACATTGTGCAGAAATATGGATGTTGAAGATGGGATCAAATGAATGCATGGATTGAGCTGAAATTTGGTGTATGATGTTAATTTGGGCGTATGAAGGCACTGTATAAAAATTATAACATTTGGACATGTAAAAGTGACACTTCCTTTACAATGTGCCAATCTGGACAGAAAATGGTAATTGAAACTGGGTTCACATAGATGATTGGATTGAGCTGAAATTTGGAGGAGGATGATAATTTGGGCACATTAAGGTATTGTAAAAATTTCATAAAATTTGGATAAAGAAAAATTATACTTCCTTCACAATGCTCTCTACTGAACAGAATATTGGGAAAAATATTGAGGGAAACTGGCTGAATTAAATGAGTTAAAATTTGGTGGAGTGAGGTTATATGGTCAGTGTCATCCCGTGGTAAATTTTCATCAACTATAAAGAAATATAAAGTCTAGTTGCTTCACAAAATGAAAATATTACCAGAAACAAAGATTGGATGATGAGCTCACGTGGATTGTTAGATGTGGCTAAAATTTTATGGAGAGCTATGTTTTGGGCACATAGATGACGTGGAAAAAATTCAACTCATCAGGATATTCTTATCTAGTACTTCCTTCACAAAGCTGTTAGCTGAACACAAACTTTAGAAATTTGCTGAGAAAGATTTACTCCGCAAATCGTTACGAAAGTTTTCATGAGGCAATGATTTGGATAGGAAAGAGTGCCCAAACAATATGAGGGTAATCAAAGAAATAGAAATAGCACTTCCTTCACAAAGTGCTATTCTGAACAGAATAGGAAAATGAATATTTTTGAATTATTTTTGAACTATGGAAGGGAGGGTTTTCACATATTTGAGAAATATATAGTCCAAAGTATGTATGAGAATTTTTCGAGAATTTTCGGAATGATAGAATAGTAGGTTGCTTCACAAACTAGGATCAGGTGGGATAGAATGGACCCACGAGTGACATGTCAACATAGTTAGAACATGTTACAACATTTTTACAATCGTTGTAAAAGTTATGACGATCTCATCTTATGCGGTTACGACGTTTTGACTCACATCGTCTTAATTTATATGTAGATTTGATCCCCTCAAACGGTTTACGATGATCTCGGATGAAATCGTCATAGATTTATGACGAATTCGTCAACGAAATTTTAAAAAACATCACATATGAGCATATTTCTTGTAGTGATTTATGGGCTGGCTCCGCCACTGACCGCTTGGGTCTTTTGAGGCAAGGACAAAGGAAACATATGAAAACAGGTAAGACCAGAACTGCCATAACTTGTGCAAATGAGCTCTGAATTGAGCAAACTCAAGCTTGTTTGATTCAGGACGACAAGAGCTATATAACAGTGATGCCAATGATATAGAAATGCTAATGATATAGAGATGTGAAACCTCTATGAGTGATGAACTGACAAAAACTCCAACATCGAAAACATCATGGAAGATGCACATGAACTCCGTTTTTGACGAACTCAAGCTTGTCATGAAGATGATCATAAGATCTAAGCCTCACAAAGAGCAATACCAGACAAGAACCAAGAAAGATGATGCAAGGATGCAAATGGTTTGAGCTCTCAACAAACAATACGATCAAGCTACTCACTTGAGACCCCCCCCCCTATAGTACAACTATCTAACCTATAATCTGGTAACCTATCAAGGGCAAAACTATACCTTGCACATAGTCCACTTGAGCATGGACCATGGGTTAGTACACAAAGCATAATGGATAATACTTACCATACCATGGGATTACTTGATCCCTCTCGATACATCTTGTACGCTTTACGAGTTGAATTGATTCATTCTTTGACTTCGTCTTGATCAATCTTGTATATTATCTTCTATATGACCAATCTTCGAATGAAACCTTGAATAACACCTTGGTCACCATATAAACTCCTTAAAACCAACACATGGACTTCAAGAAGTGTCTATGGATAAATCCTTCGAATATAACTCAAGGCAACCATTGTCCATAAGGATTCTCATAAAACCGGCTCGTGAACTGGAAAAATGGTTTTAGAGATTCAGATGAAGTGGGATTCGATCCCATGTCACTTGGATGGAGTGCCCAATAACCACCACTGCTTGGCTTCGATGTTGTCGTGCAGTAGGACACATATCTATTTGATCAACTTTTATTAGTATATGAACTTATATCTTTACTTAATATTTACTATTTAATGATTAAAAAACCAGCAAATGAACCGGTGAACCGGTGGCCTGACCGCTGAAAATATGAACCGACAGGCTCATCGGTTTTTTAAACTATGCATGAAAGTCAACATGTAACCCCAAATAGCGCGCTACACCACACTAAATGAGTCAAATCAATGAAAGCAATGTTTGCTGGATGTGAAAATCTCCTCGGAGCCCAAAAACCATGAAAAATAGCCTGCAGAACATGGTGAATCTGCAAAAGCAATGACTGTTGGCGACCACACCCTCCTCCGCACTGGGCCCACCCATCAACATCAGCGTATGTGTTTCTTTTTTCCTTCTTTTCTTTATCCTTCTTATTTTATTTTACTTGTTATTTTTCTTTTCTTTTTTGGAACAATGTTGTTTTTTCTTTCTTCAGTTTTGCTTTTTTCCTTTTCCTAAATATGTGAACTTTTTTCAAAATCATAACCATTTTTTATAATTGGATAAACTTTTTTAATATTTGCGTTTTTTTCAAAGTTTGGAAGTTTTATAAAATTTTATTTTTCTTTAAAAATTAATGAACATTTTGAAAATGTTTGAAATTTTTTCAAAATCTTTGATTTTTTTTTCAAAACTTATGAACTTTATTTAAATTCATGATTTTTTTCAAAACAATTTGTGATTTTTTCAAAATCTGTATATCTTTTATGAAAATCGATGAACATTTTTTTCAAACCAAAGATTTCTTTTCAAAGTCAATGGTCTTTTCTTCAATACCGATGATTTGTTTTTGAATTGATGAACTAGTTTTTAAAATAGATGCATTTCTTCAAATGTGTGATTTTTTGTTCAGATTAGTTAATTTGTTTTGAGTATTTTTTTGCAGAAAAATAACCTATTTTGAGGGAGTGCGGTTGAGAGTGAACTTGCCTATTTTGAGCGAGTGCGGTCGAGTAGGACTGTTGCATGAAATACACTATTAGCCTGTTCGAATCCCGGCTCTCACACAGTTTAGAAACTGAAAAAGAAGTAAAATGTGCCCGCCCAACGAGATAATTGGGTGTGCGCTGTTTGTTAATAAGAAAATAAAGACTCTTAAAACGCCGAATACGACTTTGTGTCCCTCTGAAGAGCTCCTATTCCGCACGCTCTGTGGTGGCCATCGCGCCAGGGCACACCATCCTTCCCTCATGACCCCCTTTTGGGTTGTCCCATACGCGGGGTTAGCAACACCCTGATATTTCGATTTAGTTTTGTTTCTGAATTTAATTTTTTTGGTTCATTATTCTGTAAAATGATTTGGGATTCTAAAAAGCTAGCAATTCTACAAAAATGTTCGAGAAAACATGGAATGTTCATTATTTTTGAAAAAGGTTCAAGTCTCAAAATTTTTTTGTGAGTTAGATTATTTTGATGATTTAAGGAAGTTATTGATGAATTTCTAAAATCTTAAAAAATGAAAAATTAATTGTGAATTATAAAATAAGTTCATCGATTCATATAATGTTCACGAATTGAAAAAATGTTCATGTTTTTCAAAACGACTTCCTCAAAATTAGTTGTTGATGAGATTGAAAATTTACTTCCTAATTTCGTAAAATGTTGTTGATTCAAATTAATGTTCATGAGTTTCAGATAGTTTTTTATATGTTCTAAAATATATTATTTTGAAGATTATTTTAAAGTGAGTTTGAAAAAATTCACAATTCCATGAAACGAAAAAATGTTCATAATATAGAAAATGTTCATAATTTGGGTAATAAAAATATAAATAAGGAAAGGAACCATTCTCTGGAAGGTAAAATTAAAATAATGAATAAGTAATGAAAAATAAAAAACAAATGAAATAAAGAAAAAAAACTATGGGGGAAAAATGAAATAAAACTGGTTCAACTATGCGGAGCTGGATTAGTTGGGCCGGCCCAAATTGTGTATGTGCGCCGCAGGTGTATATACATCCTGTATGCGAAAACAATTTGGCAACTAAACGAAAATTTAAAAATGTAGAAAATATTTTTTAACTAAACTTGAGCTTCCATTGTACTTGTAAGAAAAATTCCATAAAAATAAAATTAAACTTTGACTTATTTTTAGAAAGGACAAATTCCTGGTCAAAAATAGTATGAATAGTTACCTATAATAACTAATAAATTTTGTCTTTTTTTCCAAAAGCCAATGCTGATTTTGTTTTCATGAAAAATTATATACTAATGCAAAACAAAGTCAAGTTTTATCTAAAAATACTTTGAAGCTACTTTAACTTTCTAATTAATTATAAAAACAATCTTCATATATTTACATATACAACCAGGAACCAAAGTGTATTTCCTCAACCAAGACTATAAAGAAAAGGAGGAAGAAGAAGAAGCACCTCCTTGGCGGCCTCACTCGGCCCAACCCCCACGACTCGACGTAGTTGTATTTCCTAGATGAGGTATGGAAGTTGACCCACACGGGCAAATGCACAAGGGTACGCTCCCCTTCCCTCCCCCACCCCCCCCCCCCCCCCCCCGAGTCGATTGGGCCGGCATAGTTTCAGTCAACCAACGGCTTTGGGAACCTCCTTGGAGGTTCCTTCAACCATTTTTTTTACCATTTTCTTATTGATGTTTATGTCTTTGTTTTTTTTTTACTTTTTTCTATTCTTTTTTGTTATTAAAATTCGAAAAATGTTTTTTTAAATCTTCTAGTTTTTAAATAATTTTTGTTTTACGAAAACATTCATAACTCCAGAAAACATTAATTATTTTCAAAAACAAATCTGTATATTTTAAAAATGATTGGTATTTTCAGAAAATATTTGGTATTTTCCAAAAAGTACTAAATATTACAATTTTGTCCAATCGCTATTAAATTTCAACAGATATTATCGCTGTTAAAAATATCCCAAATTTCAAAAAATTGTCGTTTTTCAAACATTGTTCATAAATTTTAAAAATGTGCTATATTTTCAAAAATTTCATGGACTTTCCAAAATTGTTCCTCAAATTCGAAAAACGTTTTTTAAAAAAATGTTCTAAATTCAAAATAGTTGCTATTTCTCAAAAACATTCATAACTTCAGGATTTTAAAAATTAGGTATTTTGAAAAATAATGGTTATTTTCAAAAACAGCATTTAAAAAAATGTTTGATATTTTAAAAATGTGTTCGGTATTTTCAGAAAATTAACGAAATATCAAATTTTCGTTCGAAAATTGTTCTTAAATTTCGAAAAATGTTCTTGCTTTCAAAAAATGATCCACCTTTCAAACAATTTCATTTTAAACCATTGTTCATAAATTCAAAAATGTTCTAGAATTTCAAAAATTGCTTCAAATTCAAAAAATGTTTTTATTTGAAATTGGAAAAGAAAAGGAAAATGAAATAAAAACAAACTAAAAAATGAATATATTTTTTTCAGATTTTCATAAGATGAAAAAAGGAAAAAAAAGGAAATTATCTGATAAGACAAAAATAAAACTAGGCTGGTCCTATGCGTCCGCTCGGCAGTTCGGCGCATAGGAGTCCCGCCAGACGCGGGATAGAAACTAGTTAGCGAGCGCTCCTTCGGAAGAGTCCCACCGAGCACTCCTACGTGCCGCCACTTGGCGCGTGCTCAGCCGTCTCCACGCGTCGCGCTCTGAACGCTTCCTCTGGATTTATTTTATTATTATTAATTTTCCGCATGTGTTTCCAGATTTTTAGATTGTTTTTTCAGCTGTTTTTGTTGTTTCATTTTTCATCAATCTTTATTAGTTTTTTTAAGGATTTTTTGTTAAAAAAATGCTTGAAAAATGTTTTTAAGCATTTTTTTCGCGAGGGACACGGTTTTGTTTTCGTGAGAGAAACGGTTTTTCCTTAGCGAGAGGCAAGACTATGCGTCTCGGAAAGGAAAAAACGTGTTTTCTATTTTTTTATGTGAGACAGTTTTGCTTCTGTGAGAGGCATGGTATTCCCTTCGTGAGAGGCCCGCCCGTGCCTCTTGGTAAGGGAAAACACGTTTTTTCTACGAGAGCCACGATTTTGCTTTTGCAAGAGGCACGACTTTACCTTCGTAAGAGGCACGCAAAGGGAAAAAATGCGAAAAAACGTGTTTTCTTTTAATTTTTTCCTATCGCGAGAGGCACGTTATTTTGGGTCTATTTTTTGTGAAAAAACAATTTCTCAAAACCAATCAACTTGGGATCCAGTTTTGAAGATGTCGACGCAAGAAAACCCAACGGTAAAAAGTTGGAAATATGCCCTAAAGGCAATAATAAATTGATTATTATTATATTTTCTTGTTCATGATAATCGTTTATTATCCATGCTAGAATTGTATTGATTGGAAACTTAAATATATGTGTGGATACATAGACAACACACTGTCTCTAGTGAGCCTCTAGTTAACTAACTCATTGATCAAAGATGGTGAAGATTTTCTGGCCATAGACAAGTGTTGTTACTTGATAACGGGATCACATCATTAGAAGAATGATGTGATGGACAAGATCTAAACTATGAACGTAGCATATAATCGTGTCAGTTTATTGCTACTGTTTTCTGCATGTCAATGTATCTGTTCCTATGACCATGATTTCATGCAACTCCCGGACACCAGAGGAATATTTTATGGGTTATCAAGCGTTGCAACGTAACTGGGTTACTATAAAGGTGTTCTACAGGTATCTCCAAAGGTGTTTGTTGGGTTGGCATGGATCAAGACTGAGAGTTCTTACTCCATGTGACAGAGAGGTATCTCGGGGCCCACTCGGTAATACAACATCACAATAAGCCTTGCAAGCAATGTGACTAAGAAGTTAGTCACGAGATCTTGTATTACGAAACGAGTAAAGGGACTTGCCGGTAACGAGATTGAACTTGGTATAGAGATATCGACGATCGAATCTTGGGCGAGTAACATACCAAAGGACAAAGGGAACTGCATGCGAGATTATCTGAATCCTTGACATAGAGGTTCAACCGATAGAGATCTTCGTCAAATATGTAGTAGCCAATATGGACATCCAGGTCCCTCTATTGGTTATTTACCGGAGAGTGTCTCGGGTCATGTCTGCATAGTTCTCGAACCCGCAGGGTCTGCACACTTAAGGTTCGGTGACGTTTTTGGTATAATTGAGTTATAGGCGTTGGTGACCAAAAGTTGTTCGGAGTCCCGGATGAGATCCCGGACGTCACGAGGAGCTTCGGAATGGTCCCGAGGTAAAGATTGATTTATAGAAAGTCCTTTTTTGGTCAACGAAAAGGTTTCGGACTCATTGGTAGTGTACCGGGAGTGTCGGGAGTGTACCGGGGGCCATCGGGAGGGGTGTCTCGACCCAAGAGGCCTCATGGGCCATGGGAGGAGTCAAACCAGCCCCTAGTGGGCTGGCCGAACCAACCACTAAGGCCCATGCGGCTAGAGGTGCGAAAAACCCAAAGGAAAGGAAGGGAAGGAGTCCAAGTAGGAAAGGACACTATTAGAAAAAAGGCTCTTAGTGACGCACCTATTTTGGCTATTAGTGGCGCACTATAGGTGCGTCACTATTATCACGCCACTACTAAACAGTGGCGCACCACGTGGTGCGCCATTACTATCCCAGACACTAATGACGCACTTCCTGGTGCGCCATTACTATCCCAAACACTAATGGCGCACCACCTGGTGCGCCACTAAAGTGCAATTTGATGCGCCACTACTATGAATATTAGGATTTTTTTTGCTTTTCTGATATTTGCACAGGTTAGAAAATACATTATAGCACAGAATATAAACAACACAACATATAAACAACAGATTTATTGAATACAATAGAAGATTAGTCTCCGAATACAATTCATCATATTAGTCTCCGAATTCAAAATAACGAACAAAGTTAGAACATTACAGGTCTCGAGACCGCGAGTAGCGAGTTTGTCTTCACATTACAAGTCGATATCTAAACTACCATCACATAGAAGAGGGTTGCGGTCACGATGAACATCATCGCGATGAAACTGATCTTCATCCGGTTCCTCCTCCGCTCCCTCCTCTCTCCCGCTAGATAGCGCGGGTATCTAGCTTCCGCCTCCCCCCTAGTGGTGTACCCTTTGTAACTGTTACCGCTGAAATGGTGAACCTGTCTTCGACACTCCTCCCAGTCGTCGTAGACTCCGGGAACCTCACCCTTGTACACGACATACGACGACATCTCTATGCACTAGACAAACAAAACGTTAGTAGCAATTCACATATAATATATAAGCAATATATAAGTATGCAACAAAAGGATCGGAAGAGAAAAGCAACACATTAATAGCACGATTCATGGTCCTACTAATAAATAGCATCGACTACATATAAGTTGAACGACTGTCCAAACTAAAGAGACATACAAGTTCATTAAAGTTTAATTATAACATGAGCTAATCAATATTTCACAACTACATAGCATCAGTACCTTCGACTCGACTCAGGGACCAGAGCGTGGATGAAGCCGCCGTCTTTCGTGATGGTCATGAACGTGCAGTCGTTGTCAGCCTGCATTTGTAGCATTGTGTCAATTTCACTGTTGGACAGTTGTCAGTTTAGGTAGAACTGCCCCGATCTAGGAAGGACATCTTGATAGATGATTTCCGCCAACTCCGACTGGATGCGAAAGAATTCTTGTCTGATGTCCTCGTCCTGGATTGCCGACAAGCGTGTGGCCCATTCTTTGAGATCATTTGGTAGCATACGGTGATGCAGGTCCTGTACGATCGCCCGCATGTGATGGAGGGCGTAGTAGGAATCCTTCTGACTGCCAGGCGGCTGCTTGACGTAGGGGAACGTCATTACGTGGGTGAACGCGTGCTTGTCATACCTAACAATTGGCCTCCTGAAGGTGCCTCCAGATTTGGCGTAACCGGGGAGGACATCATCAAGAACTTTCTTGATATTTGTGTAGTCTTTCTTCGACTAATGGTCCGAGTCGAAATACGTGGCTATGGAATATTTCAGGCTTAAGAGGATGAGTGTGCAATGTGTGTCACTGCATAAAACACGGAATGTTACAAGAAAAGAACGATCGAAATCTAAGAAATCATATGTTACGGGGCGATGAGGGGATGACTTACTCGGAAAAGTAAGGCACGAGGAAGTTATACTTATCTGCGTTCGCCAGAATGACGCCTTCGAGGTATGAACTCGTGACTTGCCGGTCCCCAACGCCACCCAAGAGCTTGGCACACATGTAGAAGGGGTTGACTATCACGATGTCCGGGGTCTCTCTAATGATCCGCATCTCCATACTGAGCGAAAATAGCCGAATGAAGGTGTAGTGCAGCGGATAAAGGTTAAGCATAGCAAAGATGTCATCAAACCGCAGGACCATCATACACCCGATGTTGCTATCGACAAAGCCCTTGCCCTCTGGCACCTTGGCCACGAAAACCGGGTATGTCACATCATTCTCGGAGAGACACCGCTTATCCATATAAAGAACAGCGTCATGCAGACTCCGCATAGCACCGGTTGCAGCATTGAGCAGATTAGTCGGTAGCATCGACCTACCCGCCACATGCACCCCCCTCTCAATATCCTTAGATATTGGTGGCCCGTCGTGAGCACGAATCGTACTCGGTGCCGGCTGGCTCGCACCCTTGTTATTTTTTATTTTCCGTCCCTTCTGCTTCTTCTCCGGTAATGGGATCGAGGTCTGCTCAGAGACCACCTTCTTGAGTGTGTTGGGGCTGATAATATTTCGCACCTCGGCTATTTGAGTCTCGGTGAAGGCGACAGCTGGAGGCGTCTCCTGAGAACTGAACGGACGACGCCTGTTGAAATTGGGTTCTCCATGGTACCAGCTAGATCGCCATCGTCTTTTGCAGGGTTGGGATCTTGAGAAGGAGGCCCGAACAACTCGTCACCGTACCCATGTTCTTTGATGTACTTATTGTTGGAATTATGCCCTAGAGGCAATAATAAATATAGTTATTATTATAATTCATGTATCAAGATAATCATTTATTATCCATGCTATAATTGTATTGAATGAATACTTATATACATGTGTGGATAAGTAGAGAAAACACTGTCCCTAGCAAGCCTCTAGTTGGCTAGCCAGTTGATCAAAGATAGTCGGTGTCTTCTGATTATGAACAAGGTGTTGTTGCTTGATAACTGGATCACGTCATTAGGAGAATCACGTGATGGACTAGACCCAAACTAATAGACGTAGCATGTTGATCATATCTTTTTATTGCTACTGTTTTCTGCGTGTCAAGTATTTGTTCCTATGACTATGAGATCATATAACTCACTAACACTGGAGGAATACTTTGTGTGTATCAAACGTCGCAACGTAACTGGGTGACTATAAAGATGCTCTACAGGTATCTCCGAAGGTGTTCGTTGAGTTAGTATGGATCAAGACTGGGATTTGTCACTCCGTGTGACGGAGAGGTATCTCGGGGCCCACTCGGTAATACAACATCACACACAAGACTTGCAAGCAATGTGACTTAGTGTAAGTTGCGGGATCTTGTATTACGGAACGAGTAAAGAGACTTGCTGATAAACGAGATTGAAATAGGTATACGGATACTGACGATCGAATCTCGGGCAAGTAACATACCGAAGGACAAAGGAAATGACATACGAGATTATACGAATCCTTGGCACTGAGGTTCAAACGATAAGATCTTCGTAGAATATGTAGGATCCAATATGGGCATCGAGGTCCCGCTATTGGATATTGACCGAGGAGTCTCTCGGGTCATGTCTACATAGTTCTGGAACCCGCAGGGTCTGCACACTTAAGGTTCGATGTTGTTTTATGCGTATTTGAGTTATATGGTTGGTTACCGAATGTTGTTCGGAGTCCCGGATGAGATCACGGACGTCACGAGGGTTTCCGGAATGGTCCGGAAACGAAGATTGATATATAGGATTACCTCATTTGATTACCGGAAGGTTTTCGGAGTTACCGAGAATGTACCGAGAATGACGAATGGGTTCCGGGAGTTCACCGGGGGGGGGGGGGGGGGCAACCCACCCCGGGGAAGCCCATAGGCATTGGGGGTGGCGCACCAGCCCTTAGTGGGCTGGTGGGACAGCCCAAAAGAGCCCTATGCGCCATAGGAAGAAAAATCAAAGAGAAAAGAAAAAAAAGAGGAGGTGGGAAAAGGGGGAAGGACTCCTCCTTCCAAACCTAGTTGGACTCGGTTTGGAAGGGGAGGGCTGCCCCCCTTGGCTCGGCCGAAGTCCTTAGGGGTCCTTGGACCCCAAGGCAAGGCTCCCCCTCTTCCCTCTATATATACGGAGGTTTTAGGGCTGATTTGACACAACTTTGCCACGGCAGCCCAACCACATATCTCCACGGTTTTACCTCTAGATCGCGTTTCTGCGGAGCTCGGGCGGAGCCCTGCCAAGACGAGATCATCACCAACCTCCGGAGAGGCGTCACGCTGCCGGAGAACTCTTCTACCTCTCCGTCTCTCTTGCTGGATCAAGAAGGCCGAGATCATCGTCGAGCTGTACGTGTGCTGAACGCGGAGGTGCCATCCGTTCGGCACTAGATCGTGGGACTGATCGCGGGACGGTTCGCGGGGCGGATCGAGGGACGTGAGGACGTTCCACTACATCAACCGCGTTCACTAACACTTCTGCTGTATGGTCTACAAGGGTACGTAGATCACACATCCCCTCTCGTAGATGGACATCACCATGATAGGTCTTCGTGCGCGTAGGAAATTTTTTGTTTCCCATGCGACGTTCCCCAACAGTGGCATCATGAGCTAGGTTCATGCGTAGATGTCTTCTTGAGTAGAACACAAAAGTTTTTGTGGGCGGTGATGTGCGTTTTGCTGCCCTCCTTAGTCTTTTCTTGATTCCGCGGTATTGTTGGATCGAAGCGGCTCGGACCGACATTACTCGTACGCTTACGAGAGACTGGTTTCATCGCTACGAGTAACTCCGTTGCTCAAAGATGACTGGCGGGTGTCAGTTTCTCCAACTTTAGTTGAATCGGATTTGACCGAGGAGGTCCTTGGATGAGGTTAAATAGCAACTCATATATCTCCGTTGTGGTGTTTGCGTAAGTAAGATGCGATCCTACTAGATACCCATGGTCACCACGTAAAACATGTAACAACAAAATTAGAGGATGTCTAAGTTGTTTTTGCAGGGTGTGCTTGTGATGTGATATGGCCAACGATGTGATGTGATATATTGGATGTATGAGATGATCATGTTGTAATAGATAATATCGACTTGCACGTCGATGGTACGGCAACCGGCAGAAGCCATAGGGTTGTCTTTATACTAACGTTTGTGCTTGCAGATGCGTTTACTATTTTGCTAGGATGTAGCTTTAGTAGTAATAGCATGAGTAGCACGACAACCCCGATGGCGACACGTTGATGGAGATCATGGTGTGGCGCCGGTGACAAAAATATCGTGCCGGTGCTTTGGTGTTGGAGATCAAGGAGCACGTGATGATGGCCATATCATGTCACTTATGAATTGCATGTGATGTTAATCCTTTTATGCACCTTATTTTGCTTAGAACGACTGTAGCATTATGAGGTGATCTCTCACTAAAATTTCAAGACGAAATTGTGTTCTCCCCGACTGTGCACCGTTACTATAGTTCGTCGTTTCGAGACACCACGTGATGATCGGGTGTGATAGACTCAACGTTCACATACAACGGGTGCAAAACAGTTGCGCACGCGGAACACTCGGGTTAAGCTTGACAAGCCTAGCATGTGGAGACATGGCCTCGGAACACATGAGACCGAAAGGTCGATCATGAACCATATAGATGATATGATTAGCATGGGGATGCTTACCACCGAAACTGTACTCAACTCACGTGATGATCGGACTTGAGCTAGTGTAAGTGGATCATGAACCACTCAAATGACTAGAGAGATGTACTTTTTGAGTGGGAGTTTATTGAATAATTTGATTAAGTTAAACTCTAATTATCTTGAAAATAGTCTAAGTCCACTTTGAATATATTTGTGTTGTAGATCATGGCTCACGCGACAGTCACCCTGAATTTTAATACGTTCCTAGAGAAAGCTAAGTTGAAAGATGATGGAAGCAACTTTGTAGACTGGGCTCGTAATCTTGAGCTAATCTTACAAGCTGGGAAGAAGGATTATGTCCTTAATGCTGTGCTAGGAGATGAACCACCCGCTACGGCTGATCAGGATGTTAAGAACGCTTGGTTAGCACGTATGGAGGACTACTCACTAGTTCAATGTGCAGTCTTGTATGGCTTAGAACCGGGACTTCAACGTCGCTTTGAGCGTCATGGAGCATTTGAGATGTTCCAGGAGTTGAAGTTTATCTTTCAGAAGAACGCCCGGATCGAGAGGTATAAGACCTCCGATAAATTCTATGCTTGCAAGATGGAGGAGAACTCGTCTGTCAGTGAACATGTGCTCAAAATGTCTGGGTACTGAAACCGTCTAGCTGAGCTGGGGATTGAACTCCCGCAAGAAGCTATCACTGACAGAATCCTTCAATCACTGCCGCCAAGCTATAAAGGCTTTGTGTTGAACTACAACATGCAAGGGATGAACAAGTCTCCCGACGAGTTGTTTGCGATGCTGAAAGTCGCAGAGTCTGAACTCCGTAAAGAGCATCAAGTGTTGATGGTAAATAAGACCACTAGTTTCAAGAGAAACAGCAAAGGCAAGAAGGGTAATTCAAAGAAGAGCGGCAAGCCTGTTGCCAATCCGACGAAGAAACCCAAAGATGGACCTAAGCCTGAAACAGAGTGTTACTATTGCAAGGGTATGGGTCACTGGAAGCGCAATTGCCCCAAGTATCTGGCTGATAAGAAGGCGGCCAAAGAAAAATCAGGTATATTTGATATACATGTTATTGATGTGTACTTAACCGGCTCTCGTAGTAGTGCCTGGGTATTCGATACCGGTTCTGTTGCTCATATTTGCAACTCGAAACAGGAACTGTGGAATAGACGAAGGCTGGCGAAAGATGAAGTGACGATGCGCGTAGGAAATGGTTCCAAGGTTGATGCAATCGCCGTCGGCACAGTTTCACTTCAGTTACCATCAGGATTAGTTATGAACTTGAATCATTGTTATTTAGTGCCTGCGTTGAGCATGAACATTATATCTGGATCTTGTTTATAGCGAGACGGTTACTCTTTTAAGTCAGAGAATAATGGTTGTTCTATTTCTATGAGTAACATCTTTTATGGTCATGCACCCAATGTGAGAGGATTGTTCATATTGAATCTTGATAGTGATACACACATACATAACATTCAGACCAAAAGAGTTAGAGTTAACAATGATAGCGCCATATTTTTTTGGCACTGCCGCTTAGGTCATATTGGTGTAAGGCGCATGAAGAAACTCCATGCCGATGGACTTTTGGAGTCACTTGACTTTGATTCACTTGACACGTGCGAACCATGCCTCATGGGCAA
Organism: Hordeum vulgare subsp. vulgare; assembly: GCF_904849725.1. Taxonomy (NCBI): domain Eukaryota; kingdom Viridiplantae; phylum Streptophyta; class Magnoliopsida; order Poales; family Poaceae; genus Hordeum; species Hordeum vulgare. Next base: position 664,484,281 of record NC_058519.1, on the reverse strand, counting down.
GATGACTAAAACTCCGTTCTCCGAAACAATGGAGCGTGCAAGTGACTTGTTGGAAATCATACATACCGATGTGTGCGGTCCGATGAGCGTGGAGGCACGCGGCGGATATCGTTATTTTCTCACCTTCACTGACGATTTGAGTAGATATGGTTATGTCTACTTAATGAAGCACAAGTCTGAAACATTTGAAAAGTTCAAGCAATTTCAGAGTGAAGTCGAAAATCATCGTAACAAGAAGATCAAGTTCCTACGGTCTGATCGTGGGGGTGAATATCTGAGTTTCGAGTTTGGTGCTCACTTATGACAATGTGGAATTGTTTCACAGTTGACACCGCCTGGAACACCACAACGTAATGGTGTGTCCGAACGTCGTAATCGTACTTTATTAGAGATGGTGCGATCTATGATGTCTCTTACCGATTTGCCGTTATCGTTTTGGGGTTATGCATTAGAAACAACTGCATTCACTTTAAGTAGGGCACCATCAAAATCCGTTGAGACGACACCATACGAACTGTGGTATGGCAAAAGGCCAAAGTTGTCGTTTCTTAAAGTTTGGGGATGTGATGCTTATGTCAAAAAGCTTCAGCCTGAAAAGCTGGAACCCAAAGCGGAAAAGTGCATCTTCATAGGTTACCCGAAAGAGACAGTTGGGTACACCTTCTATCTCAAATCCGAGGGCAAAGTGTTTGTTGCTAAAAACGGAGCTTTTCTCGAGAAGGAGTTTCTCTCGAGAGAATTGAGTGGGAGGAAGATAGAACTTGATGAGGTTGTCGAACCTCTCATCCCTCTAGATGGTGGCGCAGGGCAAGGGGAAACCTCTGTCGTTGCGACGCCGGTTGAGGAGGAAGTTAATGATGATGATCATGAAACTCCGGTTCAAGTTTCTGCCGAACCACGCAGGTCGACGAGACCACGTGCTGCTCCAGAGTGGTACGGTAATCCCGTCTTGTCAATCATGTTGTTAGACAACAATGAACCTGCAAATTATGAAGAAGCAATGGTGGGCCCAGATTCCAACAAATGGCTAGAAGCCATGAAGTCCGAGATAGGATCCATGTATGAGAACAAAGTGTGGACTTTGGAAGTACTACCTGAGGGCCGCAAGGCTATTCAGAACAAATGGATCTTTAAGAGGAAGACGGACGCTGACGGCAATGTAACCGTTTATAAAGCTCGACTTGTGGCAAAGGGTTTTTCACAAGTTCAAGGAGTTGACTACGATGAGACATTCTCACCTGCAGCGATGCTTAAGTCCGTCAGAATCATGTTAGCAATGGCTGCATTTTCGATTATGAAATCTGGCAGATGGATGTCAAAACGGCGTTCCTTAACGGTTTCCTTAAGGAAGAGTTGTATATGATGCAACCCGAAGGTTTTGTCGATCCTAAGAATGCTAACAAGGTGTGCAAGCTCCAGCGATCCATTTATGGACTGGTGCAAGCATCTCGGAGTTGGAACAAACGCTTTGATGAGGTGATCAAAGCATTTGGGTTTATACAAGTGGTTGGAGAATCTTGTATTTACAAGAAAGTGAGTGGGAGCTCTGTGGCGTTTCTAATATTATATGTGGATGACATATTGCTGATTGGAAACAACGTAGAGTTTTTGGAGAGCATAAAGGATTACTTGAATAAAAGTTTCTCTATGAAGGACCTAGGAGAAGCTGCTTACATTCTAGGCATTAAGATCTACAGGGATAGATCAAAACGCCTGATAGGACTTTCACAAAGCACATACCTTGATAAAGTTTTTAAGAGGTTCAAAATGGAACAGTCCAAGAAAGGGTTCTTGCCAGTTTTACAAGGTACGAGATTGAGTAAGACTCAGTGCCCAGCAACTGATGAGGATAGAGAGCATATGCGCACCGTCCCCTATGCTTCAGCCATAGGTTCTATCATGTATGCAATGCTGTGCACTAGACCGGACGTTAGCCTGGCCATAAGTATGGCAGGTAGGTTCCAGAGTAATCCAGGAGTGGATCACTGGACGGCGATCAAGAATATCCTGAAGGACCTGAAAAGGACTAAGGAGATGTTTCTCGTGTATGGAGGTGACGAAGAGCTCGCCGTAAAAGGTTACGTCGATGCAAGCTTTGACACAGATCCGGACGACTCTAAGTCGCAAACCGGATACGTATTTATTCTTAATGGGGGTGCGGTAAGCTGGTGCAGTTCCAAGCAGAGCGTCGTAGCAGATTCTACATGTGAAGCGGAGTACATGGCTGCCTCGGAGGCGGCTAAGGAGGGTGTCTGGATGAAGCAGTTCATGACGGATCTTGGAGTGGTGCCAAGCGCACTGAATCCAATAACCTTGTTCTGTGACAACACGGGTGCCATTGCCCTAGCAAAGGAACCACGGTTTCACAAGAAGTCCAGACACATCAAACGACGCTTCAACCTCATCCGCGACTACGTCGACGGGGAGGACGTAAATATATGCAAAGTGCACACGGATCTGAATGTAGCAGACCCGCTGACTAAACCTCTTCCACGGGCAAAGCATGATCAACACCAGAACTGTATGGGTGTTAGATTTATTACAATGTAATTCGCATGGTGATGTGAGGGCTAGATTATTGACTCTAGTGCAAGTGAGAGACTGTTGGAATTATGCCCTAGAGGCAATAATAAATATAGTTATTATTATAATTCCTGTATCAAGATAATCATTTATTATCCATGCTATAATTGTATTGAATGAAGACTTATATACATGTGTGGATAAATAGACAAAACACTGTCCCTAGCAAGCCTCTAGTTGGCTAGCCAGTTGATCAAAGATAGTCGGTGTCTTCTGATTATGAACAAGGTGTCGTTGCTTGATAACTGGATCACGTCATTAGGAGAATCACGTGATGGACTAGACCCAAACTAATAGACGTAGCATGTTGATCGTGTCTTTTTATTGCTACTGTTTTCTGCGTGTCAAGTATTTGTTCCTATGACCATGAGATCATTTAACTCACTAACACCGAAGGAATACTTTGTGTGTATCAAACGTCGCAACGTAACTGGGTGACTATAAAGATGCTCTACAGGTATCTCCGAAGGTTTTCGTTGAGTTAGTATGGATCAAGACTGGGATTTGTCACTCCGTGTGACGGAGAGGTATCTCGGGGCCCACTCGGTAATACAACATCACACACAAGCCTTGCAAGCAATGTGACTTAGTGTAAGTTGCGGGATCTTGTATTACGGAACGAGTAAAGAGACTTGCCGATAAACGAGATTGAAATAGGTATACGGATACTGACGATCGAATCTCGGGCAAGTAACATACCGAAGGACAAAGGAAATGACATACGAGATTATACGAATCCTTGGCACTGAGGTTCAAACGATAAGATCTTCGTAGAATATGTAGGATCCAATATGGGCATCAAGGTCCCGCTATTGGATATTGACCGAGGAGTCTCTCGAGTCATGTCTACATAGTTCTCGAACCCGCAGGGTCTGCACACTTAAGGTTCGACGTAGTTTTATGCGTATTTGAGTTATATGGTTGGTTACCGAATGTTTTCGGAGTCCCGGATGAGATCACGGACGTCACGAGGGTTTCCGGAATGGTCCGGAAACGAAGATTGATATATAGGATGACCTCATTTGATTACCGGAAGGTTTTCGGAGTTACCGGGAATGTACCGGGAATGACGAATGGGTTCCGGGAGTTCACCGGGGTGGGGGGGGCAACCCACCCCGGGGAAGCCCATAGGCATTGGGGGTGGCGCACCAGCCCTTAGTGGGCTGGTGGGAGAGCCCAAAAGATCCCTATGCGCCATAGGAAGAAAAATCAAAGAGAAAAGAAAAAAAAAGAGGAGGTGGGAAAAGGGGGAAGGACTCCTCCTTCCAAACCTAGTTGGACTCGGTTTGGAAGGGGAGGGCTGCCCCCCTTGGCTCGGCCGAAGTCCTTAGGGGTCCTTGGACCTCAAGGCAAGGCTCCCCCTCTTCCCTCTATATATACGGAGGTTTTAGGGCCGATTTGACACAACTTTGCCACGGCAGCCCAACCACATATCTCCACGGTTTTACCTCTAGATCGCGTTTCTGCGGAGCTCGGGCGGAGCCCTGCCGAGACGAGATCATCACCAACCTCCGGAGTGCCGTCACGCTGCCGGAGAACTCTTCTACCTCTCCGTCTCTCTTGCTGGATCAAGAAGGCCGAGATCATCGTCGAGCTGTACGTGTGCTGAACGCGGAGGTGCCGTCCGTTCGGCACTAGATCGTGGGACTGATCGCGGGACGGTTCGCGGGACGGATCGAGGGACGTGAGGACGTTCTACTACATCAACCGCGTTCACTAACGCTTCTGCTGTATGGTCTACAAGGATACGTAGATCACACATCCCCTCTCGTAGATGGACAGCACCATGATAGGTCTTCGTGCGCGTAGGAAAATTTTTGTTTCCCATGCGACGTTCCCCAACACTTATCTATGTTGGAAATGGTATCGTCGTCGTCGTCCGGATCCTGTGCCATATGCATGTTCGGATCAGCTGACGGCGGTAGCGTTGCGGCGGTCTTGCTATGGCTTGGCGTCGGCACGACTGGTGGTGTTGTCTATGGGGTGGTGTCCCCCACCCCAAACGAATCTGGCTCTTCGGACAAAGCATGGACCCGTTTAAGCAGGCACTCAGGGTCATCACATCATCTTCATCGGCCCCAGCGGGTCGATACGGAGGTAACAAGTCGTCGCAGCCCCGCAGCACCCGAACCAGTTGAACCCTATACACGGTAGGTGGCATCGCATTACCGTGGAACACGCAGTTGCCCGGTTCAACGATTTTGGCCTTGGCGACGTTGATCAACTCGCCGTCCACGAAGTGCAGGAGAGTGCATGGAACGTTGGCGGCGCCCTGCGAAAACATGTAGGGCGTCAGGGATGCCCAGTAAAAGGCAAGGAGATGAAGTCATCGTCCGAGGCTTAGTTACCGTGATGGCGTCGAGCTCGGCTAATGTCGAGGCACCGCCAACGGCAGGCGTGCAAGTGACGGAGGGGCCGCTTGACGCCGAGGTGCCGGCCGGCGTATTCTTCCTACATACGGGTGCATTAAGCTCCAATACCGGTGCCGACGCCGGAGGCACCTACAATGCCGCCTCCGCCGGAGACACCGATGCCGACGCATTGTGCGAGTTGCTTCCCGTGAAGCTGGGAATCGGGGGCGGCCCGTGTTGGCCGCCCGTAATCCACCCCCGCAGCCCCTCAAGCAAGGAAGGCATAATGGCGGTGATCGTCGCTCCCAGTTGGTCTCGCACTTGCTCTTGGACTATCTCCGGAATCCGCGCCACTTGTGCCTTCAGTTCTTTAACCTCGCGCTCCTGGCTTTCCGAGATGGTCTTTCTCTCCTTTTGCCCAACCTTATAGTATTCCGACCATTTCGTGGACAAGCCTTCGCTGGCCACATGACCAGCTGACGACGGCTTACTGAGCTTATCCTTGTGTTTCATTACGTTCAACACCCTATTTAAAGTGATGTCCCAAGGGGCAGACGGGGAGCTCGGAGACCCCACGCTACTGCTTTCAGTTTCCTGCGGAAGGAACGTGAACCGTTTAGAAATTTGGCTTCATTAATTAGAATGCAACCATATGGAGCTAATTACGCGGGGTGTATTCCTTACCAGAACACGCTCAAGCTCCTTCACCTTCGGATCCATGGTAAGCTCCTTTGTTACCGGGTCCACCTTGTACCGGGCCCTGACATAGTTCCTCGTCTGCTTTTCAAGGTATTTATCGAAGAGGGGCGGTAGGCCTTACTCGGCACGCTCCGCGTCCTCCTTATCCCATTTAGGTTCCGCCACTCTGTAACCGCCGGGACCGAGTTTGTGGACCCTAAGTTCAAGTCCCGCATATCTTTCCCCCACTGACTTGATTCCGCGGATGCATTGCTCTCGCACTTGATCTTGAACTCCAGGTAGTCAGCTTCGCTGATCGAAGGATTTGTCTCCTTGATCTTCTCATAACTATCACCTCTTAGAATCCTTCTCTTCACCGAGGCTCTCCAAGTAGCCAGGGCCATGCTCATCTTCGTGATGGCGGCACTGTTCACTTTATTCCCTGAGAGGCCTGTGTTTGCGACGTCGCCGGGGAACTTGTATCGTTCGTGCAGCTTCGTGAAGAGGAGGTTGCGCAAATTCGCTCGGCCTTGATGCCTTAGGTTCTCGGTGTTGATCGAGACAGTGCTCCGGAGAATGCACCCGAGTTGTCTCGCGTACCCACCGACTAATTCTTTGGGCACCGTTGGATGCCCACTGGAGGACACTTCAGTAAATTCCTCCCTGACGGTGCGGAGCACGTCCGGGCGCCGGTCCTTCGGTTCTTCTTCGGTTGGCTGCCATCATCAGTGGTGGCATCCCCGACGGCACCATCAGTGGTGTCATCCCCGACGCCACTAGGGGTTGTGTAGTCGGGATCTGTGTCTTCCGCGGCGTCCTCATAGCGGTGAGGTTCTTCCTCCAGCTCCTGGGACAGCTCCCGGAATGGCTTGCCCGAACCGCCGGCCTCATCGTTGTTGGCCATGTTTGCTCTAAATAGGAAAAAAGGCTACTAGAGTTATTGGATGAGATCAGGGTAGTATCTATTCTTCTCAGATTTAGAGGAAAACTGAGAATAAACATGCAAATTGATATGATGAAGATGAAGATTTGGGAGCAGAGCTTAGGTTAGAGTGATGAGAGTGGTGTTATCATTTCCTAGCTCGCTGCCTTATCCATTATTTGGGCTTAGGAGACATGGGACAAACAGATGTGCGGGTTTGCACACTCATACTTGGCTTGGAGAACAGAAAGGTAGATGATCTTGTGTCTACAATTATCAATTAGCAGGAAAGGCAAATGGACGTTGAATTCCCTTCTTTTTGAAAAATGGACGCTTAGAAATATTTGCTTTGTAGAAATAACATTGTCTCTAAATGTTGATTAATTTTTGTTTCGGTTGAGAATCGGGCACCTTCTAGGTCAAGAAAATTGGGCATGACCTTTGCTAATTTTCTTGACTTAGGAGTGCCCCATTCTCAACCGAAACGGAAATTAATCAACATTTCAGGAGAAAGGGGTAACCTTCAGAAAACAAGCAGTAACTCCAAAAGGTGATACCCACCGAAATAAGCAGTAAGCTCATTATATATAGATGATAACCACCAGATGATACGCACCGAATTGATAACAATGTGCAGTACATTTCTACCTAGGCTACTGAACAAATAAATACGGAATGAGCGATACAGGAAGCAAGGCCGCCTTTCGGAACAAAAACACAAAAAATAACATGATTCAAGTTCCAATTTAAAAAAATTATATATACGTTCGAGACATATCAAGTTATGAGTACTTTAGCACCTCATGTGAGATAAGTAGAGGTACAAATTGGATTGCATATCACTCTTTGTGTCCAAACCATGAATCATGACAGCAAATTCAATTAGACATACACGATAATTATGCCCAGTAGGCAACGTGGAAATTTAATATAATAGTGAATCTAGAGCGAAAGTGTGTTCCTAATCGTCATACTGACGCAGAGCGAAAATATCGTTCTCAGCTAGAAGAACTTTCATCTCAGCGTACCTTAATAAGTGGATCAAATATTAAGTTTAGTAAACTCCCATGACATCACAACAAAGGTTTTGCACTATGGATACTCGATTGAAGATGAACTAATAATGAGGAAATTAGCACAGTACCATCAAAAAATAGGCATAAATTGGAAAAATACCATCCAGTGTAAGGATGACATGCAGGGCCACGTGTTAGTGTCACTTGATATATATAATTTTTCAACTTGATGTAAATAGACCATTGTTGTGCTAATTGCAGAGGTTCTTGTAGTCATGGTAATAAATTTCACATTTTAGACACTTTTTCAGTATTCGCAATAAAAAACAGGTGTAACAGCAATAATATAACACAAGAAGTTATGCTGCACTGTAGAGATCTCCCATTCTTTATCATTATCTACAGACATTGTTCTGGCCTACCTTGATGTAGAAAGGCCCCAAGCGTATCAAGGTCTCTCGGAACTGAAATGAAGAAAATAACAGCCACACAAGACACTCAGTTCTTCCACAAATAGAACAAGTAGGTAACATGAAGGAAGGAAGGAAGGAGAAAGAAACATACCTTCTCGGCTCGTTTATGCACGTCTCTGAGCAATAAATGTCAAACAGTAAGCTTCACAACATGATAAGAGATAGTTGCTGCCCTGTAGATTGCAAGGAACGGACCAAAGCCACGGTCAGCAAACAGTGTATGGGAACTTGATCCCAGGATTCTTCTGACCTGTGTTTCCAGCGCTCCTTTCTGATCTTTGCGTACTCCGATGACGGCCTCCCACCGTGCACGCTTGTGAATGCACTCGAGTAGCTGCAAAACAGGAAACATAACTGTCTTAAGAATCGTGTCTCCAGGGTCCAGTCAGACAACGCTAGAACTATTTAACCTGCCGTTGGAGTGAGTGAAGCCGTTAATTATTGTTGAAATTAAGAGAATTTCAAAAAATCTCCAAGGACCCATGTAGGTGGTGGCATGACAAGGTGGTGAGAAGTTTAGTCCCATCCCGCTAGTGGAGGAAAAGTTGGACCCCTTTATAAGTGTCTCTCTTTCACATGCTATTGGAGAATGAGAAGAGAAGTTGCCCTCGCGCACTCCTCCTTCGCCGCCCGCCTAGCCGTGACGAGAACCAGATCACATCTGCCTCACGCGTTCTTTCCTTCACTGCTGCCGCCGCCGGCGACTCCGTCCCGTTTACCGCGTACACGGTCGACGGGAGAGCAGGCCTCTCCGGTTCCTGTACGGGAGAGGGGCGATTAGATTTTTGTTTATCCTCATGTTCGTATTTATCCTAGCAATACTACTTGCCTGCATAGATGTATCCACTATATGCGTAGTATGTGCTAGGTTAGCTTAAGATCAGTACATCAATAGGCCAGTCAATGCCATGCTAGTTATTATCTCGTGGATTAATATACTCGGAAAACTGCCTATTTCTTCAACAATCCAAAAACCTAATTTGTGTAGGAATTTTTCGAGTAATGGTTTTGCTGCTGCACTAAAACCGGACAAGTTTACCGGTACTTACTTCAAGCGTTGGCAAACGAGAACCACCTTATGGCTCACGGCTATGAACGTGTTCTGGGTAGCCGGTGTCACTCCAACGGGAATGATCTCTCCTGAACAGGAGAAGATGTTCGCGGAGGACACCGTCCTATTCCTTGGAGGAGTCATAAGCGTGATCGGAGATAAGCTGGTTGATGCATACTTACATATGCATGTTGCCAAAGACTTGTGGGAGGCGCTCGAATCTAAATTCGGGGCCACCGATGCTGGGAGTGAGATGTATGTTATGGAGCAGTTCCACGATTACAAGATGGTTGACAACCATTCTGTATTGGAACAGGCTCATGAGATAATATGCATAGCTAAAGAACTTGAGGTTCTTAAGTGCAATTTGCCGGGCAAGTTTGTCGCAGGCTGTATAATTGCTAAGCTCCCTAATTCCTGGAGGAACTTTGCTACCACTCTGAAACATCAGAGACATGAGTTCTCAGTAGAGGACATCATCGGCCATCTGAGTGTTGAGCAGAACTCGAGAGCAAAGGACTCCAATAGAAAAGCGGTGGAAAGCTCTTATGCTGCCAATATGGTACATCAGAGGAGCTTCAATTCCCACAAGCCCAAGGGAAAGAATTCTGTCCAATAGAATACCGACTTCAAGAAGAAGGGAAAGAAGCTCTTCAAGAAGAATAAGAAGGGAGATGGCTGCTATACTTGTGGTTCAGAGGAACATTGGGCAAACAAATGCCCAAACAAGTACAAGAAGCCGGCGCAGGACTCCAAGTCTGCCAATATGATTGTGGGCAACAATGAAAGTGGTGCATATGGGTACGGTAATTTACTTACTGTATTTACAGTTTGTTAGTCCACCGATTGGTGGGTGGACACGGGTGCAAATATTCATGTGTGTGCTGACCTATCATTGTTCTCTTCTTATCAGGCCACCGGTCGCGGGTCTGTATTGATGGGGAATGGCGTGAGTGCTTCTGTTCTTGGTGTTGGCACGGTCGATCTGGAGTTTACTTTGGGAAGGATCATGCAGCTGAAGAACGTGCATCATGTCCCCTCCATCAAGAAGAACCTCGTTAGTTGTCCCCTTCTGTGTAGAGAAGGGTTTAAGTTGGTATTCGAGTATAATAAAGTAGTAGTTACGAAATATGGACTTTTTGTTGGAAATATGGACTTTTAGTCCACCGATTGGTGGGTGTAGAGAAGGGTTATGAGTGCGGAGGTCTGTTCCGCCTTTCCCTCGCAGATTTTTGTAATAAAGTCGTGAACAATATTCATTTGAGTGTTAATGAATCTGAAGTTTGGCATTCACGTCTTTGTCACATAAGTTTCGGTGTTATGACGCGGCTAGCGAAACTGAATTTAATCCCGACTTTCACTTTAGCCAAAGGTTCTAAGTGCCATTTGTGTGTGCAAGCAAAGCAACCTCGCAAGCCTCACAAGGCTGCAGAGGAGAGACATTTGGCACCATTAGAACTCATACATTCTGATCTTTGTGAGATGAATGGTGTGTTGACTAAAGGTGGAAAGAAATACTTCATGACATTGATAGATGATTCCACTAGATATTGCTATGTGTATCTGTTAAATACTAAAGATGAGGCTCTACACTACTTGAAAAGAAAATTAAACGAGTCCTGTCTGACCGTGGTGGAGAGTACTTCTCAAACGAGTTTGATTCCTTTTGTGCGGAACACGGCATTATTCATGAGAGGACGCCTCCCTATTCACCCCAGTCAAACGGGGTTGCCGAGCGGAAAAACCGTACACTAACTGATTTGGTTAAGGCCATGTTAGATACGTCGGGTTTATCCAAGGCATGGTGGGGGGAGGCTATATTGACCGCGTGTCATGTCCTGAATAAGGTTCCTACAAAAGATAACGGAGTCACTCCTTATGAGGAGTGGTCGAAGAGAAGGATGATGCTCTCTTACTTACGTACTTGGGGCTGCTTGGCGAAAGTCAATGTATCGATCCCCAAGAAGCGTAAGGTTGGACCAAAGACCGTGGACTGCATTAATTTGGGATACGCTAAGAATAGCGTAGGCTATAGATTTCTAGTAGTGAAATATGAGGTACCTGACGTGAAGGTCGGTACAATAATGGAGTCGAGGGATGCTACATTCTTTGAGGATATATTTCCCATGAGAGATATGCAAAGCACTTCTAGACAGGAATCTGAGATAACTCCCGAGCCTGCCACTCCTATGGAATACTATGAACAAACACATGATGAAAATCCTGAGGAGGATGACGAGGAAGCCCGTGGTAGGGGCAAGATACAAAGGACTGCAAAGACCTTTGGTGATGATTTCTTCGTATACCTCGTGGATGATAATCCCACTTCTATTTCAGAAGCGTATGCTTCTCTAGATGCTGATTACTGGAAAGCTGCGGTCCATAGCGAGATGGATTCCATCATGGCTAACGGGACATCGGAAATCACTAATCGTCCCTATGGTTGCAAACCATTGGGATGCAAGTGGGTGTTCAAAAAGAAGCTTAGGCCCGATGGTACGATTGAAAAGTACAAAGCTAGGCTTGTGGCCAAGGGCTATGCCCAAAAAGAAGAAGAAGATTTCTTTGATACTTACTCACCTGTGGCTAGACTGACCACCATTCGAGTACTACTCTCATTGGCGGCCTCTCATGGTCTTCTCGTTCATCAAATGGATGTTAAGACGGCTTTCCTGAATGGAGAGCTAAATGAGGAAATCTATATGCAACAGCCAGATGGCTTTGTGATAGAAGGTCAGGAAGGAAAGGTGTGTAAGTTGCTGAAATCTTTATATGGTCTGAGACAAGCACCTAAGCAATGGCATGAGAAGTTTAATACAACTCTGACATCTATTGGCTTCGTTGTTAATGAAGCTGACAAATGTGTATACTATCGCCATGGTGGGGGCGAAGGAGTTATATTGTGCTTGTATGTTGATGACATACTGATATTTGGAACCAACCTCAAAGTAATTGAGGAGGTTAAGTCTTTTCTATCTCAAAACTTTGAGATGAAGGACCTTGCGTGGCTGATGTTATCTTGAACATCAAGCTGTTGAGAGATGATGAGGGTGGGATTACACTTCTACAATCCCACTATGTTGAGAAGATTTTGAGTCGCTTTGGATATTCAGACTGCAAAATTTCTCAAACACCATATGATCCTAGTGTGCTTATTCGAAAGTTTAAAGGCACAGCTATAGATCAATTGAGATTCTCTCAAATTATCGGTTCGCTTATGTACCTAGCTAGCGCAACGAGGCCTGACATCGCGTTTGCTGTGAGCAAACTTAGCCGGTTTGTTGCAAACCTGGGTGATGTTCATTGGCGTGCTGTTGAAAGAATTATGCACTACCTGAAAGGTACTGTCAAGCACGGACTTCACTATATGGGATACCCATCGGTACTTGAAGGGCATAGTGATGCGAATTGGATCTCTGATGCTGATGAGATGAAGGCCACTACTGGGTATATGTTTACTCTTGGGGGTGGTGCTGTTTCCTGGAAGTCTTGCAAGCAAATGATCTTAACAAGATCGACAATGGAAGCAGAATTAACATCATTAGACACATCTGGTGTCGAAGCAGAATTTCTTCGAGATCTTTTGATGGACTTACCTGTGGTTGAGAAGCCGGTTCCAGCTATCCTTATGAACTGCGATAATCAGACGATTATTGTTAAAGTGAAGAGTTCAAAGGACAATATGAAGTCCAACAAACATATAAGAATGAGATTGAAGTCTGTCAGACGTTTGAGAAACTCCGGAGTGATAGCGTTGGATTACATCCAAACGGCTAAGAATCTGGCAGATCCCTTTACTAAAGGGCTATCACGTGTTGTGATAGATAGTGCATCGAGGGAGATGGGTATGAGACCCACATGAGTTGCCATGGTAGTAACCCAACCTATATGATCGGAGATCCCGTGAAATAGGACCTGGGAAAACAAGCCAGTGGTGAACTGAGGAGAGAAACTTTACTAACCCACTCCGTTGGAGATGCAATGCTCTCGGATACTGTATGGTAGGATGACTACTGTCTTAATGTGTTCTAAAGCTTATGTGTAAGCAAGATGCTGTCCTACATAGCGATCTTTGGAGGAACACACCTATATGAGCTTGACTGCTGGTCACAGTCTATGAGATTTGGGTGATCTCTAGTAAACTCATGAATAGGCCAGGAGTGTGACTAATATGCTCCACCCGAGGGGTCACCTTCGGCAGTCTAGTACTAGTAAGACTTGTGGTGAAGCTCCTTTACGCCAAACTGACAATTCAAGGCATAGTCCATTGTTCAGTTGTAAAGGAGTGTAGCTGCTTGCTCTAGGTGAAACTCAACCTTCACAGGTCTTCATCGAAATGCTGGTATATTAAAACAGTGATTGGAACGAGGGAACACGATGTGCCCTTGAGATCTGGTGGGGGATTGTTGAAATTAGTGATGGGCCTTAGGCCCATAAGAGAATTTCAGAAAATCTCCAAGGGCCCATGTAGGTGGTGGCATGACAAGGTGGTGGGAAGTTTAGTCCCACCCCGCTAGTGGAGGATAAGTTGGACCCCTTTATAAGGGTCTCCCTTCCACATGCTATTGGAGAGTGAGAAGAGAAGGTGCGCTCGCGCACTCCTCCTCCGCCGCCCGCCTCGCCACGCCGCGCCGCGGGAATGAGCCGAGCCGAGCTCATACCTACGCGCTTATTTTTGTCGGTCAGGGGTGATTAGGTTTTTGGGAGCGATCACGCGACTGCTCGCCTCCGTCCGTCTGCTTCGTCTACGTCCGCGTCGTCCTCGTCATCGCCATGTCTTCACCATTCGAGGCCGATCGTCTCACCCTTGAAGCTGAGAAGAAGAGGGCAGAGGATGCTGTTGCAGCTACGGCCGCGGCCAACGCCAACGCTGCTGCTACGGCCAACTGGCCTATTGGGGGGTATGACTCGTTTATCCTCATGTTCATATTTATCCTAGCAATACTACTTGTTTGCATAGATGCATCCACTATATGCGTAGTATGTACTAGGTTAGCTCAAGATCAGTACATCATTAGTCTAGTCAATGTCATGCTAGTTATTATCTCGTAGATTAATATACTCGGAAAACTGTCTACTATTTCTTCAACAATTAGCTTCCCTTGAACTGGCTAGCTATTTCATGGTTAGGTGGCAAGTCCATACTTACCACCGAATGGAATAAATAAGTTAGCATTGCGTTTTCGAGTCGATTTAACTGGGCACGAGAATCTTTACTACTCCTTCCGTTCCTAAATATAAGTCTTTTAAGACGTTTCATTAGAAGACTACATACGGATGTATATAGACATATTTTAGAATATAAATTCATTCATTTTGTTTCGTATGTAGTCATTTAATGAAATTTTTAAAGAACGAAGCCTGTTGCCGGAGTGATGATCAGGCTGGATACAGTCATTTCGGTGATTCGCATGCGCATCATTCAGTTATAAACCCACCCCCCCCCCCCCCCCCCCCCACACACACACACACACGCACACAAAAAAAAAACAGTACAACATTGCAGTCATGCATAATTGAGTGATGGACACCACAGAGTACAACCGGTGCAGCTCCACATGCGTATCAATCAATCTCTAACTATGTACGCAAGCAAAACGATAGAAGCCGCAAAGGGATCAGTTTGGCGGTCACAAATAAGGAGCGCTGGGCAGAGGAACAAATGCGTAGATGACAAGCGTGTTCCTCCACGTCTAAGTACATTTAGCAAATACGGGGGCGGCGCATCCAAATTCCGAATGGAAGAAGAAGAAGAAGAAAAATATGCGTGGCTATTACCTCCTGACAGATGGCGCGGCGGAGGGCGATCACAGGGGGAGGTCGGCGGACTGGAGGGGGCGGAGGAGGAGGGGCCGGCGGCGGGCGAGGTCGGCGCCGCGGCGGTGGCCGGGGGCACTGGCAGCAAACCCTAACCGGCGCTGGGTGGAGGGAGGGGAGATGGGAGGGAGGGAGGGGTACGGTTGGAGTGGAGATGCGGGGGAGAGGCGAGCGAGGGGAGGGAAGAAGGGGATAGTACATGGGAGGGTTAGCAATGGCGCACCATTTAGGGGTGCGCCATAAGTGACATATCAGTGGCGCACCTTTAATTGGTGTTTCATAAATGGAGAGGGATAGCAATGGCGCATGTAATAATTTTGGTTAATTATCACTTTTTAGTTGCATGTAATAATTTTGTTACATATTGCATGATGATCTTGTTCTCATGATGATCTTGTTTTTGCATTAATTTTAGTCTTCTACCACTTATCCATATACTTTTAACAAGGTTTATCCCGCAACGCGTGGGGTATCGTCTAGTTATCTAAATTTTCTGAAACGTATTGCATGCACATGACTTACTAACCGAAAAGTAATGGAATAGCACATGAAATAGCAGTCATCAAAGATTGAGCTTGCCACTGACACACACACGCGGCCGATACGTCGTGATTCGATCTTAGCTATCTTTTCACAATGATCTTCTTGCCCTTATTTCTCGCGGTTGAATAATTTAGCCTCGGAACCCCTTGAATTCTTCTCTTGAACGGACGTCCTTTAGGTAGGGTGGTCCTGCTTCTTCTTGTGGTGTGTCCTACTTCATCGTCGTCGTCATCTTCCATCTTCGAGTCGCCGTACTTGTTGAAGTCTTGCTCATTGGCGACTCCATCCATTCCGATGATATTCCTGTTGCCTCTCCTCACGACAACACGACTGGGCTTTGACGGGTCGGTAATGAAGAAGCATTGGTCCACTTGGCAAGCCAGTACCCATGGCTCATTTTTCACGTGACGTTTGCGCCCGCGGTCTTGGATTTGGCTTCGTGTATAACCATGGTGGTGAAATACCGGTCTTATTTTAGGACGCTCTTGGCCCATCTGACACGGAACATCGGAACCTTCTCTCCAGCGTAGCTCAGCTCCCAGATCTCCGAGATCCTTCCGTAGTATCTGTCCTTGTCGTTACCAGTGTAGGATTCCATCGTTACCCCGGAGTTCTGATAATCGCTCTTCATGTCCTTTTCCTCGGTGTAGAATGTGTAGCCGTTGACATCGTACGCCTCATAGGTCATCAGGTTGTGCTCGGCGCCCTGTGACAAGGTGAATATGAGTTTTTCTTCCGTGGAAGAATCCTCATGTAAAGGGCACGACAGAAGCTTGTCCTTGAACCAACGCGTGAAATATGAGTTGTGCTCTTTGATTATATCTCCGTTCGTCCTCTGTTGGCCTCGGTCATTGTACGTCTTCTCAATAAAGGTTTTGTGCTCTACCACCCAAGGATCGACCACGTCTATGTGTTGTAGCGCGACTAGGTTTGCTCTTTCAAAGTCGGCGAGTCGACCCTTGAAGTCGACATGCATTTCACGGCGACCCTCGCGGTGACCCCATCCAGCGAGCCTGCCTGTTGACGGGCAGACCAACGGGGTTCTCGATGCCTAGATAATTCGTGCATAAGGAGATGCACTCTTCGGCCAGAAAGCCCTGGGCTACGCTTCCATCTGGACGTGCCCTGTTGCGAACGTATCCTTTGATGACACCATTCATCCTTTCGAACGACATCATGCTGTGCAGGAACGTCGGCTCGAGTTGGATGATATCCTCCACGATATGGACCAGCAGATGCACCATAACGTCGAAGAATGCGGGCGGGAAGTACATCTCAAGCTCGCATAGTATCACCATGATCTCTTCCTGTAGCCTTCTGAGTTGCCTCACACCAACCGACTTCCGAGAGATGACGTCGAAAAAGTTGCATAAGAAAAATAGCATTCCACGGACGTGCGCGTCCATGATCCCACGGATTGCAACTGGAAGTATCTGCGCCATCAGCACGTGATAGTCGTGAGACTTCATCCCGCTGAACTTTTGCTTCGCTAAGTCTAGGTATCTGCTTATCTTCCCCGCGTAACCGTAAGGAAGTTTTACTCGTACGAGGCAGGTGAAAAACTGATCGATCTCCTTCTGACTTAGAGTGAAGCACGTAGGAGGGCAGTCATATTCGATCTTCTTGGCCTTTTTGCCTTTGCGGCGACTTTCTGTGTCCTTCGCCTCATCATCATTATCATCATCATTAGGGCATTTTGCGTGAAGATCCTCCCTGATGCCCATTGATTGCAAGTCTGCCCTTGCTTTCGGCCCATCTTTGGTCCTCTCTGGCATGTTGAGCAGGGTACCAAGCAGACTCTCGCACACGTTCTTCGTGATATGCATGACATCAAGGCTATGAGGCACACGGAGGATCTTCCAGTATGGCAAGTCCCATAAAACAGACCTCGTTTTCCATACCTTTAGCACCGGCTCTGTCGGCTTTTGCTTCTTTCTCGGTGGTGGGCACTCTTTCCAATTTTTCAATAGCTCGTCTATTTCCTCGCCGCTCCTCGTACGTGGGTGTCTTCGGGGTTCGGTTTCACCATTGAACAGATCGTTGTGTTTTCTCCATGCGTCATCGTCGCGAAGCCACCTTCGATGTCCCATGAACACGGTTTTCAAAGACCCAGGATCTCTATCTAGCTGGTGATACGTTGTGTCATCCATGCACCTGACGCATGCACAAAATCGGTGGACCACCTGCCCCGCGACATATCCGTAACCGAGATAGTCGTGCACCATCGTGAGCAGTGCGCCTCTCATAGGGAAATATTATTTCGCTGCGGCGTCCCACGTATTGGCTGGCGTTTTCTATAGCGTGTCTAGCTCCTCTTTCAGCAGCCCCAAATACAGATTGATGTCGTTCCCTGGTTGTTTCGGCCCTTCAATTAGCATACTCATGTGAATGTAATTCCTCTTCATGCACATCGAGGGGGGAAGGTTGTACATCCACACAAACACAGGCCATGTGCTATGTGTGCTTCTCTGGCTGCCAAACGGATTGACTCCATCGGTGCTCGTGCCTAGCATGATGTTCCTTGGATCGTCCCCAAATTCTGGGTGTTCGAAGTTTAACGCTTGCCACTGGCTCGCATCCGTAGGGTGACTCAGCATCTTGTCTTTTTTATTTATCTCTGGATCATTTCCGTCATCTTCTCGCTTCTTCTCCTCCCTATCCACGTGCCAACGCAGGAGCTCTGCTTGCTTAGGGTCTGCGAAATACCGCTGCAGACGAGGAGTGATCGGAAAGTACCACACCACTTTTTGAGGAGCTTTCTTACTCTTCTTGTATCGAGTGACGCCGCACACCGGACATATGGTAGACTCCGCGTGCTCGTCCCGATAAATGATGCAATCGTCCATGCACACATGGTATTTCACCTGCGGTAAATCTAGAGGACACACAATTTTCTTCGCCTCCTTGAAACTGGTCGGGAACTTGTTCCCCATGGGAAGACGTTCGTGCTAGAATGACATGTTCTTGTCGAAGCATGTGTCGGTCATTTTGTGTTTTACCTTCATCTCCAGAGCCATGAGCGTTACTTTCAGGCGGGTACCCTCGGGCCTGCATCCTTCATACAATGGAGTAACCGCGTCTATCGCTAGTTGATCCAGCTTGGCTTTCTCTCGGGCGACAGCTCTTGCGTTACCCGTCTGCTTGAGAAGCAGCTCTTGAATATGAGGGTCCTGAACCCAGTCCATCGAGGGTCCATCGTCATCTGCTCCGGCATCTTCATCTTCATGATCATGCCCTTCGTCTTGAGCTTCCTCATCATCATGTCCGACATCTTGTACATGATGACTGTGTCCTGCATGTATTTTGTGATCATGTCCTGGAGATTCTTCGTCTTCTCGCCCGCCCTCGCCGCTATTGTCTTGCAGCCCTACCTTATTTCTTGCCCAGCCCCCATGGACGACTTCATAATCATTTTCATAACCTTGCCACCGATAGCCACCCATGAAACCATGCACGAGCATGTGGTCCCGCACCTGTCTGGAATCCGGGTCCATAAGGCTCTTCAGCTTGCATCTTCGACACGGACATCTTATCTCCGTCTCGTTCTTATGAAGCATCTCGGCCTTCGCGGAGCTCAAAAACCTATTCACGATGCATTCGGTCATCGTGCGGACCATGGTCGCGTGCGGGGTAGAGCAAAACGATAAATTAGAACCAAATTTTTTTTGGCATGACTTTGCCTAAAAATAAGACCAAAAAGAATGCATAGTGCCAAATCCTCGCCGAAACGGAAATGAATCAACATTCTGGCAAAATATTGGCAACTATCGCATTTCAAATACCGGTACTTGCAAACACAAACATATGCAACACCACAAACATACGTAGATCTAGGCTATAAAAAGTGTGTACACGTTGGAGGGAGGAAAAAAGTAGATCTAGAACATAAAGAAAGCTTTCCCCTTACTTACCTATTAAAAAAAATCAAATTTAACCACTTAATTTGGATGAATCTATGGTGCAAATGAGGTGAGGAGGAGGAGGCAGCCGAGACCAACAAGGTTGGTAGATGTGGAGAGAATGAAGTGGGGGGAAAGTGAGTGTAAAGTGGCTGTCAAAAATATCTGCTGCTCCCAGGTTAGCAATGGCGCACCCCCAAAGAATGCGCCATTAGTAACCAGGGTTGCTAATGGCGCACCTAGTAAGAATGCGCCATTAGTAGTTTTGAAAAAAAAACTAAAAAAAATTGTTAGTAGTGGCGCACCGTGGATGTGGTACGCCATTACTAGTTAAAACTAGTAATGACGCACTTTCCCTGGTGCGCCACTGATAAGTTTAGGAAAGGGTGTGGGGCCAGGACAAAGATAGTAATGGTGCACCACACACGAGGTGCGCCATTAGTAATATGGATAATAATGGCGCACCTGTATCTGGTGCGCCACTGCTATATAGCAGGGGTGCACCACATACATGGTGCGCCATTAATGTCCATATTAGCTATAGCCCTTTTTTAGTAGTGGGAATCCTACTTGGAGTAGGATTGGAGGTGGACTCTTCCACCTTCTCCTAGTTCGGCCAAACCCTTAGAGGGTTTTTTGGCTGCCTCCCCCCTCCCTACCTCCTATATATACTAGAGGATTTAGAGGGAAAAGCTAACCCTAATTTCTACGTGCTCCCTCTACTTCATCTAGATCGGTTTCTCCTCTAGTCTAGTTCGGCGGTGCTTAGGCGAAGCCCTGCTAAATAAGTTCACCACCACCACCACCACCACCACCACGCCGTCGTGCTCGAGAACTCATCTACCTCTCCGCCCCTCTTGCTGGATCAAGAAGGCGGGGATGGTCATCGAGCTGTGTGTATGCTGAACGCGGAGGTGTCGTCGGTTCGGCACTAGATCGGGATGGATCGTGATGGGATCGCGGGACGGATCGTGATGAGATCACGGGATGGGCTGCGATTTGGATCACGAAGATGTTCCACTACATCAACCGCGTTATATACGCTTCCGCTTAGCGATCTACAAGGGTATGTAGATTCAATCTCCCTCTCCTAGATGATCATCACCATTATAGGTCTTCGTATGCATAGGAATTTTTCTGTTTCCCATGCAATGTTCCCCATCAGTGGTATCAGAGCTAGGTTCATGCGTAGATGATATCTCGAGTAGAACACAAAAGAGTTTGTGGGAGTTGATGTTAAATTTGCTGCCCTCCTTAGTGTTTTCTTGATTCGGCGGTATTGTTGAATTGAAGCGGCCCGGACCAACATTACTCGTACGCTTACGAGAGACCGGTTTCATCGACTGACATGAAACTTGTTGCATAAAGATGACTGTCGGGTGTCTGTTTCTTGAACTTTAGTTGGATCGGATTTGACCGATGCGGTCCTTGGAGAAGGTTAAATAGCAATATGCATATCACCGTTGTGGCTTTGCGTAAGTAAGATGCGATCATACTAGATACCCATAGCAGCCAGTAAAACATGCAACAACAAATTAGAGGACGTCTAACTTGTTTTTGCAGGGTATGCTTGTGATGTGATATGGCCAATGACATGATATGATATATTGGATGTATGAGATGATCATGTTGTAATAGTTAAATATCGACTTACACATCGATGCTACGGCAACCGAGAGGAGCCATAGGGTTGTCTTTAAACTAACGTTTGTACTTGCAGATGCTTTTACTATATCGCTAGGTTGTAGATTTAGTAGTAATAGCATAGATAGAGCGACAACCTCGATGGCGGCACGATGATGGAGATCATGGTGCGACGCCGGTGACGATGGAGATCATGCCGGTGCTTTGGTGATGGCGATCAAGAAGCACAAGTTCATGGCCATATCATGTCACTTATGATTTGCATGTGATGTTAATCCTTTTATGCACCTTGTTTTGCTTAGGACGACGGTAGCATTATAAGGTGATCCCTTACTAGAATTTCAAGATAAAATTGTGTTCTGCCCGACTGTGCACGTTGTGACAGTTTGTCGTTTTGAGACACCACGTGATGATCGGGTGTGGTAGACTCAACATTAACATACAATGGGTGAAAAACAATTGCACATGCGGAACACTCGGGTTAAACTTGACGAGCCTAACATGTACATACATGGCCTCGAAACACAAGAGACCAAAAGGTCGAGCATGAATCATATAGTTGATATGGTCAACATGGAGATGTTCACCATTGAAGCTAAACTCAACTCACATGATGATTGGAATTTAGTTAGTGGATTTGGATCATGCGTCAGTCGAATGACTAGAGGGATGTCTATTCGAGTGGGAGTTCTTAAGTAATATGATTAATTGAACTCATTATCATGAACATAGTCAAAAGGTCTTTGTAAATTATGTTGTAGCTTGCGTTGTAGCTCTATTGTTTTAGATATGTTCCTAGAGAAAATTTAGTTGAAAGTTGATAGTAGGAATTATGCGGACTGGGTTCGTAAACTGAAGATTGTCCTCATTGCTATGTAAAAGGCTTATGTCCTTAATGCACTGCTCGGTGTGCTGAACTTCGAGCGTCGTCTGTGGATGTTGCAAACATTTGACATACACGTTTGTGATGACTACGTGATAGTTTGGTACATAATGCTTAAACGGCTTAGAATTGAGGCGCTGAAGACGTTTTGAACGTCGCGGGACATACGAGATGTTCCAAGGGATGACATTTGGATTTCAGGCTCGTGCCCTTGTTGAGAGGTATGGGACCTCCGACAAGATTCTTTGTCTACAAAGTAAGGGAGAAAATCTCAATCATTGAGCATGTGC
Organism: Hordeum vulgare subsp. vulgare; assembly: GCF_904849725.1. NCBI lineage: Eukaryota > Viridiplantae > Streptophyta > Magnoliopsida > Poales > Poaceae > Hordeum > Hordeum vulgare. The sequence continues at coordinate 664,462,131 of NC_058519.1, read as the reverse complement.
TCAGATTGCCTGAGTGCTACAATCGCTTGAATCGAGTGGGAGTTAATCTTTCAGATGAGATAGTGATGGTTCTCCAAAGTCACTTTGTGATAGCCTAGCATATTAGGGATGGTAGACTACTCATATCAATAAGGAATTCCTTCTTTTTCGGGAGCCCATTTAAAGTTCATCCCGGGTGCGCATGAGTGAGGACAAAGTGCGCAAAAAAGTCTAGTATTGATATGTGGGGCCAGTCTAGATCCCGTCAGGAGTAACGACCGCCGGCAGGTGTGTCCGGGGCGTTACACACTGCCACCAAGCTACTGTATCCCGCCAGGAGTAACATATTAGGGATGGATATGATGATCCTTGAGCTATTCGCGATGTTTGACACCGCAAAAGTAGAAATCAAGTAGGAGCATCAATTGTTGATGGTTAGTAGCATCAATTGTTGATGGTTAGTAAAACCACTAGTTTCAAGAATGGCAAGGGAAAGAAGGGATACTTCATGAAATGGCAAACTAGTTGCTGCTCTAGTGAAGAAACCCAAGGTTGAACCCAAACCCGAGACCAAGTGCTTCTGTTATGAGGGGAACGATCACTGAGGCGGAACTAACCTACATACTTGGTAGATGAGAAGGATGGAAAAGACAACAAAAGTATATTTGATATATGTGATATTGATGTGTACCTTACTAGTACTGATAGTAGCACCAGGGTATTAGATACTGGTTCAGTTGCTAAGTGTTAGTAACTCGAAGTTATATCTATGGATTAAATAGATACTAGCAAGGGTTAGGTAACGATGTGTGTTGGAAGTAATTCCAAGGTTGATGTGATCAACATAGCACGCTCCCTCTACCATCGGGATTAGTGTTAAACCTAAATAATTGTTATTTGGTGTTTGTGTTGAGCATAGACATGATTAGATTAAGTTGATCGCAATACAGTTATTCCTTTCAAGAGAATAATGGTTACTCTGTTTATTTGAATAATACCTTAAATGGTCTTGCAACTAAAATGAATGGTTTATTGAATCTCGATCGTAGTAATACACATGTTCATAATATTGATGCCAAAAGAGACAAAGTAGTAATGATAGTACCACTTACTTGTGGCACTGCCGCTTGAGTCATATTGATATAAAATTCATGAAGAAGCTCCCTGCTGATGGATCTTTGTACTCACTCATTTTTGAAACGTTTGAGACATGCAAACCATCCCTATTGGTATAAACGCATGAAGAAACTCCATGCAGATGGATCGTTTGGACTCACTTGATTTTGAATCACTTGAGACATGTGAATCATACCACATGAGTTTTGACGAGTTCCCCGTAACCGGTCCCCGGAGTTCCCGAAACGTTCAGATCGCAGCGGGAACCAAAATCAGTGAGTAATAGCATACAAAACTGGCCAGAATAGGCCAAAACTGTAATTTTTGACGAGTTCCCCCTAACCGGACCCCACGATTCCCGAAACCGGACCCCGGGGTTCCCAAAATGTTCGAATCGGAGCAGGACCCAAAATCAGTGACTAATAGCATACAAAACTCGCCAGAATAGGCCAAAACTGTGATTTTTGACGAGTTCCCCCTAACCGCACCCCACGTTCGGATCACAGCAGGACCCAAAATCAGTGATTAATAGCATAGAAAACTGGTCGTAATAGGCCAAAACTGCGAGTTTGGACGAGTTCTCTGTAACCGGACCTCAGGGTTCCCGAAACGTTCGGATTGCAGGGGGACCCAAATTGAGTGACTAATAGCATACAAACGTGGCCAGAACAGGCTAAAACTGCGAGTTTTGATGAGTTCCCCGTAACTGGACCTCAAGGTTCCCGAAACGTTTGGATCACAGCGGGACCCAAAATCAGCGAGTAATAGCATAGAAAACTGGACAGAAGAGGCCAAAACTGCGTATTTTGACGAGTTCCACGTAACTGGACCCCGCGGGATCGCAGCGGGACCCAAAATCAGTGAGTAATAGCATACAAAACTGGCCACAATAGGCCAAATCTGCGATTTTTGACGAGTTCCCCGTAACCGGACCACGGGGTTCCCAAAATGTTCGGATTACAGTGGGACCCAATATTAGTGACAAATCGCATACAAAACTGGCCGGAATAGGCCGAAACTGCGAGTTTTCACGAGTTCCACGTAATCGGCCCCCGGGGTTTCCGAAACGTTCGGATTGCAGCGAGACCCAAAATCAGTGAGTAATACCATACAAAACTGGCCAGAATAGATCAAAATTATCAGTTTTGACGAGTTCCCCGTAACCGGATCCCGGGGTTCCCGAAATGTTCGGATCGCAGCGGGAACGAAAATCAGTGAGTAATAGCATACAAATGTCGCCAGAATAGGCCAAAGATGCGAGTTTTGATGAGTTCCCCGTAACCGGACCCCATGGTTCCCGAAACGTTCGGATCACAGCGGCACCCAAAATGAGTGACTAATCACATAGAAAACTGGTCGTAATAGGTGAAAACTGCGAGTTTTAACGAGTTCCACGTAACCGGACCAAGGGGTTCCCGAAACGTTCGGATCGCACGAGGACCCAAAATCAGTGAGTAATAGCATACAAAACTGGCCACAATAGCCAACATTGCGATTTTTCACGAGTTCCCCGTAACCTGATCACGGGGTTACCGAAACATTCGGATCACAGCGGGACCCAAAATCAGTGACTAATAACATAGAAAACTGGGTGGAATAGGCCAAAACTGCGAGTTTTGACGAGTTCCACGTAGCCGGACCCGGGGTTCCAAAAACGTTTGGATCGCAACGGGACTCAAAATCAGTGAGTAATAGCATACAAAACTGGCAAGAATAGACCAAAATTGTGAGTTTTAACGAGTTCCCCGTAACCGGACCCCGGGGTTCCCGAAACATTCAGATCGCAATGGGAACCAAAAACAATGAGTAATATCATACAAAACTCGCCACAATAGACCAAAATTGCGAGTTTTGATGAGTTCCCCATAACCGGACCCTGGGGTTCCCAAAACGTTCGGGACGCAGCACGACCCAAAATCAGTGACTAATAGACTACAAAACTCGCAAGAATAGGGCAAAACTGCGATTTTTTACGAGTTCTCCCTAACCGGACCCCACGGTTCCCGAAACGTTCGGATAACAGCGGGACTCAAATCAGAGACTAATAGCATAGAAAACTGGTCGTAATAGGCCAAAACTGTGAGTTTTGACGAGTTCTCCGTAACCGGACCTCAAGGTTCCCGAAACGTTCGGATCGCAGGGGGGCCCAAAATGAGTGACTAATAGCATACAAACGTGGCCAGAACAGGCTAAAACTGAGAGTTTTGACGAGTTCCCTGCAACCGGACCTCGGGGTTCTCGAAACGTTTGGATCGCAGCGGGACCCAAAATCAGCGAGTAATAGCATACAAAACTGGCCAGAATAGGCCAAAACTGCGTATTTTGACGAGTTCCACGTAACCGGACCCTCGAACTGAAACATTCGGATTGCAACGGGACCCAAAACTAGTGAGTAATAGCATACAAAACTGGCCACAATAGGCCAAAGTTGCGATTTTGACGATTTCCCCGTAACGGGACCACGGGGTTCCCGAAATGTTCGGATCATAGTGGGACCCAATATCAGTGACTAATAGCATACAATATTGGCCGGAATAGGCCAAAACCGTTAGTTTTCACGAGTTCCACTTAGTCGGCCCCACGGGTTCCCGAAACGTTCGGATTGCAGCGGGACCCAAAATCTGTGAGTAGCATACAAAATCGGCCAGAATAGGCCAAAACTACGATTTTTGACGAGTTCCCCGTAACCGGACCATGGGGTTCCCGAAACGTTCGGATCGCAGCGGGAACCAAAATCAGTGAGTATTATACATACAAAACTCTTCAGAATAGGCCAAAACTGCGAGTTTTGATGAGTTCCACGTAACCGGACCCCGGGGTTCCCAAAACGTTCGGATTGCAGCAGGACCCAAAATCACTGACTAATAGCATAGAAAACTGGTCGTAATAGGCCAAAACTGCGAGTTTTGACGAGTTCTCCGTAGCCGGTCCTGAGGTTCCTGAAACGTTCGGATCTCTGGGTGACCCAAAATGAGCGACAAATAGCATACAAACGTGGCCAGAACAGGCTAAAACTGCGAGTTTTGACGAGTTCCCCGTAACCGGATCTTGGGGTTCCCGAAACGTTTGGATCGCAGTGGGACCCAAAATCAGCGAGTAATAGCATACAAAACTGGTGAGAATAGGCCAATACTGCGTATTTTGATGAGTTCCACGTAACCGGACACCGGGGTTCCCTAAACATTCGGATCGCAGCACGACCCAAAATCAGTTAGTATTTCATACAAACGTGTTCTAGAATAGGCCAAAACTGCGAGTTTTGACGAGTTCCACGTAACCGGAACCCGGGGTTCCCAAAACATTCGGATCGCAGCCGGACCCAAAATCAGTGATTAATGGCATACAAAACTGGCCGGAATAGGCCAATACTGCAAGTTTTCACGAGTTCCACGTAATCGGACCCCGGGGTTCCCGAAACGTTCGGATTGCAGCGGGAACCAAAATCACTGAGTAATAGCATACAAAACTGACTAGAATAGACCAAAATAGTGAGTTTTGATGAGTTCCCCGTAACCGGACCCCGGGGTTACCCAAACATTCGGATCGCAGTGGGACCCAAAATCAGCGAGTAATAGCATACAAAACTGGCCAGAATAGGCCAAAACTGCGTCTTTTGACGAGTTCTACGTAACGGACCTCCCGAAACATTCGGATCGCAGTGGGACCCAAAATCAGTGAGTAATAGCATACAAAACTGGCCACAATAGGCCAAAGGTGCTATTTTTGACGATTTCCCCGTAACCGGACCACGGGGTTCCCGAAATGTTCGGATTACAGTGGGACCCAATATCAGTGACTAATAGCATACAAAACTGGCCGGAATAGGCCAAAACTGCGAGTTTTCATGAGTTCCATGTAATCGGACCCCGGGGTTCATGAAACGTTCATATTGCACCGGGATCCAAAATCAGTGAGTAATAGTATACAAAACTGGCTAGAATAGACCAAAATAGTGAGTTTTGACGAGTTCCCCGTAACCGGATTCTGGGGTTCCCGAAACAATCGGATCACAGCGGGACCCAAAATCAGCGAGTAATAGCATACAAAACTGGCTAGAATAGGCCAAAACTGCGTCTTTTGACGACTTCCACGAAACCGGACCCAGGGTTACCGAAACATTCGGATCGCAATGGGACCCAAAATCAGCGAGTAATAGCATACAAAACTGGCCAGAATAGGCCAAAACTGCGTCTTTTGACGAGTTCCACGTAACCGGACCCCGGGGTTCCTGAAATATTCGGATCGCAGCGGGACCCAAAATCAGTTAGTAATAGCATACAAAACTGGCCACAATAGGCCAAAGCTGCGAGTTTTGACGAGTTCTCCGTAACCGGACCACGGGGTTCCCGAAATGATCGGATGAGAGTGGAACCCAATATCAGTGACTAATAGCATACAAAACTGGCCGGAATAGGCCAAAACTGCCAGTTTTCACAAGTTCCACGTAATCGGACCCCGGGGTTCCTAAAACGTTCGGATTGCAGGGGGACCCAAAATCAGTGAGTAATAGCATACAAAACTGGCCAGAATAGACCAAAATTGTGAGTTTTGTCGAGTTCCCCGTAACCGGAGCCCGGGGTTCTCGAAACGTTCGGATCGCAGCTGGAACCAAAATCACTGAGTTATACAAGACTCGCGAGAATAGGACAAAACTGCGTGTTTTGATAAGTTCCCCGTAACCGGACCCCGGGGTTCCCGAAATGTCCGGATCGCAGCAGGACCCAAAATCAGTGACAAGTAGCATAAAAAACTCGTCAGAATAGGCCAAAACTGCGAGTTTTGATGAGTTTCCGATAACCGTACCGCACGGTTCTCGAAACGTTCGGATCACAGCGTGACCCAAAATCAGTAACTAATTGCATAGAAAACTTGTCGTAATATTTGAAAAATGCGAGTTTTGACGAGTTCTCCGTAACCAGACCCCGGGGTTCCCGAAACGTCCGGATCGCAGGAGGACCCAAAATGAGTGACTAATAGCATACAAACGTGTCCAGAATAATAGCAGGAGTTCCCTGTAACCGGACCTCGGGGTTCCCGAAACGTTCGGACCGCGGCGGGACACAAAATCAGGATATACACACCATTTTTGTCATGTGGAATAAAAATGGCTCTAATCGGGGGAATATTCGCCCCTGTGCAAGGATCCAGATGTGTCCTATATAATAGCTACTTCTACTTGATGTTGTGGCTGGTTACCAATTGGGAGCTGCATGCTTCTTGCTTAAACATGTTGCAGATCTATGTTGTCACGTTGTATTATATCACCATCTCTTCTTTCCATTCGATTGGAGGTTTGCCGTAGAGTGTTTAAATGTTTGCTGCTTTTGATAGTCTTGGTCACAAGAGCTCAGATTTACTACCGCAAAGCAAAGACCAAGATTAGGATGGAAGGACCTGGTAATGTCAAGGACATGTTACAACGTGATGCGTATGGTGGAATTGACTTCAGCCGTTATCCAATTCGAGTATATAACCTTATTTTCATTCATTGGAGTTTAGATATACTTTTCAGCCTAGCCTCTCACCGCTGATTCTGCTGAAGCTTTGATTAGTATATGTAACTTAGCATGTTGAGTTTACCGCAATAAGAACTAAAAGAATTTAATATCTTATTAATTGTTACATGCCATAATTTGTTTAATTTCTGTTAGTTCCATCTATATCCACATTGTACTTTCAGTCCATGGGCCAATTCAACATATGCAGCACCATTACCCAAACCTTTCACGTGTTTCCACTGTCTTTTTGGTGAGTCTTCAATAAAGGAAAACTGTCGGAAACTATTGCTTATTGTTTGATACAAATCGTGATATATCATGTATCTTATGTGCATGTAGTAAGCTTCCTGCAATATCTTTGTTCTGCTAGTTTTATGAGATGCCTCATTTTTAGACCTATGTGCATGATCTTTGTGGTGATGTGGTGGGAGTTAGTCTCTTTGGTACCGTATAAAGAATGTTTGCAAAGCAAGGGCACCTGGGACTACCTTCTGTTTGGAGATAGAAGACGTAACTGGAGTTGCTAAGGTTCGCCTTAAAGACTGGTAACTATCTGTAATTGTTTTTACTGATATTATTTTCTGTCAATTCAGTTGGTTCTACCATGCATTCAAACCTATGATATCATATGGATACATGTGCAGGTCATTAGGTAGAGTTGGAATTGGTCATATGGTGTACATCTCTGGTTTGATTCATAATTTGAATGATGGATCGAAGTAAGCAGCATGCTTAAGCATCTCTATGTCATATTAATTGCCACAATGGTGTATCTTATTGATTTTTTTTTATCAACAGCGCTCAAACCTGGTGGCATGCTAATCAATCAGGATCTAAGTTTGTTAACTTGAGCTTGCTGCCAGCGCTGCTAAATTCCAAATACCTGCATGATGTAACCTACTTGTCAGAAGTTGAACGTTCAGCAAACAGGACACATGTAACTCCTCTGCATTAGACAATGACTGCTATCAGATCTCTTGTATAGCACTTCAAGCACTTCAAGTTTAGACGTTGACAATACTTTAGAAAACAACCACTGTATCACCACTAATAGCAGTCTCAAATACCCTTTATTTTCAAGGAATCAGATACTCCCTCCGATTCATATTAATTAACTCAGCTTTGTCCAGACATAGATATATCTTGTAAGGCGTGCTCATGGTATAGCTTTCAGTTCGGCGTGCTCATGGTAGATACTCCGCACAAAAGACCATATTTCAGTAATTGGAATATTGCCTTCAGCGGCCTCATTTACGGTCGTGCCTGCCTGTCAGATTTCTGCTGATAGGCAGCATGATGCAAATATTCATCTTTGTTCTTGCTGAAATTTCTTCTGACAATCCACCAGGACGGAAAAAAAGAGCATGTCCTAAGTTACAATGGAAGCTGGTTCATGGTGGCTTTGGCGCCCAGCTACTACTACGTACCTTATTTAGCTGAGGAAGAGAATTACCATCTCGTCCCGACGTTTGAGATCACGGCAGCCCAGAAGTTGAATGCAGAGACTCGCTGAGAGGAGACTCGCTGAGAAGGATCTGTTGATGGCCGAGAAGGAAATACTTTATGCTGTAATGTTAGGCTTTCATCATGTTTGGGTTGGGATGCTCGGGATCATGGCCGAACGGTTGTCAGCACTATCTGAACCAGAACACCTTTTAGCGTGACAATTGCCAGCCTCTCCATCGAAAGCTCTTTTCTTACTAGAGGTAGAGGCGAACACCTCAAGCAGTATTTCCTTATTTTTCGTAATTGGTACTTTCTTTTGCTGCATAAACAAAAAACATGGTCAGTTAGGAAGGGCCCTATGATTAAACTAGGTTTCGGATTATGATATGGATTGCACTCTTTACCACATGATCATTGACTATCGCCTGAAACGCCCGAATCCATCCGCTTAACCAGCCAGCGTCAATTTTCTTTTTTAAAAGGAGGTGAAGCCCCGGCCTCTGCATCCAGAGATGCATACCAGCCAGCGTCAACTTTTTTTTGTAAAAGGAGGCGAAGCCCCGGCCTCTGCATCGAGAGATGCATACGGCCATATATTATTTCAAAACCAAGTCCTCGAATAGTACATACCAGCCAGCGTCAATTTTTTTTTAAAAAGGAGGCGAAGCCCCGGCCTCTGCATCGAGAGATGCATACGGCCATATATTATTTCAAAACCAAGTCCTCGAATAGTACATACCAGCCAGCGTCAATTTTTTTTTAAAAAGGAGGCGAAGCCCCGGCCTCTGCATCGAGAGATGCATACGGCCATATATTATTTCAAAACCAAGTCCTTGAATAGTACATACCAGCCATCGTCAATTTTTTTTTGTAAAAGGAGGCAAAGCCCCGGCCTCTGCATCGAAAGATGCATACGGCCATATATTATTTCAAAACCAAGTCCTCGAATAGTACATACCAGCCAGCGTCAATATGTGGCATTTTTTTCAAAACAAATGACATCACGGTAGGATCAGCAGCATCCCATATACCACCATAGTTCTTGCCAGCCGCATTCACAGCCGATCTAATGGCCTCAAGGACACTTTGGTCCTCAGGAGACATCACTGGTGACTGCTCCAACAATCTGTTATAGTCATGAAAAGCAACTAAAATTATTCAGACTGAAGTAGCCCCCGACATGATTCAAGATGCCAAACATTGTACGTGTATTTAAGCTGGGCAACGGAATGAGAAAAGGGTGTGGCAGAAAATCAATGTACCGTTTGTGAACCAAGGAGGAGAGTTTCTTGGCAAAGCCATAGTTTTTCCTTCCTTGGTGTTGTGTGTGCGTGTGTCTTCCACCTTGAGTTTTCTTGATCTTTTTCGTGTGTGTGTGTGTGTGTGTGTGTGTGTGTTCATGAGAGGAAGAGAGAAGTTGAGAGGTAGAAGCAGTGTGTTTAGACCCTAGACATAGTGAAGTACATTGATATGGACCGGAGGGAATAGTTTAATTCCTTAGGAAAGACACAACATCAAGTGAATAGTCAATTAAGCATTAATACAAATACAAGAGCTTATCAAAACAATTGTAAGATCAGAGAATGAGTAATTTACAAATAAACACGACTGAAGTATTGAAGAAGTTAGCTAATTGCCAGGTTCAATTCAGTTTATGGGCCAGAGAAAATGGCCAGACCTGGATGCGCCCCGGGCCAAGTGAAATTCCTACAGAGACAACTCACCTTGCAGGGCTTGCAGGCGGTTCCAAGCTAGGCTGGAAATAGACCGGGCTGCGAATCGGGAACTTCGTCTGGGGACGACCTAGAGGATTCCACATTTCGTTGGGAGAGAAATGTGGCAGGGCAACACAATTAGACCTCCTTCTTAGCAATGTCTGGATGCTCCATATTATTCCAACCACCATGTAAAGACCATATAAGCCCTATGTTCTAACATATCTTCATTCTTGTGTGTTGTAGCAGCCAGAAATTGAATCTTGAATAACACATACTCCCTCCGTTCCTAAATATAAGTCTTTTTAGAGGTTTTACTAACGGACCACATACGGATGTATATAGACATACTTTAGAGTATAGATTAACTAATTTTACTCCGTATGTAGTCACTTAGTGAAATCTCTTAAAAGATTTATATTTAGGAACGGAGGGAGTAGTATATAAGCCCTATGTTCTAACAGATCTTCATTCTTGTATGTTGTAGCAGCCAGAATAACAAATAGTATACGAATACAACTCACTTTGCAGGGCGTGTACGCGGATCCGAGGCTGAAAATGGAGCGGGTGAAGACTGAGCCTTGCGAGATGTACAACCGGCGTTGCCTGAGCCTCGCCGAAGAGGCAGAACAGGTCGGGAAGAAAGCTCACCGGCGATGTTTCCGCTCGATGTAAGAGAATCGCCAGCTTCTGCAGGGGACGAGGAAGAGGAATCTTCCCGCATTTCGTTCTCCAACGCGTAAAGAGAGAGAGTATACATATGCGGTTCGTGGGAACGTCTCTCCGTGTACTCATTCATCAGTGCCACACTTGGATAGGCCAATTCGATGTGATCCGGGAGCTGGCGCAGCTCGAGAGGCGGCCAGTCCAGAACCTGTACATAGTTGTCAGAATCGTGATTCTACCATGCGATTCTACGACTATACGATCCAAATTGGGTGGAACGATTCAACGATTCTACTATGTAGAATCTAAGATTTTACGATTCTGAAAGTTGTGATCCTACCATTTGCGATCCTACCATAGAGGTTCCGATCCGATTCAGAATCACGATTCTGACAACTTTGATCCAGTACATGGCCAAGCTCGACAACTCCGAGTGCGCCGCCGCCGGCTCCGTCACCTCCCGCCCAGGTGCGAATCCTCCTCCCGCCTGGCAAGGAGGTGGATGAGGAAAAGGAGGAGTATGAGACTGCATTTCGAGTAATCATGGAAGGATTGCCAAAAAATCAAATGTGTAGCGGTGGGCCTGAAATAGTTAGGCCCATGAAACTTGTTTGAATCAAGTGAGATACAACAATTAGTTGCTATGTAGCTGCGCACCGTAAAATCTATGTCTCGTATAAAGTGAGATATAACAATTAGTTACCACATCACTCTGCGCAAGGGTCATGTCCATAAGCTTGAATGTTTTCTTTGTTTCAGGTTTTCTTTCCTTTTTATTTTATTTTGCGTGTGGTTTCATTTTCGTTTTTTGTTCCTTTTGAATAATTTTAAATTTGAACTTCTTTGTATTTATCATTTTTATTTTATTCTCGTTTTCTTACTTCCTCATTGTCCTTTTGGGTACCATTTTATTTTCCAAAATAATTTCAAAACTATTTCCCTCTCTTTAGTTAATTTACAACTAAAAAATAATTTCTGAAATACTTGATGAATAATTGTTTGTACAGGATGAAATTCTATAAATATACCGTCAACAGTTTATAAAACACCACATATGATTTATTCTAAGATACATGCATAATATTTTAGAAGTTATATGAACAATTATTGTAGGCACATAAACATTTTGTGATAAATTTTGAAACACGATGAGCATTTTTTGAATAGGTTAACTTTTTCTTAATCACATGGATACTTTCTAAATACATGATGACTAATTTATAACATACGATAAACATTTTCTACTTGCGCTATGAATAATAATTTAATACATATGAAGAACTATTTTTTAGAGACATGTTGAACATTTGTAATACATGATGATTTTTCTAGCAATAAGTAAAATAACAATGCTTCCAATTACTAAATATTGAGAACAATTTGGGAGAAAAAAATGACATAAATTAGGAAGAAAACAGACATAAAGCATGCCTACGACGTATCTTGTAGGTTATAATAAAAATATAGTCTTGCTATCAAGCGATGGGATGCACATGCTTTGTGGGCCGAGCTCAGTATCTGTGGCGATGGTAGGCATGTCTTTTGCTACATGCATATGAGGGACCTCCTATGTGGCGCTTCAGGCGCCACTAGGTGAACGTGCCCAAAAGTTCACAGAATTTTCAATAAGTTCAGATTTGCGAAAAAATTCAATGATTATCATAAAAAGTTCACCGATTTTTGGAAATATGTTCATGAATTTTCAAAAAGTTCACAAAATTTGAAAAAAAAAACTATCATCGGTCTTGAAAAAGTTCATCAATTTTTACAAAAGTTCACTGATATCAAACAAAATTCATGTATTTTAAATTATCTTCATCAATTTAAAAAAATCATTGATTTCAAAATAAAGTTCAACAATTTTCCAAAAAGTTCACCGATTTCAAAAAGAGTTCACGGGCAAAAAAGTTTCATAATGAATATCTTGATGGGCCGGCCCATTGCCTAGCCCTGCAGGCCCGGCTAGCACATTTGCCTTTAACCGGCGTTAAATAGGGTTTGCCTGCATATGTCAGCTCTTCTTCAGCATGTTAAATTAGCTAGGCCGCGACTCAGTAAAAGCCAACAACTACTAATTTATAAAAAGAACATATTTTTGTAAATTTACATAACTCTTATAATGAAAATATATCTATGAAAAAAAATGTTACTATGTTTGAGAATTCAAATAACAAATGTTCACGGTTTTGCAAAAAAATAGTGAATTGGGAAATAATCTTCATATTTTTGTAAATGTTCTCTCATTCCAAATATATTCATGAATTTATAAAAATGTAAAATTATGTAAAATATAAATGTATTCCGAAAAGTATTATTGATTTTGAAAAGTGTTCATAAAGTTGAAAATAAATATACATAGATTCAAAAAATATAGAGAAATCAAAGATTATTATGTACTTTAAATGAAATAAGTAAAAAGTAAAAAGAAAAATAAATTTAATAGACATCTTAGATATGTCTAATTGGTTATGGAATTCTGTAAAAATAGGTCAAATATTTTAAAATAATCATAACATTTTAAAACAAATAAAAGCAGGGAAAGCGTACCTACTTCGTGCTTGTGGGTGATATAAAAACAAAGTATAGCCGTGCTAGCAAGCGACGGGATGGGGTGTGCTTGTTGGTCAAGCTTAGTGTCTGTCAGTATAACATTCAAGAAATTTTAATATTTTCATGAACTAAAAATAATCAGCAATTTAGATAAATGTTCAACCATTTGAAAAGAAATTCAGACAATAGAAAAAATTGTGAATTTTAAATTTGCACACGAAATTGAAAGAAATTAAATAATAATAGAAACATAAATATAAAAATGTGTTCATGAATATTATACGGTATTGTTAAATTAGAAGTAGCGTTTATAATTTGTAGAAATGTAAGTATATAAAAAAAAGAGAATTCAAAATTATTGTAAAAATGAAATGAAAGAATAACATCAAAAATGATTCTGAATACATATTTTAGAACCTTTTTAATACATAATGAAGTAAATATTTATATTAGAACATTTGAAAATAAAATAAAATGCGAGAAAAATGGAATAGAAAAGAACCAAGTGAAGCGTACCTACCAAGTGAAATAATTTTTTTTTGAGATGGAGCGGGCATAATATATAACATGGTGTTCATGTCTATGTGCCAGAAATCGAAGATGATGCTCGTGCTCCGGAAAATGCAAATGGAGGCCGAGATACAGGGAGCTCAATTTCAAAAATCATATTTCCACAGCGCGGAAAATTTCTAATTTATTTGTGGACACACACACATGTATACTGAATATGTGCAAAGTTTCACAGTATTATACTTTCACATGTGCCATCAGAAAAAAAAAGAGGAATTCACATTTTTAGCACCCTTTTTGTTTTTATTATTGGCCAGATTTATTTTTGTATAGCCTGAAAATCACAACATTTTTAGATGATATTTAACACGTTCTTGCGGAATAGATATATCTTCGCATGGAGTTTTTGTATCTGGATTTTTTGATAGTTTTAAATATTCTTTGATTTTTTTAAATACCGAGCTCTCTAGAGCTCGGCCTCCAAAACTTTGCACTCCTGGTGCTCACACATATAAGGCTTTGTTCAGTCGTTTGGTTAATCTTGATGTACTATCCCTAGCCTTGTTAAAGAACTAATGACAACCTAGTAATTTGGTTAATCTTGCTCCACCCTATTGTGATGGCATACATCTAAGAAGATGTGATGGCCAAGATTGTGGTTGTTGGAAACATCGTTGAACATATTCAAAGTCTGGAGGGACTCTCTATAAGTGCCGCCAAAACCTAGCCTTACAATACAACCACTATACTCTGGTATGGGACAGGGCATGACCTACCGATGTAGAGTTGGAAACTTGTGTATCTTAGTACGGGGATCTTCTAACTACATAATACATAGAAGCATGTAAGCCTACCGATGCGTCGGAGGTAAGGTCGCTGTCTAGGCAGCGGTGGCATGGAACTTTGCCACACCTCTACTATGGTGAAGGCATGTGTCCAAGAGGAGCATGACCTTGCACGCAGACAATTCATGATGTGGGCATCGGGTAGAGAATGTGGTGGGTAAAGTTTACAACCTCTACAGAGTGAAAACTATTCGAGTAGTCGGAGTCCACGGTCATGAACAACTAGTGAGGCCACACTTTGTAGGGAATAGATGAGAAATTCTAGTACCGAGTTTATGGTTCACGATGATGATGTTTGATATTATGAAAAAGGGTTGGGCATGGTTAAATCAAATACGATTGCGGGATTAAAATATGCCAAGAATAAAATGTTGCCAACTAACTAATATTGAGTAGTTAGGTCCCCCCCATGATAAATTCCACCATATAGCCATCCCATTATTTGCCTATACAAAAATCTTGTTCATTTTCTTAGGTAGTTTTGCGAGTACTTTGTATGTACTCACGGGTTTATCCCTGGTTATTCAATCGGCCAGGCTTGGAGGAGCAGGTATTTGACGATGACGCGACTGACGAGTGCTAGGATCTGCTACGCTCTGAGCTTACCTGTGGATTGTGCCGCCGCTATCTTTCATGCTTTGCTTATTCCGCTGATATTTGAGCCTGATGAGGCCATGTAAGACTATGTTGCTGTATGACTTTGTATTCGGCAATGTATGAACTTATGACTGTGATATCCATTATCGAGTTGTGCGTCACGCGACACTGATCATGGGAGCATGACTTGTCGCCCCGAGTTGTGCTCCCCTTCCTCATTTGTCGCCCCGACATGATCGAGGCATTATAAATTTAGAAACATTAAAAAAATGTAAAACCTTCACATTCTCCCTATGTTACATTGTTACATCTCAAATCGAGTTGCCGATGCCAGGAAAGGGAACCGTGATGGCGGGGACGACCGATGCAGGGAAGGGAAACCGAAGGTGGCGAACGTACGGACAATGCTAACTGAGTTGCCGGATAATCTGCCCTCCACAGGCCACCTGTTGGGGAACGTCGCATGGGAAACAAAATTTTCCTACGCGCATGAAGACCTATCATGGTGATGTCCATCTACGAGAGGGGATGAGTGATCTACGTACCCTTGTAGACCGTACAGCAGAAGCGTTAGAGAACGCGGTTGATGTAGTGGAACGTCCTCACGTCCCTTGATCCGCCCCGCGAACAATCCCGCGATCAGTCCCACGATCTAGTACCGAACGGACGGCACCTCCGCGTTCAGCACACGTACAGCTCGACGATGATCTCGGCCTTCTTGATCCAGCAAGAGAGACGGAGAGGTAGAAGAGTTCTCCGGCAGCGTGACGGCGCTCCGGAGGTTGGTGATGACCTTGTCTCAGCAGGGCTCCGCCCGAGCTCCGCAGAAACGCGATATAGAGGAAAAACCGTGGAAGTCGTCTCAAATCAGCCCTAAAACCTCCGTATATATAGGTGGGAGGGAGGGGGCCTTGCCTTGGGGCTCAAGGAGCCCCAAGGGGGTCGGCCGAGTCCAAGGGGGAGGACTCTCCCCCCCCCCCCAAACCGAGTTGGACTAGGTTTGGTGGGAGGGAGTCCCCCTTCCTTCCCACCTCCTCCTTTTTTTTTCTTTCTCTCTTGATTTTCTTCTCCTTGGCGCATAGGGCACTTGTGGGCTGTCCCACCAGCCCACTAAGGGCTGGTGTGTCTCCCAAAAGGCCTATGGGCTTCCCCGGGGTGGGTTGCCCCCCCCGGTGAACTCCCGGAACCCATTCGTCATTCCCGGTACATTCCCGGTAACTCCGAAAACCTTCCGGTAATCAAAAGAGGTCATCCTATATATCAATCTTCGTTTCCGGACCGTTCCGGAAACCCTCGTGACGTCCGTGATCTCATCCGGGACTCCGAACAACATTCGGTAACCAACCATATAACTCAAATATGCATAAAACAACGTCGAACCTTAAGTGTGCAGACCCTGCGGGTTCGAGAACTATGTAGACATGACCCGAAAGACTCCTCGGTCCATATCCAATAGCGGGACCTGGATGCCCATATTGGATCCTACATATTCTACGAAGATCTTATCATTTGAACCTCAGTGCCAAGGATTCGTATAATCCCGTATGTCATTCCCTTTGTCCTTCGGTATGTTACTTGCCCGAGATTCGATCGTCAGTATCCGCATAGCTATTTCAATCTCGTTTATCGGCAAGTCTCTTTACTCGTTCCGTAATACAAGATCCCGCAACTTACACTAAGTTACATTGCTTGCAAGGCTTGTGTGTGATGTTGTATTACCGAGTGGGCCCCGAGATACCTCTCCGTCACACGGAGTGACAAATCCCAGTCTTGATCCATACTAACTCAACTAACACCTTCGGAGATACCTGTAGAGCATCTTTATAGTCACCCAGTTACATTGCGACGTTTGATACACACAAAGCATTCCTCCGGTGTCAGTGAGTTATATGATCTCATGGTCATAGGAATAAATACTTGACACGTAGAAAACAGTAGCAACAAAATGACACGATCAACATGCTACGTCTATTAGTTTGGGTCTAGTCCATCACGTGATTCTCCCAATGACGTGATCCAGTTATCAAGTAACAACACCTTGTTCATAATCAGAAGACACTGACTATCATCGATCAACTGGCTAGCCAACTAGAGGCATGCTAGGGACGGTGTTTTGTCTATGTATCCACACATGTAAATGAGTCTTCATTCAATACAATTATAGCATGTATAATAAACTATTATCTTGATACAGGAATTATAATAATAACTATATTTATTATTGCCTCTAGGGCATAATTCCAACAGTCTCCCACTTGCACTAGAGTCAATAATCTAGCCCTCACATCACCATGTGAATTACATTGTAATAAATCTAACACCCATACAGTTCTGGTGTCGATCATGTTTTGGCCGTGGAAGAGGTTTAGTCAGAGGGTCTGCTACATTCAGATCCGTGTGCACTTTGCATATATTTACGTCCTCTTCCTCGACGTAGTCGCGGATGAGGTTGAAGCGTCGTTTGATGTGTCTGGTCTTCTTGTGAAACCGTGGTTCCTTTGCTAAGGCAATGGCACCAGTGTTGTCACAGAACAAGGTTATTGGATTCAGTGCGCTTGGCACCACTCCAAGATCCGTCATGAACTGCTTCATCCAGACACCCTCCTTAGCCGCCTCCGAGGCAGCCATGTACTCCGCTTCACATGTAGAATCTGCTACGACGCTTTGCTTGGAACTGCACCAGCTTACTGCACCCCCATTAAGAATAAACACGTATCCGGTTTGCGACTTAGAGTCGTCCGGATCTATGTCAAAGCTTGCATCGACGTAACCTTTTACGGCGAGCTCTTCGTCACCTCCATACACGAGAAACATCTCCTTAGCCCTTTTCAGGTACTTCAGGATATTCTTGACCGCTGTCCAGTGATCCACTCCTGGATTACTCTGGAACCTACCTGCCATACTTATGGCCAGGCTAACATCCGGTCTAGTGCACAACATTGCATACATGATAGAACCTATGGCTGAAGCATAGGGGACGGAGCGCATATGCTCTCTATCTTCATCAGTTGCTGGGCACTGAGTCTTACTCAATCTCGTACCTTGTAAAACTGGCAAGAACCCTTTCTTGGACTGTTCCATTTTGAACCTCTTCAAAACTTTATCAAGGTATGTGCTTTGTGAAAGTCCTATCACGCGTTTTGATCTATCCCTATAGATCTTAATGCCTAGAATGTAAGCAGCTTCTCCTAGGTCCTTCATAGAGAAACTTTTATTCAAGTAACCTTTTATGCTCTCCAAAAGCTCTACGTTGTTTCCAATCAGTAATATGTCATCCACATATAATATTAGAAACGCCACAGAGCTCCCACTCACTTTCTTGTAAATACAAGATTCTCCAACCACTTGTATAAACCCAAATGCTTTGATCACCTCATCAAAGCGTTTGTTCCAACTCCGAGATGCTTGCACCAGTCCATAAATGGATCGCTGGAGCTTGCACACCTTGTTAGCACTCTTAGGATCGACAAAACCTTCGGGTTGCATCATATACAACTCTTCCTTAAGGAAACCGTTAAGGAACGCCGTTTTGACATCCATCTGCCAAATTTCATAATCGAAAAATGCAGCTACTGCTAACATGATTCTGACGGACTTAAGCATCGCTACGGGTGAGAAAGTCTCATCATAGTCAACTCCTGGAACTTGTGAAAAACCCTTTGCCACAAGTCGAGCTTTATAAACGGTCACATTACCGCCAGCGTCCGTCTTCTTCTTAAAGATCCATTTGTTCTGAATAGCCGTGCGGCCCTCAGGTAGTATCTCCAAAGTCCACACTTTGTTCTCGTACATGGATCCTATCTCGGACTTCATGGTTTCTAGCCATTTGTTGGAATCTGTGCCCACCATTGCTTCTTCATAATTTGCAGGTTCATTGTTGTCTAACAACATGATTGATAAGACGGGATTACCGTACCACTCTAGAGCAGTGCGTGATCTCGTCGACCTGCGTGGTTCAACAGAAACTTGAACTGGAGTTTCATGATCATCATCATTAACTTCCTCCTCAACCGGCGTCGCAACGACAGAGGTTTCCCCTTTCCCTGCGCCACCATCCAGAGGGATGAGAGGTTCGACAACCTCGTCAAGTTCTATCTTCCTCCCACTCAATTCTCTCGAGAGAAACTCTTTCTCGAGAAAAGCTCCGTTCTTAGCAACAAACACTTTGCCCTCGGATTTGAGATAGAAGGTGTACCCAACTGTCTCTTTTGGGTAACCTATGAAGACGCACTTTTCCGCTTTGGGTTCCAGCTTTTCAGGCTGAAGCCTTTTGACATAAGCATCACATCCCCAAACTTTAAGAAACGACAACTTTGGCCTTTTGCCATACCACAGTTCGTATGGCGTCGTCTCAACGGATTTTGATGGTGCCCTATTTAAAGTGAATGCAGCTGTTTCTAATGCATAACCCCAAAATGATAACGGCAAATCAGTAAGAGACATCATAGATCGCACCATCTCTAACAAAGTACGATTACGACGTTCGGACACACCATTACGCTGTGGTGTTCCAGGCGGTGTTAACTGTGAAACAATTCCACATTGTCTTAAGTGAGCACCAAACTCGAAACTCAGATATTCACCCCCACGATCAGACCGTAGGAACTTGATCTTCTTGTTACGATGATTTTCCACTTCACTCTGAAATTGCTTGAACTTTTCAAATGTTTCAAACTTGTGCTTCATCAAGTAGACATAACCATATCTACTTAAATCGTCAGTGAAGGTGAGAAAATAACGATATCCGCCGCGTGCCTCCACGCTCATTGGACCACACACATCGGTATGTATGATTTCCAATAAGTCACTTGCACGCTCCATTGTTCCGGAGAACGGAGTCTTAGTCATCTTGCCCATGAGGCATGGTTCGCACGTGTCAAGTGAATCAAAGTCAAGTGACTCCAAAAGTCCATCAGCATGGAGTTTCTTCATGCGCTTTACACCAATATGACCCAAGCGGCAGTGCCACAAAAATATGGCGCTATCATTGTTTACTCTAACTCTTTTGGTCTCAATGTTATGTATATGCGTATCGCTATCAAGATTCAATATGAACAGTCCTCTCACATTCGGTGCATGACCATAAAAGATGTTACTCATAGAAATAGAACAACCATTATTCTCAGACTTAAAAGAGTAACCGTCTCGCAATAAACAAGATCCAGATATAATGTTCATGCTCAAGCAGGCACTAAATAACAATGATTTAAGTTCATCACTAATCCCGATGGTAGCTGAAGTGACACTGTGCCGACGGCGATTGCATCAACCTTGGAACCATTTCCTACGCGCATCGTCACTTCGTCTTTCGCCAGCCTTCGTCTATTCCGCAGTTCCTGCTTCGAGTTGCAAATATGAGCAACAGAACCGGTATCGAATACCCAGGCACTACTACGAGAACCGGTTAAGTACACATCAATAACATGTATATCAAATATACCTGATTTTTCTTTGCCCGCCTTCTTATCTGCCAGATACTTGGGGCAATTGCGCTTCCAGTGACCCATACCCTTGCAATAGAAACACTCTGTTTCAGGCTTAGGTCCAGCTTTGGGTTTCTTCGGCGGATTAGCAACCGGCTTGCCGCTCTTCTTCGAATTGCCCTTCTTGCCTTTGCCGTTTCTCTTGAAACTAGTGGTCTTATTCACCATCAACACTTGATGCTCTTTACGGAGTTCACACTCTGCAACTTTCAACATCGCAAACAACTCGCCGGGAGACTTGTTCATCCCTTGCATGTTGTAGTTCAACACAAAGCCTTTGTAGCTTGGCGGCAGTGATTGAAGGATTCTGTCAGTGATAGCTTCTTGCGGGAGTTCAATCCCCAGCTCAGCTAGACGGTTTGAGTACCCAGACATTTTGAGCACATGTTCACTGACAGACGAGTTTTCCTCCATCTTGCAAGCATAGAATTTATCGGAGGTCTCATACCTCTCGATCCGGGCGTTCTTTTGAAAGATAAACTCCAACTCCTGGAACATCTCAAATGCTCCATGACGCTCAAAGCGACGTTGAAGTCCCGGTTCTAAGCCATACAAGACTGCACATTGAACTATTGAGTAGTCCTCCTTACGTGCTA
Source organism: Hordeum vulgare subsp. vulgare (assembly GCF_904849725.1). Classification (NCBI taxonomy): domain Eukaryota; kingdom Viridiplantae; phylum Streptophyta; class Magnoliopsida; order Poales; family Poaceae; genus Hordeum; species Hordeum vulgare. The sequence goes on along the minus strand of NC_058519.1, from coordinate 664,441,130 downwards.
ACCAAGCGTTCTTAACATCCTGATCAGCCGTAGCGGGTGGTTCATCTCCTAGCGCAGCATTAAGGACATAATCCTTCTTCCCAGCTTGTAAGATTAGCTTACGATTACGAGCCCAGTCTACAAAGTTGCTTCCATCATCTTTCAACTTAGCTTTCTCTAGGAACGTATTAAAATTCAGGATGACTGTCGCGTGAGCCATGATCTACAACACAAATATATTCAAAGTGGACTTAGACTATGTTCAAGATAATTAGAGTTTAACTTAATCAAATTATATGCTAAACTCCCACTCAAAAAGTACATCTCTCTAGTCATTTGAGTGGTTCATGATCCACTTATACTATCCCAAGTCCGATCATCACGTGAGTTGAGTATAGTTTCAGTGGTAAGCATCCCTATGCTAATCATATCGCCTATATGATTCATGATCGACCTTTCGGTCTCATGTGTTCCGAGGCCATGTCTGCACATGCTAGGCTCATCAAGCTTAACCCGAGTGTTCCGCGTGCGCAACTGTTTTGCACCCGTTGTATGTGAACGTTGAGTCTATCACACCCGATCATCACGTGGTGTCTCGAAACTACGAACTGTAGCAACGGTGCACAGTCGGGGAGAACACAATTTCGTCTTGAAATTTTAGTGAGAGATCACCTCATAATGCTACCGTCGTTCTAAGAAAAATAAGGTGCATAAAAGGATTAACATCACATGCAATTCATAAGTGACATGATATGGCCATCATCACGTGCTTCTTGATCTCCATCACCAAAGCACCGACACGATTTTCTTGTCACCGGCGCCACACCATGATCATCCATCAACGTGTTGCCATCGGGGTTGTCGTGCTACTCATGCTATTACTACTAAAGCTACATCCTAGCAAAATAGTAAACGCATCTGCAAGCACAAACATTAGTATAAAGACAACCCGATGGCTCTTGCCGGTTGCCATACCATCGACATGCAAGTCGATGTTATCTATTACAACATGATCATCTCATACATCCAATATATCACATCACATCGTTGGCCATATCACATCACAAGCATACCCTGCAAAAACAAGTTAGACATCCTCTAATTTTGTTGTTGCATGTTTTACGTGGTGACCATGGGTATCTAGTAGGATCGCATCTTACTTACGGAAACACCACAACGGAGATATATGAGTTGCTATTTAACCTCATCCAAGGACCTCCTCGGTCAAATCCGATTCAAATAAAGTTGGAGAAACCGACACTTGCCAGTCATCTTTGAGCAACGGGGTTACTCGTAGCGATGAAATCAGTCTCTCGTAAGCGTACGAGTAATGTCGGTCCAAGCCGCTTCAATCCAACAATACCGCGGAATCAAGAAAAGACTAAGGAGGGCAGCAAAACGCACATCACCGCCCACAAAAACTTTTGTGTTCTACTCGAGAATACATCTACGCATGAACCTAGCTCATGATGGCACTGTTGGGGAACGTCGCATGGGAAACAAAATTTTCCTACGCACACGAAGACCTATCATGGTGATGTCCATCTACGAGAGGGGATGAGTGATCTACGTACCCTTGTAGACCGTACAGCAGAAGCGTTAGAGAACGCGGTTGATGTAGTGGAACGTCCTCACGTCCCTCGATCCGCCCCGCGAACAATCCCGCGATCAGTCCCACGATCTAGTACCGAACGGACGGCACCTCCGCGTTCAGCACAGTACAGCTCGACGATGATCTCGGCCTTCTTAATCCAGCAAGAGAGACGGAGAGGTAGAAGAGTTCTCCGGCAGCATGACGGCGCTCCGTAGGTTGGTGATGACCTTGTCTCAGCGGGGCTCCGCCCGAGCTCTGCAGAAACGCGATCTAGAGGAAAACCGTGGAGGTATGTGGTCGGGCTGCCGTGGGAAAGTCGTCTCAAATCAGCCCTAAAACCTCTGTATATATAGGTGGGAGGGAGGGGGCCTTGCCTTGGGGCTCAAGGAGCCCCAAGGGGGTCGGCCGAGTCCAAGGGGGAGGACTCTCCCCCCCCCCCAAACCGAGTTGGACTAGGTTTGGTGGGAGGGAGTCCCCCTTCCTTCCCACCTCCTCCTTTTTTTTTTCTTTCTCTCTTGATTTTCTTCTCCTTGGCGCATAGGGCACTTGTGGGCTGTCCCACCAGCCCACTAAGGGCTGGTGTGTCTCCCAAAAGGCCTATGGGCTTCCCCGGGGTGGGTTGCCCCCCCGGTGAACTCCCGGAACCCATTCGTCATTCCCGGTACATTCCCGGTAACTCCGAAAACCTTCCGGTAATCACATGAGGTCATCCTATATATCAATCTTCGTTTCCGGACCATTCCGGAAACCCTCGTGACGTCCGTGATCTCATCCGGGACTCCGAACAACATTCGGTAACCAACCATATAACTCAAATATGCATAAAACAACGTCGAACCTTAAGTGTGTAGACCCTGCGGGTTCGAGAACTATGTAGACATGACCCGAAAGACTCCTCGGTCAATATCCAATAGTGGGACCTGGATGCCCATATTGGATCCTACATATTCTACGAAGATCTTATCGTTTGAACCTCAGTGCCAAGGATTCGTATAATCCCGTATGTCATTCCCTTTGTCCTTCTGTATGTTACTTGCCCGAGATTCGATCGTCAGTATCCGCATACCTATTTCAATCTCGTTTACAGGCAAGTCTCTTTGCTCGTTCCGTAATACAAGATCCCACAACTTACACTAAGTTACATTGCTTGCAAGGCTTGTGTGTGATGTTGTATTACCGAGTGGGCCCCGAGATACCTCTCCGTCACACGGAGTGACAAATCCCAGTCTTGATCCATACTAACTCAACTAACACCTTCGGAGATACCTGTAGAGCATCTTTATAGTCACCCAGTTACGTTGCGACGTTTGATACACACAAAGCATTCCTCCGGTGTCAGTGAGTTATATGATCTCATGGTCATAGGAATAAATACTTTACACGTAGAAAACAGTAGCAACAAAATGACACGATCAACATGCTACGTCTGTTAGTTTGGGTCTAGTCCATCACGTGATTCTCCCAATGACGTGATCCAGTTATCAAGTAACAACACCTTGTTCATAATCAGAAGACACTGACTATCATCGATCAACTGGCTAGCCAACTAGAGGCATGCTAGGGACGGTGTTTTGTCTATGTATCCACACATGTAAATGAGTCTTCATTCAATACAATTATAGCATGGATAATAAACTATTATCTTGATACAGGAATTATAATAATAACTATATTTATTTGCCTCTAGGGCATAATTCCAACACCACCACCCTACGCTTCCCCTCCATATCGACCTTCATAGAAAGAGTATCTAATTTGTCTAGCTTCTCTTCTACACTCTTGTTGAAGGTTTTCTGAGTAGTGATACAGTCTTTAAGTGTACTCTCTAATTCAGAAGTAGGGTTTTTGGTGCTAGGATAAGTGTTGTTGTTCCCATAGTTGTTGAATGGTAAAGGTCTAGGGTTGCTACCAAAATTACTCCTATAGGAATTTTTGTTGAAGTTGTTCCTTGAGATAAAGTTGACATCTACTTCTTTATACTTTTGCATATCACAAAGTTCAAAAAATTATTTAAATGCAAAGCAGTAGCATCTCCAGCACCGGAGAATTGATCTTTCATAACAAGATGCAGCAAAGTAGGTTTGATTTCATAAGAAGGTGCTGAAGTAGCAGGTGGAGCAATAGGAGTGCAGATAATGTATTTGTTGTTGTGACTAGTGAAGTCACACAACTTGGTGTTTTCAGTGGAACCCATGGTAACAGCAGGCAAGAGCAAAGTAACTAATTTTTTGTAATTTTTGATAAGAGACTCTAAAGCAAAAACTAGAAAGTAAACTAACAAGACTAAAAAGCAAAGATAAAAGATAGTGTGCAACTCCCCTATCTTGAATAGTGGAGTCCCCGGCAACGACGCCGAAAAACTTGCTTGATGGCACTGAAGTAGTAGTGCTCCTCGTTGGTTGCCCCAAGTGCAAGGCTGAGATGTAATAGCAGCAAGTCTTCCCTTACATGAGGACAGTAAGGTTTATCGAACCTGTAGGACTCCAAAGATCAACAAGTAGGTGACAACGACGCCGGAAAACTTGTTGCTGACTAGCGTGGAAGTTGGCGTGGACCTGCACACAAAAGCAAATAATTTTGCTCCCAACAAGTACAGAGAGGTTGTCAATCTCTCCAGCCTTATTATTTACAAAGGATCAAACGCACGGTGGAAATAGTGATGGTGATTGCAACCGAAAGGAAATAAAGCAGTAAATAACTAGAGGTGTAAACAATGGTGGAATTATGGACCAAGGTCCCACGATGTTCACTAGTGATGTCTCTCTCCCAAAAGACGATAAAACAGCTCATGCCGGGTAAACAAATTACAGTTGGGCAATTGATAGAATTATAAACGCACCGCATAGCTAACCAAGCTGCAAGAAAGTTAGAGGCTCCGAGTATGGGCAGTACGCCAAGACAAGTAGACCGTTTATTCATCAGCATCTACTCATTAATCATCCACCTTGAGATATCTATCTAGAACATCTTGCTCGTATGAAGTTGCGAGCCCCATCCAAAGTGTAAACTCAAAGCAACAGACAACTGCATTAACAAACTCTGCGTAAGGTAAACAATCCTTGCAACCGCGGTTACAAGCACCGTTGTTTTCTCCCTAGTGGCAACAACACATCCCCTAGTCTCATGTTTGTCACTCAAGGTAGACATCGGGGGGATGAACCCACAATCAAGGATAACGCTCCCTCTTGGAGTTACAATCTACTACTTGGCTATAGCAATAAAAAGCAACCAAGAACATGCAAGAATTACTCAAGAAATAGATATAAAAGGAGAACCAAATATATAACTCATCACAATCTCTCATCACAATCTGAACACAATCTCATAATCCATCGGATCCCAGCAAACACAGCATAGCAACAGGAGAAAGATTACAAAAAATGCCTTGATCATGTAGGGCAGCTCACAAGGACTCGAAAGTGGAAGCACATGATTGGAGAGAAGACATCACATAGCTACTGGTCATGGACCCATGGTCCAAGGTGGACTACTCAAGACACATATGGGAAGTGCTCATGGGGGTGGCGGAGCTCCCGGAGTTCAATTCCCCCTCTGGCAGGGTAGGGAACAGGATCGTCGGGTTGTCCCGATCTTGAAATCGCGGCGGCGGAACAGAGGTGGAGATTGAAAAAAGGAGTTTCCCTCGAGGGTTTTTGGAGCGAGGGGAATAAATAGGCCAAGGGGGGGGGGCAGGGGCCACCCAGGTGCACCAGGAGGGGTCCTGGCGTGGCCACGGGGGTGGCCGCGCCAGGTGGCCGCCTGGGGCACTGGTGCCACCCGGCCCTCCTTCGGGCTTCGTGAAGCTTCTGACACGCTGATTTTTTTATATATTTTTGTTGGAATTTTTGGAGCTCTGTAAATATGGGTATAAACCTGCAATTCACACACATCAGCAGACATCAACTGGCATTGGGTGCATTGAGTTAGTAGGTTAGTCCAAATATGTGTAAAAAGGTATGAATGTGTAGCAAACACATAGCAATATCACCCAAAACATGCATGGAGCAAGCAGAAATTATATATACGTTTGGGACATATCAGGTAGCACTAGTGGAAAACGGGCCTTTGGCCAGGACCCTTTAGTCCCGGCCTGCCTTTGGGCAGGGACTAAAGGCCTGGCCACGTCGCCCTAATTCTCAATGCCTCCCTCGAGGCTTTAGTCCCGGCCCGTAAGGAGCCTTTAGTCCCGGTTCGTGTCCCAAACCGGGACTAAAGGGCTACGCGGTGGGCAGCCCGCATGTGCGCTACCTTTAGTCCCGGTTTGTGTCTCAAACCGGGACTAAAGTCCTCTGCCTATATATAGCACAACCTCCCTCTCCCCTCTTCCTTGCATTTTTATTGGATGGAAGAGTGTGGGTGTGTGCTAGCTCTCCATTTTTTTGGATGCACTAGAGGTGTTTGTTGAAATGTGTGTTAGAGCGATGCCGCTTCAGTTCACCGAACACAACTACGATATGAGATGCCCGAGCCACGCTTAAACCTATTCCTCTTTATTTCTACTTATTCTAAAAGGTTAGCAACTATATTTCCTCGTTTAGACCGTGCGGTACTAATTTTTAGGATCGTGATTGTATTTGATATACTGTCGTATAACACAGATGAGCCAGCCATGGATGTACGGTGATCGACGCACAACCGCTTACAGAGAAGGCGTGCATTCTTTTTGAGATGCAGCCGATGCGAACAAGCATGGTGGTGGCTATATGTTTTGTCCATGTGTTGAATGTCGGAATGAGAAGGATTACACTTCCTCAAGAGTCATTTAGAGCCACCTGCTTCGGTCCGGTTTTATGTCGGGCTATAATGTTTGGACCAAGCACGGAGAAAGAGGGGTTATGATGGAAAACAATAATGAAGAAGAAGAGAACGATGATGACAACTACCGATCTGTGTTCCCTGAGTATGCTGATACCGCAATGGAAGACAATGAAGAAGAAGATCAGGATGAAGAACGGGAACCAGATGAGCCCGCTGATGATCTTGGTCGGGTCATTTCTGATGCACGGCGAGGTTGCGACACAGAAAAGGAGAGGTTGCAGTTCGAGCAGATGTTACAGGACCACAACAAATTGTTGTACCCAACTTGTGAAGATGGCCAGAAGAAGCTGGATAGCACACTGGAATTGCTGAAGTGGAAGGCAGAGACCGGTGTGACTGACTCGTCATTCGAAAAGTTGCTGGTACTAATGAAGAAGATGCTTCCAAGAAAGAACGAATTGCCCGCCAGCACGTACGAAGCAAAGAAGCTTGTCTGCCCTCTAGGATTAGACGTGCAGAAGATACATGTATGCCCTAATGACTGCATCCTCTACCGCGGTGAGAAGTATGAGAATATGGATAAATGCCCGGTATGCACTACATTGTGGTATAAGATCAGAAAAGATGACCCTGGTGATATTGAGGGCGAGCCACCCAGGAAGAGGGTTCCTGCCAAGGTGATGTGGTATGCTCCTATAATACCACGGTTGAAACGTCTGTTCAGAAATAAAGATCATGCGAAGTTATTGCGATGGCACATGGAAGATCGTATGAAAGACGATAAGTTGAGGCACACCGTTGATGGTCGGCAGTGGAGAAAAATCGAGAGAGAGTTCCCGAGATTTGTAGCTGACGCAAGGAACTTATGGTTAGGTCTGAGTACAGATGGCATGAATCCTTTTGGGGAGCAGAGTTGCAGTAACAGGACCTGGCCCGTTACTCTATGTATCTACAACCTTCCTCCTTGTAGTGCATGAAGCGGAAGTTCATTATGATGCGAGTGCTTTGTTGGGGAACGTCGCATGGGAAACAAAAAATTTCCTACGCGCATGAAGACCTATCATGGTGATGTCCATCTACGAGAGGGAATTTCCGATCTACGTACCCTTGTAGACCGCACAGCAGAAGCGTTAGTGAACGCAGTTGATGTAGTGGAACGTCCTCACGTCCCTCGATCCGCCCCGCGAACCGTCCCACGAACCGTCCCGCGATCCGTCCCACGATCCGCTCCGATCTAGTGCCGAACGGACGGCACCTCCGCGTTCAACACACGTACAGCTCGACGATGATCTCAGCCTTCTTGATCCAGCAAGAGAGACGGAGAGGTAGATGAGTTCTCCGGCAGCGTGACGGCGCTCCGGAGGTTGGTGGTGATCTAATCTCAGCAGGGCTCCGCCCGAGCTCCGCAGAAACGCGATCTAGAGGTAAAACCGTGGAGGTATGTGGTCGGGCTGCCGTGGCAAAAGTTGTCTCAAATCAGCCCTAAAACCCCACTATATATAGGAGGGAGGGAGGGGAGGAGGCAGCCTCAAAACCTAAAGGTTTGGCCGAAATTGGAGGTGGAGGAATCCTACTCCAATCCTACTTGGAGTAGGATTCCACCTTCCCACTTGGAAACTCTTTCCACCTTGTGTTTTTTCCTTCTCAAACCTTATGGGCCTTAGTGGGAACTTATTCCAGCCCACTAGGGGCTGGTTTATCTCTTCCCATAGCCCATGAGACCCCTTGGGGCGTGATACCCCTCCTGATGGTCCCTGGCACCCCTCCCGGCACTCCCAGTACACTACCGATGAGCCCGAAACTTTTCCAGTAATGCACGAAAACCTTCCGGTAACCAAATGAGGTCATCCTATATATCAATCTTCGTTTCCGGACCATTCCGGAAACCCTCGTGACGTCCGTGATCTCATCCGGGACTCCAAACAACATTCGGTAACCAACCATATAACTCAAATACGCATAAAACAACGTCGAACCTTAAGTGTGCAGACCCTGCGGGTTCGAGAAGTATGTAGACATGACCCGCGAGACTCCTCGGTCAATATCCAACAGCGGGACCTGGATGCCCATATTGGATCCTACATATTCTACGAAGATCTTATCGTTAGAACCTCAGTGCCGAGGATTCATATAATCCCGTATGTCATTCCCTTTGTCCTTCGGTACGTTACTTGCCCGAGATTCGATCGTCAGTATCCGCATACCTATTTCAATCTCGTTTACCGGAAAGTCTCTTTACTCGTTCCGTAATACAAGATCCCGCTGTTGGGGAAGGTCGCATGGGAAACAAAAATTTTCCTACGCGCACGAAGACCTATCATGGTGATGTCCATCTACGAGAGGGGATGAGTGATCTACGTACCCTTGTAGATCGTACAGCAGAAGCGTTAGAGAACGCGGTTGATGTAGTGGAACGTCCTCACGTCCCTCGATCCGCCCCGCGAACAATCCCGCGATCAGTCCCACGATCTAGTACCGAACGGACGGCACCTCCGCGTTCAGCACACGTACAGCTCGACGATGATCTCGGCCTTCTTGATCCAGCAAGAGATACGGAGAGGTAGAAGAGTTCTCCGGCAGCGTGATGGCGCTCCGGAGGTTGGTGATGATCTCGTCTCAGCAGGGCTCCGCCCGAGCTCCGCAGAAACACGATCTAGAGGAAAAACTATGGAGATATGTGGTCGGGCAGCCGTGAGAAAGTCGTCTCAAATCTGCCCTAAAAGCCCCATATATATAGGAGGAGGGAGGGGGACCTTGCCTTGGGGTCCAAGGGATCCCCAAGGGGTCGGCCGAGCCAGGGGGGAGGATTCTCCCCCCCCCCCAAACCGAGTCCTACTTGGTTTGGTGGGAGGGAGTCCTTCCCCCTTCCCACTTCTTCCTTTTTTTTTCTTTCCATTGATTTTTTCTCTCTTGGCGCATAGGGGATTGGTGGGCTGTCCCACCAGCCCACTAAGGGCTGGTGTGACCCCCCCAAATGCCTATGGGCTTCCCCGGAGTGGGTTGCCCCCCTCCGGTGAACTCCGGGAACCCATTCGTCATTCCCGGTACATTCCCGGTAACTCCGAAAACCTTCCGGTAATCAAATGAGGTCATCCTATATATCAATCTTCGTTTCCGGACCATTCCGGAAACCCTCGTGACGTCCGTGATCTCATCCGGAACTCCGAACAACATTCGGTAACCAACCATATAACTCAAATACGCATAAAACAACGTCGAACCTTAAGTGTGCAGACCCTGCGGGTTCGAGAACTATGTAGACATGACCCGAGAGACTTCTCGGTCAATATCCAATAGCGGGACCTGGATGCCCATATTGGATCCTACATATTCTACGAAGATCTTATCGTTTGAACCTCAGTGCCAAGGATTTGTATAATCCCGTATGTCATTCCCTTTGTCCTTCGGTATGTTACTTGCCCGAGATTCGATCGTCAGTATCCGCATACCTATTTCAATCTCATTTACCGGCAAGTCTCTTTACTCGTTCCGTAATACAAGATCCCGCAACTTACACTAATTTACATTGCTTGCAAGGCTTGTGTGTGATGTTGTATTACCGAGTGGGCCTCGAGATACCTCTCCGTCACACGGAGTGACAAATCCCAGTCTTGATCCATACTAACTCAACTAACACCTTCGGAGATACCTGTAGAGTATCTTTATAGTCACCCAGTTACGTTGCGACGTTTGATACACACAAAGCATTCCTCCGGTGTCAGTGAGTTATATGATCTCATGGTCATAGGAATGAATACTTGACACGCAGAAAACAGTAGCAACAAAATGACACGATCAACATGCTACGTCTATTAGTTTGGGTCTAGTCCATCACGTGATTCTCCCAATGACGTGATCCAGTTATCAAGCAACAACACCTTGTTCATAATCAGAAGACACTGACTATCATCGATCAACTGGCTAGCCAACTAGAGGCATGCTAGGGACGGTGTTTTGTCTATGTATCCACACATGTAAATGAGTCTTCATTCAATACAATTATAGCATGGATAATAAACTATTATCTTGATACAGGAATTATAATAATAACCATACATTTATTATTGCCTCTAGGGCATAATTCCAACAGTCTCCCACTTGCACTAGAGTCAATAATCTAGCCCTCACATCACCATGTGAATTACATTGTAATAAATCTAACACCCATACAGTTCTGGTGTCGATCATGTTTTGGCCGTGGAAGAGGTTTAGTCAGCGGGTCTGCTACATTCAGATCCGTGTGCACTTTGCATATATTTACGTCCTCCTCCTCGACGTAGTCGCGGATGAGGTTGAAGCGTCGTTTGATGTGTCTGGTCTTCTTGTGAAACCTTGGTTCCTTTGCTAAGGCAATGGCACCAGTGTTGTCACAGAACAAGGTTATTGGATCGAGTGCACTTGGCACCACTCCAAGATCCGTCATGAACTGCTTCAGCCAGACACCCTCCTTAGCCGCCTCCGAGGCAGCCATGTACTCTGCTTCACATGTAGAATCTGCTACGACGCTTTGCTTGGAACTGCACCAGCTTATTGCACCCCCATTAAGAATAAATACGTATCCGGTTTGCGACTTAGAGTCGTCCGGATCTGTGTCAAAGCTTGCATCGACGTAACCTTTTACGGCGAGCTCTTCGTCACCTCCATACACGAGAAACATCTCCTTAGTCCTTTTCAGGTACTTCAGGATATTCTTGACCGCCGTCCAGTGATCCACTCCTGGATTACTCTGGAACCTACCTGCCATACTTATGGCCAGGCTAACATCCGGTCTAGTGCACAGCATTGCATACATGATAGAGCCTATGGCTGAAGCATAGGGGACGGAGCGCATATGCTCTCTATCTTCATCAGTTGCTGGGCACTGAGTCTTACTCAATCTCGTACCTTGTAACACTGGCAAGAACCCTTTCTTGGACTGTTCCATTTTGAACCTCTTCAAAACTTTATCAAGGTACGTGCTTTGTGAAAGTCCTATCAGGCGTTTTGATCTATCCCTATAGATCTTAATGCCTAGTATGTAAGCAGCTTCTCCTAGGTCCTTTATAGAGAAACTTTTATTCAAGTAACCTTTTATGCTCTCCAAAAGCTCTACATTGTTTCCAATCAGTAATATGCCATCCACATATAATATTAGAAACGCCACAGAGCTCCCACTCACTTTCTTGTAAATACAAGATTCTCCAACCACTTGTATAAACCCAAATGCTTTGATCACCTCATCAAAGCGTTTATTCCAACTCCGAGATGCTTGCACCAGTCCATAAATGGATCGATGGAGCTTGCACACTTTGTCAGCATTTTTAGGATCGACAAAACCTTCGGGTTGCATCATATACAACTCTTCCTTAAGGAAACCGTTAAGGAACGCCGTTTTGACATCCATCTGCCAGATTTCATAATCGAAAAACGCAGCTATTGCTAACATGATTCTGACGGACTTAAGCATCGCTACGGGTGAGAAGGTCTCATCGTAGTCAACTCCTGGAACTTGTGAAAAACCCTTTGCCACAAGTCGAGCTTTATAAACGGTCACATTACCGTGAGCGTCCGTCTTCTTCTTGAAGATCCATTTGTTCTGAATAGCCTTGCGGCCCTCAGGTAGTATCTCCAAAGTCCACACTTTGTTCTCATACATGGATCCTATCTCGGATTTCATGGCTTCTAGCCATTAGTTGGAATCTGGGCGAACCATTGCCTCTTCATAATTCACAGGTTCATTGTTGTCTAACAACATGATCGATAAGACGGGATTACCGTACCACTCTGGAGGAGCACGTGATCTCGTCGACCTGCGTGGTTCAACAGAAACTTGAACTGGAGTTTCATGATCATCATTATTAACTTCCTCCTCAACCGGCGTTGCAACGACAGAGGTCTCCCCTTGCCCTGCGCCACCATCCAGAGGGATGAGAGGTTCGATAACCTCGTCAAGTTCTATCTGCCTCCCACTCAATTCTCTCGAGAGAAACTCCTTCTCGAGAAAAGTTCCGTTCTTAGCAACAAACACTTTGCCCTCGGATTTGAGATAGAAGGTGTACCCAACTGTCTCTTTTGGGTAACCTATGAAGACACACTTTTTCGCTTTGGGTTCCAGCTTTTCAGGCTGAAGCTTTTTGACATAAGCATCACATCCCCAAACTTTAAGAAACGACAACTTTGGCCTTTTGCCATTCCACAGTTCGTATGGTGTCGTCTCAACGGATTTTGATGGTGCCCTATTTAAAGTGAATGCAGCTGTTTCTAATGCATAACCCCAAAAAGATAACGGCAAATCAGTAAGAGACATCATAGATCGCACCATCTCTAACAAAGTACGATTACGACGTTCGGACACACCATTACGCTGTGGTGTTCCAGGCGGTGTTAACTGTGAAACAATTCCACATTGTCTTAAGTGAGTACCAAACTCGAAACTCAGATATTCACCCCCACGATCAGACCGTAGGAACTTGATCTTCTTGTTACGATGATTTTCCACTTCACTCTGAAATTGCTTGAACTTTTCAAATGTTTCAGACTTGTGCTTCATTAAGTATACATAACCATATCTACTTAAATCGTCAGTGAAGGTGAGAAAATAACGATATCCGCCGCGTGCCTCCACGCTCATCGGACCACACACATCGGTATGTATGATTTCCAACAAGTCACTTGCACGCTCCATTGTTCCGGAGAACGGAGTCTTAGTCATCTTGCCCATGAGGCATGGTTCGCACGTGTCAAGTGAATCAAAGTCAAGTGACTTTAAAAGTCCATCAGCATGGAGTTTCTTCATGCGCTTTACACCAATATGACCCAAGCGGCAGTGCCACAAAAATATGGCGCTATCATTGTTTACTCTAACTCTTTTGGTCTCAATGTTATGTATATGCGTATCGCTATCGAGATTCAATATGAACAATCCTCTCACATTCGGTGCATGACCATAAAAGATGTTACTCATAGAAATAGAACAACCATTATTCTCAGACTTAAAAGAGTAACCGTCTCGCAATAAACAAGATCCAGATATAATGTTCATGCTCAACGCAGGCACTAAATAACAATGATTTAAGTTCATCACTAATCCCGATGGTAGTTGAAGTGACACGGTGCCGACGGCGATTGCATCAACCTTGGAACCGTTTCCTACGCGCATCGTCACTTCCTCTTTCGCCAGCCTCCGTCTATTCCGCAGTTCCTGCTTCGAGTTGCAAATGTGAGCAACAGAACCGGTATCAAATACCCAGGCACTACTACGAGAGCCGGTTAAGTACACATCAATAACATGTATATCAAATATACCTGATTTTTCTTTGCCCGCCTTCTTATCTGCCAGATACTTGGGGCAATTGCGCTTCCAGTGACCCATACCCTTGCAATAGAAGCACTCTGTTTCAGGCTTAGGTCCAGCCTTGGGTTTCTTCGGCGGATTGGCAACAGGCTTGCCGCTCTTCGTCGAATTGCCCTTCTTGCCTTTGCCGTTTCTCTTGAAACTAGTGGTCTTGCTCACCATCAACACTTGATGCTCTTTACGGAGTTCAGACTCTGCGACTTTCAGCATCGCAAACAACTCGCCGGGAGACTTGTTCATCCCTTGCATGTTGTAGTTCAACACAAAGCCTTTGTAGCTTGGCGGCAGTGATTGAAGGATTCTGTCAGTGATAGCTTCTTGCGGGAGTTCAATCCCCAGTTCAGCTAGACGGTTTGAGTACCCAGACATTTTTTAGCACATGTTCACTGACAGACGAGTTATCCTCCATCTTGCAAGCATAGAATTTATCGGAGGTCTCATACCTCTCGATCCGGGCGTTCTTCTGAAAGATAAACTTCAACTCCTGGAACATCTCAAATGCTCCATGACGCTCAAAGCGACGTTGAAGTCCCGGTTCTAAGCCATACAAGACTGCACATTGAACTATTGAGTAGTCCTCCTTACGTGCTAACCAAGCGTTCTTAACATCCTGATCAGCCTTAGCGGGTGGTTCATCTCCTAGCGTAGCATTAAGGACATAATCCTTCTTTCCAGTTTGTAAGATTAGCTTAAGATTACGAGCCCAGTCTACAAAGTTGCTTCCATCATCTTTCAACTTAGCTTTCTCTAGGAACGTAGTAAAATTCAGGATGACACTTGCGTGAGCCATGATCTACAACACAAATATATTCAAAGTGGACTTAGACTATGTTCAAGATAATTAGAGTTCAACTTAATCAAATAATATGCTAAACTCCCACTCAAAAAGTACATCTCTCTAGTCATTTGAGTGGTACATGATCCACTTACACTATCCCAAGTCCGATCATCACGTGAGTTGAGAATAGTTTCAGTGGTAAGCATCCCTATGCTAATCATATCAACTATATGATTCATGATCGACCTTTCGGTCTCATGTGTTCCGAGGCCATGTCTGCACATGCTAGGCTCGTCAAGCTTAACCCGAGTGTTCCGCGTGCGCAACTGTTTTGCACCCGTTGTATGTGAACGTTGAGTCTATCACACCCGATCATCACGTGGTGTCTCGAAACGACGAACTGTAGCAACGGTGCACAGTCGGGGAGAACACAATTTCGTCTTGAAATTTTAGTGAGAGATCACCTCATAATGCTACCGTCGTTCTAAGCAAAATAAGGTGCAAAAAGGATTAACATCACATGCAATTCATAAGTGACATGATATGGCCATCATCACGTGCTTCTTGATCTCCATCACCAAAGCACCGACACGATCTTCTTGTCACCGGCGCCACACCATGATCATCCATCAACGTGTTGCCATCGGGGTTGTCGTGCTACTTATGCTATCACTACTAAAGGTACATCCTAGCAAAATAGTAAACGCATCTGCAAGCACATATGTTAGTATAAAGACAACCCTATGGCTCCTGCCGGTTGCCGCACCATCGACATGCAAGTCGATATTATACAACATGATCATCTCATACATCCAATATATCACATCACATCGTTGGCCATATCACATCACAATCATACCCTGCAAAAACAAGTTAGACGTCCTCTAATTTTGTTGTTGCATGTTTTACGTGGTGACCAAGGGTATCTAGTAGGATCGCATCTTACTTACGCAAACACCACAACGGAGATATATGAGTTGCTATTTAACCTCATCCAAGGACCTCCTCGGTCAAATCCGATTCAACTAAAGTTGGAGAAACCGTCACTTGCCAGTCATCTTTGAGCAAAGGGGGTTACTCGTAACGATGAAACCAGTCTCTCGTAAGCGTACGAGTAATGTCGGTCCAAGCCGCTTCAATCCAACAATACCGCGGAATCAAGAAAATACTAAGGAGGGCAGAAAAACGCATATCACCGCCCACAAAACCTTTTGTGTTCTACTCGAGAAGACATCTACGCATGAACCTAGCTCATGATGCCACTGTTGGGGAACGTCGCATGGGAAACAAAAATTTTCCTACGCGCACGAAGACCTATCATGGTGATGTCCATCTACGAGAGGGGATGAGTGATCTACGTACCCTTGTAGATCGTACAGCAGAAGCGTTAGAGAACGCGGTTGATGTAGTGGAACGTCCTCACGTCCCTCGATCCGCCCCGCGAACATTCCCGCGATCAGTCCCACGATCTAGTACCGAACGGACGGCACCTCCGCGTTCAGCACACGTACAGCTCGACGATGATCTCGGCCTTCTTGATCCAGCAAGAGAGACGGAGAGGTAGAAGAGTTCTCCGGCAGCGTGACGGCGCTCCGGAGGTTGGTGATGATCTCGTCTCAGCAGGGCTCCGCCCGAGCTTCGCAGAAACACGATCTAGAGGAAAAACTATGGAGATATGTGGTCGGGCAGCCGTGAGAAAGTCGTCTCAAATCTGCCCTGAAAGCCCCATATATATAGGAGGAGGGAGGGGGACCTTGCCTTGGGGTCCAAGGGATCCCCAAGGGGTCGGCCGAGCCAGGGGGGAGGACTCTCCCCCCCCAAACCGAGTCCTACTTGGTTTGGTGGGAGGGAGTCCTTCCCCCTTCCCACTTCTTCCTTTTTTTTTCTTTCCATTGATTTTTTCTCTCTTGGCGCATAGGGGATTGGTGGGCTGTCCCACCAGCCCACTAAGGGCTGGTGTGACCCCCCCAAATGCCTATGGGCTTCCCCGGAGTGGGTTGCCCCCCTCCGGTGAACTCCCGGAACCCATTCGTCATTCCCGGTACATTCCCGGTAACTCCGAAAACCTTCCGGTAATCAAATGAGGTCATCCTATATATCAATCTTTGTTTCCGGACCATTCCGGAAACCCTCGTGACGTCCGTGATCTCATCCGGAACTCCGAACAACATTCGGTAACCAACCAGATAACTCAAATACGCATAAAACAACGTCGAACCTTAAGTGTGCAGACCCTGCGGGTTCGAGAACTATGTAGACATGACCCGAGAGACTTCTCGGTCAATATCCAATAGCGGGACCTAGATGCCCATATTGGATCCTACATATTCTACGAAGATCTTATCGTTTGAACCTCAGTGCCAAGGATTCGTATAATCCCGTATGTCATTCCCTTTGTCCTTCGGTATGTTACTTGCCCGAGATTCGATCGTCAGTATCCGCATACCTATTTAAATCTCGTTTACCGGCAAGTCTCTTTACTCATTCCGTAATACAAGATCCCGCAACTTACACTAAGTTACATTGCTTGCAAGGCTTGTGTGTGATGTTGTATTACCGAGTGGGCCCCGAGATACCTCTCCGTCACACGGAGTGACAAATCTCAGTCTTGATCCATACTAACTCAACTAACACCTTCGGAGATACTTGTAGAGTATCTTTATAGTGACCCAGTTACGTTGCGACGTTTGATACACACAAAGCATTCCTCCGGTGTCAGTGAGTTATATGATCTCATGGTCATAGGAATGAATACTTGACATGCAGAAAACAGTAGCAACAAAATGACACGATCAACATGCTACGTCTATTAGTTTGGGTCTAGTCCATCACGTGATTCTCCCAATGATGTGATCCAGTTATCAAGCAACAACACCTTGTTCATAATCAGAAGACACCGACTATCATCGATCAACTGGCTAGCCAACTAGAGGCATGCTAGGGACGGTGTTTTGTCTATGTATCCACACATGTAAATGAGTCTTCATTCAATACAATTATAGCATGGATAATAAACTATTATCTTGATACAGGAATTATAATAATAACCATACATTTATTATTGCCTCTAGGGCATAATTCCAACACCCGCAACTTACACTAAGTTACATTGCTTGCAAGGCTTATGTGTGATGTTGTATTACCGAGTGGGCCCCGAGATACCTCTCCGTCACACGGAGTGACAAATCCCAGTCTTGATCCATACTAACTCAACGAACACCTTCGAGATACCTGTAGAGCATCTTTATAGTCACCTAGTTACGTTGCGACATTTGATACACACAAAGTATTCCTCCGGTGTTAGTGAGTTATATGATCTCATGGTCATAGGAACAAATACTTGACACGCAGAAAACAGTAGCAACAAAATAACACGATCAACATGCTACATCTATTAGTTTGGGTCTAGTCCATCACGTGATTCTCCTAATGACGTGATCCAGTTATCAAGCAACAACACCTTGTTCATAATCAGAAGACACTGACTATCTTTGATCAACTGGCTAGCCAACTAGAGGCTTGCTAGGGACAGTGTTTTGTCTATGTATCCACACATGTAAATGAGTCTTCATTCAATACAATTATAGCATGGATAATAAACGATTATCTTGATACAGGAATTATAATAATAACTATATTTATTATTGCCTCTAGGGCATAATTCCAACAGCGGTGCCCTATTTAAAGTGAATGCGGTTGTCTCTAATGCATAACCCATAAACGATAGTGGTAATTCGATCAGAGACATCATAGCATGCACCATACCAAATAGTGCGTGGCTATGACATTCAGACACATCATCACACTATGATGTTCCAGGTGGCATGAACTGCGAAACAATTTCCACATTGTCTTAACTGCGTACCAAAGCTCGTAACTTAGATATTCATTTCTATGATCATATCGTAGACAGTTTATCCTCTTGTTACGACGAACTTCACTCCTGAAACAGAATTGAACCTTTCAATATTTCAGACTTGTGATTCATTAAGTAAATACTCTTGTATCTGCTCAAATCGTCATTGAAGTAAGAACATAATGATATCCACTGCGTGCCTCAGCACCCATTGGATTGCATACATCAAAATGTATCACTTCCAACAAGTTACTATCTTGTTTCATCTCAATGAAAACAAGGCCTTGCTCATGTGGTATGATTTGCATGTCACTAGTGATTTAAAATCAAGTCAGTATAAAGATCCATCAGCATGGAGCCTCTTCATGCAATTTGTACCAACATGACTCAAGCGGCAGTGCCACAAGTAAGTGGTACTATCATCATTACCTCGTATCTTTTGGCACCAATATCATGAACATGTGTAACACTACGATCGAGATTCAATAAACCATTGAAGGTGATTATTCAAGCAAATAGAGTAACCATTATTCTCTTTAAATGAATAATCGTATTGCAATAAACACGATCCAATCATGTTCATGCTTAACGCAAGCACCAAATAACAATTATTTAGGTTTAACACCAATCCCGATGGTAGAGGGAGTGTGCGATCTTTGATCATATCAACCTTGGAAACACTTCCAACACATATCGTCACCTCGCCTTTAGCTAGTCTCCGTTTATGCCGTAGCTTTAATTTCGTGTTACTAATCACTTAGCAACCGAACCGGTATCCAATACCCTCGAGCTACTAGGAGTACTAGTAAAATACACATCAACATCATGTATATCAAATATACTTCTTTCGACTTTTGCCAGCCTTCTTATCTACCAAGTATCTAGAGTTGCTCCGCCTCAGTGACCATTCCCCTCATAACAGAAGCACTTAGTCCCGGGCTTGGGTTTAATCTGGGGTCTCTTCATTAGTGCAGCAACTGCTTTGCCGTTTCACGAAGTATCCCTTCTAGCCCTTGCCTTTATCAAAACTTAGTGGTTTTACTAACCATCAACTATTGATGCTCCTTCTTGATTTCTACTTTTGCAGTGTCAAACATCGCGAATCGCTCAAGGATCATTGTATCTATCCTTGATATGTTATAGTTCATCACGAAGCTCTCACAGCTTGGTAGCAGTGACTTTGGAGAACCATCACTATCTTATCTGGAAGATCAACTCCCACTTGATTCAAGCGATTGTCGTACTCAGATAATCTGAGCACACGCTCAACGATTGAGATTTTCTCCTTTACTTCATGGACAAAGAATCTTGTCGGAGGTCTCATACCTCTTAACAAGGGCACAAGCATGACATCACAATTTGATCTCTTTAGAACATCTCTTATGTTCCGTGACGTTTCAAAACGTCTTCGGCGCCTTGCTTCTAAGCCATTAAGTATTTTGCACTGAACTATCGTGTAGTCATCAGAAACGTGTATGTCGGATGTTCACAACATCTACAGACGACGCTCAAGGTGCAGCACACCGAGTGGTGCATTAAGGACATAAGCCTTCTGCGCAGCAACGAGGACAATCCTCGGTTTTACAGACTCAGTCTGCAAAGTTTGCTACTATCAACTTTCAACTAAATTTTCTCTAGGAACATATAAAAACAGTAGAGCTATAGCGCAAGCTATATCGTAATTCGCAAAGACCATTAGACTATGTTCATGACAATTAGTTCAATTAATCATATTACTTAAGAACTCCCACTCAAAAAGTACATCTCTCTAGTCATTTGAGTGGTACATGATCCAAATCCACTATCTCAAGTCCGATCATCACGTGAGTCGAGAATAGTTTCAGTGGTAAGCATCTCTATGCTAATCATATCAACTATACGATTCATGCTCGACCTTTCGGTCTCATGTGTTCCGAGGCCATGTCTGCACATGCTAGGCTCGTCAAGCTTAACCCGAGTGTTCCGCGTGTGCAACTGTTTTGCACCCGTTGTATATGAACGTTGAGTCTATCACACCCGATCATCACGTGGTGTCTCGAAACGAAGAACTGTCGCAACGGTGCACAGTCGGGGAGAACACAATTTCGTCTTGAAAGTTTTGTGAGGGATCACCTCATAATGCTACCGTCGTTCTAAGCAAGATAAGGTGCATAAAGGATTAACATCACATGCAATTCATAAGTGACATGATATGGCCATCATCATTTGCTTCTTGATCTCCATCATCAAAGCACCGGCACGATCTTCTTGTCACCGGCGTCACACCATGATCTCGATCATCATGATCTCCATCAACGTGTCGCCATCGGGGTTGTCGTGCTACTCATGCTATTACTACTAAAGCTACGTCCTAGCAATATAGTAAACGCATCTGCAAGCACAAACGTTAGTTTAAAGACAAGCCTATGGCTCCTGCCGGTTGCCGTACCATCGACGTGCAAGTCGATATTAACTATTACAACATGATCATCTCATACATCCAATATATCACATCACATCGTTGGCCATATCACATCACAAGCATACCCTGCAAAAACAAGTTAGACGTCCTCTAATTGTTGTTGCATGTTTTACGTGGTGACCATGGGTATCTAGTAGGATCGCATCTTACTTACGCAAACACCACAACGGAGATATATGAATTGCTATTTAACCTCATCCAAGGACCTCCTCGGTCAAAACCGAGTCAACTAAAGTTGGAGAAACCGACACTCGCCGGTCATCTTTGAGCAACGGAGTTACTCGTAGCGATGAAACCAGTCTCTCATAAGCGTACGAGTAATGTCGGTCCGAGCCGCTTTGATCCAACAATACCGCAGAATCAAGAAAAGACTAAGGAGGGCAGCAAAACGCACATCACCGCCCACAAAAACTTTTGTGTTCTAATCGAGAAGACATCTACGCATGAACCTAGCTCATGATGCCACTGTTGGGGAACGTCGTATGGGAAACAAAAAATTTCCTACGCGCAGGAAGACCTATCATGGTGATGTCCATCTACGAGAGGTGATTTCCGATCTACGTACCCTTGTAGACCGCACAGCAGAAGCATTAGTGAACGCGGTTGATGTAGTGGAACGTCCTCACGTCCCTCGATCCACCCCGCGAACCGTCCCACGAACCGTCCCGCATGGTGATGTCCATCTACGAGAGGGGATGTGTGATCTACGTACCCTTGTAGACCGCACAGCAGAAGCGTTAGTGAGGACCGACATTACTCGTACGCTTACGAGAGAATGGTTTCATCGCTACGAGTAACCCCGTTGCTCAAAGATGACTGGCAAGTGTCAGTTTCTCCAACTTTAGTTGAATCGGATTTGACCGAGGAGGTCCTTGGATGAGGTTAAATAGCAACTCATATATCTCCGTTGTGGTGTTTGCGTAAGTAAGATGTGATCCTACTAGATACCCATGGTCACCACGTAAAACATGCAACAACAAAATTAGAGGACGTCTAACTTTTTTTGGCAGGGTATGCTTGTGATGTGATATGGCCAACGATGTGATATGATATATTGGATGTATGAGATGATCAAGTTGTAATAGATAACTTGCACGTCGATGGTACGGCAACCGGCAGGAGCCATAGGGTTGTCTTTATACTAACGTTTGTGCTTGCAGTTGCGTTTACTATTTTGCTAGGATGTAGCTTTAGTAGTAATAGCATGAGTAGCACGACAACCCGGATGGCGACTCGTTGATGGAGATCATGGTGTGGCGCCGGTGACAAGAAGATCGTGCCGGTGCTTTGGTGATGGAGATCAAGGAGCACGTGATGATGGCCATATCATGTCACTTATGAATTGCATGTGATGTTAATCCTTTTATATACCTTATTTTGCTTAGAACGACGTTAGCATTATGAGGTAACCTCTCACTAAAATTTCAAGACGAAATTGTGTTCTCCCCGACTGTGCACCGTTGCTACAGTTCGTCGTTTCGAGACACCACGTGATGATCGGGTGTGATAGACTCAACGTTCACATACAACGGGTGCAAAACAGTTGCGCACGCGGAACACTCGGGTTAAGCTTGACGAGCCTAGCATGTGCAGACATGGCCTCGGAACACATGAGACCGAAAGGTCGATCATGAATCATATAGATGATATGATTAGCATAGGGATGCTTACCACTGAAACTATACTCAACTCACGTGATGATCGGACTTGAGCTACTGTAAGTGGATCATGAACCACTCAAATGATAGAGACATGTACTTTTTGAGTGGGAGTTTAGCGAATAATTTGATTAAGTTAAACTCTAATTATCTTGAACATAGTCTAAGTCCACTTTGAATATATTTGTGTTGTAGATCATGGCTCACGCGACAGTCACCCTGAATTTTAATACGTTCCTAGAGAAAGCTAAGTTGAAAGATTATGGAAGCAACTTTGTAGACTGGGCTCGTAATCTTAAGCTAATCTTACAAGCTCGGAAGAAGGATTATGTCCTTAATGCTGCGCTAGGAGATGAACCACCCGCTACGGCTGATCGGGATGTTAAGAACGCTTGGTTAGCACGTAAGGAGGACTACTCAGTAGTTCAATGTGCAGTCTTGTATGGCTTAGAACCAGGACTTCAACGTCGCTTTGAGCGTCATGGAGCATTTGAGATGTTCCAGGAGTTGAAGTTTATCTTCCAGAAGAACGCCCGGATCGAGAGGTATGAGACCTCCGATAAATTCTATGCTTGCAAGATGGAGGAGAACTCGTCTGTCAGTGAACATGTGCTCAAAATGTCTGGGTACTGAAACCATCTAGCTGAGCTGGGGATTGAACTCCCGCAAGAGGCTATCACTGACAGAATCCTTCAATCACTACCGCCAAGCTATAAAGGCTTTGTGTTGAACTACAACATGTAAGGGATGAACAAGTCTCCCGGCGAGTTGTTTGCGATGCTGAAAGTCGCAGAGCCTGAACTCCGTAAAGAGCATCAAGTGTTGATGGTGAATAAGACCACTACTTTCAAGAGAAACGGCAAAGGCAAGAAGGGTAATTCAAAGAAGAGCGGCAAGCCTGTTGCCAATCCAACGAAGAAACCCAAAGATGGACCTAAGCCTGAAACAGAGTGTTACTATTGCAAGGGTATGGGTCACTGGAAGCGCAATTGCCCCAAGTATCTGGCAGATAAGAAGGCGGGCAAAGAAAAATCAGGTATATTTGATATACATGTTATTGATGTGTACTTAACCGGCTCTCGTAGTAGTGCCTGGGTATTCGATACCGGTTCTGTTGCTCATATTTGCAACTCGAAACAGGAACTGCGGAATAGACGAAGGCTGGCAAAAGATGAAGTGACGATGCGCGTAGGAAATGGTTCCAAGGTTGATGCAATCGCCGTTGGCACAGTTTCACTTCAGTTACCATCAGGATTAGTTATGAACTTGAGTCATTGTTATTTAGTGCCTGCGTTGAGCATGAACATTATATCTGGATCTTGTTTATTGCGAGACGGTTACTCTTTTAAGTCAGAGAATAATGGTTGTTCTATTTCTATGAGTAACATCTTTTATGGTCATGCACCCAATGTGAGAGGATTGTTCGTATTGAATCTTGATAGCGATACACACATACATAACATTGAGACCAAAACAGTTAGAGTTAACAATGATAGCGCCATATTTTTGTGGCACTGCCGCTTAGGTCATATTGGTGTAAAGCGCATGAAGAAACTCCATGCCGATGGACTTTTGGAGTCACTTGACTTTGATTCACTTGAACCGTGCGAACCATGCCTCATGGGAAAGATGACTAAAACTCCGTTCTCCGGAACAATGGAGCGTGCAAGTGACTTGTTGGAAATCATACATACCGATGTGTGTGGTCCGATGAGCGTAGAGGCACGCGGCGGATATCATTATTTTCTCACCTTCACTGACGATTTGAGTAGATATGGTTATGTCTACTTAATGAAGCACAAGTCTGAAACATTTGAAAAGTTCAAACAATTTCAGAGTGAAGTTGAAAATCATCGTAACAAGAAGATCAAGTTCCTACGGTCTGATCATGGGAGTGAATATGTGAGTTTCGAGTTTGGTGCTCACTTAAGACAATGTGGAATTGTTTCACAGTTGACACCGACTGGAACACCACAGCGTAATGGTGTGTCCGAACGTCGTAATCGTACTTTATTAGAGATGGTGCGATCTATGATGTCTCTTACCGATTTGCCGTTATCGTTTTGGGGTTATGCATTAGAAACAGCTGCATTCACTTTAAATAGGGCACCATCAAAATCCGTTGAGACGACACCATACGAACTGTGGTATGGCAAAAGGCCAAAGTTGTCGTTTCTTAAAATTTGGGGCTGTGATGCTTATGTCAAAAAGCTTCAGCCTGAAAAGCTGGAGCCCAAAGCGGAAAAGTGCGTCTTCATAGGTTACCCAAAAGAGACAGTTGGTTACACCTTCTATCTCAAATCCGAGGGCAAAGTGTTTGTTGCTAAAAATGGAGCTTTTCTCGAGAAGGAGTTTCTCTCGAGAGAATTGAGTGGGAGGAAGATAGAACTTGACGAGGTTGTCGAACCTCTCATCCCTCTGGATGGTGGCGCAGGGCAAGGGGAAACCTCTGTCGTTGCGACGCCGGTTGAGGAGGAAGTTAATGATAATGATCATGAAACTCCGGTTCAAGTTTCTGTCGAACCACGTAGGTCGACGAGACCACGTGCTGCTCCAGAGTGGTACGGTAATCCCGTCTTATCAATCATGTTGTTGGACAACAATGAACCTGCAAATTATGAAGAAGCAATGGTGGGCCTAGATTCCAACAAATGGCTATAAGCCATGAAGTCCGAGATAGGATCCATGTATGAGAACAAAGTGTGGACTTTGGAGGTAGTGCCTGAGGGCCGCAAGGCTATTCAGAAAAAATGGATCTTTAAGAGGAAGACGGACGCTGACGGCAATGTGACCGTTTATAAAGCTCGACTTGTGGCAAAGGGTTTTTCAAAAGTTCAAGGAGTTGACTACGATGAGACATTCTCACCCGTAGCGATGCTTAAGTCCGCCAGAATCATGTTAGCTATAGGTGCATTTTTCGATTATGAAATCTGGCAGATGGATGTCAAAACGGCGTTCCTTAACGGTTTCCTTAAGGAAGAATTGTATATGATGCAACCCTAAGGTTTTGTCGATCCTAAGAATGCTAACAAGGTGTGCAAGCTCCAGCGATCCATTTATGGACTGGTGCAAGCATCTCGGAGTTGGAACAAATGCTTTGATGAGGTGATCAAAGCATTTGGGTTTATACAAGTGATTGGAGAATCTTGTATTTATATGAAAGTGAGTGGGAGCTCTGTGGCGTTTCTAATATTATATGTGGATGACATATTGTTGATTGGAAACAACGTAGAGTTTTTGGAGAGCATAAAGGATTACTTGAATAAAAGTTTCTCTATGAAGGACCTAGGAGAAGCTGCTTACATTCTAGGCATTAAGTTCTATAGGGATAGATCAAAACGCGTGATAGGACTTTCACAAAGCACATACCTTGATAAAGTTTTGAAGAGGTTCAAAATGGAACAGTCCAAGAAAGGGTTCTTGCCAGTTTTACAAGGTACGAGATTGAGTAAGACTCAATGCCCAACAACTGATGAGGATAGAGAGCATATGAGCACCGTCCCCTATGCTTCAGCCATAGGTTCTATGATGTATGCAATGTTGTGCACTGGACCGGACGTTAGCCTGGCCATAAGTATGGCAGGTAGGTTCCAGAGTAATCCAGGAGTGGATCACTGGACGGCGGTCAAGAATATCCTGAAGTACCTAAAAAGGACTAAGGAGATGTTTCTCGTGTATGGAGGTGACGAAGAGCTCACCGTAAAGGGTTACGTCGATGCAAGCTTTGACACAGATCTGGACGACTCTAAGTCGCAAACCGGATACGTATTTATTCTTAATGGGGGTGCGTTAAGCTGGTGCAGTTCCAAGCAAAGCGTCGTAGCAGATTCTACATGTGAATCGGAGTACATGGCTGCCTCGGAGGCAGCTAAGGAGGGTGTCTGGATGAAGCAGTTCATGACAGATCTTGGAGTGGTGCCAAGCGCACTGAATCCAATAACCTTGTTCTGTGACAACACGGGTGCCATTGCCTTAGCAAAGGACCCACGGTTTCACAAGAAGTCCAGACACATCAAACGACGCTTCAACCTCATCCGCGACTACGTCGAAGGAGAGGACGTAAATATATGCAAAGTGCACACGGATCTGAATGTAGCAGACCCGCTGACTAAACCTCTTCCACGGCCAAAGCATGATCAACACCAGAACTGTATGGGTGTTAGATTTATTACAATGTAATTCGCATGATGATGTGAGGGCTAGATTATTGACTCTAGTGCAAGTGGGAGACTATTGGAATTATGCCCTAGAGGCAATAATAAATATAGTTATTATTATAATTCCTGTATCAAGATAATCGTTTATTATCCATGCTATAATTGTATTGAATGAAGACTCATTTACATGTGTGGATACATAGACAAAACACTGTCCCTAGCAAGCCTCTAGTTGGCTAGCCAGTTGATCAAAGATAGTCAGTGTCTTCTGATTATGAACAAGGTGTTGTTGCTTGATAACTGGATCACATCATTAGGAGAATCACGTGATGGACTAGACCCAAACTAATAGACGTAGCATGTTGATTGTGTCATTTTATTGCTACTGTTTTCTGCGTGTCAAGTATTTGTTCCTATGACCATGAGATCATATAGCTCACTAACACCGGAGGAATACTTTGTGTGTATCAAACGTCACAACGTAACTGGGTGACTATAAAGATGCTCTACAGGTATCTCCGAAGGTGTTCGTTGAGTTAGTATGGATCGAGACTGGGATTTGTCACTCCGTATGACGGAGAGGTATCTCGGGGCCCACTCGGTAAAACAACATCACACACAAGCCTTGCAAGCAATGTGACTTAGTGTAAGTTGCAGGATCTTGTATTACGGAACGAGTAAAGAGACTTGCCGGTAAACGAGATTGAAATAGGTATGCGGATACTGACGATCGAATCTCGGGCAAGTAACATACCAAAGGACAAAGGGAATGACATACGGGATTATATGAATCCTTGGCACTGAGGTTCAAACGATAAGATCTTCGTAGAATATGTAGGATCCAATATGGGCATCTAGGTCCCGCTATTGGATATTGACCGAGGAGTCTCTCGGGTCATGTCTACATAGTTCTCGAACCCGCAGGGGCTGCACACTAAAGGTTCGACGTTGTTTTATGCGTATTTGAGTTATATGGTTGGTTACCGAATGTTGGTCGGAGTCCCGGATGAGATCACGGACGTCACGAGGGTTTCCGGAATGGTCCGGAAACGAAGATTGATATATAGGATGACCTCATTTGATTACCGGAAGGTTTTCGGAGTTACCGGGAATGTACCGGGAATGACGAATGGGTTCCAGGAGTTCACCGGGGGGGGCAACCCACCCCGGGGAAGCCCATAGGCCTTGGGGGTGGCACACCAGCCCTTAGTGGGCTGGTGGGACAGCCCAAGAAGGCCCTATGCGCCATAGGAAGAAAATCAAAGAGAAAAGAAAAAAAAGGAGGAGGTGGGAAAGGAAAGAAGGACTCAACCCACCAAACCAAGTAGGACTCGGTTTGGGGGGGGACCTTCCCCCCTTGGCTCGGCCGACCCCCTTGGGGCTCCTTGAGCCCCAAGGCAAGGCCCCCCTCTCCCACCTATATATACGGAGGTTTTAGGTCTGATTTGAGACGAGTTTTCCACGGCAGCCCGACCACATACCTCCACGGTTTTTCCTCTAGATCGCGTTTCTGCGGAGCTCGGGCGGAGCCCTGCTGAGACAAGATCATCACCAACCTCCGGAGCGCCGTCACACTGCCGGAGAACTCTTCTACCTCTCCGTCTCTCTTGCTGGATCAAGAAGGCCGAGATCATCGTCGAGCTGTACGTGTGCTGAACGCGGAGGTGCCGTCCGTTCGGCACTAGATCATGGGACTGATCGCGGGACGGTTCGCGGGGCGGATCAAGGGACATGAGGACGTTCCACTACATCAACCGCGTTCACTAACGCTTCTGCTGTACGGTCTACAAGGGTACGTAGATCACACATCCCCTCTCGTAGATGGACATCACCATGATAGGTCTTCGTGCGCGTAGGAATTTTTTTGTTTCCCATGCGACGTTCCCCAACATATATCTAGACAAATGTAGGAAGAATGTGTACCCGTAGAATCGTCGTTTTCTTCCGCCCAAGCATCCCTTAAAGAAAAAAGGCAAGCATTTCAATGGCAAGGCAGAACCCCCGGGGAAGCCTGTCATCCGTACTGGTGCTGAAGTATTTGATATGGTCAAAGATTTAAAAGTAATCTTTGGAAAGGGTCCTGGCAGCCAACCTGTTCCTAACGGCCCTGATAAGCGCGTACCCATGTGGAAGAAGAAATCTATATTTTGGGAGCTACCCTACTAGGAAGTCCATGAGGTCCGCTCGGCAAACGACGTGATGCACCTGACGAAGAATCTCTGCGTGAATATTCTAGGCTTCGTGGGCTTGTATCGGAAGTCAAACGATACACCAGAAGCACGGGAGGACCAGGAACGTCATAAAGGAAGAGATGGCATGCATCTAGGGCAGTTTCAAGGGCGTGCCAGCTACGCTCTTACTAAGGAAGAGAAGGAAATCTTCTTTGAAGTCCTTTTTCAGTATCAAGGTCCCGACTGGCTTCTCGTCGAATATAAAGGGAATCGTAAATATGAAAGACAAAAAATTCCAAAACCTAAAGTCTCATGACTGCCACGTGCTTATGACGCAATTACTTCCGGTTGCATTGAGGGGAATTCTACCGGAAAATGTCCGCCTGGCAATTGTGAAGGTATGTGCATTCCTCAATGCAATTTCTCAAAAGGTAATCGATCGAGAAAGTCTATCAGTGTTACAGATTGATGTGGTCCAATGTCTGGTCAGCTTTGAGTTGTTGTTCCCGCCATCCTTCTTCAATATAATGACATACCTCCTAGTTCACCTAGTCGAAGAGATTAGAATTCTCGGTCCTGTGTTTCTACACAATATGTTCCCCTTCAAGAGGTTCATGGGAGTCTTAAAGAAATATGTTCGTAACCGTGCTAGGCCAGAAGGAAGCATCTCCAAGGGCTATGGAACAGAGGAGGTCATTGAGTTTTGTGTGGACTTTCTTCCTGACCTTAAGCCGATTGGTGTTCCTGAATCTCGGTATGAGGGTAGGCTGACAGGAAAAGGCACACTAGGAACGAAAGCAAAAGTATGTATGGACAGGCATTCTTTCTCTCAAGCACACTACACAGTTCTACACAATTCCACCGTGGTGGCTCCGTCGTGAGACACAAGAATATTCTACGCTCCTAAAACCCGGGGAAGGCTGACTCTTGGATTAAAGGGGAACACGAGAAGACTTTCGGCAGTTGGTTGCAGACACATCTCATGAATGACGACACCGTTGGAGATCAGCTATACTGTTTGGCCAGGCCACCATCTTCAACTATATGTAGTTTCCAAGGGTATGAGATAAATGGGAATACATTTTACACGGTTGCCCAAGATAAAAAGGGCACCAACCAAAATAGTGGTGTCCGCTTTGATGCAAGAGACGAGAAAGGGCACTATTTGGAAACATATTACGGGTACATAGAGGAGATATGGGAACTTGACTATGGACCTACTTTTAAGATCCCTTTGTTTCGGTGCAAATGGGTGAAGCTGACAGGAGGCGGGTTAGTTGTAGACCAAAAGTACGACATGACAACAGTGGATCTCAACAATCTTGCGTACATGGACGAACCATTTGTCCTAGCCAATGATGTCGCTCAGGTTTTCTATGTGAAGGACATGTCTACAAAAACGAGAAAAAGAAATCAGCAAAAGAAACATAGTTCTTTCAGGGAAAAGAAACATCGTGGGAGTAGATGACAAGACAGACATGTCAGAAGATTATAGTAAGTTTCATGAAATTCCGCCCTTCAAAGTAAAAACTGACCCAAGCATCCTACTGAATGATGAAGATTCTCCATGGCTACGACCCAGAAGAAAACAGAAATAGTAGATAGGAATATTGGTGCAATAATGTAATAATGTATTAAACCTTTTATGTAATGCATGTATGGAATGTACTAAATTTCAAACACTTTTCATTTTCATAGTTTTGTCAAATTCTCAAATACGCAAAAAGAATTTTAATAAACCTTTGTAAGAGATGAGTTCTCGTTCGAAACCCTGATACTTCGAGAGAGATTGTCCGTTTTGTACACGAAGTGCATCCAGTTTTTGTCGTAGCCCTCTCAACTTTTTAACACATGCTATGTGGGTGAAATGATGATAGCATGCCAACTTTCAACATTTTCAGAGTTCATTTGTAGTGCTTTTCAATAGTTTGGATAGTCAAAATAATTACTTTTGAAAATAGAAAATAGTTTTGCATTATTTATTCAATTTCAAACACTTTTCATTATCATAGTTTTGTCAAATTCTCAAATATGCAAAAATAATTTTAATAAACATAGTTTTTAATTGAAAATAACAAAATAGTTAATAGTTTGGATAGTCAAAATAATTACTTTTAAAAATAGAAAATAGTTTCGAATTATTTATTCAATTTCAAACACTTTTCATTGTCATAGTTTTGTCAAATTCTCAAATATGCAAAAAGAATTTTAATAAACATAGTTTTTAATTGAAAATAACAAAATAGTTAATAGTTTGGATAGTCAAAATAATTACTTTTGAAAATAGAAAATAGTTTTGAATTATTTATTCAATTTCAAACACTTTTAATTATCATAGTTTTGTCAAATTCTCAAATATGCAAAAAGAATTTTAATAAAACATAGTTTTTAATTGAAAATAGAAAAAAATTGAAACTATATGAGAATTTGTAAAGAAACTTAAACCTGAATTCAATGTGAGAATTCAAAGTGAGCTCACTTTGAATTCAGGTTTAAGTTTCTCCACAATTTCAAATATAGTTTCAATTTTTAAATTTAGAGTCAGTTTAGGCCCGTAAGCCTGCTTTAGAGAGGAGTTCGATGGAGTAGCTGCGACGGGGCTTATAAACAAGTTTTAGTCCCCCTCGCTGGGCGAGGTGGGACTAAACTTATCGTGCAGGCGAGGAGGGGCTTTAGTCCCGGGTGGAGCCACGACCCGGGACTAAAGCCCCTCGCCTGTCGCCTGCCGAGGAGGGGCTTTAGTCACGGTGCGTGGCTCCAACCGGGACTAAAGACCCCCTTTAGTCCCGGTTGGAGCTCCGCACGAGGACTAAAGGCCCCTGCTTCCCGCCTTCTGGTCTGCCCGAAAAAGGTCCTTTAGTCCCGGGTCGTGGCTCCACCCGGGACTAAAGGGGGTCTTTAGTCCCGGTTCGAGCCCCGAACCGGGACTAAAGATCCACCTATATAAGCGGGACTTAGAAAAATTCCAACCCAAATCGTCCATTTCTCTTCTTCTTCCTCTCGTTCTCCTCCCCGGCGCGGCACACCGACGACCTTGACGACGCCGTCAGGCTGCCCGCCGTCCTCCTCGCCGCCGCCGTCCTCCTCGCCGCGCGCCGCCGTCTTCCTCGTCGCGCGCCATCGACACCTCCGGCCGGTAAGCCCCCCGCCCCCTCCTCCCCAACACTCCGGCCAGTAGAAGAAAAGAAGAAAAAGGAGAAGAAAAGAAGAAAAAGGAGAAGGAAATAAGAAAAAGGAGAAGAAAAGAAGAAAAAGGAGAAGAAAGGAAGAAAAAGGAGAAGAAAGGAAGAAAAAGGAGAAGAAAGGAAGAAAAATGAGAAGAAAAGAAGAAAAAGGAGAAGAAAAGAAGAAAAAGGGAAGAAAGGAAGAAAAAGGAGAAGAAAGGAAGAAAAAGGAGAAGAAAGGAAGAAAAAGGAGAAGAAAAGAACAAAAAGGGAAGAAAAGAAGAAAAAGAAAAAGATTTTTTTTGTCATTTAATTCCTATTGTTATTAGGTTTGTGCTAGATTATTAGGGTTAGTAATATTTAGAATTAGGTTAGGGTTACAAGAAGAAGAAATATGAACAAAAATAAGAAAATAAGATTAGGAAAACGGAAAATAAGAAGAGGAGGAGAAGAAAAGAAGAAAAAGGAGAATAAGAAGAGGAGGAGAGGAGAAGAAGAGGAAAAATAGAAGAAGAGGAGAAGTAGAAGAAGAGAAAAAATTAGAAGAGGAGGAGAGGAGAAGTAGAAGAAGAGAAGAGGAGAAGTAGTAGAAGAAGAGGAGAAATAGAAGAAGAAGAAGAGGAGAAATAGAGAAGAGGAGAAGTAGTAGAAGAAGAGGAGAAATAGAAGAAGTAAAATTAGTTTTTTGTCATTTAATTTTGCTATTGTATAGTGTATATGCTTAAGTGTTAACAGTGTTTCTTAGATTATTGCTTAATTTTGCTATTGTATATGCTTAAGTGTTAATAGTTTAATTTTGCTATTGTATATGCTTAAGTGTTAATACTTTATTTTTAGCAAGAAAATTAATAGAACTAGTTTATTTT
The DNA here is from genome assembly GCF_904849725.1 of Hordeum vulgare subsp. vulgare. Lineage (NCBI taxonomy): Eukaryota > Viridiplantae > Streptophyta > Magnoliopsida > Poales > Poaceae > Hordeum > Hordeum vulgare. Next base: position 664,408,355 of record NC_058519.1, on the reverse strand, counting down.
TTTAGTTCATTTTACGATGCCTATCCCGCATCCTCGTCGTTGACTCGGCGGAGGACACCTGCTTGATCAGAGGGGCCCTGTCCGGGACTGGGCTCCGCCCGGCTGGTATTGGGAGGTGCTACCTTCCGGGGGGTGTAGGTTGGTGAGGAGCCAGCCCGTCGTTGACCCGATCCTTGTTTGGTGGCGGACGCGTGGGCCAGTGAGGGTGCCGAGGCTTCCGGACACCGCGGAGGTGGTATGTCACCGTGTCAGCGAGGTGGATGAGCACGTCCGTCTCTACATGGTTGTGTTGGAGGGCAGGTTCGAGCATACCTGGCAGGTTCTTCGGGGATCTCACTGGAGCTATGATCCTGTGATGGTTTCTTCTCTTCGGGTGTCCACCACCCGCGCTGATACCCGTCGGGCGCTACGGTTCTAGATGTATCAGTGATGCTATATGTATGATAGTATTCGAGGAGTATTAGTGATAATATTCGACGATGTACGGACAAAAGAGATGATATATTTGCTTATAATTGAATGCATGCTAATTTGAATACTACTTTATTTTATGATTTGGTTTTTCTTATTGAATGCTCAAATTGGAAAAGTACTCCTACTTTGAATACTATGCAGAAATCTAGGAGTCCCGGGTGGAGCCACGACCCGGGACTAAAGTTGTTTTGGAACGGAGTTCCTGATAGAATAATTCTTTTTTGTTACAAAGTTCAACAAAGTCCTTTGACACTAGACAATGTGACATATAGAAGGGTAGATGAGATCAGGAAAAATAGGATCAGGTTAAGAGAATCCGTTAGACATACTTTAGAGTTTAGGTTCTAGCCGAGACCCGGGACTAAAGGTCCTCCTATATAAAACGACACTTCGAAGTTTCCAACCCCTCTTATTTAGTTTGTTAGTTTATTAGTTAATCAGATGTCCGTTTTTTGCAGAACTATGGATCCACATATCAGGAACCTCGAAGAGGAAGAACTTCTCCAAGATATAATCAAAGACGGCCCCGACGTTGAACCAGCTGAATCTCCGTCGTCATATCTAAACCCCTCCGGATATGGAATGGAGGTCGACCGACACGAAGATGAAGCCGATGGGGCAGGAGATAGGTCCAATGACGGAGAAGGTGATAGCTCCACTGATGGAGAAGCCGGTGGAGAAGTCGGTGAAGAAATAATAAAGTCCGGCGAGGTATACATATGAAGTTCGACAATCACTTGTAATATGTGAAAAATATTGGAGATAGCTCTATATTGTATACATATACATTCATTTCACGAATGTTTCTCCCTCTTAGGCCTCCACATCGAGCAAAGCTACGAAACGAGGCCCGACTAGAAAGTTGGATGCACGGACGCATTACACCTTTGAGGTGATATTGCCTACGGGCGAACCCAAGCTTCCTAAGAATGCTGCTGACACATTCAAGAAGCAATGTGGAGTTCTCGTTAGGGATCACGTCCCAATCAGCGTTCGGGAGTGGAACAAGCGCAAAGGGGCAGCCGATAGTGACTATGTCGCCGAAAGGTACAAAGATAATCTTTGGAATGATCTCATGTCACATTTCAACCTGCCAGAATGTGAGAATGAAGACGCCGCGGACAAATTGAGGGCCAAATTCAAGTAGTGGACTCTAAAGAAGATGGCCGAACTGTTCCGTAGCTGGAAGAAGAAGCTATGGAAACACTATCTGAAGACAAAGAAAGTGCTAGTATTCGAGGGGTATCTAGCCAAGCAGGCGAATCACTGGAAGGCATTTCAAGAGTACAAGGAGTCAGAAGATGCCCAGGCATTATCAGAAAAGAACAAGATAAATGCCGACAAGAAGAAATATCACCACAAGCTGGGGCCAGGGGGCTATGAGACTGCCATCCCAAAGTGGGATAAGAAAGAGCAAGATCTGCTAGCTAAAGGCATCGTACCTGAACCACTCCGTGATGAGTGGGAATTGAGAGCAAGAAATTGGTTCCTTGCGCATGGTGGTTCGTACGACGAAGAAACAGGGAACCTCATCTGCAGTGACGGTCTTAGGATACCTAGGGAGAATTGGAAAAGGATAGTGAAAGAAATTAAGGAGGGAAAAAGAAAGTTCACTGCAGATAGAGAGAAAGATTTGCTCACACTGGTCCTCGGCAATGACGAACATGGAGGACGAACGCGAGGCTTCGGTCCTTCTTACCCGTGGTGGCTTGGGTTGTTGGAATTATGCCCTAGAGGCAATAATAAATATAGTTATTATTATAATTCCTGTATCAAGATAATCGTTTATTATCCATGCTATAATTGTATTGAATGAAGACTCATTTACATGTGTGGATACATAGACGAAACACCGTCCCTAGCAAGCCTCTAGTTGGCTAGCCAGTTGATCAAAGATAGTCAGTGTCTTCTGATTATGAACAAGGTGTTGTTGCTTGATAACTGGATCACGTCATTAGGATAATCACGTGATGGACTAGACCCAAACTAATAGACGTAGCATGTTGATCGTGTCATTTTGTTGCTACTGTTTTCTGCGTGTCAAGTATTTATTCCTATGACCATGAGATCATATAACTCACTGACACCGGAGGAATGCTTTGTGTGTATCAAACGTCGCAACGTAACTGGGTGACTATAAAGATGCTCTACAGGTATCTCCGAAGGTGTTAGTTGAGTTAGTATGGATCAAGACTGGGATTTGTCACTCCGTGTGAACGGAGAGGTATCTCGGGGCCCACTCGGTAATGCAACATCACACACAAGCCTTGCAAGCAATGTAACTTAGTGTAAGTTGCGGGATCTTGTATTACGGAACGAGTAAAGAGACTTGCCGGTAAAACGAGATTGAAATAGGTATACGGATACTGACGATCGAATCTCGGGCAAGTAACATACCGAAGGACAAAGGGAATGACATACGGGATTATATGAATCCTTGGCACTGAGGTTCAAACGATAAGATCTTCGTAGAATATGTAGGATCCAATATGGGCATCCAGGTCCCGCTGTTGGGTATTGACCGAGGAGTCTCTCGGGTCATGTCTACATAGTTCTCGAACCCGCAGGGTCTGCACACTTAAGGTTCAACGTTGTTTTATGCGTATTTGAGTTATATGGTTGGTTACCGAATGTTGTTTGGGAGGTGGGAAGGAAGGGGGACTCCCTCCCACCAAACCAAGTCCAACTCGGTTTGGGGGGGGAGTCCTCCCCCCTTGGACTAGGCCGACCCCCTTGGGGCTCGTTGAGCCCCAAGGCAAGGTCCCCTCCCTCCCACCTATATATACGGAGGTTTTAGGGCTGATTTGAGACGACTTTTCCACGGCAGCCCGACCACATACCTCCACGGTTTTTCCTCTAGATCGCGTTTCTGCGGAGCTCGGGCAGAGCCCTGCTGAGACAAGGTCATCACCAACCTCCGGAGCGCCGTCACGCTGCCGGATAACTCTTCTACCTCTCCATCTCTCTTGTTGTATCAAGAAGGCCGAGATCATCGTCGAGCTGTACGTGTGCTGAACGCGGAGGTGCCGTCCGTTCGGTACTAGATCGTGGGACTGATCGCGGGATTGTTCGCGGGGAGGATCGAGGGACGTGAGGACGTTCCACTACATCAACCGCGTTCACTAATGCTTCTGCTGTACGATCTACAAGGGTACGTAGATCACTCATCCCCTCTCGTAGATGGACATCACCATGATAGGTTTTCGTGCGCGTAGGAAATTTTTTGTTTCCCATGCGACGTTCCCCAACAGTGGCATCATGAGCTAGGTTCATGCGTAGATGTCTTCTCGAGTAGAACACAAAAGTTTTTATGGGCGGTGATGTGCGTTTTGCTGCCCTCCTTAGTCTTTTCTTGATTCCGCGGTATTGTTGGATTGAAGCGGCTTGGACCGACATTACTCGTACGCTTACGAGAGACTGGTTTCATCGTTACGAGTAACTCCGTTGCTCAAAGATGACTGGCAAGTGTCGGTTTCTCCAACTTTAGTTGAATCGGATTTGACCGAGGAGGTCCTTGGATGAGGTTAAATAGCAACTCATATATCTCCGTTGTGGTGTTTGCGTAAGTAAGATGCGATCCTACTAGATACCCATGGTCACCACGTAAAACATGCAACAACAAAATTAGAGGACGTCTAACTTGTTTTTGCAGGGTATGCTTGTGATGTGATATGGCCAATGATGTGATGTGATATATTGGATGTATGAGATGATCATGTTGTAATAGAAATATCGACTTGCACGTCGATGGTACGGCAACCGGCAGGAGCCATAGGGTTGTCTTTATACTAACGTGTGTGCTTGCAGATGCGTTTACTATTTTGCTAGGATGTAGCTTTAGTAGTAATAGCATGAGTAGCACGACAACCCCGATGGCAACACGTTGATGGAGATCATGGTGTGGCACCGGTGACAAGAAGATTGTGCCGGTGCTTTGGTGACGGAGATCAAGAAGCACGTGATGATGGCCATATCATGTCACTTATGAATTGCATGTGATGTTAATCCTTTTATGCACCTTATTTTGCTTAGAACGACGGTAGCATTATGAGGTGATCTCTCACTAAAATTTCAAGATGAAATTGTGTTCTCCCCGACTGTGCACCGTTGCTACAGTTCGTCATTTCGAGACACCACGTGATGATCAGGTGTGATAGACTCAACGTTCACATACAACGGGTGCAAAACAGTTGCGCACGCGGAACACTCGGGTTAAGCTTGACGAGCCTAGCATGTGCAGACATGGCCTCGGAACACATGAGACCGAAAGGTCGATCATGAATCATATAGATGATACGATTAGCATAGGGATGCTTACCACTGAAACTATACTCAACTCACGTGATGATCGGACTTGAGCTAGTGTAAGTGGATCATGAACCACTCAAATGACTAGAGAGATGTACTTTTTGAGTGGGAGTTTAGCGAATAATTTGATTAAGTTAAACTCTAATTATCTTGAACATAGTCTAAGTCCACTTTGAATATATTTGTGTTGTAGATCATGGCTCACGCGACAGTCATCCTGAATTTTAATACGTTCCTAGAGAAAGCTAAGTTGAAAGATGATGGAAGCAACTTTGTAGACTGGGCTCGTAATCTTAAGCTAATCTTACAAGCTGGGAAGAAGGATTATGTCCTTAATGCTGCGTTAGGAGATGAACCACCCGCTACGGCTGATCAGGATGTTAAGAACGCTTGGTTAGCACGTAAGGAGGACTACTCAATAGTTCAATGTGCAGTCTTGTATGGCTTAGAACCGGGACTTCAACGTCGCTTTGAGCGTCATGGAGCATTTGAGATGTTCCAGGAGTTGGAGTCTATCTTTCAGAAGAACGCCCGGATCGAGAGGTATGAGACCTCCGATAAATTCTATGCTTGCAAGATGGAGGAAAACTCATCTGTCAGTGAACATGTGCTCAAAATGTCTGGGAACTCAAACCGTCTAGCTGAGCTGGGGATTGAACTCCCGCAAGAAGCTATCACTGACAGAATCCTTCAATCACTGCCGCCAAGCTATAAAGGCTTTGTGTTGAACTACAACATGCAAGGGATGAACAAGTCTCCCGGCGAGTTGTTTGCGGTGCTGAAAGTCGCAGAGTCTGAACTCCGTAAAGATCATCAAGTGTTGTTGGTGAATAAGACCACTGGTTTCAAGAGAAACGGCAAAAGCAAGAAGGGCAATTCGAAGAAGAGCGGCAAACCTGTTGCCAATCCGACGAAGAAACCCAAAGCTGGACCTAAGCCTGAAACAGAGTGTTACTATTGCAAGGGTATGGGTCACTGGAAGCGCAATTGCCCCAAGTATCTGGCAGATAAGAAGGCGGGCAAAGAAAAATCAGGTATATTTGATATACATGTTATTGATGTGTACTTAACTGGCTCTCGTAGTAGTGCCTGGGTATTCGATACCGGTTCTGTTGCTCATATTTGCAACTCGAAACAGGAACTGCGGAATAGGCGAAGGCTGGCGAAAGATGAAGTGACGATGCGCGTAGGAAATGGTTCCAAGGTTGATGCAATCGCCGTCGGCACAGTGTAACTTCAGTTACCGTCAGGATTAGTGATGAACTTAAATCATTGTTATTTAGTGCCTGCGTTGAGCATGAACATTATATCTGGATCTTGTTTATTGCGAGACGGTTACTCTTTTAAGTCAGAGAATAATGGTTGTTCTATTTCTATGAGTAACATCTTTTATGGTTATGCACCGAATGTGAGAGGATTGTTCATATTGAATCTTGATAGCAATACGCATATACATAACATTGAGACCAAAAGAGTTAGAGTTAACAATGATAGTGCCATATTTTTGTGGCACTGTCGCTTAGGTCATATTGGTGTAAAGCGCATGAAGAAACTCCATGCTGATGGACTTTTGGAGTCACTTGACTTTGATTCACTTGACACGTGCGAACCATGCCTCATGGGCAAGATGACTAAGACTCCGTTCTCAGGAACAATGGAGCGTGCAAGTGACTTGTTGGAAATCATACATACCGATGTGTGTGGTCCGATGAGCGTGGAGGCACGCGGCGGATATCGTTATTTTCTCACCTTCACTGACAATTTAAGTAGATATGGTTATGTCTACTTGATGAAGCACAAGTCTGAAACATTTGAAAAGTTCAAGCAATTTCAGAGTGAAGTGGAAAATCATCGTAACAAGAAGATCAAATTCCTACGGTCTGATCGTGGGGGTGAATATCTGAGTTTCGAGTTTGGTGCTCACTTAAGACAATGTGGAATTGTTTCACAGTTAACACCGCCTGGAACACCACATCGTAATGGTGTGTCCGAACGTCGTAATCGTACTCTATTAGAGATGGTGCGATCTATGATGTCTCTTACTGATTTGCCGTTATCATTTTCGGGCTATGCATTCGAAACAACTGCATTCACTTTAAATAGGGCACCATCAAAATCCGTTGAGACGACACCATACGAACTGTGGTATGGCAAAAGGCCAAAGTTGTCATTTCTTAAAGTTTGGGGATGTGATGCTTATGTCAAAAAGCTTCAGCCTGAAAAGCTGGAACCCAAAGCGGAAAAGTGCGTCTTCATAGGTTACCCAAAAGAGACAGTTGGGTACACCTTCTATCTCAAATCTGAGGGCAAAGTGTTTGTTGCTAAAAACGGAGCTTTTCTCGAGAAGGAGTTTCTCTCGAGAGAATTGAGTGGGAGGAAGATAGAACTTGACGAGGTTGTCGAACCTCTCATCCCTCTGGATGGTGGCGCAGGGCAAGGGGAAACCTCTGTCATTGCAACGCCGGTTGAGGAGGAAGTTAATGATGATGATCATGAAACTCCAGTTCAAGTTTCTGTCGAACCACGCAGGTCGACGAGACCACGTGCTGCTCCAGAGTGGTACGACAATCCCGTCTTATCAATCATGTTGTTAGACAACAATGAACCTGCGAATTATGAAGAAGCAATGGTGGGCCCAGATTCCAACAAATGGCCGGAAGCCATGAAGTCCGAGATAGGATCCATGTATGAGAACAAAGTGTGGACTTTGGAGGTACTGCCTGAGGGCCGCAAGGCCATTCAGAACAAATGGATCTTTAAGAGGAAGACGGACGCTGAAGGTAATGTGACCGTTTATAAAGCTTGACTTGTGGCAAAGGGTTTTTCACAAGTTCAAGGAGTTGACTACGATGATACTTTCTCACCCGTAGCGATGCTTAAGTCCATCAGAATCATGTTAGCAATAGCTGCATTTTTCGATTATGAAATCTGGCAGATGGATGTCAAAACGGCGTTCCTTAACGGTTTCCTTAAGGAAGAATTGTATATGATACAACCTGAAGGTTTTGTCGATCCTAAGAATGCTAACAAGGTGTGCAAGCTCCAGCGATCCATTTATGGACTGGTGCAAGAATCTCGGAGTTGGAACAAACGCTTTGATGAGGTGATCAAAGCATTTGGGTTTATACAAGTGGTTCGAGAATCTTGTATTTACAAGAAAGTGAGTGGGAGCTCTGTGGCGTTTCTAATATTATATGTGGATGACATATTACTGATTGGAAACAATGTAGAGTTTTTAGAGAGCATAAAGGATTACTTGAATAAAAGTTTCTCTATGAAGGACCTAGGAGAAGCTGCTTACATTCTAGGCATTAAGATCTATAGGGATAGATCAAAACGACTGATAGGACTTTCACAAAGCACATACCTTGATAAAGTTTTAAAGAGGTTCAAAATGGAACAGTCCAAGAAAGGGTTCTTGCCAGTTCTACAAGGTACGAGATTGAGTAAGACTCAGTGCCCAGCAACTGATGAAGATAGAGAGCATATGCGCTCCGTCCCCTCTGCTTCAGCCATAGGTTCTATCATGTATGCGATGATGTGCACTAGACCGGATGTTAGCCTGGCCATAAGTATGGCAGGTAGGTTCCAGAGTAATCCAGGAGTGGATCACTGGACAGCGGTCAATAATATCCTGAAGTACCTGAAAAGGACTAAGGAGATGTTTCTCGTGTATGGAGGTGAAGAAGAGCTCGCCATAAAAGGTTACGTCGATGCAAGCTTTGACACAGATCCGGACGACTCTAAGTCGAAAACCGGATACGTATTTATTCTTAATGGGGGTTCAGTAAGCTGGTGCAGTTCCAAGCAAAGCGTCGTAGCAGATTCTACATGTGAAGCGGAGTACATGGCCGCCTCGGAGGCGGCTAAGGAGGGTGTCTGGATGAAGCAGTTCATGAGGGATCTTGGAGTGGTGCCAAGCGCACTGAATCCAATAACCCTGTTCTGTGACAACACTGGTGCCATTGCCTTAGCAAAGGAACCACGGTTTCACAAGAAGACCAGACACATCAAACGACGCTTCAACCTCATCCGCGACTACGTCGAGGGAGAGGACGTGAATATATGCAAAGTGCACACGGATCTGAATGTAGCAGACCCGCTGACTAAACCTCTTCCACGGCCAAAACATGATCAACACCAGGACTGTATAGGTGTTAGATTTATTACAATGTAATTCACATGGTGATGTGAGGGCTAGATTATTGACTCTAGTGCAAGTGGGAGACTGTTGGAATTATGCCCTAGAGGCAATAATAAATATAGTTATTATTATAATTCCTGTATCAAGATAATCGTTTATTATCCATGCTATAATTGTATTGAATGAAGACTCATTTACATGTGTGGATACATAGACGAAACACCGTCCCTAGCAAGCCTCTAGTTGGCTAGCCAGTTGATCAAAGATAGTCAGTGTCTTCTGATTATGAACAAGGTGTTGTTGCTTGATAACTGGATCACGTCATTAGGAGAATCACATGATGGACTAGACCCAAACTAATAGACGTAGCATGTTGATCGTGTCATTTTGTTGCTACTGTTTTCTGCGTGTCAAGTATTTATTCCTATGACCATGAGATCATATAACTCACTGACACCGGAGGAATGCTTTGTGTGTATCAAACGTCGCAATGTAACTGGGTGACTATAATGATGCTCTACAGGTATCTCCGAAGGTGTTAGTTGAGTTAGTATGGATCAAGACTGGGATTTTTCACTCCGTGTGAACGGAGAGGTATCTCGGGGCCCACTCGGTAATGCAACATCACACACAAGCCTTGCAAGCAATGTAACTTAGTGTAAGTTGCGGGATCTTGTATTACGGAACGAGTAAAGAGACTTGCCGGTAAAATGAGATTGAAATAGGTATACGGATACTGACGATCGAATCTCGGGCAAGTAACATACCGAAGGACAAAGGGAATGACATACGGGATTATACGAATCCTTGGCACTGAGGTTCAAACGATAAGATCTTCGTAGAATATGTAGGATCCAATATGGGCATCCAGGTCCCGCTATTGGATATTGACCGAGGAGTCTCTCGGGTCATGTCTACATAGTTCTCGAACCCGCAGGGTCTGCACACTTAAGGTTCGACGTTGTTTTATGCGTATTTGAGTTATATGGTTGGTTACCGAATGTTGTTCGGAGTCCCGGATGAGATCACGGACGTCACGAGGGTTTCCGGAATAGTCCGGAAACGAAGATTGATATATAGGATGACCTCATTTGATTACCGGAAGGTTTTCGGAGTTACCGGGAATGTACCGGGAATGACGAATGGGTTCCGGGAGTTCACCGGGGGGGCAACCCACCCCGGGGAAGCCCATAGGCCTTGAGGGTGGCACACCAGCCCTTAGTGGGCTGGTGGGACAGCCCAAAAGGGCTCTATGCGCCAAGAAAAGAAAATCAAGAGAAAAGAAAAAAAAGGAGGAGGTGGGAAGGAAGGGGGACTCCCTCCCACCAAACCAAGTCCAACTCGGTTTGGGGGGGGAGTCCTCCCCCCTTGGACTCGGCCGACCCCCTTGGGGCTCCTTGAGCCCCAAGGCAAGGTCCCCTCCCTCCCACCGATATATACGGAGGTTTTAGGGCTGATTTGAGACGACTTTTCCACGGCAGCCCGACCACATACCTCCACGGTTTTTCCTCTAGATCGCGTTTCTGCGGAGCTCGGGCGGAGCCCTGCTGAGACAAGGTCATCACCAACCTCCGGAGCACCGTCACGCTGCCGGAGAACTCTTCTACCTCTCCGTCTCTCTTGTTGGATCAAGAAGGCCGAGATCATCGTCGAGCTGTACGTGTGCTGAACGCCGAGGTGCCGTCCGTTCGGTACTAGATCGTGGGACTGATCGTGGGATTGTTCGCGGGGCGGATCGAGGGACGTGAGGACGTTCCACTACATCAACCGCGTTCACTAACGCTTCTGCTGTACGATCTACAAGGGTACGTAGATCACTCATCCCCTCTCATAGATGGACATCACCATGATAGGTTTTCGTGCGCGTAGGAAAATTTTTGTTTCCCATGCGACGTTCCCCAACATGGGTTTGCCAGAGACCAAGACACTTACAGAAGTCGAGAGAGAGCAAAGAAGAGGCAGCAGGATGAGGAGAATGACAAGTTCAACTAGTTGCTTGCCAGGATTAACGAGCAACAGAAGAAGATTGATGAGCTTAGAGGAGTAACGCGCCAGGAAGATCCTGCATTTCATATTACTGGCGCCCCATCTAAGCGGAAAAGCAGCGTGGCTGAATCTGAGGCCCCGCCCGACGATGCATGAAGAATGATAGAGGGTGGTCCCGGCTACCCCGTGGATGGAATCAAGGAGTCAACATCATGTGAACTCCATCAGAAATTCAAGAACATATCCATGAAGGTGGCCGTCGGACAAGCTTTACCTTCTGGCCCTGATGCACGCTGGCATGGCCGTGAGATTCCAGCTGGCTTTGCTAAAGTCGGGGTGGATGAAATCATGGCGGGGTTTCATGATATGGAGCTCGAAATAGCTGGACCCGAAGATGAGAGGACACTCGGAGAAGTACTGGGTGGAGTCATCCTATGGGACAAGAACTACATCAAGCTTCCAGGCTCGGCCCCAAGGACAACACCGCCTCCGTGTCGTCGCAGGTCACCTACACCTCCATTACCTCCAAGACCTCCACATGACGTCGGCCAGCACAACACGAGTCCATCTCGATCACCGCTGCCGGACTTGGGTCGTCCGTCTCCGCCGCCGCCCGCTCCAAATACTAAGCGGAAGCGTGCCAGCAAGAACGATCCGCCGACAATTTCTAAGCGACGGAGCCCCGCAAAGCGCAAACGGTCGCCCCTCCCAAAGGTACCTCATGCTAATATTCCTATCAGACCTTATGATCGTACCCCCGAGGAAAACGCCAGGATAGCAAAGGAACATCATGATGCGCAGATAAAAAAGAAGGAACCCGAGCCCCGCCCGGAATACACCGAGAAGCAAATAGCATTTGCAAAATATTTCACGACCCTTCCATCACAGTATGACTTACACCATAAGCCTCATGACTATATACGCACATTGCAGAAGGAAGTGAAAAAGAGCAGATCATGTGCAAGTGCAAGTGGGAGCAAATCAAGTTCAACTACAAGCAAGAAAAAATCAGACGTTCCTCAGCTTGGACAACAGGCCAAACAGTCGATCCCACCCCTCAGGGTGTTAACCGAGAATGTCCCCTCTCTGGTGCAGGGGCAAGATTTGGAATTAGCAAAGAAGTGGGCGGCTGAATGGGGTATCGCGGTTGAAGACATTCTGGCTTCCCAAGACGACAGGTTACCCAAGGCTGTGGTAGCCCCTAAGCCACAGTTTGTCATGGGAGCGCCTTTGGTCAACAAAGATAAGTTTGATGATCTCCCAACAAATATGCGTTACTTGCATACATGGTACTTAAGTGAATCAAAGAATGGGAGAATGATGATCGTGGTGAGTGTCCCACGGGAGTACTACGGCCGCCCCGAAGAAATCCATATCGACTTTGATGAACTCTTCCAGATGTACAATGGCGACGCCCTCGACAAATCGCTTATGAGTTGCTATTGTCTGTAAGTTTTTCAATTCGTTGTCTACATATAACTTGTTTAGTTATTTCAATTCATTGTCTATATATAACTTGTACTCTATTATGCAGAATGAAGATTCTGGATTGTAAAAGTAGGAACATCCTAAATATTGGGTTTATTGACCTAGATAAAATACGTATAGCGACGCTAACTGATAAACCCAAGGAGACGGAGGAAAACCTTCTAAGGTTTCTAACAGATCAAAATTTCTGTGACCACATAGTGTTTCCATACAACTTCAGGTGAGGGTCTTTACTCTGTTGTGTCCATTCACTTATAAGTGTAATTGATAAGTTACTGACACACACACACACACACACACACACACATATATATATATATATATATATATATATATACATGTGCAGCTTCCATTGGATTCTCTTGGACATTCAAATTGATAAGGGAAGAGTTGATGCCTTCGACCCATTATCGAGACCCTTGGAACAATTCTAAAGCTTGCAGGACATGCTCCAAGGGCAATTTCAATCATTCTTGCGCTCTATCGGTCTCTTTCGATGATTTTTTGATATATCAATTAATGAAAAACTTAGCAAATCATTATCCTTGTCGGGCAGGGTTTGGAAGCGGTTCAAGTGCGTGACTCCCGGTATCGAGCCTGAGAAGCTGACCTTTAGAGCGGCTCAGGTAAGTAGTAGTATGATATACTTCTATTTTCAATACATTTATGATGCTAGATTATTATTTTGATTATATATTCTCGTAAAGTGCGACCAACAGCCACGGGGGACACATCTATGCGGATACTATGTATGCGAGACCATTCGCACGTTTACCTCTGAGCACAAGGATCACAGATGCGACATAAGCAATGAACATTCACACCTCTATTTTTACCCGTCATTCTTTGTTATCATGATTGATATTCATATTCATCTCCTTTTCTTATATAGTACACGGCCATGAGGACGAAGGTCCTATCAGAGCAACACGCGATTGCTCTTGCAGAGGAGCTTGCGACCTTTCTGAGGACGGAAGCTATAGATGACAAAGGACGATTTAGTGTAGCTAGGGGCCATTACTGATGTTCGTCCATGTAATCGAATAGACGGGCTCTAGTCCCGATAATTCAGATCTCCATAAAATTGTATATATATGCTCGCTTGTAAGATAAGTTAATCTTATATATATATATGCATAATTATTTCTATTTAAATTATGTGAAAACTAATTCCCGAACACCAAACGAGGCATCACGTTAATCTCCCGAACACCTAAACCCTAAAACCCTAAAACCCAAAAATAATTTCATTCAAAAAAAAACCCAAAAATAAACAAAATCTGAAACTCTTTAGTCCCGGTCCGTGTAACGAACCGGGACTAAAGGGCCTGCCCCTGGGGCGCTACGAGGCGCCCACGTGGAGCACCTTTAGTCCCGGCTTGGAACAGGGTCGGGACTAAAGGTTATGCCTTTAGTCCCGCCCCTTTAGTCCTGGTTGGTGAACCGGGACTAAAGCCCCTTACGGGCCGGGGCTAAAGGCCCCGTCCCCACTAGTGTAGCGATTCCACACCTTTGTAATCGAGAAGTCGACACCACCAATAATAAGAAGCAGGTGATATATTTGCACACCCATTAACTTGGGAGCGAGACACCAACATAATTTTGGACCAACAGAGACTTGAGACCGATAGGAGGTTGGAGAACTTGAAGCACTTCTATATCATTTTTCTACACTATTTGAAACTCAGGGAAGACTAATGATCGCATTTTCAGTTTTAATTGTTCAAGATACATATTATTCTTCATTTCAGCTTCTGCGTCGCCCTCCTCTGCCGGCACGGGGAAAACCCTAGCCCGCGCCACCAAGCGTCCTCTCCCCATCCTCCCTCGATGTGCCATCACCAGAGGGCGTGCTGGCAAAGCCGTGCCTGCCCTAGGAAGGTGGCGGCGGGGCGGATCTCGCGGTAAGATGGCACGACGGTCCGGTGGTCCGCTAGTCGATGTTGCTCGCAGGCGGCCTCCTCCGCATGATTCCACTGGTGGTGACTCCTCCACCGCGACCTCGCCTGTCCAGGACGCGTCCTCGACCATGGCCGTCCGCCCGCCTTCTCGTTGAAGGGTTGTTGCGGCGCTGACTGCTGGTCACTGCATCATCTTGAGGGAGGCTGGATTCTGATCCTTGTTCCGGTCTTTGCTTTGTAATTCCGACCAAAGAGGCTGAGTGCGCAAATGCTTGACAGGCCCAGCCCCGGCATCAGCTGGCCGGATTGTTTTGGTGCGAGACATCAATGATATGCGTGGCCTTCGGTGTGCGACTCCTCTTTGATCTATCCATCGGCGAGTTCCAGACTTCTCTTTCGAAGGAAAACGAAGACCAGCGTATATGCTCTTTGAACACGTTGATTGCATAAGGACCGGTCGTTTACACCTGCAACATTAGCATCAATAGCTTCATCGGGTATCGTTGTACTTTTGTTCACACCTTGAGACATGTCTGCATCAAGATTTCCAAGAGATCAACACATGCGTAGAATATCATGGCGTGATTGGAGGACCTGCAAGTGGCGATGGCAAGGTCTTCGTTGCGATGGAGACTCTGCAGCTGTCCAGACTTGGCTTGCCGGAGATGATTCCATCCAGACCGGGCACAAGTTCCTGTGAGCGTGGTGGTACATGACTTTTAGTAGTAGCCTCCGCAAGGGGAGCGGCGCCATTGGAAGACTTCCTGGTTGGTGGTGCTCCTTTGAGCACCGAGTTGTGATTTCCAAGCTGAAAACCTAAGGTTTGGCCTTGATTGGTTGTGCCTGGCAATGGCCTTTTTGAAGGCATTGTTTTTGGGAACACGGTCTTTCTCCAAGGTGAAAACCTACGATATTTGATCGGGCAACAACAATGCTTGTGCATTGTTTCCTTTCTAAAGGCGTTGTTTTTGGAGAACCTTCTTTATAGTCCGGGTGTTGTCTTTGGTGATCGTTAGTGTGCTGCTATTACAGATGATTGATCATCAGAGTCTTTATTTTCTTTTTTTCTCTTTTTATTTTATTTTTTGGCTGTCTGTATCCTGGATGTTTTAGATATCTTGTTGATGCAGAGGCTAGGTGTATTTAGTATCTGCTTGATATTAATATATTTCCCTTTTAAAAAAAAGCTTCCGCTCCATGATACTTACTGCTTAGGGTTAATTGGATTCATGCCACTCCAATTTTCATGACTTGGAGAAATGCCATTACAAAAACTGAAGTTGAAAATATGCCACTACAACTTTTTCATACCTCTACATATGCCATTTTCTTCACTTAATATAATAACAACTTAAATGTGTATGCCCACCGAACTGTTACATTGCAAAATTAGATTTCTGTCACTCCATCAATTTTCGATTACCTCCGGCGTACACAGCTAGCAAGCTGACTTCCTCGGTTCTGCTCCTGACCAAACATGGACGCAGCTAGCTAGCACCGGCAAGATGCGCACATACACAGATTGATTTTGGCATTCGCACACGTACACATCAGCCTTGGCCGATCGATACTACTGCCGGCCAGAAACATAAGCACGCACGCGAGCTTCAACGGCCGGAGGTCGTAGAAGTGCGAAGAACGCAACGGGGCTGGGGACTTGGGCGTAGCCAAGAGGCGGATACAGCATGGTGAGCAAGCTCCTCCCAGGCGGTGGAATGCGGTGGCAAGCTCGTCGGGGACCACGAACGCGACGGGCAGAGACAGAAAGCTTCGATGTGGTGGAGATGCAGCTGGAGCTCAGGGAGGTCAGGGCCGATGACGGGGAGCGGACGGGCAGCACGATGTCGACGGTTGGCGGACAGAGGCGACCTGTACTTGGAGCTCTGGATGTATAAAGGTATTTACAAGCATATATGGGTAGTATATGGCTCGGTATTGTTGAGAATGGCATATGTAGAAGTATGTAAAAGTGGTAGTGGCATATTTCCAATTTCAGTTTTTGTAATGGCATTTTTCCAACTCGTGAAAGTTGCAGTGGCATGAATCCAATTAACCCTGCTTAATATGTCAAGACTAGATATCTTCAAGTGTCCACGAAATTGGTTCAGATTCTTTATTAATCCTAAATGTAGTCCCATTGTCATCTCATTGGATGGAGCAAGACACATGTGAACCATTTTTCATGTGAAGATTTGGAAAATCATAGAATAATAATTATTTGCTTATTTATTTAACATTCCAAAATTTAGGAAATCTTGGCTTGTCATAAACTCATAGTATGTTACTATACCATTGTTCGGGTACTTTGACGAACATCGTTGACAATGGTTGTAGATTGAACCACTTGTATAATTCAAGGTTTTAATATATCAAAGAATTGACTTTGTTGTAACAAAACTGCAACATTTTTTAATAGCAAAAATCAACCATGTAACTTCTACGGTAATGGTGACCCTATTGTTCAAGCATTACAAACTACTCCCTCTGTTCCTAAATATAAGTCTTTAAAGAGGTTTCATCAATGAACTACATACGGATGTATATATACATACTTTAGAGTGTAGATTCAATCATTTTGCTCCGTATGTAGACTTCTAGTGAAATATCTTAAAAGACTTATATTTTAAAACGGAGGGAGTATACAAACCCTAGTGAGAAAGAAGCCACATAGCATATATTTCCTTTTTCTTGAAGATACAAATGGAACGCTGGTTCTTGTTCTATCGTACTACGTACAGCCATGTTATCCTTTTTTCGTATTAACTATTTGAAGGGCTGGCAGGAAATACATATATATTTATTTCTCCATCTTCATAATCCCAGGGATGTGGATCCTGTAGAAGTAGTCGTCCCAATCAATGGTCTTGGGGTTAAAATTGAAGAGGCCTCCATGCTCGCTATCCATGGTGAGCCTGAGCCTGAGCCTGTTTAAGTTGATGTCGTCAAATCGCCCCTTGAATAGTGCAAAGGGCCCATACAGATCCACCAGTTGCATAGCGTGGCTGGAACAATAACATGAGACCGTTAATCTCCTATATATATATATATATATATATATATATATATATATATATATATATATATATATATATATATATATATATATATATGTAGAACCATCAAGAAGATACAAGTACCAATAGTTTTAATAACCAACCTATAATTACGAATGAGGTCGTGGTAGAGGACATTGAGGCCAAAGAGACCGCACAAGAGGATGGAGATGAGGTGTAGAAGCTCTATGGGGATGCGATACCAAAGCACCATGAAGAGGCGAAACAAGAAAATGCTTGTGATGAACCGAATCTTACGGGTGGGCACGATGCGGCCGTTAGGTCCAGCGACAGGGTGCTCCTTGAAGTACCTAAGCATAGCTTTATACAACACCGAGCATTGGACCGGGTGACTCAGTGATGTGCTGACATGGTACACTGCTGGAAAACTTGGATTGAGATGAGATTTTGATGTGTTCTCTAGTGAGTAGTAGGCATGCACCACCATCGTTGTAATCATGGCATTTACCACCATGTCGCCAGGTATCTGCATGCATAAATGTGTACCCAACCAATTGTTTGTATTCACCACAACCGTTCAAATGCATTTGTACCAGCATACTCATAATTAACGAGCTAGGGTTGATATAACAAACTCGGAGCATGACTGATATC